>NC_139682.1:75577808-76212808 GCF_964106915.1 Podarcis gaigeae | reverse complement strand
TTTCAAACTGCTAGGTTGGCAGGAGCTGGGACAGAGCAGCGGGAGCTCACTCCGTTGTGGGGATTTAAGCCACCGACCTTCTGATCAGCAAGTCCTAGGTTCTGTGGTTTAGACCACAGTGCCACACTCTCCATTGCTTATACACTGTATGTTAAAAGAGTTTTTACCTGCCCATATTGGCTGCTGCCGCCACCGTACGTTCCTCCCTGTGCAGGAGACATTTAAAAAAATACATTCATGTATCTGCCCTAAGCAACTCTCAATTTTTAGAGCAAAATAAGCATTAAACAGGTTTTATTTTCATGTCTCTGCATATACTGTATATTTACCATGGTGTTGTATCTGGCTAAATCATACTCAGAGCAGAACCACTGAAATAAAGTTAGTCATAGTTAACTGATGTCGAATAATTTCAGTGGGCTTACTCTGAATATGACTTAGCTGGATGCAAGCCATGGTGCAGTATATACTCTGTACGTACTATAAATTAAAAGTGCTTTTACCTGTCCATATTGGCTGCTGCTGCCATATCCGAACCGTCCACCCTGTACAGAAAATAGTTATTGTAAAAAAATGTTGCTGAAAAAAACACCATATTGCTTTCTACATTCAGAAGCAGGAATAATCAGAAATGGTTTTAATATCTCTGGGTATGCTAGTTGTAATGCCTATTAAAAGTTCTTGCTATTTATTAAAAGTTATTACCTGGCTGCCACCACCATATGATCCACCCTGTAGGAAAAAACAAACAATCCATACTTCAAAAAGGTTCTTGATGATCTGTTGTATTACACTAATATATGCACACTAAACTATTTTTTAATGTTCAGGAGCAGCAAAAAAGCAGAGGAATATCTTACTAAGTCATACTCCAAGTAGACCCATTCATATTAAGTCCGTTGACTTCAATGGGTCTGCCAAGAGTATGACTGATGCTGGATATCACCCATAAAACCCATTTTTCCATTCGTTTTTAAAATCTTAGTGTATAGTATTACTACATGATGCATTTCATATATGCTAAGTATCAAAAAAGAGTTTTTACCTGTCCATATTGACTGCCATACGATCCACCACCCTGCGGAGAAAACAGTGACTTCAACAACAACAAAACCCAATTGCTAAAGATGCTATATCACTTTAATAGGTCTGCACTGTGGAAATACTGATAAATGTAAAAGTATCTACTGTACATGGGATGAGCAATCCCAAAAGTGGGGGGGGGGGCGGGGGGGGCGGACTAAAGTCAGCAACTGCCTTGCCAGACCTGTGACACCACAGAGGAAGAAAGAGTGGCTTTCCTATTTATTGTCTTCCCTACCCCATGACCAGGAAAAGTAATCTTGTGTGAACCAGGTGTCCTATTACCTATAACTGGGTAAAAGGTAAGGTAAAGGACCCCTGGACGGTTAAGTCCAGTCAAAGGGACTATGGGGTTGTGGCGCTCATGTCACTTTCAGGCTAAGGGAGCTGCTGTTTGTCCACAGACAGCTTTCTGGGTCATGTGGCCAGCATGACTAAACCGCTTCTGGCGCAACAGGACACCGTGACGGAAGCCAAAGCACATGGAAATGCCATTTACCTTCCCGCCACAGCGGTACGTATTTATCTACTTGCACTGGTGTGCTTTTGAACTGCTAGGTTGGCAGGAGCTGGGACAGAGCAACGGGAGCTCACTCCATTGCGGGGATTCGAACCGCCGACCTTCCGATCAGCAAGTCCAAGTGGTTTAGATCACAGCGCCACCCACTCCCTCCAATCTACAACAATGCTAAATGAAGTCTAAATGAAATCACATGAGACAACCAGTTTGGGGACAGTAAAGAAAAATAGTTACCTGTGCACCAGGGCAAAAACATTCTCCCTGTAAAAATACAAAAGTTAGCTCCATTTTTGTTGTAAGAAGTCAGATGAAATGCAATTCGCTTTCCTGTAAGTTTATATCGATAAAATGGGAGCTGCAAGATTCTATGGACGCTTCTGCCACATTTTAAGTAACATGTGTAAATTTTGAAAAGCATTTAAGTCGTAATCTATTCCTACATGGGATGGGAGTCAAGCCCCAATGTTGCATCAGCATCTGGGGGGAAATCCACCTACTGAATTTCTGAGGTTAAATTGATTTCTGTTTTCTGATGAATATCCAGCATGCTGTTGCTTGATGGCGTCAGGCCCAATTGCTGTGCCACCTCTAGGCTGGGGCAGCAATTTGTCTTGAGCGATAGGGATGTGAATGTTGTGGCAATGGCCCCACACCCTGTCGTGTTCCACCCCTGCCCAGCCAGGGCTTGGATTGTCCTGCCAGTTATTTAAAAATTTATTGTATGAAATTATGTGTATTGAGATGCAGCTCGCCCTATAACCGGTGAAACCGATGAAGGGCAGGATATGAACTGAGCAAAAGCCTGAAACAAATGCACAGGGAAGTCACTCGGGATAATCTTAAGATTTTCTTTGAAATGCAGAAGAAAAGGAACTACAGTTGCCCAATTGTCAGCAGCGGCGTAGCGTGGGGGTGCAGGGGGGGCCGGCCGCACCGGGCGCAACATCTGGGGGTTAGGGGGCGCAAATCCACGGGTTAGGGGGGCAAATTACTTGCCTTGCCCTGGGTGCTGACAACCCACGCTACGCCACTGAGTGTCAGAAAGAGGCTGGTTGTCAATAAAATGTAGCGAGGCAAGGAAATTGAGGATTGGAGAAACCAAAAGCCGTAAGGATGAAAAATGACCAGAGAGGAAATTGACCAGGAATTGGGGGGGGGGGGGAGCAATTGAAAGAAGGAATAAAAACTGAAGTCTCCTCACTCTCCTATTAACGTTTGGATACAAGAAACAGTTGAACAAGGTCCCATCAAATTTGCTTACCTGCCTATTGGCATAAGCCACAAATGATCCATCCTATAAAGGACAAAGTGAATTAAAAACAAATAGCATCTCAATATACAGTTCATTCTTCTATCTGCACTTAACTGTTCAAAGTGCTGCTTGCTGCATGTGTTTAATTATTTCATCGCACCAAGCTCCAGCATTAGTAAACATAATTTGAATTTCGAAGTATTTAAGGCAGATGTTTATAGGTTGATGCACACACTGTGGTCCATGTGTTAGTAACCTTGAGGCTGGATTACTGCTATGCGCTCTGTGCGGGGCTGCCCCTGGGCCTGGTTCAGACGTTCCAGCTGGTGTAGAATACAATGGCCAGATTACTGACAGGGACATCTGGCCGACAACATTTGCCACAATTGTTAATGCGTGTGCAATGGTTGCTCTTCTACTCCTGAGCAAGGTTCAAGGCCCTTGTATTATTTCACAAAGCCCTGAACAATTTAGGAGCACCTCAGCCCCAGCACAGTCGCAGAGATCAACTGCAGGAACGTTGTCAGTTGTGGCCTGAGTTGGTGAGGCTCATTCGACAGAAAAAAGGAACCGAGCCTTTAATGTAATCGGCCCGGTATTACGGAATACTATACTATACCAGCAGAGATTTAGCAGGCGCCTTCGGTTTAAACTTTCAAATGCCTGCTGAAAATGTTTCTATTCTGTCAGGCTTATTTAATATTTTTTAATAATTAAAAACAAATCTTTCCACAATGTATAGCTGATTTCTGTTTTTATTTTAAATTTATATGTTTTTGATTGAATGGTTTTATGCACAATTGTTGTAAACCACTTTGATTTTTTTTGCGAATAGCGATATGTGAGCAACAGTGCCATACTTTGTCTTTACAAGATTATCATGCTGTTGTACAATGTAGGTGGAAGACCCTAAGATTTGCTGCTGACCAGTGAAAGTTATTCCCCCTGGAAGCTAGAATGTCAGGAAGCAGCCTATGCCATAATCAATCTTCCTGCTAGCAGCTGTTGAAAGAGATGGGATTTCCCAACCAGTGTCCTCCTGATTTTCATTATGTCATAAGTGCTATCCTATATAACCAACAATATACACCCAAAAGTGCACCTGGAGGCACCTTTGTACAACTTAAGAGCTCATGTTACAATCCAGAAATTTCTATTTTTAACTTTCTAGCATTGTGCCTGTATAAACAATATGAAGCAATGTAAGTTATTGGGTGAAGACAGAAAGAACAGGGGGAAAAGATAGCCCATATTGCATCCTGCAGTCACAGGGTGAGCCCAGATTTGCAACTTAAATGCAAAGCAATGAACTGAAGACAATATATATTATTATCAATAAATTACCTATACTAAGTAATAAACTATGCCAGCCCACCACTTTTAAAATGCTCTAAGATTGCTGCATTTTCCAGCTTATTTGCTGTAACTGGCTTTCCCTTTCAGAACCAGATTTACATTTTTTTCATAATGGAATCCTAAAGAAGAATATATTCATTTGGACTACATGCACTGAGTATATTTCCAAATAAACTCTGGTGCTTCATATTTCTTACATAAATCTTTTCCCGTGGGTTCAGATTTTATTTTATTTTTAAGCCCAAATTGTGTTTTGGAAGATCATTTTATATTTTTTTGTTGAGTTTCTTTTCATTTTCTTTTGCACGAGATTAACGATTTCATTAAAATTCCTAAATTAAGCCACGTCCTGATTAAAAGCATAAAGAACCCTTGATTTTCCCCCACTTTCAATAGGAAAGTATATACTCCCTGGAGAGTTACTTGCTCTCACTGTCTTTGTATGAACACCAGAAAACTATAGAAAGTTAGTGGTTAATTACTCTTGGATCAGAGTTGTTTGAAGGACCATCTGATCAAATTGATCTACAAGGGGGAAATTCTTACCTGTACATTATGGTTTTCGTTATTATAAAAGCTTTCGCCCTGTGAAAGATGCAAAATAATAAATAAACGCCATGTATTTCTGTAATGTAATTATCAAAATATTTAAAAACTTTACAAAGAATTACTCTGTGGCCATTAGGATATACAATAAGAACCAAACAGTCTGATGTGACTGAAATACAGAAATGTCAAGAAAGTCTGACAGGACTGTGTAGGGTATGTACTAAAGTGAAAGCTAAATTAGTAATATCTGGGGAAATTAATTAAAAGGACCACTGTAGTCAGGAGCCAGAGACTGTAGAGGTTATTTATTTACTTAATTTCTATCCCACCCTTTGATCGAGAAGTACCCTCAAAGCATCTTACATAAAATACTACAATGCAACGACATTGGGGCTGCTTCTATTTCCTCTGGGACGCAAAATTGCTCAGGGGCACGACATATCTGTTTTCATAGGAATTCACTGTCCAAAGGATGAGAAAGAGGAACAAGTCTGTCTCAGGTGAACTGCTGAGCATTTGCATTTGGATCTTTAGCTGCCTGGTTTGTTCTTCTTCCTTTCATCCCCTAGATCTGCAAACCATTTTTACTCTCTGAGGGGAGTTCTGTTTCTTGGACAGGAGCCTACCATGTTGCAAGGCAAACCACTTTTGAAATGAAGAGGAATTTCAAAAGCCTGATACAACGTAGTGGGTGGGTGGGTGGTTCTGCTGCCCACTGAAAAAACAGTCATTAAAAAATGCATTAATTGTTTGCAAGTCCTTGAAAACTCCTAATACTGCAGTCTGAGAGGATGCCAATTTTGGTAACAGGTCCTCCTCTATAACAAATAGACGGGCATGATTTACTGTGTTCCAAACCCTGGTTATTAATCCCTCTGAAGCAGGTTCTAGCTTGCCTGAGCAGCAGTTAGTATAGTTCCCAACTTGTTTGCCAATGGTCTTTATGGTGAGATGAAGAAATTTCCTCAGAGAAGGAAGTGTGCATGGCTGATTTCCTAGCTGCAACACACATGTGCCCAATTGTATCTCCATTTGTCTCTTAGTGAGCTCTTCGCATGTAGCGCCACACCACACAGACTGGGCAGGCACAAGAGATGTACAATGGCCTCCTTTCAAGTCATAGCTAGTATGTTTCAGTGAAGATTTGATGGGAGTGGATGTCCTTACCTGGCCATAGGTATTGATACTTGGTGGATTAGAGGTTTCATTCTGTAACAAAGCCAGAAATTTCAGAAAGCAGAGTTATTTGCTTGCCTCAGCAACAGCTTAAATAAACGAAACGAGGCAAAAGAGGAAAATCTGCCTGTTCACTGGCTTTTCAAAGCTATAGAAGTTTGAGAGCGCAATCAGTGGAAAGGCAGCACCAAAGTTACAAAGGAAATGAAAAAGCAAGTTGTGCTGCTTTCAGTAGACATTGTATTCATTCGAGAATTGACAATGTACCTTGCATTTGATGCCAAATTTCAACGGTGCTGAACGCAAGCCATGTTTGCAAAGGAACAATCAGGAGCCTGGGGTCCAAATTGTTTGTTGGTAAGAGCAGGCTCCAGATTTTTCCTTTGCAAACATGGCTTGCGTTCAGCGCTGCTTTGCACCTGATAATATATGATGCTGGGTGATTGACAGATAGGTGGTTCCACCCACCTGTGAAAGGTGGATCATGAAGGGTTGGCCATAATTGAATCTGGACCATTGACGGAAAGGGGTTCACTACCCCGATATATAGACACACATTGTATAAAGTTGGTATAAATAATCCTAGAAGTTTTCAGGAAACATCTTCTGGTTTATTTGATGTGCTTATTTAGACACATGTCTTTTTCCTTTGTCATTAAGAGCTGTCTGGTTTGGGGGGGAAGCTCCCCTCCACTCTGCTGCAAACAGAAGCTCAGTGGACAATTATATTTATGTAGGTTTTAAGCAGGCAGTGCTGAATCAATAAGGCTTTTTTTGACGAAGACCTGTCTGAAATAAGGCCCAAATCATTTCTTCCATTAACTACACCGTAGGGCTGCATTTAGCTCTCCTCATGCAGCCCAAACAACACTTCTTCTTTTATTTTATTTGTAATTTGTTTATTGAGATTATTCAACTGAGTACAGTAACACACATATAACACAAAAATTGAAACATAAACCTAAATATGTCTTTTGCGGGTGGAAGCATGGAAACACAGGAGAAAGCTGAGTGTTATCAGAGAAAGGTTACATCATGTAAAAATATGCATTAGTTAGACCAGCCACATGTTCCGAAATACCACAGGTACAGGTCACCCTATTCCTTCTTGATTTGTAAATGTTATAATGCTCCACCAGTCTGCAGCGAGAGAGTCTTGCTTCTTCCTGCCTCTTGTTAGGCGTAAGCGTTGTGTTAGCTTCAAATTTAAAGCTATTTCCTGCACCTTATTTTAATACCTCTACAGTACAAACAGTTAATTTTGGCACTAGCAAATACAACAGGTGCTGAAGAGTCAAAATGAAGAAAATGGTGTCAGGCAGTTCTTACTTTTTCACTCCGAGCTGCTCTGATCAGAGCGCGAGCCTGCAGAGAGAGAGACAAGGGAAAGTTTTAATGTCTTGCTTTTATTTGAATGAACATCAAGCAAACTACTGCTTACCATACTAAGAGTTTGGTTAGCCACTTCGCAAAATATGATGTGGGCCACCTGAAGCTCAGAAAGAACTGCAGAGATATAGGTAAAGGTAAAGGGACCCCTGACCATTAGGTCCAGTCGTGACCGACTCTGGGGTTGCGGTGCTCATCTCGCTTTACTGGCCGAGGGAGCCGGCATACAGCTTCTGAGTCATGTGGCCAGCATGACTAAGCTGCTTCTGGCAAACCAGAGCAGTGCACGGAAACGCCGTTTACCTTCCCGCCAGAGCGGTACCTATTTATCTACTTGCACTTTGACGTGCTTTCAAACTGCTAGGTTGGCAGGAGCTAGGGACCGAGCAACGGGAGCTCACCCCGTTGCGGGGGCAGAGATATAACAAGGGATCAAATTTTGAAAAAGCTCTTCTTGGATCTTCCCCATCTCTGAATGAGTGTTGGAGGACAAAGCCGATTAGGAGTTCTGCTCTCAACATAATATTTTATTCCAGTAATTCATGCTGGGTGGGAGGAGCATAGAAAGAAATCGGTACTGGAGCATATCTTCCAATTATTTTTTTTTTAAAAAAATTTTTGGATTGGCAGAGAAGATTGAAGGGGATGGGCTTTCTACAGCAATCTCTACAATCTCCCTGAGCTGAACGTTAAAACAACAAACAAAAAGGATTTGAAAGATAGTGCAAAGGAGAATGGGAGGAAGCCAACACACACCACCTGGCTGGAAACATGCCGCAGCTTTCCCTTCCATTCTCAGGGTTGTGGGTTCAAGTCCCATGTTGGGCAAAAGATTCCTGCATTGCAGGGGGTTGGACTAGAGGGATCCTTGTGATCCCTTCCAACTCTAGAATTCTAGGATATATACAAGTAGCGCTTACTTTTTCACTCCGAGTCTTTCTGGTGAGAGCGCTTTGCACACTCCGTGCCTTTCTGATTACAGGTAGTGCCTTGGGAAGTAAGGAAAGAAAACATTAGTTTTAGATAACATTTATGCTTCTAGCTGAGAGCAGTGCTCTTCAACATTCCTACGTTCAGGCAACCTTTCCATATCACTGAGGAACACCTGCATTTTACAAAATATTGTTTTAGGTAGGCCTGCAGGGCCTCTGCATTACTCTGTATAAACATAGCATACACCTTGAAACACACCCAACACTCTTGTCTGGAGTGCATTCTAAGGGAGGATCAACAGCAGTGGGAAGGTTGACTTCCCTCCACTAGATGTGAAAGAGCTGGGTTCAAATCTCTGCAGTTAAGAAGCTCACCGCATTTCTCTTTCTCAACTTAACCTAGCTCAAAAAACTGGTATATTTTGCCACACAAACTGGCCAATTCACCCATGAGTGTTCAGGCTCCACAATAAAGTTGGCGCCATCTATTAGTGAGGTCTTTCTGCTTACAGAGCACATCCTCAGGAAGAGCGTATTGTACAAATATGTATATTTGCATATAAAAAATGAAACATACAACATCAAAGACGAGAGAGAGAGAGAGAGAGAGAGAGAGAGAGAGAGAGAGAGATGTAATATAAAATTATGGAATAACTGTTTTTTTCTTTTCTATTTGGCTGAAAGTTCTGCTTTATTATCATTTGGTAAAACTAGCAAGGACCAGCTAAAACTGCCTTGGTCTGATGCCATTACTATATCTCTTGCAGGAAAACAAGAACTTCTGGGATGAAGGCTTGGACTATACAGAGATGACAAATATACAAGTCAAATAAAAATTATAATAATATCACATTAGGAAAAGTGCCTAGGTACACAACACCACAGAGAATACCATGGGTAGCTAGAACCAGGCGGTTTACAAATACCACAATCACACCATGACCCAACATGAAGGGTCAAGAATGTATGACTAAAACTCTCTGCTAATGTACATGAACCCGTGTGCAGTTATCTACTTCCTGAAACAGTTTTTGAAAGCATTTATTCTCTTGACCTCAAAGCTGGCAAAGAATCCTGCATCCTGTTGATACAGCTACATATATTTATACAATTTCAAGAGCATATGAGCCAGTGCTGCCAATAAAATCCAATCCTGCTGACTCTTTTAAGAGTTAAAACTGAGATTATGGTAACGGGTAGTGCTTACTCGTTTTTCCTGAATCTTTCTGACGAAAGCTGTGAATGCCTCCTGTAAGGGGAAAACATAAACCCAAGTTAGCAGATGCTGAATGAATCCCTCTGTGGCTTTGTTTGCACAAATATGCTCTTTAGAAGCATATTTGGAGCAAATCCAACATGTGGAAACCAGAGAGTACTTACTTGAGCTGCTACGTCCCTTCTGCCTCTACAGTTTGCTGAGCTCTGTCGAGATAAGTGGCATAGAATGAAATGAAAACAGGAAGCTTTTTTATTTTATTTTAAATTAAAACGATGCCCACTCAATTTGTGACCCATGAAAGTGGAAGCTGAACTCAGCCCTCCAGCCAGGTCCCTGACATTCCTCATGCCCGAGGCAATATGAAATGTGCAATGGTCCAAATGCAATAGATCAATGGAAATTGCTAGCGCCACAACTGTGCAATTGTGCAGCAGCCTCGTGATATAATAAGGAAAGCCAGCCAGCTTTCTCTCATACCTGGAAGGCTATAGAAAATTTCTGGTATTAGGTTCCATTTAGTAGTGCAGCCATATCAAGATTTGAATTATCACTTCCTTCATGGGCTGCATTTTGAAACAGCCTGTAACAGTTGCCTACTCTAGAATATTTGTTAGTCAAGTCTTAGGTTCCTGAGCATGAGCGATGATTATAGGGTTCAAATCTGAGAGTCATATTCTTCCGATTCAAAGGATAATGTGTGGCCCCCTAATTCAACTTAAAGGTAAAGGGACCCCTGACCATTAGGTCTAGTCATGACCGACTCTGGGGTTGCAGCGCTCATCTCGCTTTATTGGCCAAGGGAGCCGATGTACAGCTTCCGGGTCATGTGGCCAGCATGACTAAGCCACTTCTGGCGAACCAGAGCAGTGAACGGAAACGCCGTTTACCTTCCCGCTGGAGAGGTACCTATTTATCTACTTGCACTTTGACGTGCTTTTGAATTGATAGGTTGACAGGAGCAGGGACCGAGCAATGGGAGCTCACCCCGTCGTGGGGATTCGAACCGCCGACCTTCTGATCGGCAAGTCCTAGACTCTGTGGTTTAACCCACAGTGCCACCCGCGTCAGGCAATGCCTAAACTGATATTTTAAAATATTACAAATGAAAAAAATATATATATTTTACTCTTACCACAGCTTTTCCTCCATAAGTAGAGGCATCACCCTGCAGAGGGGGAAATAGTAAATTGTTATATATTTTATATATTTTGAAAAACAGAACCAAGAGACTAATTTGTGATATCTAAATATAAGGTGTTCATCCCCGACCTCCGTCCCCTGCCTCGCCCAAAGCGATGCTAGGAATGCATCAATAGTACTAACTGAAATGGTTTAGCATCCCCCCCTCCAGGGAACTTTAAGGAACTGTAGTTCTTTAAGGGTTTAATGGGCTTTAGTGGATAACTGTCAGTACTTTCATGAAACAGGATTCCGTGGTGGAAACCACCAAGATATATAGGTAGAAAAGTGATAAAAGTGTATATCATCAACAGACCTAGGAATGTTTGTCAATGTGAAATGTGCCACTAGGGGATGCTGTTCGTTAAAATGTGAGAGAAAGCAGAAGACAGCCATTTTTATATCAGATTCCATGTGGATTTTAAAAGTTGAAGTACAGATATTAGAAACACAAAGAGTTGTGAAAATGGCTTTCCCCAGTCAAATGTCTTATTTTCTCCTGCCTTTTCTTTAGCCCAGTGAATTAATCAGGAAAAAAAGCACTAATTTCATCCTGTATAATCATTTTGTGCAAATGTAATGCACTGCAAGACAAATGTAATGTCTTACCAGCTTTTTAAAATTCTAGTTTCAGTTGTATCACCTTATAATATCGAAAATACTGTTTGAAGAATGTGAAGTAGAAGATTTCAGACAAAAATAATATTCATGCTTATGATTTATTTATTTTTTAAATGAGTTGAGTTCAGCAAAGTAGAAAAGGTAATTGAGCAAGATGACTATGCTTAAAAAAAAACTTTGAAGGGGGGGAAAACTGTGAGAGTATCCCTTTAGGATTTCATTTCAGAAACAAGTGAAATGTTATCTCCTGGGGATAATCAGCACATCACATGCCAAGTGTAAGGTGCAACACAGAAGGGCTACTCTTACCTGATCGCAAATGACATTGCCGTAACGTCCACCAGTCTGCGATCCCTGCCAAAAATTAAAAAAAAGGAACCCAATTATTTACCATGAGAAAAACTGCATAAATATCATGGGTTAAGGAGCCTGGAACTGAAAGCTGCACACCACGGAACACCAGAGGTTTGTTGCCGGCTCTGTCACTGGGGGGAGATGGAGTGGGGGGCACTGTCCCATGTCTTGCATGTTGTGTGTGTGATGTGTGTCCCTCCATGTTTGGGTACATGTAGATGGTCATCACCAGCCCAGTTCCTGAACTGATGGGGCACCGGCAGTATTTACTGGAAGAATGTGGGCACCTGTGGGTTTTCATGACTTCTTTGCATCTTCTATCTGTGTATATTTTTCCTGTCCTTCAGGGCTGAGCGTGCCTTTTTCCTTGGCAAAGCAGAAGTGTATCTCTAGTTCCAACCTAAGTATAGGCTTGATATCCCCATCTCTCTGCAGACGATACCATGGAATAATCTGCACATATGCTATAATATTAAACAATGTTTTACCTGTCCGTACTGACTGCTGCCACCACCAAATGATCCACCCTGTACAGAAAAAAATACGTCTTATTTAACAAAGGATTAGCTTAACCTATCTGCACAAAGCTACTTCCTCTATGTGGGAGCAGAAATAAGCAGAGATACTTATTTGCATTTTATTTTTTGGATCTCTGTGTATACTTTGCACATTAGCAAGTGTTATTGGTATTATTAATTATCCACCCTTCACCCTAAGGCCCCAGGGATTTTTACAATATTTTTAAAAAATCAATATGAAAACACAGTATTAAAAACAGTGTGTAAAACAACTTAAATAAGGTGGAGTCTTTAAATAGACATCTCAAGTGTCAAGGGATATATATATATATATACAAAGCATTAAAGAAAGAAAAAAAATCACTTGATCTTTAGAGACCCTTCTGAGTATCTTTATTGAGGTGTTCAATAAATTTATTACCGACATGGGGAAAATATATCTGAAGGTTGTAATATCTCTTAGATATGCTATGTTTGTTATTTCCTAACCTGTCAGTTTTGATATTTATTAACTGGTTCTACAGAGGCTGAACTTTGTTATTATTTCATATTTTGGTCTCTCTGTAATGGATGGTTGACAAAAGATTAGATTGATTGAGTGACCAAGCCCTCTATCATGTGTATTTTTAAAGTGTTTTTACCTTTCCATATTGGGTACTGCTGCTGCTACTGCCATATGTTCCACCCTGCAGAGGATACAGTTTATTATTATTATTGTTATTTTTTTAAAAAAAGCAGATTTTTCTGCTGAGATACCAGCTTGATTTAATACATCTGCACCAGCCCTGCAATAATATGGTCTCTGGAAGAGGCACTAGGACAGAGTGGATCTCCCTCTCTGAGGACAGAGAAAGAGAGAGAGATCTACATTTGGAGAAGAAGATCTCCCTGCCCAGAACCATAGTTATCTTCATAGCCCTAACCTCATTGATGTTAGGTCAGAACTGCCATAATGACAAAGAGAGCATGCCAAGAACAGATCAGGAGAAAGCACCCAGTCTGCGTTTCATGTGCTCCAGTCCGGAGCACAAAACCTCAGTTCTAGGAACTGAGCCTCAAGGCAACAGAAGAGATTGAGTATGACCATGGTTGGATACTACCCAGATCAGAACCACTGACATTAATGGATTAGGATTCATTTACTGGTAGGTCCATTGATTTCACCGGGCCTACTTTAGTTGGCTACATCCCATAGATTTCTGGTGGACTTTTCTCATGCTTAAGGTGGGTTATAGGTAAAGGTAAAGGGACCCCTGAGAATTAGGTCCAGTCGTGACCGACTCTGGGGTTGCAGCGCTCATCTCACTTTATTGGCCGAGGGAGCCGGCGTACAGCTTCCGGGTCATGTGGCCAGCATGACTAAGCCGCTTCTGGCGAACCAGAGCAGCGCACGGAAACACCGTTTACCTTCCCACCGGAACGGTACCTGCTTGCACTTTGACGTGCTTTTGAACTGCTAGGTTGGCAGGAGCTGGGACCAAGCAACAAGAGCTCACCCCGTCGCAGGGATTCAAACCGCTGACCTTCTGATTGGCAAGTCCTAGGCTCTGTGGTTTAACCCACAGCGCCACCCGCTTCCCGGTGGGTTATAGTTTGCTCTAAATTAAGGTAACCAGGGTTTTTCCAATGAATCCGGGGACACTTTTCAACTTCCTACTAAATATTTCCTACTATTTCCTAAATATTTCCTACTAAATAGATTGATTTTGTTGGGGACTGATTTGTAAATCTGGGGACTGTCCCCAGGAAATGGGGACGTCTGGTAACCTTACTCTAAATAACTTGGTCTGGGTCACCGTCCTTGAATGCATCTTACAGCCATGGATTCCCAAAATCCTCAGCCTTTCCTCGTTCCCTGACATGCCCCCCCCCAAAAAAAACCAGGGAAGAAACTAGGCCAGCCCACCACTGTATTTCTGCCCTTGCAGAGCTATGTAATCTGCTGAATTGTAACTGGAAATCAGTAAATTAAAACAGGCAAATGAGAACAGGGCAGAGGAGGAGGGCATGGGCACAGTTCTGCTTTCGCACAACCTGCCAGGGCACTCGATGAGCTGGTTGGTCCACCTTTGTTTCTCTGTCTACCCCACCTTTAAAACCTACAGCTTATGAGTCTGTACACACCACACATTCACCCTCACCACCACAGTCCTTGGAAATGTAGTTTGTTAAGGGAGCTGGGAATTGCAGGTCTGTGAAACTCCCAGAATTGTTGAGGCGGGGGTGCTATACATGTATGGTGGGTACGCAGTCTAAGAACCCCACAGTAGTGTTGGATGCGAACTATAACCCTGTGTGTGTGTGTGTGTGTGTGTGTGTGTGTGTGTGCAGACAGATATAAAACACAGTCACACACAATGAAAAAGACCACAGACAGACACAGAGTCCTGCTCTCCAACCAGCATTCAAAGTGAATGGATGCCTTCTATGGGGTGACACAGCACCCCACATTTATGCTGTGTGCACAATCTAAGCTCCGTTCCGGAGCCCCGTTTGCATCCTGAATAGAACGTAAGATGCGACGGTGCGTGCGCGGGTTGCGTTTTGCCGCTTCCACGCATGTGTGTGACGTCATTTTGAATGTATGTGCATGCACGAGCGGCAAAACCTGAAGGACATTCAACCCGAGGTATGACTGTACTTTCTATATTCAGAAGCAGGTTAAAAAAAAAAAATTATGGAGATTAGATAGATAGATGATAGATAGATAGATAGATGATAGATAGATAGATAGATAGATGATAGATAGATAGATAGATAGATGATAGATAGATAGATAGATAGATAGATAGATAGATAGATGATAGATAGATAGATAGATAGATAGATAGATAGATAGATAGATGATAGATAGATAGATAGATAGATAGATAGATAGATAGATAGATAGATGATAGATAGATAGATGATAGATAGATAGATAGATGATAGATAGATAGATAGATAGATGATAGATGATAGATAGATAGATAGATAGATAGATAGATAGATAGATGATAGATAGATAGATAGATAGATAGATAGATAGATAGATGATAGATAGATAGATAGATAGATGATAGATAGATAGATAGATAGATAGATAGATAGATGATAGATAGATAGATGATAGATGATAGATAGATAGATAGATGATAGATAGATACATACATAGATAGATGATAGATATAGATAGATAGATAGATAGATAGATAGATAGATAGATAGATAGATGATAGATAGATAGATAGATAGATAGATAGATAGATAGATAGATAGATGATAGATAGATAGATATAAATTACCTGTCCAAATTGGCTGCTGCCGCCACCGTATGACCCACCCTGTACAGAAAACATTTATTGCAAGAGGGTTACTTGAATATATCTGCACAGTTACTTCCTATCTCACTCTTATTTTATTTTCTATGTTTGTGTGTGCTGGCATGTGGCCCTCAGAAGACTGCTCAGAAGGAAATGCGGTTCTCAGGCTGAAAAAGCCCCCCTCCCTGTGTATACTGTTTATTACTAGCACATATATTATATACTCTATAAACGGTATATTACAAGTGTTTTTACCTGTCCAAATTGGTTGCTGCTGCCATATGAGCCACTCTGCAGAGAAAACATTTATTTTAGAAGGATTACTTTAATATATATGCACAAGCCTACTTTCTATATATTGTTTCTAAGGCTGGAAAAATAAAAAATAGAAGGTCCTAAAGGAGGAGATCAGGATACTATCATAAACACAACAGGAAATGGAAATACACCAGGGAGTGGAATTTGAACATATGGAAATGGGCATGAACTAAAGGATATATAATAAGAAAAAAAATAGGGAATATTAGCTCAGTATGTGATCACAGTGGAGGGATTTTTAAATGGACATGGACAGAAGAATTTACCCAATATGGAGTAATGGTAGTGGGAATTAAGGGAGGTAAAGTCAAAAGAAATAATATGGTTGGCATTTATCAATCATAACAATCTTGGACTTTTTGTGGGGAAAAGAAATGAATGATTTCTGACACCTTGACTTAAAATAAATATTGTTTAACATAAAGTGGAGAAGACGGATGTTAGCATAGATGGAACATTTTAAATAATCCACTTTTTATGCCCTCACGATGAAAAAGGTTCCCCAGACCTGGCGTATACTGTCTATTGCTAGCACATATATACTCTTTAACCTGCATATTAAAGGCTCTGAATCTTCTTCCCTTGGGGGTTCCCCGTCTAGTTCCTTCCACCATTCCTCTGTGTTCAACAAGTCCATGACATCTGGCGTGTGGCCCTCAGAAGGCTGCCGAGAAGGGAATATGTCCCTCAAGACTGAAAAAGTTTTCCCACAACTAGGATATGCTGTCTATTAAAAGTCTTTTTACCTGTCCAAATTTGTTGCCGCTGCCGTATGAGCCACTCTGCAGAGAAAACATTTGTTACAGAAGGATTACTTTAAGATATCTGCACAAAGATACTTTCTATATTATTTTTAATTTTATTTCCTCTCTCTGTGTGTGCTGGCGTGTGGCCCTCAGAAGGCTTCCCAGATGAGAATGTGGCCCTGGGGTGAAAACATTTCCCCACATCTAGAGTAGACTGTCTATTACTAGCATATCTATTATATACTCTATAAACTGTCTATTAAAAGTGTTTTTACCTGTCCGTATTGGTTGCTGCCACCACCGTATGATCCACTCTGCAGAGAAAACATTTATTACAGAACGATTACTTTAATATATCCGCACCAAACTATTTTCTCTATTATATTAAATTTTATTTCTTGTATCTCTCTCTGCTGGTTTCACCAGAGCCTGCCAGTCAATACCACACAGTTCAAAGATGGCGTTAACTCTTTATTAGCTAAAACACAACCTCCACAGACTCGGTTGAGTGTCAGGCTTAATGAGCAGAGCAGCTCATTCCCAGTGGTCTTACTACATGAATAATCAGCTTCCAAGACTGAAGGTCCCTGCCTCTCCATAGCCATCTAAGTACCATCCCCTCCAAGGCTTTCCCCAAGCAATCTGAGACTATGCCTATGTGGAGCCAACCTCTCCTCTGCCCTTTCACGCCTCTTCTGTTTCAGGGGGATGGGAGTTTGTCACAGCAAGAGAAAGAGACAACCATGCCTCTTCACCAGCTGGACTCATCTCTGCCTCTTGGCTTCCCTCCTCTCCTGCGTCCACTCCTACTTCTGAACTTCCCTCTACCACAGCCTCTTCCTGCTCACTATATCCTGTTACCTCCTCATCTTCTGACACCTCCTCCTCCCAGTCTTCTCCTACTGACCACTCTTCGTCATCCCACCACCAATCCCCAGACTTGGGGGTTCCCCAGCTAGTTCCTCCCACTATTCCTCTGTGTTCATCAAATCCATGACATCTGGCATATGGCCCTCGGAAGGTTGCCCAGAAGGGAAGGTGGCCCTCAAGACTGAAAAGGATTCCCCACAACTAGGATATGCTATTAAAAGTCTTTTTACCTGTCCAAATTTGTTGCCGCTGCCGTATGAGCCACTCTGCAGAGAAAACATTCGTTACAGAAGGATTACTTTAAGATATCTGCACAAAGATACTTTCTATATTATTTTTACTTTTATTTCCTAAATCTCTGTGTGTTGGCGTGTGGCCCTCAGAAGGCTTCCCAGGTGAGAATGTGGCCCCTGGGGTGAAAACGTTTCCCCACATCTAGAGTAGACTGTCTATTACTAGCATATCTATTATATACTCTATAAACTTTCTATTAAAAGTGTTTTTACCTGTCCGTATTGGTTGCTGCTACCACCGTATGATCCACTCTGCAGAGAAAACATTTATTACAGAAGGGTTACTTTAATATATCCACACCAAACTATTTTCTCTATTATTTTAAATTTTACCTGTCCGTATTGCTTTAAATTTTACCTGTCCGTATTGGTTGCTGCCACCACCGTAGGATCCACTCTGCAGAGAAAACATTTGTTACAGAAGGATTAATTTAATATATCTGCACAAAGCTACTTTCTGGACCTGGACCTGCAACCCTGCAGTCACAAGCTCATTAGGAACACAGAAGTCCATGGAGGAAAAAGTCAATTCTGTTGCCAGGGCAGCTGTCTACCAGCTCCATCTGGTACGCTGACTGAGACCCCACTTGCCCTCAGACTGTTTGACGGGTGCATGGTGCATGATTTGGTAATCTCCCGCTTGGACCACTGCAATACGCTCTACATGGGGCTACCTTTGAAGGTGACTCGGAAACTACAACTAATCCAGAATGTGGCAGCTAGACTGGTGACTGGGAGTGACCACCAGGACCATATACTGTAACACCAGTCCTAAAACATCTACATTGGCTCCCAGTACATTTCCGAGCGCAATTCAAAGTGTTGGTGCTGACCTTTAAAGCCCTAAACAGCCTCAGTCCAGTATGCCTGAAGGAGCGTCTCCTCCCCCACCCCACCCCAGCCTGGACACTGAGGTCCTCCTCCGAGGGCCTTCTGGCAGTTCCCTCACTGTGAGAAGCAAAGTTATAGTGAACCAGGCAGAGGGCCTTCTCGGCAGTGGCACCGTCACTGTGGAACACCCTCCCATCAGATGTCAAGGAGATAATGAACTACACAACTTTTAGAAGACATCTGAAGGTAGCCCTGTATCAGGAAGGTTTTAATGTTTGACGCTTTATTATGTTTTTATATGTATTGGAAGCTGCCCAGTGTGGCTGGGAAAACCCAGCAGGATGGGCTGGGTATAAATACTAAAATTATTTATTAATTAAATTATTATTATTATTATTATTATTATTATTATTATTATTATTATTATTATTATTTCTATTTCTATTTCTATTTCTATTTCTATTTCATTTTTACTTTTACTTCCCATATCTCTGGGATCTCATGTGGCCCTCAGAATGCTCCCCAGATGAGAATGTGGCCCTGAGGCTGAAAAATGTCCCCTACACCTAGAGTATACTATTACTAGCACATATATTAGATAAACTATAAACTGTATATTAAAAGTGGTTTTACCTGTCCAAATTGGTTGCTGCCGCCACCATATGATCCACTCTGCAGAGAAAACGTTTATTACTACCAAAGGATTACTTTAACATATCTGCACCAAACTACTTTCTATTTTATTTTTTAGATCTCTGCGTGCTGGCATGTGGCCCTCGGTTGGCTGCCCAGAAGTGACTGCGGCCCTCAGGATGAAAAAGATTCCTCGCATCTGGCATACAGTACGATTTTGTCTTACACGCATTTAACTTGTTTAAATTTAATCTTGCGCTGTTGAAGGCCAGCTGGCTGAAACCATACAGATTAAATGCATGGAAGGTGAGGAGCTTAAAAGCTCTTTTTGCACTGTGCTTTCTTGGCGCAGAAAGAACTTTTAATATCTCTTCCTTACTTATCAGGCTCTGGGATGCTCTCGCGAGATCTCAGGGAAACTTGGACAGTCCCACGAAAGCATCCCAGAGCCTGGAAAGCAGGGCAGAGAGCTTAAAAGCCTTGCTTGTATACTATGACTCCCATATATTGCACATATTATATATGCTATATATGAAAAAGGTATTTTTACCTGTCCGTATTGGCTGTTGCTGCTGCCATATGAGCCAACCTATATAAATAATAATAATAATAATTGCAAAACAGATTTGGTGGCCACTTTAAAATCTCTGCACTAAGTTACTTTCTATATTTAGAAGCAGAAACGGAATAAAACCTTTTAGGAAATCCATCAGTTTTATTACACATCGAAAGCTTTTACCTGTCCATATTGGCTGCTGCTGCTGCTGCTTCCGCTGCTGCCGCTATATGATCCACTTTGTCCGCGCTATGGAGAAAACATGCATTACTTTGAAGTATTCAAAATATTACATTAGCAACTATTCCTGCTTAGACCCACTAAATGACACACAGGTGCTTCTGAAAGCGCACATTCCTACAATTCCTGCAGGGAGCCAGATGGCAGTACAATCATACCTTGGAAGTCAAACGGAATCCGTTCCGGAAGTCCGTGCAACTTCCAAAACATTCGAAAACCAAACCGCGGCTTCTGATTGGCTGCAGGAAGCTCCTGCAGCTAATCGGAAGCTGTGGAAGCGCCGTCAGATGTTTGGCTTCCAAAAATAGTTCACAAACCAGAACAGTCACTTCCGGATTTGCGGCGTTCGGGAGCCAAAACGTTCAAGAACTAAGCTGTTTGAAAACCAAGGTACGACTGTACTGGATAAGCTTTCAGTGGAAGTGAATTATGTGGAGTGAGGGCAATTGTGTTTGCCTATGCATATTTTGTTTGCTTAGAAAAGTTTTCAAAAGCTGCCAGGGATTGCCTGGGGTCACACAGTTAGGAAGAGGTCCCATATTAAGGAAAAAGGGACTGAGTAACTCTTGAAATGGGGCATTCGAGAGCAGAAACTCCCTGCTTTTCACACTGAAAATGCTTAACTGTGGACATTTGGTGTAGCTATAGCCTGGCATGCTCTAGTCCACGGGCTTACGAAGAGTCAGACACGACTAAATGACTAAACAACAACAATAGCACACTCCCATCTACAGACACCTTGCTTGTGGTTTCACCTGTTAGTGTAAGACCATAGAAGACATAGAATTTTTACCTGTGGACAGTTGCTACTGCTGGTTATTTTACCGGTATAACCATCCTGGAAGGAAAAAAATAATACATTTTTAAGGCACTCTGGTTTATTTAAACTGTTGCTTAAAGTAATGCATAATATGCTATCAGTTAAAGATCCAATTTCAAAAGCCAGCAGGGAAGTTGGCACGTTATAGCTAAATATCTTAAACTAAGTTAACAAACAAGGAGAAAGGGACATACCAGTCCACAAGGATTATAGTTGCCTCCTTGGGAATATGAACCACCCTGTGGAAAGTTGGAAGGGAGGAAAAAAACAACAGTTACTTCATATATATATATATATATATATATATATATATATATATGCAGGTTTTGCCCGTGAAAATCTACGAAAGCAAATATATATATATATATATATATTCCATAAATATATATGTATTCCATAAATCAAGGTACATTCAGTCTAGGAAAGAATATAATTAGGGCTGGGGAACCTCTGGACCAAGGGCCCAAAGTGGAAGAAAATGAGGGTGGGAGAAGGAAATGACATCACGTGATTGGCAGGGGGAGGAATTTTGCTTAAAAAATGGCCTCAGGCCCCATTTGAAGAGACCTGGTGGGCCAAATAAAGCCCAGAACAGGCTGCACTCCGCAAGTTGTGGGAGCCCTCCCCCGGCTTGCGCAGAACTGCCTCTTATCCCGAAGCCCTGGCGCGCTGAGCAGTTGCGCCGGGGCTTCGGGAAGCTCTGCGCAAGCCGCGGGAGGGCTCCCACAGCTTGCGGAGTGCAGCCTGTTCTGGGGGCTGGGGTCGGGGGAAGCTTGGGCTTCCCCCGCCCCAGCCTAGCGCCTGGGGGGGAAAATAATTCCCCCCCCCCGTTATTTCCCCCCCCCCAAAAAAACTAGGTGCGTCTTATGGACCGGTGCGAAAAATACGGTAATTCATTCCGGAGGTCCGTACTTAACCTGAAACTGTTCTTGACCTGAAGCACCACTTTAACTAATGGGGCCTCCCGCTGCCGCCACTGGAGCACGATTTTTCATCTCATCCTGAAGCAAAGTTCTTAACCTGAAGCACTATTTCTGGGTTAGCGGAGTCTGTAACCTAAAGCGTATGTAACCTGAAGCATATGTAACCCGAGGTACCACTGTACTCTCCAAATATAAAATGAGCAATGGCTGCACACTTAATAGAAACAATCAGTCGTGATGTCCGTGAGAATGTGTACTCTCCTTCCAGGAGGTGGAGTGCTGAAAACTGTTACATGGACCCATCATGGTCTGTGCAGGCATAAACCATACAGATGTGCCCTTTTGCATCATTATCGTTTTTTGTACAGGGAGCAGCAGCTATGTACCATTGGGTCCTTCATGTTTAGGAATGGGGAACCTGTGCCCAACTCCCATCAGCCTCAGACAGCGCAGCCTATAATCAGCAATGCAGTCCAGTTTAGACTTGTAGTCCAAGGCCCACAGGTGACCCAAATGTGTGCTAGACCATAATGCCAATGGGGAAGACACAATATGCAATTTACCTGTTTGCTTCCAGTTTGCTGGGATGAGCCGCCCTACAAGGGAAAGGAGGAGGAAAAACAGTCTTTACTTGTGGACCTTTTCAAATACCAGATGACGCCATATTTATTATTCCTATTATTATTATTATTAAGTTAAAAGCAGCTGTACCTGGCTACTCCCATAAGTTTGTTGGGATGATGATCCGCCCTACAAGGGAAAGAAGGAACAAAAACAGTATTTTCTTGCGAACTGGGACCTTTTCAAATACCAAATGATGCAGTATTATTATTAATAATACTAATACTTAGTCCATAATAATATAGGAAGGTTCAAAACAGTTCTACCTGGCTACTTCCGTAAGATTGTTGAGATGAGGATCCACCCTACAATGGAAACAATACAAAAACCAGTGTTTTCTTGGAAACAGGGAAATGGCAAATGATGCAGTATTATTTTTTTATAGCAAAATGGGTTAAAATGTAGGGAAAAGAAGAGCCGCTTTACCTGGGAACTTCCATAAGTTTGCTGGGATGATGATCCACCCTGAAAAGCAAATAATTTAAAATACTGTATATTGTCAGAATATTAAAAAAGAGATTGGTAACTTTAACACCAACAAATAAAATATGAAACATTTGCAAAGGGAGTAAACGAGGACTGTATCCTGTATATAGCCACATTACGCTATATCACTGCAACGAGGAGGCAAACAACAAAGAATAATATAGAAATGTATGATAAATTAGAACCATTAAAAATGCCACATGAGGGAATATTTTCAGTAGGAATCCTTTACCTGGATACTTCCAGAACTTTGCTGAGATGTTGATCCACCCTGTGGGAGAAATAATTAATAAAAACATTAATTTTGTTAAGTGTGGACCTGTGTCTACACTACTTTTGGTACGGTAGGGTGGGGTGCTGGCTTCTCCCACTGTGGGGGTCCCAAGCACATTAATGTGGTATTTCTCTCTGTACCACCCTTTTTAAATATGGGGACCAAATTAGTAGGCAGGAAGCAAGACCAGGAGACTAAATCCCAATACAAAATTACAGCTGCTGAGTCAGGGAAAAGATTTCACGATATTAAGACCATGCTGGACATGAGCCTTCAAAGAATTCAGAGCAGAGGAATCTTACCGGTTTGCAAGGATTGCCATCAGTTGTATAGCCCTAAGAGAAAATTAGGAACATTAATATTAATCCTCCTCCTCAAAAACAAAACATACTTTTTACTTCAGGTGGACATTTATTTCGATCTTCGACTCCATTGGTCGAGAAGAGATTGTGTCAGTTAATTAAACTACTAACTGGGCATTAATTATCAAGCTGACAAAGACTTAATAGACAGACAAATATGGTCTGCACAGATAAATCAGCTATGCCTTTTACATTTGCTATGGGTTCTTCAACCAGTATTTATTTGCGTGCCAAGGCTCCGTTCCCTAGTGGATAAAAACACACAGACACGAGTATTTAGGTTGTGGGTTCAAAAAGGCCACAACTTTATTGGTTACAGATGTGAGCGGTTTGGCTTACGTATTGGGTAAAGCCAGACTATATTTTGACTCCTGCCCATCTGCAGGGAGTCCATCTAAGGGTAAACCACCAATAGGGGGAGTCCTATGACTTACATCAAATAGGGGTAATTCTTACCCATTTGTGGCAATTCTTACCTGGCTGCAGATGCTACCTCCAGCTTTAGAAGAGGATCCACTGCCCATGACCGAACTCGAGGATCCGCTGCTCACGACCGAACTCGAGGATCCACTGCCAACAGAACCAGGAGATCCACTGCCTCCAAAAGTAATAGAGACCCCGCTGTTGCCAACTGAAGTCGAGGATCCACTGCCGCCAGCTGAATTAGGGTATCTGCTGCCACCAACTGAGCCGGGAGATCCACTGCCGCCGAATGTCACAGAGACTCCACTGCCACCAACCGAAGTAGAGGATCCACTCAGCTAAAGCCCATATACACAAAGAACCTTGTCAGCATTAAAGAACGCCATCACCTGTACTTTTCAACCTGAAATCTGTTATCTTGGGGAGGGACCCTTTCTGAGGTAAATCAATAGGAATAGCATAAAGATGGACCATTCCCAGTGTCGACACCCCACCTACGCAGCAGTCTCCCAAAGGAAATCAGGCAGGTCCCCTTTTTACCTGCATTCAATAAAACCCATGTAAAACTTCCCTTATTTATCCAGGCTCTGGCCAAATTTTTATGAGTATTTTTATGCTGCTGGTTTTAAATGCTGCCTGTAGTGTGATACAGAGCTGCATTGAATTGGTTTTTAAGTAACATTATTATTCTGAGCTGCTCTTCACACCCTTTGGGGAAGAAGGGCAAATTATAAATCTGAATGAATCAATAAATAAAGATTTGCAAAAGGTATGGCCATGGAAATTATAAGGCAAGGGGGGTAATTTCCAACTGCTGAAGAGAGTATTTCCTCCATATTTTAAGACTACTGGAATAATTAAGCAAATAATATTTGCTTCATATTTTAAGACAACAGGTAATGTTTTGGAAAACCATAGTGTGTCATGAAATTATTGCGTTCAGAAAACATTATGAACGTGTACTTAATGTTGGCTATTTTTGCTCTGATCCAGGCAGGGACAAGACTCAAGACTACCGATTTCTACATTTAAAAATGTGTTGTTATTCTAATTATTATTGATTTCTTACCCACCCTTCACCATAAGGTCCCAGGATGGGTTAAAAGTATACGAACACATAATATTTAAACCATTTCTCTAGTTGGATGTGCTGCAAAAAGGGTTTCTCTCACTGATGCAACTGCAGGTGCAAATCTCTCTTTTAAAACTTAGGTAACTGAGCAATATATGAATGGCTTAAATAATCAAAATAAAAACCGATCGCACTTATGAACCGTTTGCAGGGAGCACACCCCCCCCTTGCTGTCAACAACTCGGTTGGCACAAAGGATGTTGTTGTTTTTTAAAGAAGGTTCTGTGGATGTATCCCAAGAACTGTGCATGCATGTATGGGTGGAAGACTTCCCTGTTTAGGGAAGCTTTTAACATTTGATGAATCATTGTATTTTAATATTCTGCTGGAAGCCGCCCAGAGTGGCTGGGGAAATCCAGCCAGATGGGCGGGGTATAAATAATAAATTATTATTACAGTGGTACCTCGGGTTACATATGCTTCATGTTACATAGGCTTCAGGTTACAGACTCCGCTAACCCAGAAATAGTACCTCAGGTTTAGAACTTTGCTTCAGGATGAGAAGAGAAATTGTGCTCCAGCGGCACAGCGACAGCAGGAGTCCCCCTTAGCTAAAGTGGTGCTTCAGGTTAAGAACAGTTTCAGGTTAAGAATGGACCTCCAGAACGAATTAAGCACTTAACCCGAGGTACCACTGTATTATTATTATTATTATTATTATTATTATTATTATTATTATTATTATTATTATTATTATTATTAGGTTTGGTGCATCTGGGTTTCTGACATTACCAGAGCAGTATGGCTGTAGGAACTATCCAGCAGCAGTTCTTCCACACCACTAAAATAACAATCTTCTAAGAACTCCTAGTGAAACCAGTAGGAATTATACAGGGCTATTTACCTTAGAGCCGTAGGAACTGCCTCCCTGTGACTGAATACTCTGTAAAAAAACAAAAACAAAACAGATATTTTGGTCACCTTGCTGTGTTGAAAAAATGGCAGGCAATACTTCAACAGCTGCAGGAAAGAGAGGAAGAAAGGAAGGAGGGTTTTCCACTGGCAGCCTTTGGCTCTTTCTCAGCTGTTATCTACTAGAAGCAGCCATTCCATTAGTCCACAGAGCAGAAGAAGGCAAACAGGACCATTCCACCAGCTCTGCTACGAAACCATCTTAATATTGCTTCTCTTCCTGTTTCCATCCTGCCTGGCCTGGCCTTCCTAACAACTCTAAACTTTAAGAACTGGTGCCTGACTTTGCTTCCGCCCCCCTTCCTTCTAATTTTGTTTTTTTAATTTTTTTAAAATGCATACAAAAAATGTGGATTTTCATGCTAACGTTTTTTTTAAAAAAAAGTTTGTGGAATGTCTTTGTGCAGTTAAAAAAAATAATAATCACAGAGTTATACAGGAATTGGGTGAAAAGTGACCCAGGCTGGAAATAATTTAATCTGTCAAACCCTTATTGGAAATACTAGAGCAGGTTTGGGAACCGTCGGCCCTCCAGATGTTGTTGGACTACAACTCCCATCAGTTGCAGAATGGCCCACAATGATGGGAGTTGTAGTTCAGCAACAGCTGGAGGACCCCAGATCCCCTAGACCTGTGCTAGAAGCTCTAGACATGCAGAAGATTCCTACCTGCACATTATTATTATTAAAATAATAATAATTTATTTGTACCCCACCCATCTGACTGGGTTGCCCCAGCCAGTTTGGGTGGCTATTAACAAATATAAAAGCATAAAAACGTTTGAAAAGCAATTTCATTCATTGTCGGAAGAGTTGTAATTTCACATATAATGGTACAGTCACATGATGTACTGTGATCTTACATTCTGATCGTGTTCTCCTTTAATTGCTGTATTTGTTGCCTTGGAACTGGTCTCAAGGCCTTAAATGCTTTGGCAAAATGTTTTGCTGGCTGTAGTTTTTCTCCACATATGCTAAATCTCTTTGCTAGTATGCTTAGAACCTCTTAATGACTCCCCCCCCCCAATCTTATCAAATATCCAAGTAGACAAGAGGAACATTCCAACACAGGGTAAGCTCCCAGAGCTATGTGTGTTTTAACAGACAGATCCCTCAAAGGAGCAGAAACCAAGCTGCACCCATATGAATGTGTTTACCATTTTACAGGCTTGGCTGTTGTAGGAGGATGAGGTCTGTGAAGTAGAAAAAGAAAGAAATTACTTCCTGAATTAACACAACTGATATGCTAACATGCAGAAAAATTCAGCATCCGTTAAAAGTTATCTGATGGGCATAGGGTTACTTAAAGACCAAACAAATCATTTCTTTGGAAAAATAAATAGTGAAATAGTTAGGAGCCAGGGAGTTTATACATAGTACAGATTACTATCTGTAACAATTTACATTTTTGTGGAATTTCCTCAGTACTGATATACAACTGCAGACACATATACACTGGTGTTTTGTTTTGTTTTGTTTTGTTTTGTTTTGTTTTTTGTTTTGTTTTGTTTTGTTTTGTTTTGTTTTATAAATGCTTGGTCCTTAAAGCAGTTATTGGAAGTTTGATCCATTATTGGTCGTTCAGGTAGTCTTCCTTCCAAACTTATTTCTTGGACGGAAGGCCAACGTTAGTTAGTATCCAACTCAGAGGTGAAACAGCACTTACCTTATCACAAACTCGCCCAGGTTGTCCACTCTAATTGGGGGAAAATAGAAGCCATTGTAAAACAAATCTTTCAAATGCAATATAACAACATGTTAGAATAAAATTCTGCACACATTACAGTCAAGACCATTTATTAAGTAAATTTCTGATCTCGAATATAAACGCTAATTGGTTTTGTGATGCGAAGTGAACATTACCTAGAAACACAACTGTTATCGTTTTTGTCACTTAGTGGGTTTAGTGCAGCTACACTATAGTTACCTGGATGGTTATTCGGATGTCATCTTGGGGTTTTGAGCCCTGTGGGGGAGAAGATGATAATAATAATAAAAACAATAGCAACAATTTTGCAATCAAAGTGAAGGCAGAAGAATGTCCTATAGCTACAAAGACTTCCCTAGATGACAATTTTTATTAAAATGTAATTTAATAACAGAGGGCATATAACAGTGGCAAACTAGTTGCATGTCACACTTGCCCAGGTGACAAGCTGGATGGGAAAAATAAATATTTGTTGCATGAACAATCGGCGATCTCTCTCATAAACCAAAGCAAGTTGCCACAACAATGATCTGTATTGTTATAAAAGCATAAGGGCAAGTGCAATTATATAATTAAAGAGATATAAAGAGATAATCGCAACTACATTTTCTTAGAAAGAGGATATAACGCATCTGAACTCTGCTTAAAGCAAGGAGTATTCTATAGCAATTTGCATGCTTGAAAACTCACTTGCTTTCACTGAAGCTAAATTCTGATGTGTGTGAGAGAGATCGGGTCTGTTCCCACACATGGTTTGCACCATATCTTTATAAATTGACTTTTACAGGTCAGAATCCAGCATGCTCTGGGTAACCAGCTTGACTAAACCACTGTGTTGCTGGAGGTGGGTGTCTTTTAAGAAATAGAAGTCTGACATTCCTTGGCTATTTTGGGTCCTCTTTACAAGCTTTAAGCGATGTTGTTGTATTTTGATTTTACAGATGGGAAAGTGAGGCTGAGAGATGATGATTGTTAACTTTGGATGGGCATATATCTCTATTTTGGTCTTTCTTCATTTCTCATTTGACCACATTCCTCCACCAGATTGCAACGTTTATTTATTTATTTTGCTGCGTATTATTTCTTCAGCAGTCAAGAGAGGAGGTTTACAGACTCTCATCCACGAGGCATGGAGTTTTCTGAATATTCTTTCAATACTGAATTTACTAAATCTTCACCATCGGGGGGGGGGGGATTACACAGCCATCGCAACGGCACATGCTACTTCCATGGCTCCTGAGTTGTTAGCAATTTAGACTGTAGCTCAGGTGTTTGGCACATATTTCCACAGTACTCTGTGAAAGCATCCTCAGTAACACAGGATAATCTGCCAGTGCAAACAAGGACCAGAATCAAGCTGTTAATTGTTACAGAGAAGCCTATAGATGGCAAAGAAAAATTAAAATGTACCTGGGCCTTGATTTTGTCCCCATATATAGTGCTCTGCAAAGGAACCGGAAACTAATTAGTTCAACATAGAGGAGTACCTGCCTTCTTGAAATACTTGCTAACTTTGTGTGTACTCCATTGTTAGAAGTGATATCCCTTGTGCTGCATTGTTATTAATATTTGCTGGATAATATCCTGCTTCTACATCCTGAGCCCTGTGTCATCATTACACTGAAGTGGAGTGTTCTAATAAGCTAGCGGTTCAAAACAATAAACCTAATCCTCTCCCCTCGCTTCATTCATATATATTTTTGCATCATAGTGCTCATCTACATTTCCTCTTGCCCCACAACTCCCCATCTCGGGGGGGGGGGGACCACTCTTTAGTGCTCAGTTGAGCAAATGGCAATTCCTTTAGAGTGAGGGTTCCTACACCAAGCAGAGTAGAAGTGCTTACCTGAATGTGTTTGTATTTAGAGTTGGCCAGTTGCTAAAAAGGAATCAGAAACCATTTTATTTGTACTGCGTATGCACACATCACATCATTAATCTCATAGTCATGACTTTGTGCTGTTATAAATGATTAGGAAGAGAGGCTGAAAGAATGTTTCTTCTGTCAAAACAAACCAGCTGATAATTAGGGCATGCTCGAAATGGGAATAAACCCAAAGCTGTTTCACGGAAATAAAAATGAATTGTTTATAAAGACTTTTAGGCATAACATGAGAGTGTCCAGCAAAAAGGCAAATGATGCTTTATTTGAAAGCAGACCCCAAAGTTGTTCAGGAATGAACAGTGACTCATCAGAGGTAAGCCCCATTGAATTTAATCTTGCTGAAGAATCAGCTAAACAAATTAACAAATAGGGTTTTTTTTTGCAGGGGACATTTCATGAAAAGCAAAGCAGGAGTACAACATAGGGCTGGCATATGTCCCAAATTTCCCGGACACAGCTGGGATTCAGCTGTCAGAAGCTGTGTCCGGGTGGAAATTGCTGAAATGTCCAGGAAAATCCAGACATAAGGCAAGAAGCGTAGATTTTGTCGGAAGTGTAGGTTTTGGCAAATTTTCTTATAAATTGCTCAAAAACGTCTTTTTTAAACAAATAGATTTTGCAAAAAAATAATAATTAGAAATTCTAGTACAAATATGTTGTAGTTCCACAGGTACCCATGCCTAAATATCACTTCCAGAAATACTTCCAGGAACGGAAGAATTCTTGCGTTGAATTAGCTTAAGAGCAAGAAAAATGAAAATATTCTTACCGACGAGTATGTGTTGCGCTGTGAAAACAACAGAAATACAAACAATTAGCCATTCCCAAATAACTTTTCCCATGTTAATAAAAACCTCAAAGCACAAAATGATATTTTAAAAGAGCTTACTTCGGGTGGGTAGGGCTGGCTGGGAGCATACACTATGACCTGCCAAAAAGTAATAATAATTAAATGACAAGTTAAATTGGGTTGATTTCAAAAGACATTTCCTGTTCTGCCTCAGGTGGCAAAACATCTTGAGCCATCCTTTCTGAGGGCAGCATGGCTGCACCGATCTTCATCCCAGCAATTGCTTAAATCAGTAGGAAATTAGTTCAGAAAGAGATACATACCTTCCCCTGGTTTGAAACAGTTGAAACGGACTGTAAGGAAAACAGAAAGCAAACACTGAATACTTTTTGTTCCCTTGTGCTCAGCTGACTGGGCTGGAAGCATCAGGGAGTACTAGGACAGGAATAGGGAACAGTTTTCCACTGAAGGGCCACAGTCCCTTCTGAGCATTATTTCAGGGGCCGCATGGTAGTGGTGGGCAGAGCCAGAGGTAAATGGGGATTTTAGCTTTCTATAGCAGGCTAGTTTCTACACACACACATACACCCTCTATCCTCGATCCAAGCAAGCAAGCAAGCAAGCAAGCAAGCAAGCAAGCAAGAAGCACATTTGGTCCCAGCTTTGAGGTCCCTCATCCTTGCCCTGGTACTTCCTTTCTAGAAGGCCTGTTCCACATTTTGGGACACTTTTGACACAGCAGTACTAGTTGATTGCTTTGGCCTGCGAGGGCTCCAATTGGAGAACAGCCTTTACCAAAGGTGTCATGGGCTTTGAAGACACTCGAACTCATGACAAAAGGGAGAAACGTGCAAAGAGGAACGCATGCTTGGAAAACCTTCACCATGATCAACTCCTGCCTGGAAACCAATGTCCCCACTGTGGAAGAATGTGTGGATCCAGAATTGGCCTCCACAATCACTTACAGACTCACTGTTAAAACCTTATTTATGGAAGACAATCTTATTTGGCTACGAGCGATTGAAGAAGAAGAAGAAGAAGAAGAAGAAGAAGAAGAAGAAGAAGAAGAAGACGACGACTAGTTGATTGCTAGTTCCTCACCTGTCCGTAGGAAGTGCCACTACCGTAGCTTACACCAGGCTGCATAAAAAAGAAACCTCAGTTACTTCTTTATAAAAGCCACGCATTTCAACAAATTGCTACGTTAAGAAATTAAACCCATTTGCATTGGTAAGTTTAAAGAGAGATGGCAAGAATTCAGGAAAACGGTGCTGATTAAGAGACATTCTGTTGCCGATTAACCTTTAATTTAAATATGTAGATCTTGGGGAAATCCTTGTTGGTGGTTGGGAGAATCTAATTCAGATTTCAGACACCCAAATGAGCTAATGCTGAAGACACAATGTGGAGGTTTTCACTTGCACGACTATTCACTTGTGGCATACGACACAAACCATCCATCACACATCTAACCGTGACAATAAACTTCTATGAGGAAAAGAAGGAGGATGCTTACATCATAGCAGCCAAACTTGTTGTAGATATTAGCAGTGGCACCCTGTATGGAAAAAAAACAGAGAGCTGATATGATTATTTGTTTTGGTCTGCTGGTAAATGGAATTTAATGGCATACAGTAATATGGGTTCTGACGGCTGAGGACAATTGAAGTGGATGCAGCTGGGGGTGGGGGGAGGTTGAATATATACAGAATACAGAACTCCCACAAAGGCTGCCTAGATTTTCAACAACAATAATTGCAGAGGGACAAGGTTTTAAATGAGAACAGAAAAATGTCTGCTTACCGCAAGGCATCCACCGCCTTTCTTTACACCTCCTTGGTACACTATAACCCCCTGTAAAGGAAGTGAGGACAGGTTATTTCTTTGTCAAAGACTTTAGTCAATGCAGGTGTAGAAAACTGCAGTGCCTTCATCGCAATCCATCCGGTTTGGAGGGGATGGAGAAGCTTGCTTGAGAGTACAGCTGCTGTCCTTGGGAGAGACACGTGTAATCTGCAAAGACCCTGGAAACTGTCTTGCTGTAAAAGGGAGAATGAAACCCACTGGACGCTTCAAGTGTCTTCCTTGCTTTTGATACAGGTGAAGGACAAGAAGAGCTTTCATTTCCCCCTGTCCAGTCTTCATCCTCTTGCTCTAAATGACTAATTCACAACCAGGGCAAAGTGACAAAGGGATGCTGCTGCCTGCTGGTGTCTTGGAGATAATGGATGCTTCCAGGTGGGGACTTAATTTGCAAACACGTTGTTGGTATTTTTCAATGTATCAGATCTCTCCAGAAAGGGTAAATCTAGATTAAATTAGGGTGGATGGGGGTTGGCATTTTGATGCCTTGGTGGGTACCAGCTTGGGGACCCCAGTCTAAAATATTCTTAACTGGCCACAGAAGGGGTTGTACAGGTGACAAAGAGAAAAGGTCCAGTAGCAGCCCAGAAGCTGGTTCCCTCACATTTATCCTTTAAAAGCCCAAACTGCGGAGTCTAACGAAGCAAATACCTTTGGGACAGAAATAGCTTTGCGTGCTGTTAAGACTGGTACATAAATGTGGAAAATATAAGGGCATGGAATGCCACACATGGAAAACAAGGTACCGTGAGAAGAACAAAGGTGGCAGCAGGGAATAACTTCTATGCAATTTGCGTCGGACTATGTCGTTGTTGTTGTTTAGTCGTTTAGTCGTGTCTGACTCTTTGTGACCCCATGGACCAGAGCAGGCCAGGCACTCCTGTCTTCCACTGCCTCCCGGAGTTTGGTCAAACTCACATTGGTAGCTTCGAGAACACTGTCCAACCATCTTGTCCTCTGTCATCCCCTTCTCCTTGTGCCCTCCATCTTTCCCAACATCAGGGTCTTTTCCAGGGAGTCTTCTCTTCTCATGAGGTGGCCAAAGTATTGGAGCCTCAGCTTCAGGATCTGTCCTTCCAGTGAGCACTCAGGGCTGATTTCCTTCAGAATGGATAGGTTTGATCTTCTTGCAGTCCATGGGACTCTCAAGAGTCTCCTCCAGCACCATAATTCAAAAGCATCAATTCTTCGGCAACCAGCCTTCTTTATGGTCCAGCTCTCACTTCCATACATCACTACTGGGAAAACCATAGCTTTAACTATACGGACCTTTGTGGGCAAGGTGATGTCTCTGCTTTTTAAGATGCTGTCTAGGTTTGTCATTGCTTTTCTCCCAAGAATTTTCACAGAACTGCACTAATTCACACAATCAAGGAGTCACCGGAAGGAATCATTGTACTCTTGTTTCTCTGTGTAAGTGTAAATGTCTGCTCTGAGCAGTTGGGTGTGTTTGCGCAAGACCCAAGATTATCGCGAAGACGAGTGAGCCTATGAAATTGGTAACATATTGGGGAAAGTGGAGCTTACCTGGCCTTGAGAGCTACCACCCTGAGAGGAAAACGTTGAACCCTGTAAAGCAAAAAGGAACGAAAATGTGATGCTCTGTCCATCAAGCACAACTGTTAAATAACAGAATTTCCATAACCCTCCTTCAAGGCATGAACAGGACACAATGGCTTATTCAGCTTATCCTGTGTTTTATTTCACATCATTCTGCTACTCTGCATCATTTGAGTGGTAATTCCACCCACTCTCCTTGGGAGTAAACCCTGTTGAACTCAATGGGATTTGCTTCCACATAAGCTGCTCACATGATAAATGTATGTACAGTTAATAAGAATAAGAATAAGAATAATAAATTTTATTTATAACCTGCCCTCCCCAGCCAGAGCCAGACTCAGGGCGGCTAACACCAGTAAAATTACAGTAAAAACATAATGGGGGGAAAAAACCTATTTAAAATATAGGTTAAAATGAAATTTAAAATGCAGCCTCATTTAAAAGTAGCCCATAGGATCAAAACCATAAGGGGAGGGAAACGTAAGGGTCAGACTGAGTCCAAACCAAAGGCCAGGCGGAACAGCTCTGTCTTGCAGGCCCCGTGGAAAGATGTCAAGTCCCGCAAGGTCCTAGTCTCTTGTGACAGAGCATTCCACCAAGTCGGGGCCAGTACTGAAAAGGCCCTGGCCCTAGTTGAGACCAATCTAACCACCTTGCAACTTGGGACCTCCAAAATGTTGTCGTTTGTGGACCTTAGGGTCCTCTGTGGGGCATACCAGGAGAGGAGGTCCCGTAGGTACGTGGGTCCTAGGCCACATAGGGCTTTAAAGGTCAAAACCAGCACTTTAAACCTGACCCTGTACTCCACCGGGAGCCAGCGCAGTCGGTAAAGCACTGGATGAATGTGATCCCATGGCAAGGACCCCATAAGGAGCCTCGCCGCGGCATTCTGCACCCGCTGGAGTTTCTGGATCAGCTTCAAGGGCAGCCCTGCATAGAGCGAGTTACAATGACCAAGCCTGGAGGTCACTGTCGCATGGATCACAGTGACCAGATCAGGGCAAGAAAGGTAAGGGACCAACTGCTTAATACAGCAGTCAAGATAGGGAAGGAGGAGCAATATGAAGAAGGTCCTGATTCCCAATATGTCTGGATAAAGCTGGGAACATCTCTTCTCTGCAGTGGCGTAGCATGGGGGTGCAGGGGGGGCCGGCCGCACCAGGCGCAACATCTGGGGGTTAGGGTTAGGGGGCGCAAATCCACGGGTTAGGGGGCGCAAATTACTTGCCTTGCCCCGGGTGCTGACAACCCACGCTACGCCACTGCCTCTCTGAAACCCCAAAGGGCCCTCTGCCAGTCAGCTTGATGGGCCAACAGCTTGACTTGGTATAAGGCAATGCCCCATGTTTCAAATATTGGACTCACTTGCCCTAGATTCATGTTTGAGTCTTGTGAACAGAGGCCATATCTGCTCAAGCATAGCCTCTGTTCACAATACCTCTGGGCGGCATTTTTGTCAGGTATAAGTGTCTGCATACACTGACAACAAAAATTAGCAGTGGTAATATTTATAGTAGTAATCCCACTATATGGGGTGGCTTGGGGGCATAGGTGTCAACGTTTCCCTTTTTTAAAGGGAAATTCCCTTATTCCGAATAGGATTCCTCGCAAGAAAAGGGAAAAGATAACAGCTATGCTTGGGGGAAGTTCAATAGAGAGAGACAGAGAGTATGTGTAAAGATAAAGGAAATAGCTTTTAGCAAATAATAGAAAGGCTATTAAAGGGCTAACATTGTGCCATATATTTTGAAAAAACGAGCACTTGCCTGGGCACACTTGCTGCTGCCTACATGAGCTCCTCCCTGCAAACAATAAAAGGCATTTGATTTTTTAAGGACTTTTGCAAATGTAGTACAGTTTCAGGTTTAGTGAAGGGGGAGAGGAGAAAGCGCTTTCCCAGGCATTCCAAAGAAAAACAGAAGCAGGGAGATGGAGACAGGATGTTGGAGCCACCAGCACTTCCTGTTCCTTCCCTTCTCCATTGCATTAGGGCAGATGTAGGCAAAGGTTTCAGCACAATAAAAGGTGTCAGAGAAAAAAAATACCGCCATTCTGCCGGCTGAGAACCATTTTGCTGCTTTTAAATGCACAGTAAAAAAACAGTTGTGTCAATAAGGGGTATCATGGGAAATAAGGAGTTCAAGGATACTTACTGGTCCACAGTCTATTTTTATGATAACGGACTGTAAAGAAACAAAAATAATTACAATTAGCTTTTTTTTTAAGCTGTATGTATCATTGACATAAAAATATATCATGTGAACACATTCTGTCACATGACTGTATGAGGATCAGAGACTACATAGCGTGTGAACCAGAGGAACATGGGGTGAAACAGCTGCCCCTTCTACAAGTACAGATGTCGTAATCACAAAGGCTCATCCTATCTAACCACACAATTCAAACTTAGACTTTTCTCGCTGGTTGTGCAATCCGTGGGACTTAAAAGTTCGCCATCTGGGCCAAATTCCAGTCATAATAATGTAAGGGGAAAGTGCATGAAAATATCAAAGATTTATCATCTGTTCTTTATTTCAGCATACCTTCTTCCTACTTTTTGACGATACATTGGCTTTTTTAGACTCATCTTCAACTTTAGTCTCATTGGAAAGCTTAGGAAATAGGACTATGCTAGGAACCAGCCAGTACGTTTCAGCATCTTGGAAAACAGTCGCTCTGGAAAGAAAATGCAGTTGTTAATAGGTCATGGTTTGGATCACAATGGGTTTCTTGTGCAGTGTCAATTTTTTGCCTTATTGCTCTAAGGTAGGCTTTCTGGTTGCAGTTTTCCCCATTAAATCCGAATGTATGCATATTTCTTCTATTTTTAATGGACTGTTGTTATTCACCAAAACGATAATATCACATGATATGTCACACTATTCTGACATATAAATAACTTGTTGAATCAAAACTCTCCTCCGTCCCTCCTCTCCACATTTCTAATACTTTCTTCTCCATTATTAATAAATTCACATTCTATCTTAAGAGTGTGGTTGAATGCAGGCTCCATCATCAGTCAAGCTTTTTCTCCCTGGTTTTGTTTACTGTCTAGCCTGATGAAGAGTTCTGGAGACCTCAGAAGTTTGCACACTATTTTGTACCATTTCGGTTGGCCCTAATGTACACATTCAATGAATCACCACACCAGTAAACCAGATGGATCACTATGTCATACGTTGGGCGGCCAGATGGGGGAAGAGAGAGCTCTTCCTGAGCCCTTAATAGTTGTGCAGAAGGGGGAGTTTCAACAGGTGTGGCTTGCATGTCACCCTATTTATATGTCTATCGAAAACGTGCAACTTTTCCTGCATGCAGTATTATAATATTTAATCTGAATGCCAAGCTGAAGTTAAAAAAAAACACTCCCAAAACTAGGGGATGTTTGTGAGTATCAGAGAAATTTTTGGATTAAAAAATAAAACCCAAAGAAACAGAAAATCACAATGAAGCTTTCTAATATGCACTTACATAAACTGAACCTTTTTAGCATCAGGTGAAACCCACAGAGATGATATGTTGTTCTTCTCTTCTGAGTCCTTGTGAATTAATGATGAATTCTGAAAAATTAAAGACAAACGTTAAGATTATTCGTTCATTTTTAGACATTTACTGAACTTGATTCTTTGAAGGAAATGTCTTAACAGCAGCATTGGAGACAGAACTCCAGTTTACTTTTTGCAAGAGAACTTTTGTTACTGAGTAGTGTATAAATAGGCAAAATAAAAATAGGTACTCCAGAAAATGACAAAACAAGACATTCAACAGCACTGTAAAGCCCTCTCACATGCTCTTTATGTGCAACTCAAATGTGTTTTTCTGCATTGCTAGCGTTTTATAATAAAATATTCCCATGGTGTTTTCTGCAGAAGCTCATTATTGTGCTTTGCTTTGTGTCAGGACCATATAAGGTGTGTTTTTTCTGTCCTAGGTAAGGGTTCTTCTGGCCTTTGTAGAGACCGCCTTACGAAAAATGAGACTATTCCCCATGGGTCACATGGGGAGCTAGCCATGCTGCAAAACACTGTTTCTGACAGTTTGAATTGCATCTCCCTAGGGCACCTTCTTGCTTTCTTTTAAAGTGGTGCTAATGGCCCAGCCCTGGGGAATCACCATGGAGTCATTACCGAGCACACAGAACAGAATGCTACAAGGTTGGAACACTGAATGAAATCCAGTGGTTTGACACAGTGGTGTAGCGTGGGTTGTCAGCACCCGGGGCAAGGCATGTAATTTGCACCCCCTAACCCGTGGATTTGCGCCCCCTAACCCGTGGATTTGTGCCCCCTAACCCTAACCCCCAGATGTTACGCCCGGTGCGGCTGGCCCCCCCTGCACCCCCCACACTACGCCCCTGGTTTGACGCAAACAAAATTATCCTTTCCCCTCAGGTGAACAGTTAACAAGATGCCTTTTCCCACCCACTGCATGATCCAGAGCTTTGTACTCCTAAGTACAGATCAGGCTCCTGCAAAAATAAATGTCCCCATTTGCTAATTGATTTTAAGAGGCTGAGCCCTGCAAAGGCAGCCCAGTGAGGACAACTGTGCAGACACCGTACACACCCTACGCAGGCTTACATTGTAAGAGAGTGGTGCCTGTTGTCAAAATGTTATTCCCTATTATAAACACATCCCTGCTTCATCTTGATTAAGTACGACAGCGGCTGCATTCCTTCATAAATATATTGCAACAGTCCCAATATTTATTCTTGGGGGAAATCCACTGTGAAAGTGATTTGTTTATTACTGCCGTTCTGGGCCCTGGGGTTAAATCAAAGGTTGTCTTCCCTCTAGACAGCTCTGACTGATGTTCAGTGTGCACTTTGGTTCCATTGGGTTGTCTAAGGGGTTGTTTGTTTGGGCTGACTCTATGGTCACCATACTTTTTTTGTATGCAGGCAATAACAAAATGGCTTACTGAGACAATATTGAAACAATGTGGTGGTGCTGGGGATCCTTGGTAATCCAAGTATATGATGTTGACTGGATCATGCCATCTACATGTCGGTTGGCCCATCCCATTTTACGTTAAACCTCATTCAACAGGGTATGTATTGTGAGTACTTATCTACTTGTAAAAAATTTTCATATATGACCTGCTTTTTAACTTTTTTATTCTCTTTTTGTTCCCTTTTTCTTTATTCTGATATCTTACATTTCATTTCACTGTGTTATTATGAATAGCATTTTATAGAGGAATAAATTAAATATTCTCTAATTCCTTTTCCTTGGATAGATGTTTTTGTTTTTCTCTTTTGTGTTTTCTTTTGTTGTGATTATGTATGTATTTTAACTTGTATTGAATAAAATTATCTATTAAAAAAAAAAAGAACCTCATTCAACAGGGATTTTACCATGAGTTGACCACAAAATCTATCATGGAAAGCGGTACTGTCTGAATTCTCCTAAGGGTAGTATGCTGTAATTCATTTCTCTGTTTGAGCAGGATCATAAATTCTAGCCTTAGGAGAATTCAGACAAGGATCCCACCACTAAGAATCCTTTTTCATGTAGCTTATTGTGTATTGTACCAGACAGATTTCCTCTAGATGGGACCAGCAAATTCAACCATGTTAAATAGCCAAGCTGAAGGAGCAAACACATACCGTCATGTTGTAACAGTCGTGGGTCTGTGTATTTGGATCCGTGACTTGAAACGAACCAACAGGGATGTTCTCATCAATGTCTCGGGCTTGTAGCATAAACCATTTAAATTCAGCTCCGGATGCTCCTTGTATGTCGACTGGAGAAACACAGAACATGAGAATCATAAGTGTAACATATTTTGCATTCTGTTTCAATAGCACTGACCATAATATATGGAGGGTTGGGTTACCCTCACTTACGCCTCTCCACATTGCCTTAATTTCAGTAATATGGGACATTTTTAGCTAAATCCATAATATTTCTATTAAAGCAGAAATAGGAGTTATGCCATATGGTTTCCAAATTCCATTCCGGCAAAAAGACCGATGATGGCATGGAGTAAATCCCCTGCTCCACAAGGTGTCCACTACATATCAGTCACTTATCAGAAGAATACAAGCACTATCATGAGTAATTTAAAACAGCCATTTTAAAGAAGCATCTCTATAATACCCCTTTTGCATGCACAGGTTGTAAATGCAGGAAAAATATGGACGCTTTCAGTGAATTATAGTCTATTTTGCTATAGTAATTTGGCATACACACCAACAAGTTGGTCTCATAAGACACATTATCTTTTCATAACTCACCACCCAACTTATTCCAGTCACCTTCTTTCCAAGAAAGTGTTCAGAATAAGAAGGATGGTGAACTATAGCAAAATTCGCAGAGTAAGAGGACGCTTATGTAACATACCTTTTATTTCACTTCCTGGGTCGTACACCTCTGATGGCACAGAAATGGAATAGGGCAATTCAGATTCCTGAGGCCGAGCTGGGTCGTCGGGCAACAGAGTTCCACAATCTATTGAAAAATTCCTGTACGTAACGCTGAAGACTCTTGAGATGAAGACGCCACAGAGCAGAAGCACAACCAAGTGGTACCTCTCCATCTTGAGGGGGAACAGAGAAGAAGAAATAAGTGAGCAGAAGTCTAGTGACCAAAGCAGTAAAGGTACCCCTGACTGTTAGGTCCAGTTGCAGATGACTCTGGGGTTGCGGTGCTCATCTCGCTCTATAGGCCGAGGGAGCCGCCGTTTGTCCGCAGAAAACTTCTGGGTCATGTGGCTAGCATGACTAAGCTACTTCTGGTGAACCAGAGCAGCGCACGGAAACGACGTTTACCTTCCCGCCAGAGCGGTACCTATTTATCTACTTGCACTTTGACGTACTTTCAAACTGCTAGGTTGGCAGGAGCAGGGACCGAGCAACGGGAGCTCACCCCATCGCAGGGATTCAAACCACCGACCTTCTGATTGGCAAGCCCTAGGCTCTGTGGTTTAGACCACAGTGCCACCCATGTCCCTATGACCAAAGCAGTAAGGAAACACAAATGGCACGACTCTCATAGTAGCCAACCTCTTGGGTCAAAGTACGAGGTGATGTCACTCTGATACACTACAGTACACCTGGAGCCCACCATGGGCCAGGGCAATTTTGGCAGTAAGTAAAGGGCTGGAGTGGAAGCTGTCATTTTATTGAGGGACCCAAGGAAACATAGAGAAGTGGTCTAAGCAGAGACAGTATGGGGTCATTACAACAGCTTCAACCTCAGACTGAGTCCTATCAGAACCTTTCTGGTCTATCTTGTGTTCAGAGCAAGCTTGAATACTACATAACATCTCAGCTGGAACTAGTCCAGATTCTAGCATCCTAGAACCACTAGGAAAACACAGAGTGTGTTATGTCAGTTGTGGTACCTTGCATTGCAGGTTGGCCACTCACATTACAGGATGTTGATAACAAAACACCCTGCACAGGCATCATCTTTCAGGTGGCTCACCTGTACGCAATATCTATTCTGCATAGCCATCAAGTCTGACTGTCCTGATTAAGAAGGTGGCTGAGGGTGTTTTCATACGTCAAGTTTAAATTGGCTTGCCCTGAAATCAATGCCTAATGTGAATGCAAAACTGGCAAATGATCAGAACAGGCATTCCGTTTCTCCTTCTCCTTTGAACAACAATGGCACAAATGGTGCACAAAGGCTTCAGTGCGCATTTGATTTCCTTGTGTGCAGTCTTAAGACATATTGACTTAATTGACACAAAACTATATTAAATTCAAAATGAGGAATAACTGGCTAAGTTGTTATGGAGTTAAGAATAAGGTTCAGAAAGTTATAAAGGACAGGAAAGCATGAAAATCAGTTATGATGACAATGCACGAAAAGCTGGTATCATTTTAGGCTTTTATCATCTAAGCCAATGCTAAGCAACTTCATTGTGTATAATTCTAGACAATGAAAATGAATGAGCTTTTTCTGCCTCAATGAAAAATGTAAGTGAGAGGCATATCAGTTTTCAACTATTTTGAAAGCATCTCAGCCAAAAAGGGGGAACAACTGATCGCAACAGCCACCAAGCAGCAAATTGAGCAATACATTAAAAATATGTGAATTTTATTAAATTAAATAATCCATATTAAGGGGATAGGAAATCAGCAAATGTAGTAGCAGTTTAACTGGAGGACAGAAACGGGATCTGCTCAGTGGGTCAAATCCCTAATTTCCGCACCCCCAGTGAATCACCTTTGACAGCTGAGCAGAACAACTCCCCAGTTGTTGTTGTTGTTGTTATTTCTATACCACCCTATATCCGAAATCACCTGCCATCATAATGACACCAGGTGATTGACACCTGTCAAATTCAAAGCAGCTACTGATCAACCAAAGCCTATTTGTGGGAAGTGATTTGGATTCAACAGTGTGCATCTTTTTACCCCAGGAAGGTTTTGTAAGAAAGGCTGGACAGGAATTTTTAAAAAAGAATGTTGTGGTTTCATGACAGCCTTCTCTAAGTTGTTAATCACATTGCCTTAACAATTATGACTGCTTTCACCTTTTGCATCATGTGTGCAGTGAATCCACCGAAATCTTTTAACACATAAATCCTTACAAAGCAACCCAACTTGATGTTTCACCTTAAGTGAACGATCCTCTTTTCTGTTTTCCTGATTCTTATTTATGAGGACTCACATCAGCTGAGAACCTGCACTGACATGTTTGATTCAGAGCTCAGGGCATATTAATTTCCTTTAAAGGATTCCATTCATACTTAGCATCACCTGATTCTTCCCATACCCACTGGAAAGCTACTCTCACATCCTTCATTTAATACTCCAGGGCCTGACGAACATAGCCACGCTTCCTCTTGTCCTGCTGCTTCCCGCCCTCCACCAGGGGAAACCACTCAATCAGAGCAAATGGCAATTCGGGTTTTCTCCGGATTAACGTCTGCTCTGAGTTAGCACTAAAGAGTGGGTTTTCCCTGGGAAAGGAGCGGGCAAAGGGAAAACTGCTCGGAATCTTGCTTTCTAGGCACAGGAGAAGCAGAAGTGTGGACAAGCCCAATGTTCAACATTCTGTTTCTTTTTAGGTACAATTTTTCAGATGGACAGATGGACAGATCCACACAGGCTTATGGAGGAAGTGGATTTTGCACACGTAGGGTAAACAGTGGGGTTTTCCTGGGAAAAGCAGTGGGACAAAAGATCAACATTATGGACCCATGCCTAGAAATCATGGGTGATGCCTAGAAAACCTGGATGAGCCTTTATTCAGCATACTGGATGTACTCAGTATTGCATTCACTCATTACATCTCTAGAAGAAGAAGAAGAAGAAGAAGAGGAGGAGGAGGAGGAGGAGGAGGAGGAGGAGGAGGAGGAGTTTGGATTGGGTAGCCCGCTTTATCACTACCCGAAGGAGTCTCAAAGCGGCTAACGTTCTCCTTTCCCTTCTTCCCCCACAACAAACACTCTGTGAGGTGAGTGGGGCAGAGAGACTTCAGAGAAGTGTGATTGGCCCAAGGTCACCCAGCAGCTGCATGTGGAGGAGCGGGGGTGCGAACCTGATTCACCAGATTACAAGTCCACTGCTCTTAACAACTACACCACACTGGCTGCCACATGGTCCCTAACTGGAGCCTGTGTCAATTGCCCTGACTGTCCACATGGGAAGAAAGGGGGGTTGCTTTTTTAGCAGGACCTGCAAAGGAGACACTGCTTGCCAAGTCCCTGTGCAATGTCGACACAAGGTTCTACATTTTCAAGGTGGAGGAAAGTTTCCTGAAGCAAAGCGAAAGGAATACACTTGCTGTCGGATCCTACAAAAATCACAAAGCGGCATATAATTTATTTTTTGCACGTAGGAGCAACATAGAACCAATATTAATGGCAAGGGGAGCACTGGGTCCAATGAAGGCCCAGCTCTATGTTATATACGGGAGGGGCGGGCTAAGCCTGCTCCCTGGTGGCCCATGCCCACTTGTGATTTGCTGATTAGGTGATCGGGCGGGACTAGTTACCCAGGCAGCAAGCTTAATCCCAGAGGCTTCCTTTGCTGCCTAGGAAACGGTCCCTGGGACTTCCCATGTCAGATTCTACTGCGCGCAGGAATGGCAGTCCGCAATGGCACCCATCACAGACAGTGAGTGGGCATAGAACCACCGATAAAGACAATGAATGCTAAGGATGTCAGTGGGTTGCATATGGACATAGAAATCGTTTGCACTTTTTCTTTGTAATTTCTGAAATGAGTGCTTTCTTAACGGGTGCAAGATTTTAAACCACCGAGAGATTGATGCATCTATTGTGGCATGAGTTTTAGTCGGCATAAACCTACCCCCATGAGACAGATGCCATGAAGGAGATGGTGAAAGTGCTGGATATAGACCCATGTGCATCTACACAAACACACAGAGGGGCTCAGTTTGCAAAAATGTTTGCAAAGGCACAAATAACAAAAGCAGAATCATAGTACATGAGTGGATCAACAGAAGTGAAGCAGATTCGGATCAGTGAGGGGCATCAACAAGATCTAGGTGGGACCGAGCACATCTTCTGAGCCCCATTTCAGATATTACAAAGGAGTGTGGATGAGTTGTGCTTCCCCATCCCTGCTTAACACCACTTCAGCAAGCTCAAATCCCAACGCTAGCAAACAAGATCCATGGGCTGCTGGAGTCTTCTGGCAGCTGTGTTTTAGGTTCACAAGCTTAAGTGACAACAGAAACCAAGCAGCCATGGGAACAAGTCACAGTGTCAGCAGAAAAAGGAGGAGGTTGCAAAGGCTGTGATGAAAGAACTGAGTCATGCCAGGGGAACAGCCCAGGAGGACCTGCTTAAGCTTTGCCATTGTCACAATCGATGCAAGGTAGTGAGCAATCAGACGCCTGGAGGAACAATGACCATCCCTACGAAACAAAAGGGATGGAGACTGTTTCGCTCTCGGGTGCCAAGGGAACTCATTCACATGGGATGTTCCGCATGGATTTATGTTCAGGTATCAGTGTGGTAGGTGTGGTTGCTCGCTTTCCTGTGGGTACATCCACTTGACCCACCTCTAATTAAATCTTAAGTACGGCATGTGGGTGCTGCTCTTTTAAGTGCTGCGATAAACAGCGATTTCGTATGAGCTAGTCTCTGTGTTGTTGAGATCTTTCCCTCTGACTCATAACTCCTAAGTAATGAGCTGCTCTCTTCTGGTCTGAAATGTGACATTTAAATCGGACAGGTTTGGGAAATGGGAGCTTTGAAATAATTCTAAACCTGAACTTTGTACTATCTTCCTTCCTTCTTGACCTGGAGGTGAAGGAGCAAAACACAGTTACAGATAGGTAGCGGTGTTGGTCTGCCATAGTCAAAACAAAATAAAAAAATTCCTTCCAGTAGCACACGAAAGCTCATACCAAGAACTAACTTAGTTGGTCTTTAAGGTGCTACTGGAAGGAATTTTTTTATTTTGTTTTTAGCAAAACACAGCATCCCTGACCACAATCAGCTGAAAGGACCACTTCATATACTGCGGTTGTTGGTGTGTGTGTTTGTTTAGGTGAGTATAGCCTAAGATGGTTTAAGAGTACACATAAAAATCTGAAGCGTAAATGTGACAAACGTCAGCATCGTTTCAGCTGGCGTTTGTTGCATTTTACATGTGCAGTTAGCATTTGCATGTTCTGGTCCTGCAGGGACATGCGGGTGGGGCAGGGGACCTTGTCTCCTTGTTCTTCTCCAAGCAATGGGCTGGACTGGAGGAGAAGCAATTGCCCACTCTACCCAAAACGGAAAGGAAACTCAAGTATGGCTGAGAGAGCTTGATTAGTGCATGACTGTTTGGCTATACAGAAGAGTACAGAAGAACCAGGATTATATTCCAAATCAAGACGTGGGGAATTATTTCCCTCTGCAAATCCATATGCCTGACCAACTTTCCAGATCACTTCATGAATCTGATGAAGTTTTCTGTAGATCTCAAATATTTATGCCACAATAAATGTGATAGGCTCTTAAGTTCACCTCCGGACGATCGGTATTTTTGCAGTAGGGATTCGATTGCATGGCAGAAATTAAGTCTTGCACAATTAAAATGGATTAAAATTCTCTGGTGCAACAAATCTCCACTCCCTTTTTTAAAAAAAAATGTCTTCTTGAAGTTAGGAAAGCAAAGTGCACCAGAAAGGATAGGATTGTGACTGGTTGATGGGAAGACATACAACTTCCCTGCAGGGAAACCAGGACTGAATGCTCTGTTAAAGGTGGACATTGTATAATCTCCATGCAAGCTTTGTGGCAGCAAATCAGGATGAGTGTTCATTAAACAGGAGTCCTAAGATGCCACAGGCCTTTTGATTATATTTGCTACAACCAGCTCAACCCTGTTTTATACCATTGCCAATTCCAGAACCTCAACATTCTTCGTTGTCCTTTCCAGAACTCTTGAAGAGGCAGGATGTCCCATGCTCAGGTTTGCTAGGCTGGCTGCTGTGGTAGGTGAGGGTGGCAGCAAGTGGTTTGCTGTGTGCCCACTCTTGCGGAGGACATAGCATTGGGCAGGATCTCAATCACAGGGATGGGAATCCCCATGTTGGGTCTTGAGGTGATGCACCAAGCAGCCCATCATAGCTCCCGTGGAGCTCAGCCTGGTGTCACTCAACTCAGGTTGCCAGCGGCATCCCGTGCATGACTTCCACCATGTTAGATCCTCCCCACTGGTTAACTCCCATGACATTCCTCAGCTGGCTTTCTGGGATGTGTTTTCTGTGAAAAGAACATCAGACGTTGGCAGCAGAGAACATGCCATGCCAACCCCACAATTATGTTGTGGCCTATTTTAACCCACATTTGTCTTATTGTCGCCTGGCCTTGTCTCTGGAGCAGCTTAATGTGCCTGCCCCACAACTCCTGCACTCCCTCAGCTTTTTCTCACAGCAGCGCCACAAGCCACTTCACCTCAGGAAAACGTCTGTAGATGTTTTCATGCCTGCCATGTCCTTCATCTTCTTAACTTTGGGCACCAATGACCTTAGGTCTATCAACTGCCCTTCACAGCACTCAGCCTTATTAAAGCTATGTAATCTTTCCCTCTTCTCTCTGTCCCTTTCAGCTTCTGCTTTCATGCGCAAACAAACAACAACAACAACACCGTAGCAGCCTTTCCCAGTCATTTTTATTTTGTCAGTAATGCTGCTTTAGGAGGGGCTGCAACCAGGGCAGGAAGGAAATATAAAACCAAAACTCCTTTGCACATTGAAGCATCCCTGACTGGGGCAACCACAGCAAATAAGGCAGAGTAAACCTTCTCTCCAGACCTCTACCTCATTCTGCCCTCACAATTACCCAAGAGATTGCTGCTGCCCATGCTGGGCACTGCCAACACGGTCAAAATCAAAGTTGCACTGAGGGACATAAGAACACAAGAAGGATCTGCTAGATCAGGCCGTTGGGTCAAACATCCTGTTCTCACAGTAGCCAACCAGGTGCCCACACCAAGTCCACTAGCAACTTGAGAGCAACTTGCATTCTCCCTGCCTACAGCTTCCAGCAACTCCTATCTAGAAGGACATTGCCTCTGACAGTGGAGGTAGAACATCACCACCAGAGTTGGAACCCCAGATTCTCATTTGTTTGCTTCACATGTCACCAACCCTGAGTCATACAATTAACAGGTGAGGTGGTAAATATATTGTGTATCTACAGTCTATGTTCCACTTCAAATTGCATAGCCAGGGGCTGAATGCCCCTTCATATGCAAAGCAAATGTTTTATTTATTTATTTATTTATTTATTCATTCATTCATTCATTCATTCATTCATTCATTTATTTTTATACATACCCATCTGGCTGGGTTTAGACACACAAAAGTAGATCTTGGGGGAAACGACTAAAGAATTGTCTTTTCCCTGATCTTTTAATTTTGCACGCAGTGATTTCCCCTCCACCCACCCACGGGAAGGTATTCAACCATACAATTACTCCCCTCCACCCCTCGCAACACACACTTCACCTACAGCAGTTTAAAACTTGTTTCTCTAGGCCACACTTCAGGGGGGAAAAAGTTGCTCGTTCCCCACACTGAATTTTTTATTGATAAGCAAGACAATGGAAAACACAACTAAGGTTGCCCTCAGTCTCACTTTACGCTCTTCCTCTCTTTTTGAAAAGATCTCTATCCATATTCTGCAAATATATATAAAAAAATATTTTGATGCTATGCTACACTGAAATATCCTTCCTTTGATTGTCCTTAATCTTCCTGCCACACTTGTCATCTTCTCTTGCCACACCAGTCTAGCTTGCCAAACCCTTTGAGAACCACGGACACACAGTTTGCACAGACTGAGGTCTTAACACAGCTGGAGCTAATCCACAAATGGCTGTGTTCTTCCATTATAAAAAATAAGAATCTTGTGCAAAGATACCAAGTGGATATCCTATGCTCAAAGTTATCATGTATATCTTTTGCATAATATTACAAAGGATGTTTGGAGATTTTAAAAAAATATTTTTTTGGACTTTTTGATTCAGGCCTGAAAATAAATGTTAACCAAAAGGAAATGGGTGACATTCACATGGAAAGAAATGTATCCAGAATTTCAGGAAAACTATCACAGAAGGAGAGACTACAGACATTGAATTGGCCAAACTCTACAAATGGGAAATAAATGCTGTACTATATTTTGTCCTTGTATTGAAAGCATTCCGAGTCTTATTGCCCTCAACCACAAACAGCACTGTCGAATCATTTACACAAAGCATCCAACCACTTATAATTTATCATTACTTCATAGCAATATATATATGCTTAAATATACAACAGCCTCAGCTGCATTAGAAAATTTCATCCCTATGGAGAAAACCTAAATAAGAGCACACTCAAGAAGCAAAAGAAGCCACATGCTTTTTTTGTTTTTGACATTGTCCCAATTGCACATTTCTCAGCCAGATTTCCACCCAGCTCCAGTATTTCTTAGCATAGCACATCCTTTCCCTTTAGGAATGAAATCTCTCTAGAATATCCCATTAAAGCAAACTGCGGTGACAAAGGGAGCAGGTGAAACCTCTCCTTCTCCCCCTCCCCCTCTCCTTCCCACAAATTCCAACCAACACACCTTGTTTCTGGAGTGCAGATCAGCTGTGAGCAACTCCTGTGGTCAGTGTGCAGCAAGTGTACAGCCCTGGAGTGCAACAGCTGAGCTAAGAATGGCAAGGAAAGCCTATCCGAGGTGGGTGGATACACCAATCACAAGCAGGGCGGAGAAAGGAAGCCAGCCAATCACAGACACTGGTATCACCTCCTCAACAATTAGGACAGAGCAGGTGGAATCCTCCACCAAAGTGTGGCAATAGCCATTCGCACTGTTCATGACTCACTCCTTCTCTGACCTTAAAACCACCTGTGTTGAAACTGGTAGATTTAAAAATGGAGCCTAGGGAGAGATTTGTTTCCAGCCAAGGCTTCTGGTTGGAATCGAAGAGAAGGTAACAGGAAACCCAAGTGTTTACACATTTTGTTGTCATCTCAAATGAAAAATCATTTTGAATTTGCATCTCTAGGCAAGCATCTTACTGTTACTATTACATTACTGTGAAGTGAAGAATAGGATACATTTCGGCTTCCCCCTTTCTAGTGTCCAAGTTAAAATCTATGTTTATATTAAGCTGATTGTATGTCATGAAGTCACTTCAGGAAATTTTACCAAAGGATAAATTTCATATAAAGGAAAGGAAGGGAGAAAATTAATATTTACAGGCAACTATAAAAAAATTGTAAACAAATATTGTCAGGCCTAGGGGTTTGCAGACAATGGTTTGCAGATCTCTTTAAACCACAGTTAAAGGTAGCTATGATTTAAAAATGAGTGTGTGGTGCATGAGGCTAAAATTGTGGCTGTTTCCAGGGGCGGAGGAAGGGGGGTGCAGTGGGGGTGGGACACCCCGGGCATCACCACTGAGGGGGGTGACAAAATGCTGGGTGGCATTCTGCAGCGCACCCAAGCCATGCATCTCTCCTGGGAATTATGCGGTGGCTTGGCCGTGCGCAGGCTCTGTGCTGTCCAAACGGTTCGCCCGCTGCCTCCCCCCCAGCTGTAGGGCGGTTGAGTGGGAGGAGGCAGGCAGACTCTGGAGGCCCCGCCGTCACCCCTCCCTCGCCCTGCCCCTATGGGCAGCTCACCCCGCCTCTGGGCGCACTGACCCAGGCACCTGAGTGGCTTCCTCCGCCGCTGGCTGTTTCACGTCTTTCCTACAGTTGTAGTGCTGCCACAAGCTAACCTATGGTTTGGCTTGGGGTTATGTCCAAAACTGGGCTCATGGTTTGTTTCTGCACCCCTCCAAACAAACCATAGTCATTAATCCAAGAACAAACCTTGGGTATAGATCGTAGTTATTTTGCAGAGAGACTAACCACAAAATGTTGAATGGAACACTAAATCAAGCCATGGTTTGGCTCCTGACAGGATATGGGGAGGAGCAAAGCAGCCGCTGGGGGACGCAGGTGGCGCTGTGGGTTAAAGCCTCAGTGCCTAGGACTTGCCGATCGAAAGGTCGGCGGTTCGAATCCCTGCGGCGGGGTGCGCTCCCGCTGCTCGGTCCCAGCGCCTGCCAACCTAGCAGTTCGAAAGCACCTCCAGGTGCAAGTAGATAAATAGGGACCGCTTACCAGCGGGAAGGTAAACGGCGTTTCCGTGTGCGGCTCTGGCTTGCCAGATGCAGCTTTGTCACGCTGGCCACGTGACCCGGAAGTGTCTCCAGACAGCGCTGGCCCCTGGCCTCTTAAGTGAGATGGGCGCACAACCCCAGAGTCTGTCAAGACTGGCCCGTACGGGCAGGGGTACCTTTACCTTTACCTTTAAAGCAGCCGCCATGCACCAGTACTCTGCATGTTCACATTTAAACTGTATTTAACTTGTGCTTTAAAGAGATGTGCAAATTAGGCCAATGTGACCTTGAAAAGGGTTTTTTTTAATAAAAAAAAGCTATATTCACTATGTGAAAACCAACAAATTGTTAAAAAAGAAATCATGATGATCAATAAGAAATTATGCTCCCTCACCCTCAAAAACCCCAATGCAAGGAATTCTAAAGACATTAAATACAAATAGGTATATAGTTAAGAGAAACAAGGTATGGCTAGAACAAAAAATGTAGAGACCACAACAAGTTAACTGCAGTTAAGTAATCAAAGATATCAGATCGCCAGCACTTTCAAAATTAGCTGGCAAAAAAATAAGCAAACCTCCTCCTGCCCAAACACTACCCAAATCTTCTGAATATTCTTTATTCATGGGGAAAAAATTGTTTCTAAGAGTCAAACCCATTTATTAGCAGAGATTCACTTTATCTGCATCTGTACCCAGGTGCCTATTTCTCCTTGCAAAAATCAGGATTGCTTTTTTGCCCAAATCCTGCTAGAGGCTGCTAAACATTCATGAATCTGTAGCTGAAATGCGAATTGTGTGAGTAAATGGGTGCTACTTATACGATTCCCTGGATCAAGACAACAGCTTGGGAAGGGGGGAGTCTTCAAATTATGTGGCAGAGGTGGCTTAATGAAACCCACAAGCCCCCAGCCTCCCCACACAACATTCCCAAGTCATGCCTCTCCTCGTGACCTTCTATAAGTAATAGGTACAGGGGACTCGATCCTGTCTCCCCTGTCCTAGGCAGTTCAACCTCTGATTATAAGAAAAGGTGGAATTCTGCCAATAAACAGCTTAAGGAAGAGGGATACTGGTTTTAATTGCATCCGCTCTGCCTCACCAATGTGCTAATTGGAGACAGTCTGGTGGTTCCTGATACACACACAATTGCTTGGGTTGGGACCGATATTTGGGTGTCCCCTTCCGCACTGCCACAAAAGAGGAAATGCGTCACCAAGGGAGAGCACAGGGCTGCACACAATTTCCACATGCTAATTTATTTATATATGGGCAAACTTAGAAGTAATTCCTCTAATTTAAATACAATGAAGCTTGCCATAGTTGTGTGAGCTGGTCACCCGCCTGCTGTCCCAGCGCGAATGTCAATAATAATAATAATAATAATTTTATTATGTATACCCCACCCATCTCTCTGGGTTGCTCAGGCCACTCTGGGTGGTTTCCAACACATATAAAAATATAATAAAACATCAAATATCAGAAACTTCCCAAGGTCCAGCAGTAGAAAGGGACAGCTTGAAAAGTCTGGGGGCGTGCACAGAAAACCATAAATCCTAGCCTAAATTACTGTGTGAAATACTTCTAGCAGCAGACAAACAAAACACGGCAGACATTCAGGGAAGTAAAAGTGCAACTATTTACCCCACCATTAATTTAGTAGAAAACAACAGCATTTTTGGTTCCCAAAATATGTGGCATGCCACGTTTCATGGCTAACAGGCTAATCAATTTGCTAAAGCTAAGAATTAACAGAAACCATAACCTTTGTAATATCTCCTTGCACAAGTTCCCTGCTCTGCCTTATGGTTCTTTGCCTTCAAAAATGGACTTGCACCAGACTACCATTCAAACAGAGGTCTTCTCTAAACAGAGCACTGTCTGTTATCGCTCTCATGGAATCACAGGTTTTTAGAGTTGGAAGGGAACACAAGGGTTATCTAGTGCAGGAATCTTTTGCCCAATGTCAGGCTCAAACCCACGACCGAGACTAAGAGTCTCATGTTCTACCAAGTGCGCTATCCCAGTCTCTGTCCTCTAACAGCTCTTTAAATGAAGGATTCTCCTCTGTCAAGAAAAACACATGGCCATCCCAGCCTAGACATCAAGGTTGGGGAACCTTTGGCACTCCAGGTTTTGTTGAACTACAACTCCCATCAGCCAAGGCTATTGACTATGCTGACTGAGGTTGATGGGAGATGTAGTTCTGTAACATCTGGAAGACTGAAGGTTCCCCATCCCAGGTATATACTATTTAACTTCTTTGTATGTGTGTGTGTGTGTGCGTGCGTGCATGCATGCGCGCACGCACATACACACACACACACATCGGTATGCACCTTACAAGCCATTAGTCAATCATTTTGATGAATTCTCTTCAAACCCATATTAGCTGCAAACATATACAGTGGTACCTTGGGTTAAGAACTTAATTTGTTCTGGAGGTCTGTTCTTAACCTGGAACTATTCTTAACCTGAAGCACCACTTTAGCTAATGGGGCCTCCTGCTGCCGCTGTGCCGCCGGAGCACAATTTCTGTTCTCATCCTGAAGCAAAGTTCTTAACCCAAGGTAATATTTCTGGGTTAGAGGAGTCTGTAACCTGAAGTGTATGTAACCAGAGGTACCACTGTAATATTTACCATGGGGTGGGGTTACTAGAGAAGCAAAAGTGGGAGGGTATGGACACTACAAGAAACCATCCTTCTTTCTCACCAATTCTTTGAAGTAAAAGTATAACACATTTCCAATGCTGAGTATTAACCATTCTCCTCTTTGGGAGTTTTGAATGACACCAGGAAGCTGAAAAGATTATTGGGCAGGATTCAACTAAGTCAGTGTTGGGTCTCCAGCTGTTTTTGGAGTACAGTTCCCATCATCCCTGCCCACTGGTCCTGATAGCTAGGGATGATGGGAGTTCTGGTCCAAAATCAGCTTGGGAAACACTGAACTATGTTGTTCAAGTGGAACGAGGTCCGCCCAAGCAAGGAGACGTTTCCCTTCTCTTCTCCCCACGGGTATGTGCCCCTAAATTGGCTCTGGGGGGTTGGGGGAAACCCCAGAACAAGTTATGGGGATGCAGTGGCAGGAGAGGTGGGTGGGAGAAGTCCTTTGGTCCTCATTCTGCTCACACATACCCCAATTTAAACGCTCTAATTCCACCCATTGAACTAAATACATTGCAGACATCACTGGCAGCACAATACAGCATTGTATTTCAGTCCCCAGTGTCATCAGCATCATCACCAAAGGAGGTGTTGAAAGGAGGTGTTGGGAGACGGATGGTGCAAGCCTATTTGCTGTGACATCCATGAGACAGCTGGGCGAGGCTTTGGGCATTTAAGGTCTCATGGCTATGTCAGCACCTCTGCGTTAAATACTTCAGTCACTGCAGCCTCTTTCTTTCCCTTTGCTTGACTCAGAGGAACTTATTATTAACTACTATTATATGTTTTATTGCATTAGCTCCTAAGGCCCACATCCTTTTCCACTGGCTGCTGTACATATCAGAGCAATTAGACCGTCCCTGCCCTACAGAATGGCCGAGCTGGATGTCATTGCTGTTAAAAGGATGGCCTTGCTTTGAATTCTGATTGTGTATCCTTAGTTGCAGGCCAGCAATCTACAGGCTCCTCTGTGGTCTCAATCCAGCCAAAATTAAAAGTCTTGTTTATTTAAATAGTAGAGGGACAACCACAGTTGGCCTTCGGCTGAGAGGTTTTCGCCTTTCCCTTAGTGCATGGGTAGGCAAACTAAGGCCTGGGGCTGGATCCGGCCCAATCGCCTTCTAAATTCAGCCCGCGGACGGTCCGGGAATCAGCGTGTGTTTACATGAGTAGAATGTGTCCTTTTTATTTTAAATGCATCTCTGGGTTATTTGTGGGGCATAGGAATTCGTTCATTCCCCCCCAATATAGTCTGGTCCCCCACAAGGTCTGAGGGACAGTGGACCGGCACTCTGCTGAAAATGTTTGCTGACCCCTGTCTTAGTGGATAGCAGGCTACATTATATCTGTTGCGACTTGGTAGCAATGGCACCTGGTAGGATCTAAACATAACGGGGGTCCTCATAAGGCGTCTTGAGGAGAAACTCCAGTTCCCAACCTGAGCCTGGCACCACCAGTTTCAGGTTTCCAATGGGATACTGGTCACCTTCCAAGGCATTTCCAAGCAGGCATGCTAGGATGGTATGTCTACTACAGATATTAATAATGTGCAACATGAAGAAGCTGGATGCCTAAAAGCTGGCTCCTTTTGGAATAAAAATTGTCCAGACCCATAATTATTATTCAGAACTTTACTTGCAGAACTTTCTTCTCAAAGCAGAACAAAAAGCATCAAAGATACTTCCAAATAATTCTATACATGCAATATCTTGTGCATGTGCAGCACAGGCTCAGAATTTGATAAGAAGTATAAGATCATTCCATTTAAGTAATTCAGTTTGACTTGTAATAATTTGGAAAATTAATTTTAAAAAAGGGGGGGATAAAAGATAATTCCAAACAGTCCTAGAAGCAAAGGTCTCTCTTCCTACAGTTTCTATTGTTGCTGTTTAGTTGTTTAGTCGTGTCCGACTCTTCGTGACCCCATGGACCAGAGCATGCCAGGCACTCCTGTCTCCCACTGGTCAAACTCATGCTGGTAGCTTCGAGAACACTGTCCAACCATCTCGTCCTCTGTCGTCCCCTCTCCTTGTGCCCTCCATCTTTCCAAACATCAGGGTCTTTTCCAGGGAGTCTTCTCTTCTCATGAGGTGGCCAAAGTATTGGAGCCTCAGCTTCAGGATCTGTCCTTCCAGTGAGCACTCAGGGCTGATTTCCTTAAGAATGGATAGGTTTGATCTTCTTGCAGTCCATGGGACTCTCAAGAGTCTCCTCCAGCACCATAATTCAAAAGCATCAATTCTTCGGTGATCAGCAGGAACCGGCAAGCCACTCCAGTATCTCTGCCAAGAAAACTCCATGGACAAAGACGACAGTTTCTATTGGTCTGGAGCTATTTTCTCTCACTTCAGGAGATTCATTTACACCTCCTTTGGTCTCTCTGTGGCGTTCAGAGAAATACTAACTCACCACAAAATGGAGACCCACAGATTAACATATGCTTAGAGTGTAATCCTATCTCTTTCATGTGATCTAAGTCAGGCACATGACAGAGCAGAGAGCAACAACAGTTAATTGTCAACCTATCCAAGTGCTTAGAGAGCTGTTTTTTTTAGCTTCAGTGGAATCTTCCAGTCAAACCCTTTCAGCAAAACACGCAGGCATTCTCCGTTTCAGAGTAAATTAAACAATTAACGGTGTTGGCCTTCAGATCGGAAGCCTTAAAGGTTCACAGATCTTGACTGGCAACCCCACTAACTTCACCTGTGGAAAACAAACTAACCTGAAGTACCACAACTGTTCTAAGTACTGTGGAAGGAACTCTTGTGATACCTGTTACTCTCGATAGTAGATCAGATGAGATCAACTGAATGCATGCAAGTAAAATTTGAGCAAGGTTTTGGTGACAATTCCATCATCCTGCAACACAGTTCCTTACTGTGCTTGCCTACCCATGCACTTGCAGACATAGCAAATATAAGGTGGAGGGATATTATATTACAGCTTGGAAACTTACCTAAAATGGTACAGATGAAAGTACATAAGAGAAAGAAGAATTCTAAAAAAGTAAATACAACAAACTGCATACCACATTAATGACTGTGGCGCAGCTGAACCGCTGTGGGCTCTGGGAACTGAATGTAAGGTGATCTGAACTTTTGAAGATGGATTCAGAACCACATTGAATAAGAACACTTAACCCAACACATAAGTGCTCATAGTTTTTCCTTTATTAATTCGGTAATGTACTAATAATATGGGAGGGATCATTTTCCCCTGTAAGGGATCAAATCCACACATTCTGAAACAATGTGAACCATAACACTTGAAAATCCCCACTTATCTGAATTTTGCGATACAGTTTTGCAACAAATGCGCATCTGAATATCTTACTGAAAACAATGTAAAAATGCATTTCTTGGGGGGGAATTGCTTGCAAAAATGTGCACATTAGTCAAAATCGCATACGAAAATGTGTTTATTAGGAGAAATTCATACTAAAATGCTGACGAATTTTTATGAGGATTAAAATATATAGCAGGAGATCATTAGGCAGAAATGTGGAGAGCTGAATTTAAGACTGGAAAAATGAAAAACTAAGAGAACCAAGGCTGGCAGATCCATCACTATTCTCAGTTTACTAACACTGAACTGGAACAGAAACTCGAGCTTTCTTACATTCCAAGAAAAGTGTTTCTAACCACATGCCCATCCTTCCAATCTGATAACGATAATGATAGTAATCATCTCTGTGTTGTCAACAGTAAACTAATTGCCTCAGTGTCAAAACAATCTCATGTTCGCATTATTATTATTATTATTATTGGTCCACTCGCCCTCTCAGGTGGGCATCATTTCCCCCAAGCGCCAGGATCTGATGTGGGAGGTCCCAGAGATTGTTTCCTAGGCAGCAAAGGAAGCCTCTGGGCTGAGCTTGCTGCCTGGGTAATTGGTCCCGCCTGCTCACCTAATCAGTGAATCACGAGCCAGCATGGGCCATCAGGGTGAGGGTTTAGCCCACCCCTCCAGTACATGACATAGGTATGTGGCTTGCTCTGCACTTTTTGTTGGATCTCCTGCCCTCCCACCCTTTACATCAGGCTTCCTCAACCTCAGCCCTCCAGATGTTTTGAGGCTACAGTTCCCATCATCGCTGACCGCTGGTCCTGCTGGCTAGGAATCATGGGAGTTGTAGGCCAAAAACATCTGGAGCGCCGAGGTTGAGGAAGCCTGCTTTATATATTGCTATTGCATGTTGTTCTCTCCGCCCTTGCTATGGCGTAGCCGGTTGCCAAATTCGGGCCCAGGTTGGAATTTTCCCAGTTGGCAAAATGGCTCCAGCCCTCTGGTTTTCACCTTCCTTGTAACAATTGTGGCACCTTTGGTGGTTTAGGCATTGAATAGGCATAGTCTTGGTCAGAGGGGAGGTTGTAGCCTCTGCCTGGACCCTCCAAAAGTGGGGTATCCTATTAAAAGGATCTGGGGGAGATGTTAAGAACTTTTGAATGGACGCGTGTTGTGCTGTGTCTGTAGCAGATGAGTTTTTTATGCATGCCTCCTTCTTTATTACAGGAAGAGAACAGCTGGGTTAAATCAAGGTGTGAACTGCTGATTGGTGTGAAATGGATGGAAATATGCTCACAGAGTAGAATCGTAGGGGAAACAAGCCTTATTCACTGACATGGAAACACCTATGATTCACAGTTCAGTCTTCCATTAGCAGAAGCCCTAAAGGGAAAAGGATATGGCGGATTTAAAATCTTCAGTCACTGCTAGCTAACATCCAATCAATGAGGCATGTTCCAGGGTGTGACTCCCCCCACCAATGGTGTGACACTTGTTCTTCCACCACCATTGCCTTACTAATACTTCCAGACTTCTTTCAGCCTTGGTCCTTTAATCCCCAATTCTCACAACACCCTTTTGAAACCGGAAAGTGGCTATTAGTTGTGTTTTACATGTGTGGAAATGTAGCATGTTAGCTATTCGGTGCTCTTGCTATAAACAGATGCAGAAAGGGGCAAGACGGAGCAGGTTTAATTGCTGATTTAAAGGGAACAAGCCAAAAGAGCAATTAGCAGCTAGACATGGATATGTATACCTTTATTTATTCACAATGTAAACACACACTGCATACAAAGCTGGCTAGTATCTGTGTACAATGGCTTTACCACAACTTTATTAGTCAATCAGACTTATACTAGGACAAAATTTCATTGTGACCTTCTCCCAGGATGGGAAGAGAATGAGGCAGAAGCAAACATTCCCTGCTTTGTGTTTTTTTGTGACAACCATACTTTTTATGAGATGCATTTTTAAAAAATAAATGCATAAGTAGATAGTTGGCACAAGGGATGCGGGTAGCGGTGTGGGTTAAACCACAGAGCCTAGGACTTGCCGATCAGAAGGTTGGCGGTTCGAATCCCCGCGATGGGGTGAACTCCCGTTGCTCGGTCCCTGCTCCTGCCAACCTAGCAGTTCAAAAGCACGTCAAAGTGCAGGTAGATAAATAGGTAGCGCTCCAGTGGGAAGGTAAATGGCGTTTCCGTGTGCTGCTCTGGTTCGCCAGAAGCGGCTTAGTCATGCTGGCCACATGACCCTGAAGCTATACGCCAGCTCCCTCAGCCAATAAAGCGAGATGAGTGCCGCAACCCCAGAGTCGGTCACGACTGGACCTAATGGCCAGGGGTCCCTTTACCCTTTACCTAGATAGGTGGCACACTTCAGAAGAGGGGTGCTCTGAATTATATGTTCAAGGTATCCTCTCTGTACACAGATTGTGTTTATAACACTACTTCCCATCAGCAGGGAAAGGCATTTTGCACACATTCAAACAATAAGGATGCGAGTAGCGCTGTGGTCTAAACCATGGAGCTTCTTGGGCTTGCTGATCAGAAGGTTGGCGGTTCGAATCCCACGACGGTGTGAGCTCCTGTTGCTCTGTCCCAGCTTCTGTCAACCTAGCAGTTCAAAAGTACACCAGTGCAAGTAGATAAATAGGTGCTGCTGCAGCAGGAAGGTAAACAGTGTTTCCGTGCTCTCTGGCTTCTGCACGGTGTCCCCTTGCACCAGAAGCGGTTTAGTTATGCTGACCACATGACCTGGAAAGCTGTCTGTGGACAAACGCTGGCTCCCTCAGCCTGAAAAGCGAGATGAGTGCTGTACCCCATAGACGTCTTTGACTGGACTTCACCATCCAGGGGTCCTTTACCTTTACCTTTTTTTTACACATTCAAAGCCTTAGGTACCATAATTTTAGAACAAAATTCTGACGACCCTATTTTATCACAATTTAATGATGTGATTATAATTGACGGCTTACTGGCCTTACATGTCACCAGTTGCAATTGTGGTTCACATATACAGTGGTACCTCGGGTTACATACACTTCAGGTTACATACACTTCAGGTTACAGACTCCGCTAACCCAGAAATAGTGCTTCGGGTTAAGAACTTTGCTTCAGGATGAGAATGGAAATCGTGCTCTGGCGGCACGGCGGCAGCAGGAGGCCCCATTAGTTTAAGTGGTGCTTCAGGTTAAGAACAGTTTCAGGTTAAGTACAGACCTCCGGAATGAATTAAGTACTTAACCCGAGGTACCACTGTATAGTTTTAATAGTGCTTGGACATTCATCCCCAATTTTACCACCACCTGAAAGGAAGGAATGTGCTTTGCAGTGTATCCAGAATCAGTGTCATTATTTCCCTCTGGCTGTGTGCACACTTGCACATTAGAATTTTCTCCTCTTCTCTTGTCTCCTGCAGTCTCCTATTCACCCTCAAGATCTGCTACAGAGAGTTGGGGGACCCTGCGGAGCAGTTTTCTGGGCCATGCAAGGAAAGGAGTGGACAAATGGAACTCTGCTCACACAGCACTGAATACAATCCTTAATTAAAACAACATCAGCCAGGTGGTTGTACATATCCCAAGCTATGATATATACAATCTGCCATTTTTAGGCAATTTTTGCTTGAATTCACTCTGTAATGCCAAGGAAGAAACATAATGTCAGGGGTTCAGAAGGAGAGACACAGGAGGGGGAGCAAATGGAGAGTGAGGAGGAGGAGTACGAGGGGGGCGCAGGCAGTGACAGTGGCCAGAGTTATTCCACAAGCCTCTCTAGCGAATCGGAGGACTCACAGAAGGGAGCGCCGGTGGCCAGAGCAAGGGAGATTCCAAGGGAGAAACCTCAAGAGGGAGGGGCCAGCGGGGAGTCTCTGAACAGCAGCTGGAGATCAGGGCCAGCGTCTCCACCAGAGCGCAGTGGGGAGGGGGAGTCCCAGGAGTCGGGACCAGTGTCCTCACCACCAGAGGGAGGAGAGGAGTCAGGTTTGGCAACACCCACATCAGGAAGCGGGGAAACGGTCAGAAGGAAAGTCACCGGCTGGGCGCGCGCGCCAAGTTCAAATGTACAGGAGCGTGGCACAGCGGGGAGCCCGGGAAGGGAGCCAGGTCCTAAAGCCCGCCGGAGGGAGGGGCAAGACTCAGGAGGCTCCGCGTCAGAGGAGTCCAGGAAGGAGGGAACCCCAGAGGGCAGAAGGACCCAACGCAGGAAAGAGCAGCGCAAGAGGTGGAGCCAGGCTAGAATCTTAAACTGGTGTGGGTGGAGCAGTGAGTCAGAGGGGACTTAGCCGGTCTAGCGTTAAGACGTGGGCCTGCGCGCCCAGAGCTTGGAAATGGAAACTAAACTTCAATAAAGACTTTTGTATATAATATCCACTGGGCGTTGGTCCTCTGTGAGCTGGGACCTAGCGGCAGTCCTGACAGTAAGTCCCCTCTCAATTTTCACCAATTTTGCAACCTCGTGGAGTGCGGGAAAGCAGCGAGGGGTGAAGATTGGTGCTTCGCGAGCTCACGAAAAACAGGGAAATGACTACCGAAGAGAGGATAGCGAGTTTGCAAAACGCAGTGACGCAGTTGACTGCAGAAATTGCGGCTTCCAGAAAGAAAGAACAGGAAGCAGCTGCTGCCTGCCAGGATCTGCGAACCAGGTTAGAAGTGCTAACTACACAGAGGCTACCAGCCACCAGACCAGAAGGGATTGGGCTGGGAAACAGAGGAGGGAGCCTGGTATCTCACTTCAATGGGGACCTGCAGGAGTATCCTAACTTCAGAGCAGATGTGATTTATACATTGCAGCTGCTTGACAAAGACTTTAAAAATGAGGGAGAGAAAGTGGGATTTATTATTTCGCATTTGCGGGGGGAGGCAAAATCGTGGCTGCGCAATCTATGGAGAGACAAGGATCCAGCCCTCCAAAATGCGGCTGCCTTCATTAAAGTGATGGATGCGTGTTTTTTATCTGAGATTGATGTGGATATCGCTAGGAGGGAGATTCACGGACTAAGACAAGGTAAAGCCACTGTGAGGCAATATCATGCACGTTTTTTCGGATTGGTGAATGTACTAGCCTGGGAGAAAGAATCGCCTGCCGTCAGAGACCTGTTCTGGGAGGGGTTGAGCGGAGCTGTGAAAGATGAGATCGCAAGGGGGGGAAGACCCCAAACCACCAAGGAAGTGGTGGAACGGGCACTCTCCATTGGGGTTCGGTTGGAAGGACGCCCTTGGGGCAGGGAGGAAGGGCATTTGGGACGCACGCCAGCGAAAGGACTGCCTCCCTTCCCCAAGGAGGCGGCGCGCGCTCGATCCATGCCTCCGCTGGGAGGGGGAGAGGAGCCGATGGAGATAGGTGGTGCTAAGGCTCACTCCACAGTCGGAGCCCTAACTCCGGGAGCAGTCAAGATGAAGCCTCCTAGAGGAACCAGGAAGTGCTACATCTGCGACAGTGCTCAGCATATGGCAAAAGAGTGTCCCCAGCGGTTTCACAAGCATACTGCAGCCGCAGCGACAGTAACAGACGCAATTCAGCAGAGGGAGTCGCAGCAGGAAAACTCCACTGTCTGGCTGGAGATGGCATCTCTGGGGACCAGCCAGACAAGTCAGTGAAGCAATCCCCAGGGATCTTACAGCCCACCGACCCCCTCCCACCCAAACCAGTAGTGCAGCTCACCGCATCCCTTCAGCTCCCCAATGGGCTACTGGTGGAAATTCCCATCACCGTAGACTCGGGGAGCAATGCAGATTTTATAGACATGCAGTTCCTCCAGCAACATGGCATAGCCCTTCTGCCAGCGGCGGTACCTCTGAAAGTCGTCACAGTGGACGGCAGGGAGCTACTGGGAGGGCAAGTGCTACAGCAGACGCCGCCAATGGTGATGCGCATTGGAAACCACCGTGAGGTCATCAGCTTCAACGTCACCCGCCTGTCAGACACGCCCATAGTGTTGGGAATGAGTTGGCTGGATAGGCACAGCCCGGCATTAGCTTGGTACCAGCGGCAACTGACCTTCGGCTCCTCTTACTGCGCAGAACACTGCATCCTGGCGGACTTGGAAGATGAGGGGCACGAGGATGGACCACAGCTGAACTTGGGCATGTTGCAAGCGGTGCCTAACAAATACAAGGAGTTTTTGGAGGTCTTCTGCGAGAAAGAGGCGGATAAGCTGCCACCCCACAGACCCTACGACTGCAAGATCGACCTCCTGCCCGGGGCGACGCTCCCGACGGGGAAACTGTACTCCATGTCTGAGGATGAATTGCAAGAGCTCAGGGAGTTCATAGATCACAACCTGAAGCGGGGATTCATCCGGGAGTCCAAGGCGGCAGGAGGCAGTCCCGTGTTCTTTGTAAAGAAGCGGGACACGCCCCAAAAGAGGCTGGTCGTTGATTTCCGCTTCTTGAACCTCAAGACCAAGCCCTCAGCATTCCCTATGCCCAAGATCGATGACCTGCTGGCGACGGTGAGGAAGGGTCGCATCTTTACCAAGTTGGATCTGCGCGGAGCGTACAATCTCATTCGCGTACGGGAAGGCGACGAGTGGAAAACAACCATGTTTACGCCGCTGGGCACTTATGAATACAGAGTTATGCCTTTTGGATTAAAAAATGGTTCCCACTGCTTTCAAGCCTTCATGCATCATGTCTTGGCGGGTCTCCTCTACAAGAAGTGCGTCTGCTTCCTGGATGACATCCTAATCTTCTCGGAATCGCCGGAGGCTCACGAGAGAGATGTTAGGGAAGTTCTGCAGAGGCTGCGGGAGCACAGGCTGTACGCCAAGCTGGAGAAGTGCCAGTTCGACAAGACGGAGGTGGATTTCTTGGGCTACAAACTGTCCGACAAGGGACTGGCTATGGACGGTGCCAAGGTACGTGCAGTACTGGATTGGAAGAGCCCACGCAATAGGAAGGAAGTACAGAGGTTTGTCGGTTTTGCCAACTTTTATCGCAAGTTCATCAAGGGTTTCGCCATGCAGACAGCGGCCATCACCGACACCCTCAGTTCCAAGAAGAAGAGGTTCATCTGGACGGAGCAGGCAGAGCAGTCCTTTCAGAAGCTCAAGCAGCTCTTCGCTTCCGAAGAGAACCTACTGCACGTAAATCCCAGCAGGCCCATGAGAGTGGAGACGGACGCCTCAGACAGGGCCGTGGGAGCCGTTCTGTTGCAGCAAGACCACCAGGGGGACTGGAGGCCGTGCGCTTTCTACTCCAGAAAACTCAGCAAAGCGGAGCAGAACTACACCATTTGGGACAGGGAGTTGCTGGCCATACATGCAGCCTTCAAGGCGTGGCGGCACTTCCTCGTCGGAGCCAAGCACACGGTGCAGGTCCGCACAGACCATAAGAACTTGGAGTACTGGCGCACGGCGAGGTTCCTGAACCAGCGACACATCCGCTGGGCGGAGTTCTTTGCAGATTTCGACTTCAGAATTGAGTACATCCCAGGAAACAGCAACGTCTTGGCGGACGCGCTGTCCAGAAAACCGCAGTATCTGGAGGCAGAGGCACCGGCGGCGGCCAAGCACATTTTCACACCACAGGCGTGGGCATGCGCGTCAGCCACGGTGGACCTGGACGCGGTGCGCCGCGCGCTGCGAACAGACTCGTTCGCCCGAGCCAAGATGGAGGAGGTGTGCAGTGGCAAGGCGAGGGGTGACGAATTCCAAGTGCGAGACGGCCTGCTCCTACGCAAGGGAGTTCTCTACGTACCAGGAGACAGCCTCCGCGCGAAGGTCCTGCAACAGCTGCACGACGCGCCCAGCGCGGGGCACTTCGGCAAGGAGAAGACGGTGGACTTAGTAGCCAGAGACTTTTGGTGGCCTAAGATGCGGGGGGATGTCGCGGACTATGTCAATAGGTGCGACACCTGCCAAAGGGCTAAGCCTGTGCACCAGCCGCCGGCGGGCCTGTTGGAACCGCTACAGACACCGTTCGTACCGTGGGAGAGGGTAGCCCTGGACTTTGTCACAGATCTACCCAGCTCAAGGGGCAAGACGGCAGTGCTCGTGGTAGTGGACCTGTTCACCAAGATGGCCCACTTCATTCCGTGCGCGAAGGTGGCCACGGCCGAGCAGACCGCTAAGATGTTCATAGACCACGTGTTCAAGGTGCACGGCCTACCACGGTCTATTTTGTCCGACCGGGGGCGCCAGTTCATCTCCAACTTCTGGCAAAAGCTGATGGGATTCCTGAACGTCAAGGTCAGCCTGGCGTCGGCGAGACACCCGCAAACTAACGGGCAGGCGGAAAGGGTCAACGCCATCATGCAGCAGTACCTGAGATGCTACGCGAACCAGCAGCCATCGACCTGGGTGGACTATCTACCGTTGGCCGAGTTTGCCTACAACAACACGAAGCACGGGTCCACGGGGGTGACCCCATTTTTTGCCAACTACGGGAGGCATCCCAGAACCTTCCCGGGTCTGGACACAGTGCGGGAGGGGGAGCCACAGGGAGCGGAGGAAGTGGCAGCGGAGTTGCAGGAGATCCACGAGCAGCTCAGGAGGCAGTTAGAGTTGGCAAAACAGGCTTACAAAGTGCAGGCAGATCGACACAGGAGGGTTGGGGAGGACATCCAGGTGGGAGACTGGGTCTGGTTGGCAGCACAAGCAGTTCCAGCCAGATCGTTAGCCAAGAAGAAACTAGGGCACAAGCAGCTAGGGCCTTACCAAGTAGAGGCGCAGATCAACCCAGTGGCCTTCCGGTTGACACTCCCGGAGGGTTCCAGAATGCACCCGGTCTTTCATAGATCAGTGCTCACGCCCTACAGAGAGCCCCACAGGTTTCAAGCACCGGGGAAGGCGCCAGACCCGCTCAGAGAAGCGCCCAAAAAAGGGGGGTCGCCGAAAGGGGAGCCACTTAATGAAGCCACTGAGATTTTAGACTCAAGGTGGGGGGAGGACGGGATTGAATATCTTCTCGCCACGGAGGACACCCCGGCCAGCGCCAACAGGTGGGTGCCGGATTACGCAGTGGAAGAGCAGTTGCTCAAGGAAGAATTCCACACACTTTTCCCGCACAAGCCTATGCCGGCGGGCTTTTTCGAGGATTGTTTGTTCACACCCACACTCTCGGCCAGCACTTTCCGGGGTTTCTCGTCAGCTGAGGACTCGGCTCCGGGAGGCAGCTCTCCGGAGGGATCACTTTCAGGTTTTGGCACGGGGGGATCTTATTGGTGGGAGGACCAACCCGAGGTGGGCTGGCGCAGAGACATGCCGAAGGGGCCCTGGGAGGTGGACCCCCATCAAACAACAGGGGGAGGAGGGCTCTTGGGTGATTTGGGGTCGAGCGCAGATTTCGAGCACACCGCGCAGGAGATGGAAGCGGAGGAGGTCGTCGTCGACGAGCCCATGGGGGACTTCCCGGACTTATCTCGATGGTTGCAAGCCTCAGGGGACGAGCTGTATCCTGGACTCACCCCTACAACAATGGAGCACCCGGAACCCGCACCGGAAGAGGGGGAGGGGGGAAGGGGGGGCTTCGAGGGGGGGATGGATGTCAGGGGTTCAGAAGGAGAGACACAGGAGGGGGAGCAAATGGAGAGTGAGGAGGAGGAGTACGAGGGGGGCGCAGGCAGTGACAGTGGCCAGAGTTATTCCACAAGCCTCTCTAGCGAATCGGAGGACTCACAGAAGGGAGCGCCGGTGGCCAGAGCAAGGGAGATTCCAAGGGAGAAACCTCAAGAGGGAGGGGCCAGCGGGGAGTCTCTGAACAGCAGCTGGAGATCAGGGCCAGCGTCTCCACCAGAGCGCAGTGGGGAGGGGGAGTCCCAGGAGTCGGGACCAGTGTCCTCACCACCAGAGGGAGGAGAGGAGTCAGGTTTGGCAACACCCACATCAGGAAGCGGGGAAACGGTCAGAAGGAAAGTCACCGGCTGGGCGCGCGCGCCAAGTTCAAATGTACAGGAGCGCGGCACAGCGGGGAGCCCGGGAAGGGAGCCAGGTCCTAAAGCCCGCCGGAGGGAGGGGCAAGACTCAGGAGGCTCCGCGTCAGAGGAGTCCAGGAAGGAGGGAACCCCAGAGGGCAGAAGGACCCAACGCAGGAAAGAGCAGCGCAAGAGGTGGAGCCAGGCTAGAATCTTAAACTGGTGTGGGTGGAGCAGTGAGTCAGAGGGGACTTAGCCGGTCTAGCGTTAAGACGTGGGCCTGCGCGCCCAGAGCTTGGAAATGGAAACTAAACTTCAATAAAGACTTTTGTATATAATATCCACTGGGCGTTGGTCCTCTGTGAGCTGGGACCTAGCGGCAGTCCTGACACATAATATGTGTGTAAATTTTCTATAATCTCTGTTGAACTATCATTAAAAAGATCTGGTTATGCAGAGAAGTGATTGGGGCTGCTATGGTGAAAAATTAAGGAAAAAGGAAAAAAAGAACACGCTGTGGGTTAGAATCCAAACCATTTAAGATTATTGAAGGTATTGTTGTTAAGATACAAGAGATTACATGTGAGTTAACAGGAGTTTCCTCTCATAAACTGAGAATAGACTTTTATGTATGCCTCAGAGGTGTTGAGGACGCCTTGTTAATATTTGTGAAATGGGTTGCAGATGGTGCTGCGTAGTCATCAAATGATTATTATTTTGGTTTTGTAGGCTGCCGTGGAGACTTGATGACAGCATCAACCAATTAGCATTGGAAGGCATTGTTTAAAACATCAGTTGCAGGTCCGGGTGCTGTGAAGCCATGGGTGGCAGACGAGGCATGGTGAACTGCAATAAATACAGGGCAGCCAAATGGGATATAAACAGAGCACAACTTTAGTGATTACAGATACTGGCAATGTTTTGGCACAGGCATTGGGTGTGTCTCCCGAATCAACCAACCTGTCGGTTGGGGGATTATTTGGTAGGGTTAACCAAGGTTAAAGACCTATGACCAGCTGAGCTATCTTCCATGACAAGATTGGCCTATGATATACATCAGATCGGGGTGGCCCACTGAGATCACCATTTGGGAGGGTATTATGTCCCACCAGCCCCCATCTGGCCACGTGGACAGCACCTCCCATTGGATCCCGCTAATGGGATACCCTGATTTCTTGGACTGGAGGGGGCTCTCGATCCCTCCCACCACCCACCAACCTAATGCCTTATCAGCCACTTGAGTTGACCACCCCCTGCTCACCCGCCACCAAACCAGTCACATCTGCAACCAATCTCTAATGCTAATGCTGGTGAAATATTCACCCTATCAGGTCTGTTGTCAAATCTGATACCTGGGTGATGAATCACCCGGCCCCCGAGTGCCAGCTTTTGGTTCGATTGTCAAACTGCTCTCACCACCAATGAGATTTTTTTAATGTTCCACTAAAATCTAACCTCCTCTAGATTAAGTCAATAAGACTGAGCTGTGTCCTCTGGGGCAAGACAAGACTCCCTTCTTCTGCATGACAACCTTTGGCCTGTCCTGGCCCCACATCATCCCTCTTTCTTCTCTTTCCAAGTTAAACATACCCAGCTCTTTCAACCCAGCACTTAGCCTCAAACAAGGAAGTTGACTTGTTCAAGCGCTGTAACGATGATGTACTACAGGTTAGGTTTCTTGGAATCTTACCAGTCTATCAAATTGATTGCATACTGCAGCAGTTTTGGGATCTCACTTGATCATTAACATTGTTGACTCTGCCCCCACAGTACATTATTATAATTCCCTGTTTCCAGATGCGGCATAACAATTCAACTTTGCAGACAAATTGCAGCAGCGTTTGCCCTTGTCGCTTCTGCATAAACATTCACTGCTGCCGTTTGGTCTATGGGCTCATTACAAACAAAGGAGATGTTAACAGTTTGATTATCAGACGAGTCACACCTTAATGAGGGGCTGGTCCAGATTTGCTGCTGATACAGGTCTAAATGACATCCTTTCCAAAGCAAAACAAAGCCATCGTGAAGTGAAGTGGTTGTTTTTGATCTGCGTTCTTCCGGGGAACCCTGGCTATCAGTAGCACATGATGTGGGGGATGGAATGGCAAGTACTCATGGGCGGTAGTAGATAAATTCAATATGAATTCAATAAGTAAGGCAGTAGTAAGGTTGATGTGGTGCAAATAAACAGGTGGAGCCAGTCCTGGACTCCCACTGGTGTGTTTGCACCATGCCAGCCTTGCCGCCACCTTTCCCCTTCCCCTCTACTTCCTGGTAAGCAGCAGCGACACAACAAACCAGAGGTCCTGTGAACAATGATGCATGATGCCGGGACTTCCTGGAAGTGTCTCAAAGATTCTTCCATGTGAAGATCAGTAATGGTGGTGGAGAAGCTTTCCTAAAATACGTCTTTCCTGCTGCCGCAGAGTATATTCTCCAACGTTTCACAGATGAAAATGGAGACACTCTTGCGTTAGGGCCTCTTGAACTATGGCAGTGCCCATGTCAAGGGCAAGATTCACATTTGTGAATCTTTCCTGGCATTCTAGACCAGGGGTCAGCAAACTTTTTCAGCAGGGGGCCGGTCCACTGTCCCTCAGACCTTGTGGGGGGCCGGACTATGTTTTTTTTGGGGAAAATGAACAAATTCCTGTGCCCCACAAATAACCCAGAGATGCATTGTAAATAAAAGGACATGTTCTACTCATGTAAAAACACGCCGATTCCTGGACCATCCACGGGCCAGATTTAGAAGACGATTGGGCCAGATCCAGCCCCTGGGCCTTAGTTTGCCTACCCATTTTCTAGACCCATTCAGGGAAACCTACAAGTGTCTAGGAGTTGCCAGCCATTGTGAAAAGAGAGAAAGAATACAAAATCTTGTGAGGAATGGGCCTATATGAGGCTCCATGTCACATAGCTCAGACTCAGTTCAGCCAGCCAGGCAGCAGAACATGTCTCACTACATCTCATCATCTGGAAATGGACACACCTTTGTGCACTTCTAACATCTCTATCATCACATCAACTTGTATTACGGTTTGAAAAACCTCCACCCCTTCACCACAGATCATTAAAGGCTCTTCACGGCCTGCTATATTAATTTGCTTGGAACAGCCTTCTTCAATAGTTTGACTAGCATGGTGTGTTAGTAAACAGACTCTCTCTCTGTCTCTCTCTCTCTCTCTCTGTGTGTGTGTGTGTGTGTGTGTGTGTGTGTGTAAAATGTTTAACCAAAGGAACAATGAATTGCGAGCCCATGTGCTAACCCCCCGCCCCAGGAGCCAGCCTGAAATAAGGAGACACAACAACCATGTTATGGTAGTGATGGCCAAACTTGGCCCTCCAGTAGTTTTGGGACTACAATTCCCATCATCCCTGACCACCGGTCCTGTTAGCTAGGGATGATGGGAGTTGTAGTCCCAAAACAGCTGGAGGGCCAAGTTTGGCCATCACTGATGTATAGGATAAAATTAGGCCACAACTTTGTCGATTTCAGATGTAGGAAACCTTGGCTTAGGCATTGGAGGCAACCCTCTCAGCCCCGGTTGGGTCTGAGGATGTGCAGGGCAGACAGGTGTTGTGAGGGGGGCTGTAAAACGAGAATTTACACAGCTCCCCGCCCCACTTCACCTGAAGTAGGGAGTTTGACCTTACGCTGCCGCTCAGGGCCAGTGATCAACCCTTTAATGGGCCCTGCAAACGCCGCCACATGGGGGCACATAATAATGCTACCCCCAAGACTATAGGAGACAGTTCAAGACCTAAAACCTCCAAAGTTGTGACAATTGCTACAGGGAAGGCAAAACCTGTAGAAAACCTGGGAAACAGCAACCACCATGGACTGTAGCAACGCCTGTGAACCTGGGAAGGAAAAGATAACCTGAAAGAAAACCATGTTAAAGTTAGAGGGTGGGGTGGTTGAGTGGGGTGGTTGAGTGACGCTCCGAAGGCTGACTGGAGAGACGGTCAGCTGGAACCCACAGTACTTGACCCTCACCCCAACCAGCAGTCGATTGGTTAACTGGAGAGGGGGCGGAGCAATTGCCAGCAAGCGAGTGGGTGTCACCCAGGAACAGGAAACCCATGCAGGGTTGCAAACCCTGCCCACCACTTTTTCTGGGTGAGCGGTAATGGTGTGCTTGCTCATAAGTGTGACATATGCATAGCTTTTCCTAAAACAGGAGACTAAGTGGTCCTTCAGCTTCAAATGAGTTGTCGTGATCCTGCTGTGTCTAAGACATTGCGTTTGTCCTTAGCACCATTTCTGCTTTGCCTCATCCGGTAAGTGGGTACTAAGATTGCAATTGATGACACTTTAGGAAAGCTTGAAACTCTGCACTGATCTAAAACCGCAGACCAATGAATGTCTGCTTGCACACTCGCACAGACAACTCACCAATGCAATTGCCATGATTTGCCCTTCAAATGTTGTTGGAGTCAGACCACCATCAGGGATGGTGAGAGTTGTAGTCCAACAACAGCTAAAATGCTGCATTTCTTCCTACACCTGACCTATGGTATACCCAGAGTAATCTTCACATTGTGAGTCAAGGGGTGTTAAAACTCTCCTGGTTTACTGCAAGAGAACACTGCATTTTTTACCACCCTTGTTTCTTATACCATTTTCACTTCCATCAGCACTAAGAGTAGATGGCCGTTTTCAGCCTGTGTCTTCTATTTTAAATATGGGCTGCCATAATCCATATTAGCTAAATTACATTGTGTGTAGACTAAGGAGTTGTAATCCAAACAGAAAGGGAAATTAGTTTATTCTTTTCCAGTCGTTGTGTAATGTAGTGAAAAGACATGACAACAACGCAACCACAGAAACGCTAAAAGCAATAAACAACGCTATCATTTCCTCCTCCTTCCACAGGTCAGAACCAGAAATGGAAGTCAAAGTTTATTACAAGACATGCACTTGGGTGATTAAAGACACACACACACACACACACAGAGAGAGAGAGAGAGAGAGAGAGAGACAGACAGACAGACAGACAGACAGACAGACAGACAGACAGACATATAATGTAGAGAAGGAGCAATTTGCAGAGGGGTAGCCATGATGATGATGATGATGATGATTCACCGTAAGGTTGCAGGGCATGTTCAAAGCAATATTAAAAACAATCAAAACAATCAAGAGAATAGCATGGATCCTAAAAACATATATCTCAGGTGTCAAAGGCAGGGTGAAGAGGTGTGTCTTCAGCATATGACAGAAGATATACAATGGAAATGTCAGAGGAACCTCTGCCAAAATCAAGGCCAAAGAGAGAAACAACAGTTTGGCTCATGGAAGAGACTGAGACCCAGGAGAAGGCCAGAAGGAGGAGGGAGATTATTTTTGCTGACTCCCCTTTTGCCCTGCACCACTTCTCACACTATTCCAGAAGCGCTCCCCCCCCCATTCTGGAACAGCTTTTTAGGGGCACAGGAGATGCAGAGAGAAGGTTGGATCAGGGGATATCCCTCCTTCCTGCAAGAACCTCCTCAGAGAACTCCTGGGAACCCCTGGATCCAAGCCAACACGCCATATCTGAAATGCAGCCATTGCATCTCCTTTGCCTGGGTAGACACAGGAAGACATCTAGAAACATGGTCTTTTTAGAAGCAGCCGTAAAGGACCCCTGACCATTAGGTCCAGTCATGGCCAACTCTGGGGTTGCGGTGCTCATCTCTCTTTACTGGCTGAGGGAGCCGGTGTACAGCTTCTGGGTCATGTGGCCAGCATGACTAAACCACTTCTGGCAAATCATAGCAGCACACGGAAACACCGTTTACCTTCCTGCCGGAGCGGTACCTATTTATCTACTTGCACTTTGAACTGCTTTCGAACTGCTAGGTTGGCAGGAGCAGGGACCGTGCAACAGGAGCTCACCCCATCGTGGGGATTCGAATCACCGACCTTCTGAACCTAGAGTCCTAGGCTCTGTGGTTTAACCCACAGTGCCACCCGTGTCCCTTAGAAGCAGCTGTAGACTACCCCAATCGGTCTTCTAAAAGGAAAGTTCAACTTTCCATGGGCTTGAAAGGTACCAGACACTTGCAAGGGTTCTACCCACACCAACCCACACAGATTAACACAAAATGCTGACAGCTGGAGAGCTGCACACAGGCAAGCGGTGGAGTGAAGACTGTATGTTTCAACATATCCTGTTTTGCATTGATTCATTATCAACACCCTGCAATTATTTATAGGAGTAGATCTCCTGTTCCCTGAAGGGCATTCGCTCCTCCTTGTACTTGACAGACGGTGACACTGTTTTGAGTCAAAAAGGAAGTTTGGCCTTCCTTTGGGCTACCCAGCCAGCCGAAGAGTTCAGGGAGTTGCATTCCAATCCTACAGTGTGTAAGATTCTCCCAAACTTTCAGAGAAATCCTTCGCCTTGTACCTCTGCTCCAAAAATATGAGCAACTCTGGAGGTACTTTCCATTCAGAAACAAACACATACACACGGCATTTGCTTGTAAAATATGCACTTCTCTGATGAAGGATGGGGTTTCTTTTAATTGAAAAGTGGACTGATTTAAATCTTCATTACTGATAAGTAAAGCTAGGCAATAACTGGGCGGGGGAAACATAATTAGGTGAATTGATATGGATGGAAGTGGCACAAAACTCTAAATGTTTTTTTCAAAACCACCTTGGCAATGAATGAGGACTGTTCCAAAAATTACTTAGAAATGGGTATGACTATGAATTACAATTAAGGTTCTCATTTTTTGGGTGTACTGTATTGTCATTAATGCCATACCAATTTTAGTGCTGAAATGTGGGTTCGGCCACTGATTTCCCTCTAACTTGTATCGTGGAGAGGGAAAAGGACTATGAAATTGACAGGATTTACATCGACAGATTCCCTTATGAGATCTGGATGACTAAAAATTAGCTATTTGATTCTGAACTGACCCTGATTGAGCTCAGGTGCATTTGTGACGCTTTCTGCCTAAAACTACAACAAATGATTCCCCGCCTTCACCTCCAGAACCTTCCAGATGTTGCCAGACTCTGGTTCTCATCTGTGTGGCTAATGAATGGAGAGGGATGAATTGCAGCCATGGAGGAAAGGACAGTGGGTCCCCCTGATGGAGAAAAACATCATTGCCAACTTTAGCCCAGTTGCAAATAATGTCTGTGTTTGGAACCATTTATAACCGCATGGCTAAAAATGGAACCGGGGAGCCCAAAATGTCAACAGCTTTAACCCAGCTAAGCCAACAATTAGATGATTGCTCCAAATGTATAAGTATTTTTCAACTGACGCATCGTGAGATGCATGTGAGACACCCAATGACGGAGCAATATTGCTGAGGCATCTGTATCCACACTCACAAAGGCGAGGAAATAAACACATAGCCTACCAATTATGTCCCTTTTACTGACACTTGTACCATAATCACACATCAAGTAGAATCAGGACAATTGCTTCAAAGGCTGCATACGCACAGTATTATTTCCAAGTACATCCTTCCTCCAAAGGAATTATGGACATGGCAGCTTATCCCACACAGAGTTACAAACTACAGTGCCCAGAAAAATGTGCTTCAATGTGCTTTAAAAGTATAGTGATATACAGCCAAAGACCGGCAAGACAAGAAGGGCTTTCCATTTTTCTGTTTCATGGGTGGGTAGAATAGTATCAGGAAACTTGAATTAGGTTTAGTTTAGACCAGGGTTTCCCAGCCTTGGGTCTTCAGCTGGTTTTTTGTACTACAACTCCCATCATCCATAGCTAGCAGGTCCAGTGGCCAGGGATGATGGGAATTGTAGTCCAAAAAAAACAGCTGAAGACCCGAGTTTGGGAAGCTCTGGTTTAGACTATCCATCTGGTTTTCAGAAAGAAGTTCTCAAGAGAAAATTCTAGCACAAGGGTAGTCAACATGGTGCCCTTGAGATGTTGTTGTACTCAACTCCCATAATCCCTGGACATTGGACAAGCCGGCTGGGCCTGATGGGAGGTGGCATCAAAGAACATCTTGAAGGCACACACCTTGACTACATCTGTCCTACCAAAATGCCACACAGGTGATAAAGGTGAGGAGATTGGATAGATATGCGTGTGGAGACTAGTAAGCAACAAGTACCTGTGCCATTTATGCACATGTTTTAATTAAAAATAACTCCAAACCTGATGCATAAGCTATGCCTATGCCAATAAGGGGTGCGGCAGACAAAATAGTTAGGCATATTCATTTGCAATTTTGGAATGCCGAATCTGAATAATTGCTTTCATTCATCTGATCTCCTGTAATGCATTCCCAAATGATTGCTCTTTCAGTCCTTGTGATCGGTTTCCAGGGTGATAGCAGCTCTGGAAAACGGGGAGCAAGTTGATACAAAGGGATAAAGAGGGAAGCCTGCATGAGAGATTACAGACAGCTAGGAAAGAGTGGCAGGTACGTGCGGCAGTTGTGAGAAAGTGGTTGGTGACTGGAGTGTGGGGCACAAATGTGAGAGAGTTGTAGGGTGAAATGAGTTATAGAGAAAAATAAGATTTAAGAGCCTAGGATGGGGCACAGTTGTCGTTTCCCCACATGTATTACAGGAACCTTGACCTGTTATGTGAAAGGCTGATTTGTAAGGCAACAAACACACCATACAATTAAAGCACATCTAAAGCACATGTCTTGCCCCAAGAATCCTAGGAACTGCAGTTTACTCTTCACAGAGCTACAATCCCTAGCACCTTTATCAAACTACAGTTCCCAGAATCCTTTGGGCAGTGGCGGAGGAAGCCTGTCAGGCACCTGGGGCGGTGCACCCAGGGGCGAGGCAAACTGCCCATAGGAGCTAGGGACAGGGCACGGCACACCCATAGGGACGGGCAGAGGTGGAGCTAGCGGTGGCAGTGCATGTCCCAGGGTGGTGTGCCAGTGTGTGACATTAAACAGGTGGAAATCCATCCTACGCAAACAGCAGTCACCTGAAGTGGTACAGTCCATTCAATTTTTTCATTCTGCTACCTATGTGGACTGGGCCTTATTCTGCAAAGACAAAGAGAAAGCAGCTTGTCAAACCAGTTTTATCCTTCGTTTGGGAAAGATATTTGGTGATCTATGTTTGTTTGTTTGTTTGTTTGTTTGTTTGTTGAGTTTTCCTGTCTTATCCTGAGGGCAGGATGCAACCAAGTTTATCAAGTTTCATTCTCCAAATGCCCCTCTGAAGTAGGCTAGACTAGGAAAGTAACAATTTGCTCTGAGCCACCAAGGAACTTTAATAGTTTTACATGCCTTTTAGCCGGGAGCCATGTGACAAAAGCGGATTACCTGGTTTTCTCTGCAACTCCCATAATTATTATACCAAAAACTCGGTGATGCATGCCAATGATTTTTCCCACTGGAATCCATATATTATTCCACAAAAGCCTGTGCCTGTGTTACACAGGTTCTCTTGCCATGTTCAAAGTGTTGAATCCTGAGCCTTTTAAGTCAGTAGCAGATTGCAGGGCATTGGACTGGATGACCTTCAGGGTCCCTTCCAATTCTATGATTCTATTATTCTTGGGTGATGGAAACAGCCCCTGCCTGCTACCCTGGGGACCTGCTGCCAATCGCAGTAGGTAATTAGATGGATCAGTGATCTGACTCAGTAGAAGGCTTCCTATGTCCAAATATACTGGGTAGATGCTCACTCTAAACTAGAAATAATTATACAGGGTAGCTGGAAAAGTCTTACTCAAAGTTGACCCATTAAGCCCATTGCTTGCAATGAGTCTACTTTGAGTATGACTTGGATACCACCCATAGTTGTCTTCAGCCCGCTAGAATGGAAATAACCAGTAGCTGGAAAGCAACTCAGCTGCCTACACTTAATCAGTACCCAATCATTATGTAAATTGGCTTTGACAGACAAGTTAATTCAACTAGTACATGTAGCCAATGGCTTTGCACAGGGAGATTCCTTCACAGAAGTTGGAACCCATTAATTTCACATGCTAACAAAGAGTCTTCAGCTACTGTGGACTTTCTACCGAAAACCATTTTCTACAACAAGATGTAGAAGAAGAAGAAGAAGGATTTGGATTTGATATCCCGCTTTATCACCACCCTAAGGAGTCTCAAAGTGGCTAACAATCTCCTTTTCCCTTCCTCCCCCACAACAAACACTCTGTGAGGTGAGTGAGGCTGAGAGACTTCAGAGAAGTGTGACTAGCCCAAGGTCACCCAGCAGCTGCATGTGGAGAAGCGGGGAAGTGAACCTGGTTCACCAGATTACGAATCTACCGCTCTTAACCACTACACCACACTGGCTTATTCCCAAGCAAATCTGTTGAGAATCGCAGCAACAGAAGCAAGCCACAATTTTTTCTTTTAGGCATGGTGGTGGTGCCATGATTTAGGTGAGCTTACAGTGCGAAACAGCACGTGCTCAGGCTATTTCTGCTTTTTTAAAGAAGAAAAGAAATTCAGGACTGTCAAACTGGATCATGTTTGTTTGTTGCTCTACACTGTATCAGCAGTTAGCAGCTGCTGTCATTCACGGAGTGTTGCTGGACAGAAGAGAAATGTTGGGACTGAGCTCCACAAAGGAGGACACCCCATCCCAAGCTGTAGGACTATTAAGTCCGGGGTCTAAAAATTGTCTGGCTGCACCACTCTGTTCTGCTTTTTAGTTCTGTTTCTTCAGAAGAAACCGTGAATGAGAAACCGTGACTGTTGAAAAATCTCTCCCAGGGAGGTGGTTTCAGCGAATGAGATATCTATGACACAGGTAGGGATGGGCTAATATGTCAAATTCAGTTTCTCATTTTCCCAGCCTTGAGTTCAGTTCTCCACAATTCTACCTCAGTCAGTGATTTTTTTTACATAAAAGAAATTTTACATAAAGAAAATTAATTGGTGTTTCTTCCTTATACATGCAATTCTGTGTGTAATTTTGCCAAACATACCTATTGTTGCAAAGCCGTATCCACTAATATAATGCTTTTATGTGTCATTTGCAGAAATATGTGCATTTATATCCTCTGTGTTTTGGGACAATTACTTGGCTAGAGAACCTCCTTGCAAAATTTGGAGCAGCGCAAATTTGAAACGATTGCTGTGTCTCAGGGGGTATACTGTGGTACCTCAGGTTAAGTACTTAATTCGTTCCGGAGGTCCGTACTTAACCTGAAACTGTTCTTAACCTGAAGCACCACTTTAGCTAATGGGGCCTCCTGCTGCTGCTGCCGTGCCGCCGGAGCACGATTTTTGTTCTCATCCTGAAGCAAAGTTCTTAACCTGAAGCACTATTTCTGGGTTAGTGGAGTCTGTAACCTGAAGCGTATGTGTCAGGGAACTGCCATCAGAGCCAGAGGGAGAGGGAGGGCTCCAGAGGGATTCCGGAGAGCGTCCCAGGAGGGAGAGAAGCAGCCCATCTTCTGGGGAAGGAAATCAGCGTAGCACCAGTGGAGAAGGGGGGCAGATGGGGGAATCGGCGAGGGGGCTCCAGGACTCCTCGCCGGAGACCAGCGGGGAGAGCGCAGGTCCTCCGCTGCCCACACCCTCCCTGCGCAGAAGACTTCTGCAAAGGGAGAGTAGGCGGAGACTAGGCGTCAAAGAGCTTCTTTGCTGGAAGAAGTTCAAGAAACGCCCACTGACAGATTCTGCCAGCGATTGAGACAGCCACGGGTGAGTGGCTGTCCGGACAGAAAGAGTCCACCCAGGTAACCCAGCCAGGTGTGGCGCTGATTTACGCACGAGCAACCCCTAGAACCATTACAGTATGTAACCTGAAGCGTATGTAACCCGAGGTACCACTGTATTGTTGCAGAAAGCACGACTTAGGTAATTTCAGCATTAAATGGGAACTGGGTGGAATTTGTCCCCCATCCCTAGAGGCAGGTATCAAATCTGGTTGTGATATGCAAGCATGAGAGTTAAACAGAACTTTTCCTCAGGCTGGCTGGACAAAAGTGGCTGCTTGTCATGTATAACGAGAATGCGGTTGGTTGCAAGCGCCATAAGGTTTTACCATTTGCTTTCATCCAGACTGACAGGATTTGTTCATGAGCATTTTCAGACATTATTTACTGCCTTGGCATGCAGGTGATTATAGCTTATAGCTGTGGCCCAGGGAGGACCCAAGGACTTGGAGGACTCTGGCATGACATCACAATTCACTGCCAAGTATAGAATGTGTGTTGGCAAGCTCTGCTATAAAGATTTATTGCCAAGAGGCTGAGAAAGCTGGGGAACCCACAAGTGGAGAAAGGTTATACTCATCTCCCAAAATATGCCTTAGATGCTGTCTGCCACAACCACGCAAAATGCCAGTGGAAAAGGCCCTCGGGTGTTAGGAATTCAGTTTGAAGGAGAAGACCAAACTGGTTTGGATTTTGAAATTTGGAACTACGTGCCTAGAAACCTGATTTTAGGCATCAAACAGGGGAGACTGCTGCTGCATTCATAGATACCATAGAATCATAGAGTTGGATGGGACCCTGAGGATCATCTAGTCCAACCCCCTGCAATGCAGGAATATGCAGCTGTCCCATACAGGGATTGAACCTGCAACCTTGGCATTATCAACACCATGCTCTAACAAACTGAGCTACCCAGACTATAAGTTCCCGCTTGTTAGTAACATGGCTTAAATAATGCGGAGTCAGGGGCCTCTTACCCATAGAGGCTAGTGGCGCAGGGCACCAGGGAAGAGGCGGAGGCTGGACGTGGCGCCTCCTGGCATCAGCTCGCCGCCTTCGCCCGCCTCTGCCATGCCACGCCGAAGCAGCGCTGCGCCCAGAGCCTTTGTCTGCCGTGGCCACCGTGGCACGAAGCGGCCAGCTGAGCCGGGAGGCGCCACGTCTAGCCACCTCTTCCCCGCTGGAGAAGCTGCCCTCCAGCTGCTGCCTGCCTCCTCCAGCCCTGCCGGCAGCGCCATCCTCCCTAAAAAAAGATGGACAACTCTGGGAAAGGGGGGGGTGTTTGGCGCCGGAGGGAGCTTTGTACCATGGCGCCAGATATGCTTAAGACGGCCCTGTGCAGAGTCCAGAGAGAAAAGCCTTGATAATGCTTAACTGAGGAAAATAGATATAAGCAGTGCAATTCTGAGGAGAAAGGAATTGAAAATATTTGCCTTTCTTTACTTCCGACCTTGTACGTGGAAGGTGGGCATTCAACGAAACATACGGAATAAAAACTCCCTCAGACTTACACAGCCAGTCAGGGCACATGCAATGTCTGTCAACATCTTGCCATTCTGTCTAGTTGCTAAGGAGCACCTCCACCCACCCCTTTCCTTCAGCACTAACATAATTAACCCTTGAGTTGCAAAGCTAATGATCTCTGCTGTGCAGTTCTGGCACTGCTTCCAAGCTTCCCATAGGCATCTGGTTGGCCACTGTGAGAACAGGATTCTGGGCTAGAAGAGCCATTGGCCTGATCCATATGTTCTTAGTGGTGAAATCAATGAAGGCAGAAAGGGAATGACAAATCATTCCTGACCTTGGGGTTCTGCCATGTGCAGAGCAATCCTGAAGGCAAACTAGAAGGGAATCAGAAGTGGGTGGAGAAGGAAGAGAGATATTGCTAGATACAGAGGCCTGGGTGGAGTGCAGAGACAGGGAGGAATATGCGATCAAATTAGGTCACTCTGTAGGCAGGGTGGCGGTACACCTCTGCTTAAAAGCAAGGACTAGCTTCACTTAAGCGTGCCTTCCAAATCTCTAATGCCTATATTTTATTCCTCCTCTTGTAAAGCCCCAAGCCTTCATCCTGGTACCATGGCAACTTTAACCAACTCTTGACGATGCCAGTTGGTTTACTATCTCAAGTTGTAATTGTAGTGGATGCATCAGTTTAATTGTTACCGTACTTTGTGGGCATCGTGTGTGATTGTATACAATGGAAAGAAAGAGACATGCCTCCGGAGAAGCCTCGTTCCCAGGCTGCTCTCCATCTCAGGTAGTGATGTGTTGTTGCTTTTTTAAAGTTGCAATTTGAACACCCCCATCATCTCAGAATAGCTTAGTCGTGCTTCTATAGGCCTGGTTCACACACAACATTAAAAACAGACAGTGCTTCAATACACACGAGCATAGTGCTGATACACATAATTATTTCTATCTGTGGTTTAATGCAATGCTTGAACTTTGAGGGGTTAACGTCCATTTTCAAATAACTCCATCTCCTTGTTCTGCTGCCCATTATTGCAGTCATTTATGTGCCTCCATCCAGGAAGTTATTCTCTTTAGAATGTTACTTGCTTGTGGGCTGCAGGGCATACAGTTATGTGACTGACAGGATGTGACCGAGGTGTGCTTCCAGTGATAATATAAATAAGGCCCCAGAGCAGGGGTGGGAAACTGGATCCAGTCAGCAGGCCCAGATCCTAATTTCCCCCATGCCTCATGGGCCAAGTTAACCCATCTGCCAATCACTTGACGGCACACTGGTGCTAGGTGACTTGTTTTAATCTTCTGGAGTGTGCAGCACTTAGAAACATCAGCAATCGGCTGGTGGTCTGCAAGGACTGGTTGTTGGGGCATGGAAAGAGGTGCACAGGGCACTATGAACAGGCCTTTCCAGGTGCCCCTTTTTGGCCTAGTCATGTTTTTACCTGTCCCACCACTGGAAGTCCTAGTTGGTCCCGAGGGCCCCACCACTGCCCTAAAGTTTTAAGACTCGTGACAACTCCATGCACTTAGTACCTGCACTAAGTACAGTGGTACCTCGGTTTAAGAACTTAATTCGTTCAGGAGGTCCGTTCTTAACCTGAAACTGTTCGTAACCTGAGGTACCACTTAAGCTAATAGGGCCTCCCACTGCCGCCACGCCGCCACCACACAATTTCTGTTCTCATCCTGAAGCAAAGTTCTTAACCCAAGGTACTATTTCTGGGTTAGCGGAGTCTGTAACCTGAACCTGTAACCCAAGGTACCATTGTATATTATTCAGAATCAATTCATGTCTGGTCTTGTTTTTAAATAATGTATTGGAGACTGCATTCATTGTGGGAAGAAGGCTCAACGATGGCTGGGAACAGGTGCCAGTCTTAGCCTCAGGCCCTTCTCCCTGGACATATTTTGGCTATCATAGATGTCTGCAAGGAGAAAGCCAATGTATGTACCAATGGACCATTTGAAATGACGTTCATCAGTCATTGCGGCTGAGCTGCCATGCCTGCAGAGGACAAAAGCACCGTAGGGGTGGGGCTTAAAGCTTACTGGGAGGGAGAAGGGCGAGGTTGATTTGGTGCAAAGGCACCAGCGGAACCAACCCGACACACCCAAGAGTGTGTTTGCACGGCACAGATTTCTCTGCCGCCTCTCCCTCCAGGTAAGTCATGGAGGTGCCACCGCCTTGCTGACCACTAGTAGGAGGAAAGCTGCCACTGAGCAATAGCAGCTTAAAAACAAACAAACTTAAGTTTTTTTAAAGTCTTCTTAGCTGCCGTGTCTGACCACAGCAGTGGCACAGGCTTAGAGAGGTGGCGGTGAAGGTGGCTGTGCTGCTGCTGCAAAGTGCCTGGGAAATTGTAGTCAAATATAGCTATGCATGAAGGGGTTAAGACCACAGAGCTAGATTCCTAGACTCAACTAGGTCACGCCCCCTCTTTTCTGATGAGGGAGTGAAGCCTTCTCTTCCTGTTCCCTCTCTCCCCATGCCACATGCCACACCAGGGAGGACATGTCTAAGCAAGCTCCAAGCTCAGAGCATGTTTTTTGAAGCGATTTCTCTGTATTTTCTACCAGAGAGTATTCTGCCTGTGTGCTCTTTGCTGCTGCTTCGATAAATGCACAAATCAGACCTTTGGGGCATTTTGTAAGTAAAGTATTTTAAACTTACTTAGCAGCAGTGCTTTTTTTCTAGGGGGGACACAGGGGTATGCATACCCATAAACATTTTGTGAATCTAAGTTTGGCCTCATTGAGGGGCAGTATTTCAATTTGAGTAGGGAAATGAAAGTACCCCTTAAGATTTTTTTTAGAAAAAAAGCACTGCTTAGCAGTGTGTGGTCTGTTCATTGAGGGAACGTTAAAAGAGGGGAGCGCTGGATGCAACTAAACAGGACAAAAGGGTCTAACAACCTATATTCCTAAAGCTATACTGCTGTTTGACTGGGGGCTCTCTCCTGCTGGAGGGCAAGTTTATCTTGTGTTTTGAACCCAGGCACCCAGATGATTCTCGTGTTATTTACCCCATACATGTGTGTCACAGGGACTCATATTTCCCTTCCACAAAGCGAAGGCTTGGCAGTGGGGGACCTATCTGCCAGACTATGCCAAGTCTGGCACCGGCCCTTTGCTTCTGTTCCTGGAGAGAATTCTTAACCATTAGTTCTTGGCTCTTCTCTTTGCCTTTTCTGTTCTGCGATTAGTAGGATTCCCCCAACATACGTAGGTAGGCCAAGACAGCTCCTGCACACCATGACATCAAGTGTTACTCTAGCACTTAGCCAATAGCCCTTAAATTTCTATGGCTGGTACCCAGAAAATGCCATGTTCCAAAACGCTAACTCAGCCATACTTTCTTGGCACATGTAGTCACTTCGGTTGTCAATGCAATTCCACTGGTCTCTCTTCCTAAGAATTCTCTTGCCACAACCATCAACACCATGTTTGGAAAGGGTATGAGCTTTAGAGTGCAATGGGGTTATATTATACTTGCAGCTGCAAAGCCCAGCTTGCTGCGGGGACCCTGGTGAGGGACTATTGGCACCGCCAATGGGGAGCAGTGTCCTCTAGTGTCCCTGATCTGCAACTGCAGGCACACAGCTCAGGGAAGGAAGAGAAGAGATGTCTTCATAATCAACCCCACACCCCTTTTGCTTTGAAGAAGGAAACCTGCTCCTTCTTCCAATGCAATTGGGGAAGTTCTGTTTGGACACGTTGAACGACTGTTCCCTGCAACCCTCAGGTTTGGTTTGCAGTTAAGGTTGCCAGCTCTGTGGGTAAAATATTCTCACTGGGGTGAAGGAGGACAGCAGAGAAACCAGGGAGTGGTGGACTAGCTTATCAGGATGTGCAGATTCTGCAAGGCTTCTGTGCAAAATGAGGGGAAGACACTCCCTGGAGCTCCTTTGAGAGGAGGCATGGATAGAAATGTAATCAATAAAAATAAAGACTTGAGCATTTTAAGGAAAAAGATGTTTTTATTTCACTTCACGACTCCTGATTTTGACTTGTGAAAACACGAACATTTCTGTTCTGCAGCGTGAGGTGTCAGGGAGGTGTCTTGCAGACGGGTAATTTTGCAATATATTTGAACTTTGAGAAATTCCAGTTGCTCTCGTGACTATTGAATTATATTCTTCCTCTCCAGACCGGTTTTCTGTTTCAACACTTTATTGCTAAAACACATAAATACAACCATGTCATTCTGTAGCTATTTCATTTAAAGTTGTTATTATTATTATTAATATTATTATTATTTAACCTATAGCAGGATTCTTAAAAAGAAAAAGAAAAAAAGACAACCTACATATCCCTTATTGCTGAAATTCTTTCCTGGTAACATTTTACTAACAATCCAACTTCCTTTGTATGGAATGACACAACTAATGACCTAATCTTGAGATCATTTATGTGAAACAAGGCCTCAGTTCTAGCTGTTGTTGGCATCTGTCTGTCTCGGGAGACAATGCTAAATATTTCCATCTCATATTAAGAGCAATGGGCAAAAGACAAGTTGCCTATCTACCTGCCAGTTCATTTAAATTTGACATTATACATCAGTTGCTTGAGGAGCTGAACAGTGTGAATTTGTTTATCACAAGCACAATGTGGTTATTGTTTATTGAAATTGTCAAGGTAAAATGAAAACGTTGCCACCTACAATCACATTCAGGACTCCATTTACTATGAGGCATATTCTTAGGTTAAGTGAAAGTTTGTTCACTTTCTGGAGCCTCAAGTGGCGTGTAATAAATTTAAGTCTCGTGCATATAATCTTCTGGTGCCCCTTCCTTTATATGGTTCCCTTGGGTTTGGGAAAGCTTCCCTGGGATTGCACAGAAAATCCATCAGATGCAACCCATAATACAAATGTCTCTGCAATATTCAAAGAGTAGGTATAAAAGACTATCATACTTTGAGATTCATCTTTGTATAATAAGAGCTGATATTTACCACTCAGCATCTGTTTCTGTTGTTGGAAGAAGTATCTATCCCCTGAGAGAGAGAAATACAAAATCAGAAATTACTTTGCCAAGTGTGAATTATGTAAGTTCACCCTTAAATGTGCATGAAATTGAATTTCTCTCATACACGTAGTTCTTACGCCTTTGTCCATGCAAGGCTACAAGCATATATACAACTCATCCCTTGCATTGTCAAACTGATCTCCCTCCTCTGCTTGTTTCCTCTAATCCCCTTCCTTTCTGTGTGTCTTGTATTATTATTATTATTATTATTATTTAAATTTGTATACCGCCTTTCATCCGAAGATCCCAGGATGGTTCAGAACAGAAAATTAGGTTAGCAAGCCTGAGAACAAGCCTTGCATTTGTTTGTTTGCTACTGAAGTGGGTCACTTTGGCAGACAATGTTTGTTAGAAAAGCAGGATAAAGATATAAGAAAAATAACAACAACTGATGAACACTCTTGGATTGCCTTGAAGAAGTAACAGGACCGAGGCGCTAACTGACTCTCATCATTTGCTTCTGAAATTGGCCTTTAAGGAAAACTTGGTTGCTGACAAGGGCATTAGAGGGACAGAATCATATATATATATATATATATATATGCTTTCGTAGATTTTCACGGGTACAGGAATGCAGGTTTTGGTGTCCTCGGGTGTCTTCCCGTGTAAAAGTTGGGGTGTCTAGGCGACGTTTCGACGAGGTCTCACTCGTCATCTTCAAGATGACGAGTGAGACCTCGTCGAAACGTCGCCTAGACACCCCAACTTTTACACGGGAAGACACCCGAGGACACCAAAACCTGCATATATATATATATATATATATATATATATATATATATATATAACTTTGTCAGGTAGCAAATCATAATAAAACTTAAGAGAAAGGGAACATACCGGAGGACAAGCGTTGGGGTTGCCTTGATATTGTGAGCCACCCTAAAGAAGACAAACAGAGTGGGGAAGGGAGGAAAACACATTAAAATAGTTCTTGTCAGTTGAATTTCCGAAATCTAGTGTTCAGAATCTTTTGGGGGCACTCAAAATAAGGGGAGATTATTTTGGCTCACAGGAATTTAAAAGAAAATTTAGAAATGTGTGGAAACCCAGGGCACAAACAGCCGAAATGTTTTCTTGCACCAGCAAACTCCCTTGAAAGGAATGGGAGATGTGCAACAGTGCAATGGACAAAACAAAAAAAAATCATTCCAGTAGCACCTTAAAGACCAACTAAGTCAGTTCTTGGTATGAGCTTTCGTGTGCATGCACACTTCTTCAGATACCACACTTCTTCAGTTTTGACTATGGCAGACCAACACGGCTACCTATCTGTAAGTGCAATGGAGTTTGTGAAGGAGAACTTTCTAGTGAGCTGATGTCCTATGTTGTCTCAGAACCAATGGACTTTTTCTGATCATGCATTATATTCTGATCCAAATGAAAATGTCTAAAGATCTGCACGCCATCTGTTTCTGGCATAGGTCCCCTGTGCCCTTCCAGTATTCTGTCAGCACATTTGCTGCCATGTTTTGCATTTGTGCACTTCCTTATGGGAATTTTCAGATCCTTACTCCCAGTTAAAGTGCCTGAAAATCAGTGCATCATCCATTCATCATACACTGGGAAGAAACAGCTAAAGGAAACAGCCCCTACCTGGCCATAGGTGCTTTGTGAAGAAGAAGATGATGAATAAGATGATGATGATGATGACGACGACGGCGGTGATGCTTGGCCCTGTAAAGCAGCACAAAATCAATAATCACACACAAATGCTACCATCTTCTCTTATTTGAGTGGAAAATGCACGATAATTTCTATGACAGAGGTAGAGTTGCAAATGCTGTTGGCTGCTCAAGAGATTGTTTGTTTGAAATTCTAAATAATGCACCACACTGTTTCTGCATATTCTATTTCATGGCCTTTCCCCAAAACTCTGGGGAATTTGCCACACCAAAATGTGTTTGGGCTTCTTCTCTTCTTAGATTCCGATCACTTGAGCAGCTTTCAACTTGCTTCCCCAATGTTTATTGCTGTCTAGAGGGACACTATTGTGCAACAGCATAGCAAGAACAGTGGGGAAGGAGGGAACCCAGAACATTTATACCATGAAAAGTTGTAGGATTTCAGCAGGACATGCACCAAATGGAAACAAAACAGCATGTTTGCCCCAAAGCATTGGCAGGTTGAACAGTATTCAAAGCAGAATCATTTAAAGCTAACCCAATACCATCAGTTGCACAAAGCATCATGAATGCTTTTATCCATTATATTTGCATTTAGTTAGACCCCAAAACTAGATGTTCCATTGACATATGTCTTTTACGTGAATAGAATGGAAATCTTACCTGGTTGCAGGGATTGCTGTCATATGTAATCCCCTGTTTAAAATGAATGTTTATTCTTGTTATTGTTAGGTTTGCATTTTTTAATGCAATTATCTTTTTTTTTTAGTTTCTTAAAGTCCTGGATCATGGATCTGAGCACATCTGTACTTAAAACCAGCACCACTATGTATGCAGACACATGGCTAGAGTGCCCTTCATTCTCATTCTCATTCTCTCTCTCTCTCTCTCTCTCTCTCTCTCTCTCTCTCACACACACACACACACACACACACAAACACACACATCCATGCAAAAACACAAGCACCCACCCTTTCCCCTTTCCCCCTTCTCTCTCTCTTGCCTTAGAAAGCAGAGAGAGAAAGTATTTCAGTGATACATTCAATATACAGTGGTACTTCGGTTTTTGAACATCACAGAAGTCTAACGCTTTGGTTTTCAAATGCCGAAAACCCAGAAGTAAATGCTTCCATTTTTGAACGCGCCTCGGAAGTCGAACGGCTTCCACTGAGTTTTTTCCCCCAGTTTCTCTATTAAGTTTGCAGACCGCCCTTTGCACCCTTTTTGAATGTTTCAGAATGTTTCAGAACTTGAACAGTCCTCTGGAACGGATTACGTCCGAAAACCGAGGTACCACTGTATATGAAACACATGGCAAGAATTGAACTCATTCTCATATTGTTGACATGTAGACAAAGCCTCAAAGGGGATGTTGCCATGCCAGGATAAAGGTTAAGATAATAGCACTTCCTTCCATGGAAAAGCAATTCTACACCAGCATTGGTCCAAGAATAATTTATATCTAATGATCTGCTGTGTGCAAATATTTGTATATTACCAATTCTAGTACTGTTTGCTATCAGAAGTAACAAGGAATTGCAGAGCTTCCCTATTGTATACTTTACGTTTTGCTCACATCTTCTCTTTCTCAACAAATTGTTCTATTGTAAGACAACCGATACTGAGATTGCTTCCAAAATATTGTCAAATAAAAGAATATACCTTGCCACAGGGACTGCCACCGGTTGAATAAGATCCACCCTGCTTTAAAAACAAAGAAATAAAAAAATGTACTATCGCCTTCAAAGTAATATATTTTCTACACACATTCCCTCCGTTTGTGTTTTGTTTGCTGTTGTTTTCTTGAAAATTTCTTGCGGTCTATAATTGTTTTAACACTCCTTCCCATAATTCTTTTTATTAAAAAAAAAAATCACTTCAAAACAATAAAATACTGCCACCATTCACATGTTAGGCCTGAGATAAAGCGACTGGCCTGGAGTCACATAGCCAGCATCTTGGGCTAAGCAAGGGTATTAAATCAGATTTCACAGCTCTGAGTCCAAAACTGTTTAAACCACTACACAACCTGGATAGCTCAGTTGGTTAGAGCATGGTGCCGATAATGCCAAGGTTGCAAGTTCGATCCCTGTGTGGGACAGCTACGTATTCCTGCACTGCAGGGAGTTGGACTAGATAATCCTCAGGGTTCCTTCCAACTGTACAATTGTATGATTTCACATTCATATATACCTGTTTGCCAGAGGAGCTGCTGCCCTGTGAGCTTGAAGACTGGCCCTGTGAAGAAAAGCAGGCAATGACCATTAAGGATCTTGTGGAGGAGGGCTAGCACAGACCAATTTCTTTGCCCAATCCCTACAAAGCCGGGGTTGGCAAAGCAGCTTACATCGAGCAGTTCGCCTGTCCTTATTATACAGCCACCACCAGCAGCTCATTCTGATGTCCAGGGAGAAAAATTTACCAAGAGCCCAGAATGGGATGTGGGTAGTGGCTCCTTGGAAGACGCTTTCCCCATAAATTTCAGGAGACATAGAGTATCTCTGTGCTGTTAACTTTTCCTTCCTTCCGATATCATTGCTGCTGAGCTACAATTGCTGTGTTGTACAGCTTGCGTCCTTTGCCCCCTCCCCAATAGACTCTACTCTCTACCAAGGAACCACCACCTCCACTTCTTCTCTAGAAGGAGGCCTACAAGGTCATCCAACCATCTTAAGGACTCCAGTCCAGATTTGTAAGGGGTTTTCTCCTTAGCTTTTTCTACTCCCAAAGATATCCTACAAGGCAGCAGAGGTTTAGGATCAGAGTTTTATTTCTCCCAGATGGGCTACCTTCCCAGGTTAATGAGCCCCATCTGCTCCTCACATTTGATATGAAGTATATATGTGTTTGTATGTACCTGTATGCCAACAGAGCTACCGCCCTGTGATCCTGAAGGCTGACCCCCCTGTGAAGAAAAACAAGACATCAACCTTGCTGCTGTGAGTTAATATTTTTGAGATAAAGTCAATGTTAAGTTGTGGGTGAACATATCAGATGACACAGCGATTCTTCAAACAGCTCTTATATATTCACAGGCCAGGACAGAACTGAACTGAAGGGCTCAGTCAGCCTGCTTATATAGAGCTCCAGTACCACGTTACTGTAACAACTTTCTAAAACTATCCAATCACTGAACGTCACTTTCGATCCTTCATTTGCATAATTATCTACAGTATCCCCCTGCTGGCCCAGGGTCAGAACTTCAGTACATAACAGTCAACATTTGCTATAAAGTGTATAATATATAAGTATATACCTGTATGCTAACAGAGCTACCACCCTGTGATCCTGAAGGCCGACCCCCCTGTGAAGAAAAACAAGACTTCAACCTTGCTGCTGTGAGTTAACATTTTTGAGATAAAGTCGACATTTGCTATAAAGTGTATGATATATATGTATATACCTGTATGCTAACAGAGCTACCGCCCTGTGATCCTGAAGGCTGACCCCCCTGTGAAGAAAAACAAGACATCAACCTTGCTGCTGTGAGTTAATATTTTTGAGATAAACTCAACATTTGCTATAAAGTGTGTAATATATATGTATATACCTGTATGCTAACAGAGCTACCGCCCTGTGATCCTGAAGGCCGACCCTCCTGTGAAGAAAAACAAGACATCAGCCACGCTATTGTTAGTCATTCTTTTTGCCTTCCCTTCAAATGTGGCCCTCAGAAGGTTGGGCTACATTAAAATCCAGCCCTCTGTCTGAAAGATCCTTGCTTTAAAGAGGTACCTAGCGCACACCAAAAACCCTGTCCCTATGTGACTGAAATCTGGCAGCACTGATATCTTCAGAAGGAGCTACTCAGCTTAAAAGGTTCATACAAGACTGATGAAAACTGAAGCATTTATTTTCCTCCTCATAGGCGATGGATCAGTCAACCAAGGTTCAGAAAACAAGGTAAGGCAACCTTCCACCAAGGACCCGTGAGGAAGTACTATTTCAGTACATGCCACCAAGCTAACACTACCCAGCAGGTGCCAAGGGTTGTGTGTGTGTATTTTCTTTGCATAACCCTAATAGTTACCTGGATGGTAACACGGACAGTTTCTGATGAGCCACCCTGAGGTTTCAAACCCTGTAGAGAAAGAATGATGAGGGTTATTTAAGCTGCTTTCCTATAAAAATCACACACAAAATTATTATTCCAGTTCAGGTCACACAACTCTATCCTGTCTTAGAGAATATACCAGCCAGGAAGCTAGGATCTTAGAATCTTAGAATCTTAGAATCATAGAATCATAGAGTTGGAAGAGACCACAAGGGCCATTGAGTCCAACCCCCTGTCAAGCAGGAAACACCATCAGAGCACTCCTGACATATGGTCGTCAAGCCTCTGCTTAAAGACCTCCAAAGAAGGAGACTCCATCACACTCCTTGGCAGCAAATTCCACTGTCGAACAGCTTTCACTGTCAGGAAGTTCCTCCTAATGTTTAGGTGGAATCTTTTTTCTTGTAGTTTGGAACCATTGCTCCGTGTCCACTTCTCTGGAGCAGCAGAAAACAACCTTTCTCCCTCCTCTATGTGACATCCTTTTATATATTTGAACATGGCTATCATATCACCCCTTAACCTCCTCTTCTCCAGGCTAAACATGCCCAGCTCCCTTAGCCGTTCCTCATAAGGCATCGTTTCCAGGCCTTTGACCATTTTGGTTGCCCTCCTCTGGACACGTTCCAGTTTGTCAGTGTCCTTCTTGAACTGTGGTGCCCAGAACTTAGCGTCTCCCCAGCAAGAACAGAACAGCATCAGGAAATTCCAGACTTCACCCAGATACAACTGAGATCAGTGTCACTTAGGGATTGTCTACACTTCCACTGCAGTCCTAACCATGCCTACTCAGAAGTAAACGCCTCTGAATTTGATGAGGCTTGTTCCCTGGAAAGCAGGGTGCTTTACCTGAGAGTTAATCCCACCAAATTAAATGGGACTCTGCTCTACAGAATTGCACTGTGGAAGGACTTTATTATTGGGTACACAAAGAACCACTGTTGACACTTGCTATAGAAGGGAAGACCCAATTTATTTGGGGGCATTAGCAGCCTTCTTGTCCCTATTAGCTTGCTTGCTTGCTTGTCCCTATTAGCCACACTATTGCCAACCAATCTAAGAGTGGCATTATCAGGAAAGTAGCCAACATTTAAATAGAACGGTGAATGTGTATATCTATATACCTGTGTGCCGCCGAAGGAGCTGGTACTCTGCGAGTTTGAAAGCTGGTTCTGTTACAAAGAAAAACAGACATCAACAAGGCTATTCTTGACCAAAATTTTTGGCAGTTGAATTTTATTTCGGAAAAGCAAGCAGCATTTTATATAAACCTTACTATTATATAATGAAAAAAGATGTCCTTGATTAAAAAGGCCAATCCAAAATGGAAACATTTACTTTAGAGTAGATATCGGAGAGAAATTCACAAAAGTTCGCATTTAAAGGCAAATTTATCAAATTCACATTTTCCTGAACAGAAGGAGAACCAAAACACAGCTGTGTTTCAAAATCTGTAATTAACCAAATTTTGAAATGCAGTTCTCTAACCCAACAGTGTTTACAAAAATGCATATATGACGAGAGTATGCATAAATATGAAAATATTTTACAAAATATATAATATATAAAAATGTATTGGGGAAAATGTATTTGTTAAAACATGTACATTAGTCAAACGTGCATATGAAAATGTGTTTCTGAGGAGAAATTGGCTCTAAAATTCTGATGATTTTTCAAGAGGAATTAAAAGAAAGATAAATTGCAATTTGCTGCAGAAATGTGGAGAACTAAATTTAAGGTGGGGAAAATGAGCAAATAAGACAATCAAAATTGAAAGCTCTTTCCATCCCTACTTCAGAGTTTATTTAAAAAATGGGGCGGGGGAGCAAAACAAGGATACAATATTTATTAATGTATTTAAAACTATGAACACCATCCAGTCAAATCCAAGGTAATGTGGAATGGAGGTGCTTACCTGATTACAAATCTTGACGTTATAGGCGGGTGAAGTCTGTAAAAGAGTAAAGGAATTACTTCATTGAGAAACAGGTTGTCTGAACACAACCTTTAAGACATCAAAACAATAAATGTTTCTAGATCCTGTGTGGATTCGAAAGCTCCAATTTGTGGGCTCTGGAGGTGGTATGTTGCGTGTCGAGGTCCCCAGATCCACCCCAATAACTCACACATCACACAGAAATTTTTGTTTAAGATTTTTGGCATGATTTTGGCCACAACTTTATTAAAATACAAATTTGTGAGTGGTTGCGTAGGCATTGGTTGCGACTATCTGCCCCCACCATGGGGGACAGACTGACATTCCGCACAATGCGAAAGTCAGAATGGGGGAATACACTTGGGAGTTACGCGGAGCAGGGAACCTGCCCTCACCCCAAATGCAACCAGGAGCTCATTGCTATGGCCCGAGCCCCCTTGACAGAGTGAACAAGCAATAGTTAGCTCCCAATTCCTTTAACGGAATCCCTTGCAGCAGCAGCAGCATTAGAGGGGCAGGCACAGGCAATCCATGCCCCTCAACCAACCAAACCATAAACCAATGCCTAACCGCGAACCTTACAAGTTGTGATGATTTGCTACGCAGTAGGCAAAAACCAAATGGCCCCAGCCAATCAGCCAGATGGACAAAATTCCTACCGGGCCCCCGCTCCAAAGCAGACGACCCCATGACAGGCATAGCAAGGTCAAAGCAAACAACCCTAATTCTAGGGAGGGGGGGGGACGGGCAATCCGATGGCCGAAAAGAGGAAGCCCTAGCCTCATGCAAGGAGTTTTAGCATTTCTGGCTGTCAATCAACAAATGGCAACATTAACTTCTTCCCAACAACAAGGGAAGCCCCAATCGCATCAGTGGCCAACGATCAATTAGCCAGCCCCCCCAACTTTGGAGTGTCCTGGCGGCCCCCACCGCAACACGTGCTCTCCATGAAGGAGAACACGCTTTGCCGTCACAAATATGCTGCTGCTACTCTAGAGGTGGGGAGTGAATTTGCCACAATCCTCTTTCCCTGTAAAATGGCCTGAAGTGGATTGTCCCAGGGGAGGATAGGGGGTTGGTACATATATTGCCATCATGACTAGTAGGCAGTAATAACCTTTCCCTCCATTTCCCACCATTAAACCCCATTTTGGTAACCATCGCACCATCTGTGGCAACTTCCATAGTTTGCCTATGTGCTCTATGAAGGAGCGTTTCCTTTTGCCTGTTCTAAATCTTCTTTGGATGACAGTCTTTTGTCAGGTTTTGTTTTTTTTAAAAAAAAAATCCAGGCCACTGCATAAGCACACCACATAGGGGGGGGGGGGAATAGTAATATTATAATAAAATATAAATATAAACAAGTTATAGTGGAGACGAATCACTCACCTTATCACAAGCCAGACTACCTTTCCCACCCTGTGAAAACAAAATCAAGAAATCAGGGAGCTGGCTGCTTATGTGCCTGTTTCAATGTAACATACTTCACATTTATAGTATATTCCTATTTCTCCTCTTCAACACATTGGCTAATAGATGTAGCCAAAGACTGTGGCCCCCTTTTCAACCCAACCACCCCCACTGCATTTTGGTGAAGCTTCTGTTTTAAGACACAGAAGTAAAACAGAAATAAGTTTAAAACCAGGACTGGCTTACTACAATGCCCATAACTGGGAAACTTTATTTTCCCCATGCCAAATTTCCTTTGTCACTGAACAATAGTTACCTCCTGTACAGTAATACGAACAGTTTCCGATGAACCACCTTGAGGTCTGGGACCCTGTAGAGAAAGAATGATGAGGGTGGGACGAGTTAGAAAGGGGTTGTTGTTAAAAAAAAATTAAAATGTTACACAGAGTGACTTCCAAGTAGTAAAATCATCCAAATTACAGTCAAATGTGAAAACTTAAAAGAAATCATGCAGCGACTGTAGAATTACGCTGTAAAAGAGGTTTGCAGTTGTTTCACCAAAAAAGCAACAAAACTGTTTGCCCATCATCACAGAAAGGAGTTGATAAGATCAAAAGGAGAAATTTACATTTCATAAAACAGCGTTGTCGATAACACAAACACAGCAGCACTGGGACGGGATGAAGAAAGACTTCTTACCTGGGAATAGATTATTCCACCAGCGTTAGCAATTTTCTGAAAGAAAATTGGAACCATTTAATTTGGCTATGATGCAGCTAGTGGAAAAGGCAGCAAAGCATATGAGCAAGTAATATGAACCCTTGTCTACTCCTGGTCATCTATAGCCGTGGTTTTTAAACTGTGTTGCAGAGAACCTTAGCGAAGGAAGCTAGATGAGAATCGGCTAAGAGAGCTCCAGATTCCTTGCAGTAGATCGGCAAGGATCCCCACTCCCGGTTGTTTTTAAAAAGTAATCATGAAAATGCTTTTTATTCTTCTTCATTAGGCTGCCAATATGAAGGATGGTGGAAAGCTGGGCGGGGGGACCAGGAGCTGGATTTTTCTGTGACAGGATTATGAGTATCGTTCTGCTATTAAAAACAAACTTGTGGGCATGTAATCAGAGGCCAAGCATAAGAAGCTGCCTTATACTGAGGCAATCCATTGGTCCATCTAGCCCGGACTGGCAGCAGCTTTCCAGGGTTTCCAGCCTTAGCTGGAGTTGTTTGGGAGTGAAACTGGGACCTTCGGCATGATTGTAGGTTCGAGCCCCACGTTGGGCAAAGGATTCCTGCATTGCAGGGGGTCATACTAGATGACGCTTGGGGTCCCTCCCAACTCTACAGTTCTACAATTCTATGATCCAAAGCCTCCCCCTCCCCCTGCTCCGGATCCTGAATCTTCCCAGGAGCAGGAGGACATTATAGATTTGGAACAGTGGTTTGCAGAGGGGCCTAGTTCAGAAGGCAGAAGCTGGGAAATACTGGATGGGGAACAGCTAGGAGAAGAAACACTGGAAGAGAGAGGGTTAACAGATTCACAGTCTCTGGACAGCATTCCTCCTCTCAGCACAAGGTCGAGAAGAGCTCAGAAAGTGGCAGAACAGAAAGCACAGAGGGTACAAGCTCAGATTACAAGATGATGTAGATGAATAGGGATGGAAGGGGGGTGATCCTTAATTATGAGTGCCACCATGTCTAGGAGATATGTTCCTTGTTCTCTCGCTGTGATTATTAAAGTTTCTAACTGGTAAGAAGACCCCTTTTCGTCTGTTCTGCTTATCTACTGCCGCGGGGGGAGGAAGCCAATTCCCTGAATAGACACTATTTTGCACCACAGCCACAAGGGTGTGTTGGGTGTGTTCCAGATGGCACTTACAGCCCATTCAGAGCAATGGCGATGCCTCATAGACTTGTCCAGCAACCTGCAGGAACTCCAGGAACCTAAAACACTTCCCCAAAACTTCTGCATTCGTGCAGAAGTTCCCTCAGCAGGCAAGTCTTTACGGAAACGATTCCTTGAAGATGGAAAAGTTTGTAAGCTCCTGTCCACAGAAACCACTCACAACACAGAAAATGACTACAGAGGTAAGGGACTTTTCCAGAGACTCTGGATACTTTTAGAGTTCATCTCAGCTGATGAAAAGGAAGCAGAGGATTATGCAGTTAGATTGGGTTGGGAGGTAGGCAGCATAAGATTTGCTCTCATACAAATATCTGTTCAAATGAGATGTTTTGCTTACCGATGGATAAGTAGAATCACGCTATTAGGAAATGGAAAAGCAAAGAGACACAATGGTGTTAATCACTTGCAAAAGGGTTCTTTACGGAAAAGATCAAGGATGAAAAATTAAACGAAAGCATAACATGCAGCCTCATTATAGGTTCCTTTTATTGTGCCAAATCTGTAGAAACAACTTGATCCCAAGCACTTAACCCTCCTGCTGCCTGTGACCAATGTCCCTACTATCTGTCCTTAACATGTTTTCCCCCCTTCAGTTTTAAGTAGGAATGGGAGAGAAATTAGATATAGTTTTAATTTTATTGAAGGAGTACCTAATTTGTACTTCTGGAACTAATATGCAAACTGAGACACAGCTATTCTTTAAAATGTGCAAGTCTCTGAATTTTGCAATGCTGTTTAGCCAATGTGTACAACAATGCAAATATTAGGGCGGAAGAGTACATAAAAATAGATGTGAAAGTAGCATACAAAATGCATTGTATTAGGGAAAACAGCTTCAAAAATATGTATTAGGGGAAAACTGCATGCAAAAAAAAAGTGTTTGTTTTTAATAATTCACATGAAAATCCTGATCAATTTTGATAGGGATTTCTTTATTTGAAAAATTACAAACTGGTGTGGAAATGCAAAGAACTGAATTGAAATATGAGAAACTGAGAGAAATGGAAATGGACAGATTCATTCATCCGTAGATCTGATCCCAAAAGTAAGCTCGCTTGGAAAAAAATGTTCAGGGTAGGAGTGAGTCAGGAGAGTCAAACAGCAGATGGGGAAAGTGTTCAGCTCTCTTTCTCCACACACCCGTTTTGCTCAGTATAAACTAGGAAAGGAGAACCAGGTGTAGCCAATCAGGTGTCACGAGCCTCAAACTGCCATGAGCTAATATGACTAATGGTCAGGGATGCTGGGAGTTGTAGTCCTATAACATCAGGGGAGCCCCAGGTGTCCCCATCATTAGCTTGATGGACCCTAACTTCTACTAGGTCAGGGCTCAGTTTGATTTGTGATACACAGTTCTGTTTTGAGATCGTTTTCAATCCAGTTTTTTAAAGGTTACCTTAACTGAACATTATTTGCATTTTTATTATAACCTGCTTAGAGATTTTAATTACATTAAATGGTACAATTTAAATCAAACAAACAAACAAACAAATGCAGCACAGAATAATGTTTACCTCAGGTGGGAAAGGTTTGCTGTCTGGGTAGGTCACAACCTGTTAATGAGAAAAAAGGAGGGTATTTTTTTATTAAGTGTTGGTGGTTTACCCTGCTTTTTGAACAAAGAAACAAAAAAAGGTCTTCAAAATACTCAGAAAGAGATGAGATGTAGCACTGCAGATTCACATTCTATATACTAATGGCATACAGCAAGGAGGTTCAGGAAATAATCTCCTATTTCCCAGTTTTAATTTTCTTGCAAGAAGATCTGGCATTTCCCCCAAAAGATGGTATTTTGTGGGTAATGACAGCCCTTTGCTATTACCAATGTTAAGAGCACAAAGAGCTCCTTTTGTAGATTCCAAGAGGCTAAAACAGATGGACACACGATCTCTTAAAGAAAAGACTACTGTAACCGATTTCCTCATAGCAAAACATGTATAAAACTTTGGCTTGCTGAAGCAAGGATCAATCAATGTTTGCCAGCCTTTAAAATTTTATTGGAAAGGAAGAAAAAACCACCTACATACCTTTACTTTGCTGGTGGAAACCGACTGTAAGATATAGAATATAAATGTTAGTTAAAATCGCTTGAAATACCATGCATCAACTCATCAACAAAGCAGTTTTGCACCTAGATCTTGAGCATGGTTTGCTCCGTGTCAAGATCGCAACTCAGCACACATCCTGGTGCAATCTACTTTTTTGAAGATATAAATTGAGTTGTTAAACTTTGGAGAAAGTTTATACTTGTAAAATAAATAATAATGTGGAAAGTGTTCTTACCTGGCCATATGAAGACTGACTGCCGGAAGCAGCTGCATTCTGTAAACAAACCAAAACTCCCTTAATTTCCTGAATGCTATGATTTAACCAGAGGCAAACTTTGGGAAAGAAAATGGTTAGCTCTGTAATTGGATGCTTAGTGGAGGAAGGCTGGTCCAGGAACTAAATTTATTAGGGCAGCCTTTAGAGTTCAAGAAAATGTAGTAATAAGGCTAAAATTCAGTGTAAATCCTAGGAATTCTGGATAGCAGACCACCCTGTTGGACTGGTAAGAAATGAGAAACACTTCAAGCGGCCTTTCGGCTAAGGGGAGCCTACCCTTGATATAGGGTCATGGGTGGCGCTGTGGGTTAAACCACAGAGCCTAGGGCTTGCCTATCAGAAGGTTGGCGGTTCGAATCCCCGCGACGGGGTGAGCTCCCATTGCTCGGTCCCTGCTCCTGCCTACCTAGCAATTCGAAAGCACATCAAAGTGCAAGTAGATAAATAGGTACTGCTCCGGCGGGAAGGTAAAAAGCGTTTCTGTGCGCTGCTCTGGTTTGCCAGATGTGGCTTAGTCATGCTGGCCACATGACCTGGAAGTTGTACGCCGGCTCCCTCGGCCAGTAAAGCAAGATGAGCGTCGCAACCCCAGAGTCATCCGTTACTGGATCTAATGGTCAGGGGTCCCTTTACCTTTACCCTTGATATATAGACAATACTGAGTGAAATTGACCAATAGGCTGACATAGTATATGGCAGCTTCCCCTGCATTGTTGAGCAGGGAACAGGAATAAAACACAAAAGAAAAAGGCATACCAGTACTTACATCTCTGCAGCCAAATTTGTTGTACACGCCTGCAACTCCTCCCTGTGAGCAAAAGAAAAGCCAGTTGTCTATTTTTTTGCTGGTCAGCAGGCACGTCAGTGCACATGGATATGGTACAATTGTGACTATATCATTCAGATGGACAGATCAAACTGGATAGATCAAATCCCACAGAGAGGGGCAGGGCCGGATTTAGGTTTGATCAGGCCCTCAGCTACTGAAGGCAATAGGGCCCTTTATATGTCCAGTTGTCCTTTGTCAACAACAAATTGTCACTGTTTTCTGTGTTGAATATATGCTATGTGGTAATTTATGGACCTAATAGGTCCATACACAACACAAAACAATGTTGCTGTATGTAGGTTTTATTTTATTTGTTTTTTATCCTATATTTTGGAAATGTACATCCAAGCTTTTTTCCTTTAATTATTTTTTTGGGGTCCCCAAGAGAGTGGGGCCCTAAGCTATAGCTTGTTTAGCTTATACATAAATCCAGCACTGGTGAGGGGCAGCTATAGAATGGGACAATCTCTTATTTTGCAGTAACACAGTTCACCGCATTCTCGAGCACAACTTATGTTATGCAACATTTACACTGGGACAAAATTCTAGAATCAAGAGGACAGAGTGTATACTTACCCCACCACAGCCGCTTCCACTGCTGCTTCCTTCTTTGACCACTATGACCTGGAAAGAAAAAATGATGCCAGTCATTTCTGAGCCTGATTTTTTTTTTGGGGGGGGGAGACTGCAGCCTACTGCACAGTACAGTGGTACCTCAAGTTACAAATGCCTCAGGTTACAAACACTTCAGGTTACAAACTCTGCTAACCTGGAAGAGTTACCTTGAGTTGAGAACTTTACCTCAGGATGAGAACAGAAATTGTGCGGCAACGGCGTAGCGGCAGCGGGAGGCCCCATTTGCCAAAGTGGTACCCCAGGTTAAGAATGGACCTCTGGGACGAATTACTGTATTTTTTGCTCTATAAGACACACCTTTTCCCTCCTAAAAAGTAAGGGGAAATGTGTGTACGTCTTATGGAGCGGATCTCTTGCTGTTCTGGCTTCTGGGATTCAGAATATTTTTTTTCTTGTTTTCCTCCTCCAAAAAATAGGTGCGTCTTATGGTCTGGTGCATCTTATAGAGCGAAAAATACGGTAAGTTCGTAACTAGAGGTACCACTATATACAAAACTTTGAAGCTTTCACTGGCTTAACTGCTGTGTGGAAGCTCCCAACAGCTGCACTTTTTATGGACTTACTGTTGCTCATGCATGCAAGTTTCTCCCAGTGTCCACATGGCGCAGTGCAATTCCACAATTCCACACCCCCACACCCAGCATTTAATTTTGAGTTGCTGTTTCCACTGTACTTTTTTCTTTTAACTTATCAGATTCCCTGCAGAAATGGCAAATCTGGTTTAAATGGGGAAATACTATGGGAAGGCATTTTGATGAGAATTTATTTCATGTGGATTGTGCAAAAAAACCTCCATGCATGAGCAGCACCAACGATGTTAGGAGAAGCAACACAGCACTTCTCCTTCGTAAAATTGTCCCCTCCCAAGGACTGCTTGGATTGGAACAGCTGTGATGGGACTAACATTACTTGTGGCTACTGTGTAGTTTGTGGTGAGGTGTAACATGTAGTTTGGCTCTATCAAGTCCTGAGAAGAAACAAAAAATTAATGGCAAGGGAAAAACAGCAATTACCTTGGCTTCACTGCCACTGCTCTGCGATGATCCTTGTGTACTCTGAAAATTAATCAGGAATTTAAGATTATGATGAGGGAATAAATGAGGGGTTATGACGAGGGAATAAATGCAACCCAAACCTTTAATATTTAAAGATCAAAAAAGGAAAAAAGAATTATTTCATTATAAACAGAGCTGCTCTGAAATTCATTTCAGTGGACCCTTTGACTGCGCTCGAATGCAGCACAGGTTGATTTAATTTTTAAGACATGGAAGAAGAGTTAAAAAGCCTCTGTGGAATCTTTGGCAAGTGATCTGTTTGGGCAGGCACCAAGAACAAAAAATGAAAGAAGTGAAAATTCCTCTCTCTGTTATTTGGGTCAAAACAGGAAGAGAGAAAATGGGAGAAAATGGAGGAGTGTGCTTTTGGGGGTAAAGTCAAACTGTTGGAGGGTTACAGCTGTAGAGAACAATACGGGAGAGACATGTTTCATTCATCTAGGGCAGATGAAGGCGTCCAGCTGTACTGATGCAGATACACCAGGAACGCAGACAGAAGACACACTAATAAGGACTGGATAATTTTATGCAGAAGAATGAGCCTAACACTTCAAACTTACCCGAATAAAAAAACCTGTCTGCAGCGTTTATGTGCAGAAGGATTCTTTAAAAATTTAAGACAAATGTGTATATAATTGTCGTGTCCTGTAGGGGAATAAGGACCTTTTAAGGAAATAATGCTTACCTTGACACAACCACCACTGCTTGACTGTACTGCTCCAGCCTGAGAAATAAGATTGTTCAAGTTTTGTTTTGTTTTTTAAAGAACTTTGGGTTCTATACAACGCTGCTGTGGCGTTCGTAAGGAGCCCTCGGTCTTCTCACAGACTATTGACCCATACACCACTAATCCGCTGCCACCAATCAGGTCCTCCCCGGTAAATCTCAGTCAGGTTCTCAAGTTAACAAAGAAGAGTGTAGTTTATTGCAGACACAAACAATCTTTAACTGCATTCCAAATGCTGTTACTCTTTACCTTCTTAGTCTTATTTTATCCTGTCTTTATCTCTTCTACCTCCCCTCACATAAGAACCCACTGCACTAACTGTCTCTTTATTGCCAACTGCTTTTCCAACTGCCTTTCCCAAAAAACCCACTCACTAAAACCAACCAACTAATCACTCAAACATTGGGCTAAGCCCTTTTATAAACAGGTAGGCTCCGCCTCCGGCTTTCCTATTGGTCTACATTTTAACCCTTTTTCTCCCCCCTGTACAGACATTTTCTAAACGAACGGGCAAACGCCACATCTGCTCTTCCAGTTATGCAGCAGACTCTTGTTTACGCAATGAAACACCCCACTTCTCTCCTTGTAGCCTCCCGCAGGCTAGTCTAGGGGAGTGCTACTCCCCACTTCAGTATCTGTTGCCTGAGGCATTTGTCTCATTTTGCCTAATGGTAGGGCCGGCCCAGGGGTAATATTAAAAGGGACTTGGTGCCTTCCTTATGCATTTCAAGTACTATAGCGCTCACAGCAGTGAAATGAAGCAGTGTTCTCAGCCCACTCATTTTACTTAACCAGTCAAACTGCATTATAGCCTTCTGCCAAGTACAAATATGTCTCTTTCCCAGTATAACTGGGTGGACTTGTTCACACCAGGTAAAGAAAAGAGTCGATTAACTCAAGCAGAGTGGGCCGTTCTAAACATTTCAGGAGTGCAACCCAGGTGCATGCTGTTCTGTTTTATGAAATGGTACTGGTTGGCATCCGTCTGTCTCCAGAGACAAAGGAGGATGAAGGAGTGTGCTTTTGGGGGTGAGGTCAAGCTGTTGGATGGTTGCAGCTTCTGATGTGGCTGTATAGACCAATGCGGGAGAGACAAGTTTTGTTGCAGATGAAGGTGTCCAGTTGTGCTACTGCACACCTGATGGGCATACCCCAGTTATGGAATAGTCTTCCCAGAGAGTTTCGCCTTTCTGTTTATCCAAATGTTTTAAATAACTTACATAGCTGGATCTCTCAGTTTTTAAATTTGTGTTTCAACTTTGGGGTTGTGGAGAGTTTTGTTTTCTTGTTGCTTTTCATTAAACGGTAAGATTTTATTTTACCTTGTATTCCCATTGTGTTTATACTTATTTAGGGTAAACCACACAGAGAACTTTATATTATGGGTGAGGTTACAGACACAGTAAATATATAAGCACGCAATTAAAAAGATATTGACAGTGAGGGAAACACTGAGGAATCTTTTTTAAAAAAGGTTCTTACCTCGCCACAGTTGACATTCACAGTCAGAACGGACTGAAAAGAAAAGAGATACCGCTTTGTAAAATAGGGACTGTACCTAATAAAATGTTGCAAAGCTGTGAAGGAATACCTGGTGGCTCTGTAAGGGTGGATCTGCTTACAACAATTCCACCATGTTATTAGCCCTTCATTTTAGCAGCATTTGAAATCTGTAGCATCAATTGATGGTTCTTCATGCATCACCAGCCACTTGCCAACCCGGACAATCACCCACCAATGGGAAACAAACTAGTACTGCAATCACTAGCTAACTGCTGGCTACTGGAGTAAGAATACCATCACCACAGGGATGCCAGTGAAGATAGCATTCCTGTTATATGCTCCATTATTGATTGATTGATTGATTGATTGATTGATTGATCGATCAATCAATCAATCAATCAATCCGAGGTGTTTTTTATCCCATTCATAAATCCACACACTCCTTCATGGGGGTACTGTTTATTGTGGCACCTCGGTGGTGAGGACGCACAAATCGCATCATTTTTAGTTTATCTTTTTCTAAATCTTAAATTTGGTTTGCCACCTTTCCACATACATTTGCAATTAAGGGGAAAAAGCTTGTGTGCACATTTGTTTTCATTTTCCTGTGTTTTTCTCCTAACATATACAGTTTTGATTTCTGCAAGCAGACTGATAAACATTCTCGTGTGCACTTTTCAATTACGTACAAATTTCTGCTTGCATTCTTCGGTTGGAGGACTGCATCAGAGAAATGAGAACTTTAGAAGAATACTGTGTTTTAGTTTGCATATTGGTTTGGCAAGTGCAACTTTTGTAGGCTTACATTTAAGTGTGAACTGTTATGTACTGAAGTTCTCACCCTGGGCCAGCAGGGGGATATTGTAGATAGTTATGCAAATAAGGGATCGAAAGTGACGTTCTGTGATTGGATAGTTTTAGAAAATTGTTACAGTTACATTGTACTGGAGCTCTATATAAGCAGGCTGACTGAACCCTTCAGTTCAGTTCTGTCCTGGCCTGTGAATAAACAAGAGCTGTTTGAAGAATCGTTGTGTCGTCTGATATGTTCACCCACAACCTAACATGAACTGATTCAATTTTGTCTCCCCCCCCCCCCCCCGCATCTCTGCTCCATGGTATATGTAATACCTGCCACCTGACAGCAGGGGCAAACTGGGTGCTTGAAATCACTCAAAATAAAGGTTCTTAAGATCCTATAAATAATGTTACCAGTTCTTAGAATCTAGTCATCTTATACTGTTCCAATAAAATAAGTGCTAGAAAAATAATAAAATTTGGCTTTTGTTACTGCCTGTTCCAGTGTTGCAGCCTCAGCAGAAATTCTGACAGACTGGCATCTGATTCTGAATGAATGAGGCCCTTCTAAAGGGTCTCCTCCATTTCTTAAGGTACTGGAGTGATGTGGCAAGAAGCAGCCATACAGAAGATACAACCATGCTGCTAAAGGAACATAATGGTGGGTCATATTCACAACATTCATGATCAAGTGTTTGAAAAACATGCACTTGTTCTGTTCAGCTGAATTACGCCCCTCCTTTGGTTTGTAATAAGTATTTCACAAATACCTTCCTCCTGCTCTTTTCTGTGGCATTTTCTATTCTGGAGTCCGGCGTCGCCTCAGAATCAACAGGTATCTCATTGTCATAAACTGCCTCAGTGTCACCAAGGAGGGTGTTGAAATCAAAATCATCATCGTACTCCTCAGAATCATCAGTAATATCAGAAACCGTTGATGCCACAGAATCATTGGCTAGCTCTGAGCTATTGGCTGCCATTGAAACATTGATGGTTGTGGAATCACTGATGGGTTTGGAAGCGTTGATGGGTTTGGAATCATTGATGGGTTTGGAAATATTAGCCACTTCTGAAAATCTGGGTGAGAGAGTTTTGCTATGAACGCCAACCCAATAGGTATCATAATCTTGAAGAAAAGTAGCCCTGAGAGGGGAGAAAAAACACCAAGAAATCATCACTATTTCTAGTGTGGAGACTTTTCTCTAATGAGCTATATAATATCATATATATTATACATAAGATATTTTCACAGGGGAATTTGCATTATACTTTTCAGTCCAGAATTATCTATTTCCCCAGCTACTCTGGGCGGGTTACAGCATATATAAAAACATAGTAATACATCACTATGTATTAGTCTGAGGTCCAGCACCAAGGGCCTTCTGGCGGTTCTCTCACTGCGAGATGTGAGGTTACAGGCAGAGGGCCTTCTCTGTAGTGGCGCCCGCCCCATGGAACGCCCTCCCATCAGATGTCAAGAAAATAAACAACTATCTAACTTTTAGAAGACATCTGAAGGCAGCCCTTCCTTTAGGGAAGTTTTTAATGTTTGATTCTATTTTAAATATTTTGTTGGGAGCTGCCCAGAGTGGCTGGGGAAACCCAGCCAGATGGGCAGGGTATAAATAAAATAAATAATAATAATAATAATAATAATAATAATAATAATAAACTTCCTGATACAGGGCCGCCTTCAGATGTCTTCTAAAAGTTATGTAGTTCTTTATCTCCTTGACATCTAAAGGGAAGGCATTCCACAAGGAAGGTGCCTCTACCACGAAGGTCGTGCACCTGCCTGCATAAACATTTGTGATTTCCAAATATATGACCACACATGCAACCTTGATATATTTTGTTGCTTTTTCAAAGAAGAACTAAAGTCCCTCAATAAATATTGCATAGCAAGAAATCCACAACTTACATAAGGCGAATCTTATTCGTACCCTGAGGAGCAACCCAAGTAGTTGTGACTTTGCGTTTTACGCTGGGACTCGTGTGACTTACTGCTGAATTCTGAAAGGAGAAGGCAAATGAAACAGAATCAAGACACACAAGTAAAAACAAAAACAAACAAACACAGCTCAAAAACAATATTTGAGGTAAAACAAAAAAAATTCCTTCCAGTAGCACCTTAAAGACCAACTAAGTCAGTTCTTGGTATGAGCTTTCGTGTGCATGCACACTTCTTCAGATACACTGAAACAGAAGTTTCCAGACCCTTCTATATAGTGAGAAGGTGGGGAGGGGTATTATTCAGAAGGGTGGTGGGAAATATTTGAGGTAAATTGTTCCTCATGCTATAGTTGAAACGAGATCACTAATTAAGGCTGCAGTCCTATAGCTACTTACCCGAGATTGGGAGTAACCCCACTGAACTCAACAGGACTTTTTTTCTGAGCCGATGTGTGTAGAATTGTGTTCTAAAAGTGCAGTCCTATCCATGTCTATTCAAAAGTAGGTCCCATTAAGTTCAATGGGACTTACTCCCAGGAAAACACTGGTACAGGATTACAGCCTAGGCTACTCTTACAGTTGAATGACCTTTCAGCAGCATTTAAATCTGAAAACATGAAATTGATTTTCACACTTTTCAACTTGGCTTCTAGTGTTGATATTAACTCAAAGTTTCATAAAATTTTGGCTGTGAGTATTTATCTATTTAAGAAGGTGTTTCCAGAATGTCCCCTAATTGCAAGCCACCTGTAGGATAGCACCAGGTACTGACCACTAAATGTCAGGTGCCAGCAAACATTGACTGCTATCACATTTCAGCTACCAGATACCATCAAAACCAATGTATGCACAATGCCACCATTAAATATCAAATATGTGCTGGATATTCAGTTTTCAAGAATATTTGCCATTATAATTCACACAGGAACATTTTGAGAAGCAAATTTATCCCAGCTCTATAAACACTTGTGTCCTTGGCAGATGCCCCGGCGGAAAACTGCCTTGCCTATCACAAATAGTTTGGTTATGAAAAAGGAGGAAGACGGATACCGTATTTTTCCATCTATAATACGCCCCATGTATAAGACCCCCCCCCTATTTTGGGGGACTCAGTTTTAGGAAAAAAAGGGGAGATGGCCCAAAGTTGTTCAGCCTGTCCGCCCAGTCAGCTGTGGGCAGGAAACAGCCCCTAGATTGCTCCCCGCTCACTGTGGCCAAATGGCTAGTGGCGCCCCACTTCTCCCTGCCCCCCATGCCACTATCCGTGAATTGGACGACCCCAGTTTTTTGACATGATTTTTGAGTCAAAAAAACTTCATCCAATACCCAGAAAAATACGGTACATCTTCTGTATTTTTAAAGAAAAGGAAGAAACATAGCAATGATACATTCTGTTATGAGGCTAATGAATATCACTCTGGCACCATCAATAAAGCAATTTCTCATGTTAAATGAACACATACCGTCATGTTGGCACATGGGTAGCCTTGCGTATTTGGATCCCTGATGCGAAACATGCCAACGGGAACATTGCCATCAATTTCCCGAGCCTGTACCATAAACGCTGTGAATCCAGCAGACGACGTCCCTTCTAGAGTCACTGGGGGGAACCAACAGATAAATTTAATAGAATGGCTTTTAAAAGAGTTAAACTACGCAACAGAATTTCCCCCTTTGATCGCTTGGGTCTTTCATTTTTGCAGAGCAGGTTTGTCTCCGTCAGAAACTTTACTGGCTAAGTGATTGCAGCATTTGGAAAGCCAGGATGATTTACATCCATGGCAGTGAATAGCAATCGCCTCTGAATAGCTTCAGGAATCAGATATGTTCTCATCTCCAGTGTGTCTTCTGTGAGTTCATTACATCAAGAAACACCGCTCTCATGAACAGGCCACATGCATGGGCATTTATTTCCATTTCAAGTTTGAGTTTAAATACCCAGGAAGAAGCTCAGATTCTCTGCTCAGTAACTCCTGTGTTTTTTCTGCACTGTGGAATTACAGCATTCAAACAACTGGACTCCACCACAGAATCCTGAAATATATTTTGCTACATAACCTAACTTCAAAGAACAAAACGGTACAATAATTTAGCTGTAGCACCTTCCTATTTAAGGAATTCTCCGATCCAGTACATTTTTGTCTAATATAGTGCATTTTCACTAATATATGCTCTAATACATGATTTTTCGACACGTTACTTAACCAGAAAGATGCAATTACTTAACTAGAAAATTTGGAGAAGTGTGAATTTTAATTAATGGCTGTTTTGGTTCTTGCGTTGTTCTGGAAGTGCAAGTCAAGTCATTTTATTATGGTCGATGTATAATTTTTTAAAAAAACGCCAATTACAAAACTTAAAAGCTCAAGGCAAGATAACATAATATAAAATCACATATACATGAAAGAGCAGTTCTGGAAGTACACATTTGGTAGATTTGCTTTTTTAAAATGAACTGAATCACATTTCTCCCCCATTCCTTCTCATTAACTATCTCTGATCCACAACGTTAGCAGATTATGTATTGTACCTTGTATTTCATTTCCTGGATCATATCTATCAAATGATACAGAGACGACATACGGTGGAGTAGATGTCTGTGGTCCTCCTCCACAATTCGGCAACATGGAGAAACAATCTATTGAAACATCTTTGTATGGAAATCCAAGGGCCTTGGGCAGGAAGACAGCACAAAAAATGACCACGAAGGAATAATACTTCTCCATCTGAAGAAAGAGAATAAAGCTATTTATAAGAAGGTGGAGGAACCATGGCTGACACCAATGTACAAAGAACATTTAATTCAGTTAAATGTTAATGGTAATAAGAGTATGCATCTTTGTTATATTCAGTTATTTGCTTAATTATGATTATATTAGTAAAAGTAATGTTATTATGGACGTAGCACTTTTGATAAGCAAACCTTACCTATTCAAACTGGACCTTGATTGCGTATTTAGTATGTGAAAAAGCTCAATAGTATTTCTGTATTACAAGAGGGAGACCCAAGGACAAGAGGAACGAGTCAGTATCTTTTGTCGTCAGTTGCTCAAACCCTCAAAAACCCAAAGTACAGTGCTGTTTCGGCTTCTACTGGACCTCACCAACTTTATCAATCCAAACTAAGTTTCACCAGACAATGTGTGAGCTCTAGTATATATCTCCCACTTTTAAAGACCTGAAAATCCCAAGAGGCAGGCTTGCCCAAAATGGCCTCATGGTCCAAATGGAGTAGCATAGCAGACCAAGAATGGCATACTGTGTGCATAAGTTCAGCTCTATGGATCTTGGTTAAGTTTCAGCAATAATAGTATATATTCTTAAAGCTATGCATTGTTATTATTTAATCCCATGTTGCTAATCTCCCTGCCCCCCCAGTCATATGAAGCCCATATTCAATGAATTAAGAAACAGTTGACTTTTTCTGAACTTGCCTGCCTGACAGAACTAATCAACACAATAGTTTATTAAGGCAACCTATAACCATAGAGGCGGTTTATAGTTCTGGTTTAAATGCCAGAGGGCATTATATCTTGTAGTTGCCACAGAATAAGGGTGTCACACGTGCTCCCTTAAAACAGGTAGGTGGGGAATCTTTGAAATATTAGGGAATTAACCTAGTGCCTGTAAGAAATATGCAGACATCATCTTTGAAACTTTTCTTTAAATAAACAGCTGCTTGGGACATGTTAGCTGGCAAAATCCACGAGGCAATATGAAAGAAACTTTAGACTGCTAGGTTGAATTGCTGAAGGGCACTCCCATCTGTAATTACCAAATTATGGGGTGCTGTTCTGAAGGGAAGCAGGTGGGGTTAATTCCTCTTGAGAATTAACCCTCTAATGCCTTAAGGAAACAGTTGAGGAAATAGTTCTCTGTCTGGAAAGAAAACTTTGGAACTGGACCCGACCAAAGAGGGTAGAGGGAAGCAGTAGAAAGAATGATGGAAAGTCACAACCCCACCAGGAATTTAAAGCACATTGCTTCCCCCAGAGAATCATGGGAATTGTGGTTTACCCCTCAGAGCACTACAATTCCCAGCATTCTTAACATTTCACACATGGGAGTAGCAAGGATTTTTGTTAGGGGGCAGGCCTTTTGTTAGGGGGGCAGAACCTCAATTTGCTATGTATTTTTATTGATTGGGGGGCAGCTACCCCTCCTTGTCCTCACCCTTGGCTACACCCATGATTTCCCAGGATCCTTTGGTGGATGGGAGAGCAATGCTCTTTAAATGTAGGTTGTGGGTGTAGCTGGTGGGATGAAACATGTTTGTGTCTGTTCTTCATTTAGCTACTTAGGTAGCAAACTGTTCATTCACATTTTTGAGGCATCTGATCAAGACTTGTATTTTAAAATGAGCTTAAAAATATATATTTGCATATGCTTGTGTGTTTTTATGCCAGGCAGAAGACCAGCTGCTAAAAGACTTTGGCAGATGTTTATCCTCCTGGACAAGGGCCCCCTGATTTATAGCAGGAGCCAAAATTCTCAAAGTTGTAAAAGGGAATTATAAGCTGGGAGCAAAAAGATTACACTGACCCCACATATTACAGAATACAATCAAGCTGCAAAAACACTAATTAAGAGTTGGTAAATAGTAGGATTTATTGTTTAACAGAAAATAATACCATGTGCCTCCCATTAGGCTTTAGGCACATTTTCATAAGGTTAAAGGGCAAGAGCTAATAGAAACAGCAGCTGGCTTGAAAGAGGGGTGTAAATTTAAGGAGTTGCTTTTGGAAGGTGTTTTTACTAAGTTCCTTTTTACTTTGAAAAGGCCTTTGCTTCTAAAAATCTACATATGTTATGTCTGAAATATATTGGCTTAAAAGTAATTATGCAAAGGATTTACAAAGTAAGAAATGCTAGATTCTTATGTTAGATTCTTATTTCATTGATGGTGTGTGAGAATGTGAACCCAAGATCTCTGATTTAAGACAAAACGTAAGACAGAATGAGCATCTGTTTTAGCCATCTGTTTTGGAGTGAATAGGGCAATAGGGTAATAAGGGCAAAAGGTGATCTGGTAATTAAGGTGCCTTGTTGAGGCAAATGTAAGATATATGGCTACTTGTTTGCCATTTATAGATAGAAGGAAATATAGCTCTTTGTCTCCCATAAAAGGTAATAGGAAATGGGTGTATCTTTTATGATTGGTTCTAGCAAACAGCCAATAGGAATTTCAACCAGGCTGATTGGATAGAGGCAGCCAAAGGAGGAGCAAGGGGGCTGGGTTGAGGAAATATAAGTGCTGACCATCAGGGCTGGAGTGGGCGGAGCTTTGGTAACCATATACCACTGTGTCTCTCATTTATTTGTCTGACAAATAAATTATTATTTTAATTTCTCTATTGCTGCGTTGAATATTTCATTCCAGCTAAGCGTTAACCACAAGCAGGGTGCTACATTTTCATCTTCAGTCGTATATTGTTGGCTGGGTTTATTTAGTTTACAGCATGCTATGGTTTAAGAAAAATATATATAAAAATGTTATATAGATGGCATCTAACACCTGGTAGATTAGCTAAAATGTACAAATTAAAATCGAGTAGGTGTTGGAAATATAAAGAGAATAAAGGTAACTTTTTCCATATGTGGTGGACCTGTAGTAAGATAAAAGCTTACTGGGAAATGATACATAATGAATTGAAAAAGAGGTTTAAGATAGCTTTTGTAAACAAACAAAAAAACACCCCAGAAGCTTTTCTTTTAGGAATTATGGGATTGGAGTTACCTAAGCACCATAAAATTTTATCTATGTATGCAACCACTGCTGCAAGAATGGTATTTGCCCAAAGATGGAAAGAGGAAGACATCCTGTCGAAAGAAGAATGGCTACAGAAACTAACGGAAAATGCAGAAATGGCCAAACGTACTGGAAGAATAAGAAATCAAGATAACAAAGTCTTTAAGGGGGAATGGAAATCATTTATTGAATATTTTCAAATTCATCGTAAACAAATTAAGACATTAGCATGATTAATGTAAAATGTGCATATATTTTTTTAAAAAGAGAGAAATGGTTGGATATAAAATAGATTTAAATTGAGATATGTAGGAAAATAGAGTAAATATAAGGAACCACAGAAGGAGGGAGAGGGAAGTTGAAATATGATATGTAAAGATGATTCTGTTTGAAATGTTTGTCATAAATGAAAAATATAAATAAGAATAATAAATATTTAGTTTCATTCTTGCTGCAAAGGAGGGACGGCCACATGTCGTGTTTCCTAAAAGTGTATCAAAAATTGCTCAGGAATTCTCAGAGGTCATGTAAGAGAAGGCAGGAGGAAGTGGATTGGATATCCACAAGTCACCTGACTTCCTAGGTAAAAGAGTTCCACTAACACCTGCAATTCCAACTCCTGTGAGCTGTCATGGCAATATAGTGAGTAAGTAATCGGTATTCCCAGTTTAAGCCCTGAGTTAGAGCTCTTTTGAAACCATTTTCATCTGACTCATAAAGCTGATATACTTGATTCTGTTCTAATTATAGTGCACCCAAATGCACTTTAAAAACAGGAGTTAGTGCTTCTGTTTCTCTTAGGTAGTGAGTCTGTCTTCCCACACTAATTGTCACACTACTAGTGACACACACACACACACACACACACACACACACAATATATGTGTAGTTGCATGGCTGATTCAGTCCTCAGACTTGAGACTCTCCTCAGGTTTCAGATGGGCATTTTGTTTATTTACATTTATTCAGTTAGACGAACATTCATCCATTAACTTATTATTATTAAAAGTGCCCAGCAACTCCTTTTTATTATTGCAAATGTTGCTCTGGCGAATGGACAGGAGGAGGCATTTTGTAACAACACAGCGACCAATCCAATCTGTGCTATTCACTGACAGCTTCAGCAGCGAACTAACAGAACCAGTTCCAATTAAGTTCAGTCCCAGGCACAAAATTGTTGGTCCAACATGAAACCGAACGTTCTTCCAAAGTGTTTTGCTACTCAAATTAGTCTGTGTGCACCCATCGATACTCTGACTCCATTGCATTCAAATTAGCCGGTCTGGAAAAACTGGTAAACAGGAATGCTGCTTAAGATACTCAATAGATTTACATGCTCTGGCTTGTCACCAAATAAATGACAGACTCTGGGGAAAATCTTCTTGATCCTTCATTTCTGACTGGGAGCAGACTAGCTAGTTATGTGGCTGCTTGGAAGCAGGGATTAAGCTGGGCAAAAATGGTGGAATCTTACAAAACACTCTGTTATACCCTCCAACGTTTCTTTTTTAAACTGGAGATATCAGGAACTGAACCTGGAACCTTCTGTAAGGAGAGCATGGATGGCATCCAACTAAAGTGCTATCACCACAAGGAACTTGCTCTGCTCTTTCCCTGCTCATGCTCCACATCATCCCCATATCTGCTCTAGAGGGCTGAGGGAACCTCCAGAACTGTTTTAGGGGTGTGTGCAAAGGTGGAGAGGCCTAACCCTAACATCCTGTTACACAAGCAGAATTCCCTGAGCTGAAGGAACAAGTTAGCTGGGTACCAGCCACTGAACTGTGGTCTTTCCAGACATGTCACAACAGCTCTCCAATGGGCACCTTGAATCACACTCGCACAACCACATCCCACACAACAGCGGGACATGTTCCCAAAATCCTTGCATTAAAGATTCAACAAATGTAAAATACAGTGGTACCTCAGGTTAAGTACTTAATTCGTTCTGGAGGTCCGTTCTTACCCTGAAACTGTTCTTAACCTGAAGCACCACTTTAGCTAATGGGGCCTCCTGCTGCCGCCGCGCCGCCGGAGCCCAATTTCTGTTCTTATCCTGGAGCAAAGTTCTTAACTTGAAGCACTATTTCTGGGTTAGAGAAGTGTGTAACCTGAAGCGTATGTAACCTGAAGCATATGTAACCCGAGGTACCACTGTATATTGAACACATACACGAAATGGACCCCAAGCAGTGAAAACTCAAGTACAGTGGTACCTCGGTTCTCGAACGTCTCCGTTGACGAATGTTTCAGAACCCGAACGGTGAAAACCCGGAAGCAAATGCTTCCATTTTCAAAAACGCCTTGAAAGTTGAATGGTTTCCGCTGCATGTTTTTTTATTTTCTCAATTGAATTTGCAGGCGGCCCTTTGCGCCTTGATTTTCGAATGTTTCAGAACTCGAACGTCTTCCAGAATGGCTTACGTTCAAGAACCGAGGTACCACTGTATAGGCCAGATATGTGGCTCCGATTCCTGCCATCTCAGCCTATCAGCACAGGCAAAGGTGGAAGGCCAGAAGGAGGGATGGGAAGTACTGCTTATCATGAGACCTTTTGCTGACTTTGACGCAAGCCAGCCAATGCTGGAAAGGCACTGGGACCTTTGACATAGGGCCCATTATATTGCAGATGGAGGAGAAGTTATTCTCTATCACAGTGTGGAGTCCAGTTCCAATGACCCTGTTGGAGATCAAGCCAGCCATTTCCCTAGGACCATCACTCAGGTAGGAGATCTTGATCTCTGACAACAATCCCACTACCGTTGCCATGCTCCCAATGTCTCCAGAGGAGAGGCAATGCGTATCCACCGAACAACACCAAGACCAGTGCAGAGATAGAGTTTGGGTTGACCTCACGCTCCATGACTTACTGCTTAGACCCTCCCCATGAGGAAATACACTTCAGTGAAGTGTAGGCACGAGTATTCAGTGTAGCTAGTGTAATAGTTCTTTGGAGGAAGTGGGGTCAAGGGAGTCTTGGCAGCCAGGAAGAGAGGTCCAGTGTATAGACTAGCCACTGCAGAACCACTCTAAACATCAACCCGTCTTATTCACAGTCCTTCTCCTGTAGGACAGGGAGCGGTCAACTCAGAGGTTGTGCTCTGGGCAGCAGCTCCCTTCAACCCTTGCTTTGGGCTCAAACGATTGACAAACTTGCACATCTGTCTTCGGTGTTCAGTAGGATCCTTCATCTTGCAGGGGATGTCACATGTCTTCTGGCCTGAATTGCCTCGGTAGAACTCTCAACAGGCGTTTACAGGCCCAATATGAAACGTATACTTTGGACGATCCCACTTTCTTCCAGATGCATGAAGATTACCAGGAGGGGCCCACAATGAATGCACCCAAACAGGTCTGTGGGCCTGTTTCTCGGTCACAGCAACAACCCACTCTTTTTTCAGCTGGTTGGACTAGGCTAGCAATGTTGTGCAAGGAAATCCAAATGCAAATTCAGATTGAGAAAGAAATGTGTATATTTACCACCCGAGAACTTGTGCAATTCGGAGTGAAAATAAAGAGCAATTTCGTTGAAGTAAAGTAATTGCCTGCATTCTTCAGATACATGGAGATAATTCCTGCTTAAGGCCATTGAATTTTATGTAGGAAGTGGAGGCATTAAGATTTCTCTTCCTTCAATGATTTGTATGTTTCCGTAGTCTTTCTCTTGCTGTTAACAGAATGTATGCCCAATTGCCCATCAGTCTTCACATTTAACTTGGCTTGACTTCATAGGACTATATACACCATAAGCCTGCATTATCTGCATTAACTTTTCTCAGCTACCAAGTTCATAGGTAAGTGTATTTGATCCTCAACATCTTGGTTTAACCCCTCAGTTAATAGTAACAACAAATACCTTAAACATGCACTCAGTTATGTCACTTTTCCATCCCAAACTTTACTTTCTGAATAAAATACAACCCAAACAAGCCAGTTTGGGTCCATCTATCGGGGTTCAATATCAAAGCCTGGCTTTATTCTCCAGTTTAAAACATTTCAGTCAAGACATTCCATTAAGTACAATTCAGTGTCTATGAAAATCAATGGTACAAAGGGAAACTGTTTAGAATTCCAGCAACCTACCTTAATAATCCTGTTTCTGGTCAGCCTTGGTACTTGTGGCTCAGTCCTGCAACCTTGTAGTGTAGGACTCTGAGAGCAATGTAACAAATAGCAGGGAAGAACTGGGTGGCTCAGCCTGTCGCAAGGCAGAGGATGGAGAACAGCCCATTAATGACACCTCAGCCTCCACCTCAGAAATTACCACATGGCAAATGAAATCATCTATGGCAGTAGTCATTCTTTCCCTGACCTTGAAGATACTTTCCTTCCTTCTGTGATCTGCAAAGGTTGATATTTAAAATTGCTTGAACTGCATTTGCTGCTTAAAGTTGTAACAGTTTGCCAAATCAAAGCTTCAGCTTTGTTGTGTTGTTTTCAACTTCCCAAAGTCTTTCTCCTCACAGTGGGGAAATAGAGCAAACCTGTACCCCAAAACTGACAACTTTAAAGCTGTTTCTATTTTAGCTGTAAGCCAACATGAGTCCCTGACAGGGAAAAAGGCAGGATGTGAATAAATACAACATTTACTACTAATCTGTGCCATTTTGTGTCAGGTGTTACAAGGAAGAGACATCACGGGAACCACCGTATTTTTCGCTCTATAAGACGCACCAGACCATAAGATGCACCTAGTTTTTGGAGGAGGAAAACAAGAAAAAAAATTCTGAATCTCAGAAGCCAGAACAGCAAGAGGGATTGATGCGCAGCGAAAGCAGCGATCCCTCTTGCTGTTCTGGCTTCTGTGATAGCTGCGCAGCCTGCATTCACTCCATAACACACACACACATTTCCCCTTGCTTTTTAGGAGGGAAAAAGTGAGTCTTATAGAGCTAAAAATACGCTAATCTACATCTCTTCCAATGTCTGGTTTGACCCTAATTCTCACATTTTACTCAAGTGCTGTTGTTGGAGGTTTTTTTTTATCCACAATCCACTCATACTTTTGGGGTTGTGCACAGGTGTAAATCATGTGGCCGTTACAAAACAGCTTTACAGCATATGGTTATTTTGAGCTTGTGGTAAATACCGTAGGGGTGTGTAGCTACAAAATGGAGTTTGATGTGTGAAGTGAGCTTCCTAAAAACAGTGAGCCCACCCAGGAATGGCTGTGTGAGGGGACACTGTTCTTTGCAGTTCAGCCTACATAATCCTGGTAAGAGAATATTGGCAGCAATGCCATTTAGATGTTTGGGAATTGGATTTAGTCTCTATAGTCTTTCATTGAGAAAAGCAATGACAAACCTTGACAAACCTAGACAGCATCTTAAAAAGTAGAGACATCACCCTGCCAACAAAGGTCCGTATAGTCAAAGCTATGGTTTTCCCAGTAGTGATGTATGGAAGTGAGAGCTGGACCATAAAGAAGGTTGATCGCCGAAGAATTGATGCTTTTGAATTATGGTGCTGGAGGAGACTCTTGAGAGTCCCATGGACTGCAAGAAGATCAAACCTATCCATTCTGAAGGAAATCAGCCCTGAGTGCTCACTGGAAGGACAGATCCTGAAGCTGAGGCTCCAATACTTTGGCCACCTCATGAGAAGAGAAGACTCCCTGGAAAAGACCCTGATGTTGGTAAAGATGGAGGGCACAAGGAGAAGGGGACGACAGAGCACGAGATGGTTGGATAGTGTTCTCGAAGCTACCAGCATGAGTTTGACCAGGCTGCAGGAGGTAGTGGAGGACAGGAGTTCCTGGCGTCCTCTGGACAACAGTCTTTCGTTCCCCAAAACAGCAGGTTGGTGCCTTTCTCCTGACCTGGCTTGAATTGGAACAGCAACCCCAGCTGCAGCGTGTGAGGATTTGTGTGTTTCTGGATCAAAGCCTACAGGTTTTGATGAAGCAGAGACCATGTTACTTCTCGCTTTCCTTTAAATGTCAGCTTTCCCATGTTCCCCAAATGACCGTGTGCAGCCTTCCCCAACCTGATGCCCTTCGTTTCTTGTTGAAATCCAACTTCCATCAGCCCCAGTCAGGGAAAATGGGAGTTGTGGTCCAAAACACCTGGAAGACACCAGGTTGAGAGAGGAGTGACTCTGTGTAATGTTCCTAGCTAAATGAACTCTGTTGGATAAGCTTTGTTTCTTGAAGTACAAAGAAACCTTTTTGAAACATAAGGGACAGTTCTGCTGAAAGGAAGGAACCAGGATCGCCTTTTCTAGGAAATGTTGCAAGAGCTCTACCTGCTGCAATCAGGTGCACATAAAGTCATAAGTATTTCCTCTTCGATGGGTGCCTGTGAGCTTCAAGGATGCATCATAATTTTAACAGGAATGACTTACTTAGCACTTACAGAAGACAACTGTTGCTGACATCAGTTCGTAAGTTGCTATAGCAGCTGTTAGCCAGAGCAGTCAATACCTTCCCCAAACACATAAGCAATGTACCCTGTAGCTTATTCCTCTTTCAAAGACATGCCACAAGGCAGTGGAAGTTTAGGGTCAGTTTTCCTTCTCCTAGATGGGCTACCTCCCCAGGTTGACAAGCCACATCACTTCCCCCTGCTTTCTTGACCGTTGGGCCTACTAGTGGTTGCTCAATCTGCCAGATCCTGTTTACACATGCAAGGAAAGTCCCTAACTCACCAAGGATTTGAGACCAATCATCTGATTTAGCTGGAGTCAAAGCTGTTTCCTGGGGTGTGGCCACTGTCCCATGCTGACAGCTTCTAGGAGCCCCAAGTGAAAGATGAGTGGGGACCATAGGTGAACAAACTACCCCAGAAGGAGTATGACATGCCCTCCACCAGAGTTACTAAAGGTAAAGAGACCCCTGACCATTAGGTCCAGTCGTGACTGACTCTGGGGCTGCGGCGCTCATCTTGCTTTATTGGCCAAGGGAGCCGGCGTACAGCTTCCGGGTCATGTGGCCAGCATGACTAAGCCGCTTCTGGCGAACCAGAGCAGTGTACAAAAACACCGTTTACCTTCCCGCCGGAGTGGTACCTATTTATCTACTTGCACCTTGACGTGCTTTCGAACTGCTAAGTTGGCAGGAGCAGGGACCGAGCAATGGGAGCTCACCCCGTTGTGGGGATTCTAACCACTCCCCTAACACTCTATACACCCTGTGTGAAATATATATATAACAAACTTGCAGAAGCCCATGGTTCCATATACTTGGGCTTCTGCAAGTTGGACCTTATGAGCAGTGCTATTTTTCTAGAAAAAGAGGTGCCGGAACTCACCATGACCACCTCCCTTGTTCTCTTAGAATGCCAATGGTGCCCACCTGAGAGGTGCTGGAACTGAGTTCCAGCAAGTTCCAGCTGGAAAAAAGCCAAGTCAAGAGTATGAGCTTCATGCGACATCATCATAACTAAGGTAAGCTGGATACCTCATCCCATGATGTCAGGAACCAGACTAAAGGTTATTGCTCTGAGGAAGAATGGTGGGAGCCCCCCTCTCCCTCTGCTCAAGGGCCTAATCCTGAAGCTCCTCTGGAGCAGGAGGATAGTATTGACCTAGAGCAATGGTTTGCGGAAGGACACAGTTCGGGAACTGACAGCTGGGCTGAGCTGGGAGAAGAGCAAGCAAGGGGAGAGGAACAGGAAGAGAAAGAGCTGGCTGAATCTCCCTCACTAGAAAGTATGCAGCCCAAGAGCCAGGCGTCTGGACAGGGCATCCTCTCAGAAGGCTCAGTGGTGGAGGGATCATGCGGAAGTAACTAGAGGGAAGTGGGAGGAACTCACATGGGAGCACCTCAATAGTAAGAATGGATGCTGGATGTTTGTGCTGTGTTCAGTAAACCTCTCTGTTGCTGCAAAAGATTGCTTTCGCTTCATGCTGTTATCTACAGAGAGGCGGAAGGTAAGCCTTGACACATAAGTAGAGTAGATGTCCTCCTCCCTGTTAAGTGGGGAGGTTGCCTCTGTGCTGCGCAAGCAGGACTCTTGGAGGCAAGATGACTTACTTGCCAACCCTGCAGAATGGGAAGAGCTGGGTGTGTGGCCACTGTGTACAAAACCTATTATCTCTCCATCACTTGCCATCCTGTGCTGCAATCGCTCAGGTGATACCAGATCATTGTTTCCAAGGGAACAACACAGGGCAACTTGGCTTTCTGTCATTTATATCCTGATATTCAGCCTGTGCTCTGCTGGCTCCAAAATCAGTTTCATTGAAAGTGCTTTGAGGCATGTCCAGCCAAGTGTCACTATGTCTTAATTTTAAGACATGACTGCCAAGAGGTGTGGCTTGGAAACTCAAGGAAGCCCAAGCAAATCATGCTATATTACACAAGTTTACGTTAAGTTACAGCATGGATCAATAGCTTTTGTTTCAATGGAGTCATCCAGTTGCTTCTTATAAAGATGTGTATTATTAATATAGAGTTATGAATGCATTGGTAAGATTACAAAGCTGACTGAAAGAACCCCGTTTGACCTCCTAGTCAAAACTGACCAATTGTAACTGGCCCTGCCATTAAATTAATTTTTAACACAGCGCTGCTCCTGCTTCTTGTTTTGAATAGTTTTCAGCGAGAATGTGAGACCTACATCAGCAAAAGTGCTCATTCAAATTTTGAACCTGTGGACCTTAAGATGTAGATAATTTCAGCAGTATGGGTCTCTGTTCACTCCCAAAGCATTTTTTATTTTCTTAGGAGGAAAAGAAGGGGAAGTCGTCATGTAATGCTGGATACCATCCAAGGGGCATAGCCTCCTTCTTCTCCTCAGTATAACATTATTTGCCACTTCTTTTATTGGGGTTCTGGGCTCCCTCTGAGACAACCTGACCCTGCAGAAAATGTTCTCTGGGATCCTATTGGCCATCTTTAGCATGGGGCAGCTGCAAAAATAGATGAATGCAGTCTTCCGTTCCACCAAGCAGGATACGATGAGACACTATTTCAGTGATTTGGTCTTTGATAATATTTTGGATTTTTTTTGCAACAAAAGTTCCCCCTCTGCAGAGGTGACAGATTCAGAGACTGGCTTGTGCACCCCTAAAGTTCCTGCAACAGCAGCAACCCTCTGTCCCGTGGGCTGCCCTACATTTGCTGTATCAAGGATGGGTGAATGATGATGATGGTTGTATTTTTATTCTTTGTAACCAGGCCACGGGTGGCACTGTGGGTTAAACCACAGAGCCTAGGACTTGCCGATCAGAAGGTCGGCGGTTTGAATCCCCTCGACGGGGTGAGCTCCCGTTGCTCGGTCCCTGCTCCTGCCAACCCAGCAGTTCGAAAGCACGTCAAAGTGCAAGTAGATAAATAGGTACCGATCCGGCGGGAAGGTAAATGGCGTTTCCGTGCGCTGCTCTGGTTCACCAGAAGCGGCTTAGTCATGCCGGCCACATGACATGGAAGCTATACGCCGGCTCCCTCAGCCAATAAAGCGAGATGAGCGCCGCAGCCCCAGAGTCGGCCACGACTGGACCTAACAGTCAGGGGTCCCTTTACCTTTACCTAACCAGGCCATCTGATTGGATTGCTGCAGCCACTCTGCCCAGTTTCCAACAAATATAATAAAACATCAAAGATTGAAAACTTCCCTATACATTATCCTGCTGGTCCTAGTACTGTCCAGCTCTGGATGCTGGAAGCAGTAACTCCAAGATCCCCACACTCTCAACCTGTCTCAGGTTGTCAGAGGCATTTTCCTGCACTGCAGTTGGTTGGGCCAGATGACTCTCAGGGTCCCTTCCATCTCTACAATTCTTCGATTCTCTCCGCTACCTTAATTTGAATATTGCTGTTCTCATCCCCCTAAATAGTACCGATTTTCTGTATTCCAGATATCAGAAGTCCTAGTACATCTGAGGAAATGAAAGAAATGGCAAGAAAATAAGGTACGACTAGGAGCAACTCCATATGAGAGAGAGGTTTCGCAGGGACAGCGGAGGGAGAAATAATAACATTGTGAGCTCGTATAAAGTGAGCTCTGTAGCTGCAGAAAAGAGCACATAATACATCAACAGTTTGTTCTGTGCTCATGGTATTGACCAGATTTAACATAATCTGAAGCCCAAAATGTAGATTCTTTAAGAGGAGAGCTCCTTCTGTCAGCGGATTATAACAGACTGCTAATTATCTGTATTTAACACATGAATGCCAGCAATTACTACTTCCTTGTCCTGGAGGATGTGAGGTTGCCAGCAAGCTATGCAATGAGGCAAGGATGATTGGTACAAACAATAGGGAATACCTATAATCATTATTGTGTTAGCGTTTTAATGGCCATGGATGGAAGGCAAATTGTGAAAGGGGTCTCCTGTGCTACCAACAGAGGAAGAGAAGTGATGCACAGGGTAGGAATGTTCATCCTATTTCAGGGTTTGTCCATTTCCCCCCTCATCAAGGATGTGCTGCGGTTCTCTAGAGATTAGCAGATCAAGTTGCCTTATATCCTGTGGGATAGCTCAGACAGCAGAGCATGAGACTCTGAATCTCAGGGTCCTGGGTTTGAGCCCCACGTTGGGCAAAAAGATTCCTGCATTGCAGGGGGTTGGACTAAATGACCCTCATGGGTTGCAATCTGTATGTGAACCAGGAAGGGGCTCCTTCTTATCCTTTGCATCAGACATCAAACCTCTTGGGCGGCAACTCTCCAAATCCTGAAGAGTTATAACCAAGCTTCCTGAGCTTCTCTGAGCTGTTTGTGTAGGGAAGTTGTAGGAAAACAGAAGACCTGCTTGCATTTGCAAGAGAGAATGCCACTTGTCGCTCAACGAGACTTTTATTTCTACAGATGCAAAAAGAATTGCATTTAATCATATAAAATCTGAACAATACAAAAGGAATATTTAAAAATCAGCATATGAATAATAATACAAAAGTTGATCATAACATTGATGCTGGTGTTTTGCTTTGGATTATTACAGACGTAAGAATTAACATGCTGGACCAGGCCAAGGTCTACATAGCCAAATGGACTGTTCCCATTGGGGCTGTCAACAACCCGGGGGGGGGGGGAATGGAGCTCTCCTCCCCTCTTTCCGGCCACTGTTGCCAAGAAGAGAATAGGATGGGTAGCTCAATCAGTTAGAGTGTGGTGCTGATAACTCCAAGGCCGCATGTTTGATCCCCGTATGGGACACTTGCACATTCCTGCACTGCAGGGGGTTGGGCCAGATGATCCTCAGGGTCCCTTCCATCTCTACAATTTTATGGTTCTATGTATTCAGGGACAGGTGGGGGGTGAGGCTAAATAGCAAGTGCTGTCTTGTGGAGGAAGACCACAAAATTCCCTTTGGAGATTGTTGAGGATTGCAGATTGAAGGCAAATAACACAATGCAGGTATGTGGGAGGCAAAAAGAAGAAGTCATCTCTTCTGTGCTGGATGGCTGGAGTGAGCAAGCATCAAGGAAGAGGATGAAGAACAGAGAACGAGGCTCAGGTAAGGGGCAGGCAGGTAGTATTGCATTTAGACCGCAGAGCCAAATGGATTCTAAATTCATAAATCTGTGCTTCGACAGCTATCATGATTAGTGTTACATGTGAAAGCCACTCCCGACATAAGGAGGGGGGGTTGCGGGCTCATGCCCCCATCTACATCCTCGCAGGGCTGACTGAAACCCCGCGGGACTAGGGGATTCCCAGGCTATTAGTATTCATTATTCATTGCGCCAGCCAAATGGCTGGCGGCGGGGGCGGGCTTACTAAGGGGGCATTTAAGGTCGGGGCAGCCCGTGCTCGCCCCTTTTCTTCCCTTTCAGCTGCTGCGGTTTCCCACCCACCCACCCTCTAGGTTTGCATTTGGACTTTGCTATGGGCTTCGGCTGGTCGCCGCAAGGGGCCTGGTAGGAGTTTTCCCATTTGGCTAATTGGCTGTATTTTGGAAGCCACTTGGTTTTTTCGCCCTGCATTGGCAGGGGTATTATTATGCAAACGAGTTGGGGGGGAGGAACGGCATCACCTCCCCCAAATGTTGAAGGGTAGTTCGTTAAAGGACTCCGGGGGGCATCGCCTCGTCCGAAACCTATGGAGGCTAGGGCCTAAAGCGCGCTCCCGAGCGGTAACCCCTCGGGGAGGGCCTAGGGATGTTCATCTTGGGGGCTCCCCCTGTTGGTGCTTAACCCTTCCTGGTCTTATACCGGTTAGTCTGATAGGGCCAATGCCTAAAGCCAATACCGCTCTTACCTGTAAATCAATAAAGTTGTGGCCATTTTTCGCCCGTTAACCTAAATTCTGGTGTCTGGTGTCTTTATTTATTCCATCTGTGGGAGGGGGCGGGAATCGCCACGCAAACATCTTTCTATTGCTAATGGTTTTAGAACACTGGCACGGAGTTGTAAAATGTGACAAAACATTTGCATCTTGGGACGATCCAAGGTCTTGCCAATAGCTGCTGGGCTAGATCAGTAATTTAAGGACAGCAAAACTATGGGAGAAAACCTTAAGAGAGTAATGTGATTAACTTCAGGGTTGTCATAATTAAATATATGCTGTGCTCCAGTAATTGTTCACTGATGAAAGAGCTCCCTAGCAGAACTCATGTCAAGAAATGTGACCACAGATTGTGTTCTTCCTCTGAAATGAATGGAGCAGTCTGCAGAGGCGAGAAATCTGTGTTTATCTCCATGCAGCTGACCACACAGGCATTGCAGTCTTAATCTGACATGCATTCCAAAGCAGCCAATAGGGTTTACTTGCAAATAAATGTTTGCAGGGTTGCAGCCTCAGCGTGGTAGAAAGAGCGTGTTGATTGTACTTGCATTTGTCAAGTTAAGGGGAGTACTAATGAAGCCTCTGTAGTACTTAGAATTTGTCTGAGAGTGAAATTGTAAATCCAGCCTTAAATTTAAAGTAACAGAATAACTGATTAAGATGGCATCACAAAAGAAGGGGGAGAGTTTCTCTTGCCATGGCTTGAAAAAGAAACCCTACCAATATCCAAAGGTTGATCAGATACGTCAAACATGGTCAGGACTAAAGATGCATTTCAAGTCAACACACTCACATAATTGCATCTGCCATATTTGGCTTCATTTGTAAATTAGTTTCCCTTAGAATCATTATCAGACAACTTTCATGATCAGTGTTAATGCCTTTCGACAAGTAGTCGGTACACCCAGGTAGACAATTGCACAGAGGAGGTTGGAAATTTCTGTCTGGGTAGAAAAAGAGCAGAAACCATTTTCATTCTTCCTCCAAATGGGAAACCTATTTTAAGAACTTCCAATACCTATAAGCAGAGCTATTAAAAATGCCAGGTTGCCACACAGGTACAACAGCAGCAGTATCACTTCAGTTTTCACCTAGAAAGGAAACAAAATTAAAACAATGAAAATTCTGCTTAACAGTTATACGTTTTTGAATTTTATTTCCGCAGTTTGTACGCAGCTTAATCACAATCTCTATGTGATATACAGTTTGAGATCTTCCATGAGAAAGATCTGTTCACTATACAGTGGTACCTCAGGTTAAGAACTTAATTCATTCTGGAGGTCTGTTCTTAAGCTGAAACTGTTCTTAACCTGAAGCACCACTTTAGCTAATGGGGCCTCTCACTGCTGCTGCACCACTGCTGCACGATTTCTGTTCTCATCCTGAAGCAAAGTTCTTAACCCGAGGTACTATATCTGGGTTAGCGGAGTCTGTAACCTGAAGCGTCTGTAACCTGAAGTGTCTGTAACCTGAAGCGTCTGTAACCCGAGGTACCACTGTATTCCTTTTGAACGGCTCATCGATGTTCATAAAAAAGAGAGAAGACCTAATAACTGTGGCCTGGCAAATTTGTCAACACCATCTGGCTGCTTTTCCCCCTTCCTGAAGCAACTTAGCTTTTTTAGGCTTCCTCCAGACTTTTTTTTTGGGGGGGGGTATTATTCTGCAAAATGCCATTGATGCAATAATACTGCATTAGTGGTGGGTTTATACTGGACTGTCCACATGCCATTCCACATTATTAGTTTTTCTGTGATGCTGCCCCAGTGTTGTTGGATTCTTGCTGTCTGGAAGGGCACTCCTGTGCTATAGCGCAACAAAAAGCAGGCCAAATAAATAAATAAATACCAGAATATTTGTGATTGCAAGCTTTCAACAGGAAGTTACAGGATGCACACCGACTGGAAACAAAGTAGTATAACTGCCCCCAAACTTTTGGAGCTGCACATATAAGCAGTCCAATACTCTCATGAGCACAAATCATAATGCATGCATAACAAAAATACAGTGGTACCTCAGGTTACATATGCTTCAGGTTACATACGCTTCAGGTTACAGACTCCGCTAACCCAGAAATAGTGCTTCAGGTTAAGAACTTTGCTTCAGGATGAGAACAGAAATCGTGCTCCGGTGGCGCAGTGGAGGCAGAAAGCCCCATTAGCTAAAGTGGTGCTTCAGGTTAAGAACCTACCTCTGGAACGAATTAAGTACTTAACCCGAGGTACACTGTAATGCCTTAAAGGGGGGGGGGAGGACCAGGACCCCATACATATAGTTAGCTAGCAACATTTTTGATATTGTTTGGTTTTCCCAATAACCTTCTGGTTTAGCAGAAATCTAACAAAACACTGATAATGATTGCAAGAACAAAAAGATTACCTTGGTGTTTGAATCTTCATACATTTCTGTAAAACACAAAGCAAAACAAAAAACAGGAATGTTATTAATTCTTACTAGCATTCTTTGTTAAGAAAAGCTTTTTATACATAGATCCGAATCAAGCTTTACCTTTCTTTTTCAGCCACAGAGTTACATCCATCAGGATAGCAGCTAAGAATTCCCAGGCCACAAAGCCTCCCATTGTTTTAACCATCCATTGGCCAGGAGAGCTGCTGAGCATTCGCAGTCCCAGAAATATGGCGGCAACTAAAGAAGGAAGAGGCGAGGCATTAGATGACTGACCTTTCCGTGATCTGGTGCTTCCAAATGGAAACTTAACGCCACAAACAGGTTGCTATCCTCTCACGAAAGAGTCATTAGCAACAAGGTTGGGTCGTTTTTAACATCAAATTTTCCTTGCAAAGATAAAATCTGAATCAAATGGGGGGGGGGGATTTAGGGGCGGCATATTGGCATCCATGACATTGTGTTAACATTGTTGCATGAATGAGGAACACTGATACCACAGCATCTGATACCTACAAACGCATGTGGAAAAATAGCCTGTTGGAGACACACTGGCTGGTTATTTCTAATTTTTAAAAAACTAGGTGCAATATTCAATACATTTAGTCCCCCAGCTACAGGGGGCAAATGGTACAGGAGAAGTTTTATCAGCACCCCAGCCAGGTACATAAAGTGTCCCTGAAATCCTGCCTCCTTGAATTTTGGGTCGTGTTCAGCTAACACCTTGCGCACGTGGAATGACTTCCGCTTGCACAATGGGAATGTTTCCACCTCTCTCTGTGCATGCCCTGCACCCTCCCCAAATCTGCTGGGGGTGGGGCGTTGTGAGAAAACTCCAGAACAAAATTAGGAGGCCCATTCTACAGGAAAGGGCACAAGCCTTGTACAAGCAAAAGGTCTTCTACACAGGTGAAGAGTGAGTTGAATACTACCCTATAAACATACATTGGGGGTTTTTCCACAGGCCTTTCCACAGTCCGAAGATTCCTTCCCGGTCTACAGAATTTGCAGGACTCCCAGAAAATTAGTAGTAAAAATACAGTTAGGGTTAGGGTCTCTAATATGGGTATACAGTATGTCCTGTCTGACTTTTGCAAACGTTCACTTGGAGCCCTTGCAACAGAAATGGCCCACTTGTACTTAGGTTTCTCTGGACAATGCAAAGCTAGAATCTTTCTTGTTCAAAACAAAAACAGAGATTCCCTGCAGCCTGATTTTGAACACATGTGTTTGGAGCTACTAAGTCATGTCGAGTTTTGCTTATGTATATTACCTGCTATTGTGTTCCAGGTATCTACCTATTGCTAGAGTTTCTCAGCATGTGTCCTTAGGACCAGGGTGTTCACATTCCACTGCAGCTGCTGACCTAATTTTACTGAGGTGGGTGGCATCTCATTCTGTGCCGCATCACCTTAGCCTTGCGCCTTTCTAGACTGCCTTCCGCAGTGGGAATCGAGCACCCTACTTGTAAGTTACAACAGAAGCACCCATCCACTTACCTGCCAAAACTTTGATGACTAATGCGTTTAGCATGTGAAACCAATTAAAAATAAACCTCCTGTTGGTGCAATGCAAAACACTGTTAGATATCTTTGCTCTCCCAAGGAGTAAACATCAGCTGGTTACATCATGCCTACTCTGTCCATTGCATTCTCCTCGTGGCGGAGCAGACTTTGAGAGGGCAGTACGGTTCAGTTCTACTAAATAGGAGGTGGAGAACTCATCTAGCACACCTATGGCTGCCACTGGGGGAAATGGAGCACAGCAATGCTGCTGTTAGCCTATTGAAACATCTTCAGAGGGCATGTGCCACTGACTACAAATTGGTGGGGTGCAACAGCAGCGAATGCCGGTGCCTTCAAGTTCTGCTTGAGGACTTCCTATAAAGTACCTAGCTGGTCTCTGCATGAAACACAATGATGAATGAGAAGGCTCTTTATTCTGCTCCAGCAGGTCTCTTTTTATGCACACCATTGTATTCAGTTCACATTCCAGATTTGTTTTCTGTAAGTCCTAAAGGCACTGCACCAGAGCAAAGCATTATCTTTCTCAAATGCAATAGGGGTTGATTTGTTTTTACCGTGAGCCAGAAAACAACAAGGCACTGGATGTGGTCAACAACAGCGGGCCTAGCTAAAAGGCTTGAGTTACACAGCAGTGATTCTGACAATACTGTCAGAGGGGGGCAGAATTAAAGCCACTTATAGTACATGTCACAGGGAGAGCGTAAGGGAGAGAGCATGCAAGACACCTACTAGTCCCTCTTCCCCAACATACATATGCATAGACACAAAGAGCTCTCACACGGCTGGAGAACCTATGGCCCTGTAGACATGGTTGGACACCCAACTGCCATCATCCCTAACCACTGGCCATGCTGACTGGGGCTGATGGCAATTGGAGCCCAAGAACTTCTGAAGGGTCAAACAGATTCCCCAACTCAGATTCACCTTCCACATTGGATGCCAAAAAGGTCTTGCAAGCTGGCCACCATCCATGCCCTGTGCCAGGAATTCCATTGCTACTCCTGGCACACTGCACAGTGGGCAAAATACAGAGCTATGGAATCAGGATCTCATTGTTATCTAGTTCTAGAAGTGCCAAGGCCTTGCCTTCAGCCCCATTAGCTTTGCCTAATCCCAGATATGGTTGTGAACTGGTTTTGGTTGTAATAAATAACAAGATGAAAGGGGGAAAAAATATTAAAAGATGATCCAAAAAGAACTCCCTTAAGAGAATCAAGTCTTATTGTCTTAAGACAGTCTTTAAAAGAATATTTCACAATTTTTTTATATAAAAAATAATTCCAGTAGCACCTTAAAGACCAACTAAGTATAAGCTTTCTAGGTATGAGCTTTTGTGTGTATACACACTTCTTCAGATACTCTGAAGCGAGGTTGCTACAACTTTATAACTGTTGATGACTGTTAATGATGGCAGTTGGTTCCACGGGGAAGGGGAAGGGATTTTTAAAGGGATAGATGACCAAAATTAGCTTCAGCATGTATAATGGGACATGAATCCAATATCTCTATTCAAACCAGGTCTCTCCATAGTTTTTAGTTTGGTAATGAGTTGTAACTCAGCAACTTCTCTTTCAAGTGTATTTCTAAAATTCTTTTGCAATAAGATAGTTACTTTAAGATCTTGTATAGAATGTCTTGGGAGACCGAAGTGTTCTCCTATTGGTTTCTCTGTTTTATGATTCCTGATGTCAAATTTATGTCCATTTATCCTTTGGCGTAAGAATTGTCCTGTTTGTCCAATATAGAGAGCTGAAGGGCACTGTTGGCATTTGATGGTTTTGGTTGCTCAGTGGCTATGGAGGTAGCTCACAAAACAGGTGCCAGAACACCCCTAAAAGGTGCCAGAACCCCATTCCAGTGAGCTCTGATTGAAAAAAAGCTCTGACTATGAGAAATAAATGGCTAAAAATAACACTTATCTGTTTTACAATTTTGCTCAGCACAATTAAAAATCAAGAAAACCCTATAATTTCAGTGCTTCTGAAATGATAATGGGAAAGGGTAGCTTCTGCGAACCTCCCTGAAATCTTACGATGAATATATTTTTACTCTGCCACAGGCAGTTCTGAAGTAGCTAGCATCCAGCTGTCACTGTGCTGAGTTACTGATGACCAACACATTGTGGTACTGCAGCTCAGAGCCAAAGCGGCTTTTTGAGGAAGGCTGTTCTGCCCATTTAGCGTATAATGCTTCTGCAATTCAAGGAAGTATTTATTTATTTTTTACCTCATTAATTACATTTGATGTACTGACCGGTTATCTTGAAGAGATGGTCGGAAGAAAGCTATGGCTGGTTGAATCAAAGAGAGAATCATGACAATGCATCCAATAACAGCATGGGCTTCTGCACTCTGTCAGAGAGAAAAGGGTATGAGTCCTATTTACGCTTTGCAAAAGCTACCTCTCCTTTAGAAAAGGCTGCATCTTAATTCTTCTTGTAGGAAATCCTTGTTCGCATTCAATGTTCTTGCAAAGGGACCGTGGGGCAGCAAAGAACATTGTATAACGAAAAAGGAAGCTGCCACCCATAGGTAGAAGTCGTCAGTCGGCTATTTCTCTGTACAGTCACTCAGGAAGGTTTGACATCTCTTAACATGCCACCATTTCCGGGGCATTTTTAGATGACATTTCCTTTAAAAAAAAACCAACCACTATTACTTAAAATTTAGACTGCAATCACAAAACACACAAATATGAGTAAGTCCCAATGAACAGTTCAGAAGCATGCTTGCTTATGAGTAAATATGCAGAGGATTGTGCTGGAAAAAATCCAACACTTTCTGCACCCTCAAGATACCATGTGGGTCCCTGCTGCTAACTCAGAGGTGTCTTACAGTATATGTGTGTTGCACGTCTTTTTGGCTTTGGCTATAGGCTGCTGGCAATCTGCTTTGGAAAGGGGTAGCAAATTGGACCCTGCTCTATCATCAGCCTCCTTCATCACCCTTCATCAAAGTAAGTTGTTCAGCAGGGATCTAGGTGCTGTAGAAATCAAGGAAAGCTAAACTTACTTCACTCCACCCATTTGCTGCCACAAAGATTAATATGAAAGCGATTGCCGTTGCCACGACAGTTAGCAACATCATCAAAAAGTGGATCTGAAAGGGGGGAAAATGTGCTTAAATTAGATAGCAAACCAGTGAAAAGTGAAGGATTAACTGGCCTATTGCCATTATATAGAATAGATATGTATAAAGCCATTTTTATTTTTTTATTTTTAACCCTCATTCCCCCTCACAGAACAGCAGTTCTCAAAGTGGTACCCAGGATTCCTTCGAAGAAGCCATGTTAGTTGAAAGTTGAATGTTACTGCCTTAAATATATAGTACAGATGGGGAAACAGTCTCTCAGTGGCCTTGGTTCCTTCTTTAAAATAGCCAATTCACTTTCACCATCTACAGGCAGAACAGGGTAAGACTCAAAAGTCTGAGGGCTTCTAGAAATCTGGGGAAGGATGAATCTTCCCGTTAGGGAAAAATGCAGCAATAATGATGAGTGCTTTGCCAAAGATACTATTTCTATTTCAGAAATAACAATATATCCTTCAAAAAATGGCAAAAAGATATTTCAAAATTTATCTAGAATGGGAAAAGACTAAGGATAAAACATAAGATACTAACAGACTTAAGAGATAGAGGAGGCTTTTCTCTCCCAGATTTGAAATTGTATTTTGAAGCAGCATGTCTTGTATGGATAAGGGATTGGATAAAATTGGAAAAAGAAGAAGAGTTAGAAGTTATAACTTAGAAGGACATGACACTAGATTTGGCTGGCACTCATATTTATGGTATGGGAAAGGGAAAATACATAAAGGTTTTTCAAACCATATAATAAGAAAGTCATTAATAAGAGTGTGGGAAAAATATAAAGATCTGTTAGAGTGGAAAAGACCATGGTGACTGTCACCCACTGAAGCATTTTCACTTAAGTCGACCAAAAAAGTAAGCTGGTTGACATATAGAGAGTTGTTAACAAAAGAAGGTAAACTGAAACTAAAAGAGTATGATGAGCTGAAAGACTATTTACAAAGTTGGTTACACCATAGGCAATTAAATGAAATTTTTAAGGAAGACAATAAAAGGGGGTTTAGTTATACAATCTCCAGATTTCAAAAAGAAATAGTGGAAGAGAATGTTAAATTGTTTAAAAAAGCACATAGTATTTTATTAGAGTGGGAAACCAAAGATGAAGAGGTTAAATCAGTTATGATTAAATGGGCTCAGGATGTGGGACACAACATCCAATTTGAAAGTTGGGGAAAATTATGGAAAGTTGATATAAAATTCACAGATTCCATACTATTAAGAGAATTACATAAAAATGATGTATAGATGGTATATCACACCAGTGAAAATGGCAAAGATATAGGAAAGAAAATAACAGATGTTGGAGATGTAAGGAAAAGGAAGGAACATTTTATCATATGTGGTGGGAATGCAAATGCATTAAAAAATATTGGGAAATGATATACAATGAATTGAAAAAAATGTTTAAAATGAATTTTGTCAAACACCCTGAAGCCTTTTTGTTAGGTATCTCAAATCAAGAGCTACCGAAAGAAAAATGGACATTATGTATGCTACAACAGCGGCAAAAATCTTGATTGCACAATATTGGAAGATGGAAGAAATACTGTTTCTCCAAAGAAACAATAACTTTAGCGCAGAATCAGAACAAATGGCGGTGGTTGGATTGTGGTTACTGCTGCTGCTGCATTGAACTCAGAAAAAAAAAACCCTGAAGATGTGCACACATTTCTATTACGATCTGTGCAATCCCAAAGCTTGAATGCGATTTCGCCATCTGAAACTACTCTAGTCCCCTGTTTGTAGGGGCCAACCTAACAGTCCTCTCTACCCAACCATAGATCTATTAATGTGCGTACCTGAAACCAAATATCTTTACCCAAGAGAGGTTTCTTGATGGATTTCTTCAAGTACCTGGCAAATATCATTCCCACACTGCCTGTGGTCATCCAAGCGATCAACATGAGGGCTCCTTAGAACAGAAGCAAAGAAAACACATGGAGACAAAGAAAAACCAAATTATCAGTGGCCTGAGAAGGAGCAGCTCCATGGAACTTGCTTCAGCTGCTCCCCGCCCGAAAATTACAAGGTTTTTATTAAGTGTTCAAGAGTGTGTGTGTGGGGGGGGGAGTTTTCCCTCCTCTGTCCCAATCTCCTATCCTTTTGTGTTCTATCTTTTAGATTTTAAGCATGAAGGCAGGGGCCATCTTGTTTTGTGATTGTTGTGAGTCACTCTGAGAGCTCTTTTCCATTGAAGAGGAGTTGCAAGTACCTCAGATAAATAAGTGTACAGTGTGTTGTGTCTCACAAACACATTGGTATGCCCATCATTCTTCTACGCCAAAGGAACACAAGAAAAATAGAACGTATATTTACTAATAAAAATAAATATATGTTTGGCAAAACTCTAGGAGCTATTCTGGAAGCTGTCATTGGGACACGGGCACGGCAGAAATTTCCCCCACTTGACTGATTGGCTGTTGCCATTTGGGTTTCGCCTGCCGCACAGCAAATCGTCACAACTCGTAAGGTTGCAGATAGGCTCTGGTTCAGGTGATAGGGATGGGAGAACGCTCTCGCCATCCCTATGTGAAGGGTATTCTGTTAAAGGAATCAGGGACTTGATGGTTTGGTCAACCCCTGAGAGGGAGTTGTGCCTGTGCCTGAGTCCAGGGGGACATTTGGGCGGCAGAGTTAGCCCGTTCCCGGCTTCCGTTCATCCGGGTGTTCACCCTTGGCTGACCTATGCTGGAACCCTGGGTCAGCACTACCTGCATGGCAGGGAGCTAGCCGAACCAGAGCCTATGCAACCAATCACTTTCTGTAATCAATGAAGTTGTGGCATAAATTCTGCCAAAAACCAAAACCAAAATTTGAGTCATGTTTGAGTTTATTTAGGCAGGAGGTTTCTGGGTCTGAACACGCAATGGGTTAAACCACAAAGCCTAGGACTTGCTGATCAGAAGGTCAGCGGTACGAATCCCCGCGACGGGGTGAGCTCCCATTGCTCGGTCCCTGCTCCAGCCAACCTAGCAGTTCGAAAGAACGTCAAAGTGCAAGTAGATCAATAGGTACCGCTCCGACAGGAAGGTAAACGGCGTTTCTGTGTGCTGCTCTGGTTCGCCAGAAGTGGTTTAGTCATGCTGGCCACATGACCCGGAAGCTGTACGCCGGCTCCCTTGGCCAGTAAAGAGAGATGAGTGCCGCAACCCCAGAGTCGGTCATGACTGGACCTAATGGTCAGGGGTCCCTTTACCTTTATCAGAACTTGAGTGGAGGGACAAACAAAGACACAAAGCAACTAATCCATCCCCACTAAACTGAGCTCACTTAAACATGTACGGAATCTATCCACAAGACCAAGACCCACTAGGAGCATCTCTCACAGGAGGTACTGCAAGAGGTGGAATGGAAAGAGACTTTGGAACTCCACTCTCAAAACAGTTACTTACCATGAGCTTTGATGATCAAGGGTCTAGAACTGGTGCCACCTACTGCTGCAAAGCTTGAAATGTTCACCTTCTGATCAGTAATAAAGGGTGTCCTGGGATGCTTCTGTATCATCCCTCCAAGTGTTTTTGGTTTTTTAAAAAAGAAGAAGAAGAACTAGTTATCACAGGGCCTCTTGCTATAAAATGAATTCCTGCTTGAACAAAGCTATCAACAGTTTTAAAAATCAACAGTTTTTTGTAGTCAACAGGTCTCAAGTATGCAAGAAGGTTCTGTACAGGCATCGTTAAAGAAGATGACTGGGTCTTCCTTTTTTAATTTTTATTCAAAATTAAAACAAAACATATTATCCAGAAACATATCATCCTTATTTTTCCCCCCATTTTTCCTCCCACCCTCCCACACAAAACCCACCCACCCCCACCCCCTGGCTTCCCTCAGTTCCAATCTTTGATTTCTCTAAGTATGCTGTTTTCAGCATGTTACACAGTTGTATAGATCCTCAAACTATTTAGCAGATTATCATCAATAAAAAAGTTTGTGAATGTTTATGGTTACTGGGTCTTCCAAACTTAACACTTTATCATAGTAAAGTAGATAATACCGATAATGCAAAACAAGAATAAAATCTTCAGGAGAGGAACCGCATATGGGCACCTCAGCCCCAGGCTAATATTTGCTTCACTAAGCTATGGACTATTTCCAAAAAATATCCAAAGTTACACTTAGGGCAATTGTGGAGTATGGTTCTGGCACCACCACACTCTCTGATGTTTCCATTTCCACAACTCAAACTGTTTATACTTTTCAGAGCTGGTAGCCTAGAAATTTTGGTCTAAGCATGATCAGCTTTGTAACAGAAGCACTGTGCACGACCTAAGTAGATACTGACTTGTATGTTAACCAAAACTGTGTTTAAATCTTCAGTTATGAGAAGGCAAGGTTATTTATGATTCAGAACGAATCATAAATTGTTCTTGTTTTTAAGCTAGACTTTGTGCTTTTAAAACCCTAACTTAAAACCCTACCTGACCGTGGTGTTAAGTTGTGGGTGAACATATCAGACAACACAGCGATTCTTCAAACAGCTCTTGTTTATTCAGAGGCCAGAACAGAACTGAGCTGAAGGGCTCAGTCAACCTGTTTATATAGAGCTCCAGTACACATAATTGTAACAACTTTCTGTAACTATCCAATCACTGAACGTCACTTTCGATCCCTTATTTGCATAACTATCTACAGTATCCCCCTGCTGGCCCAGGGTGAGAACTTCAGTACATAACACGTGGCACCACTGCCAGCTCCACCACAGTGCTGCTGCCGCCCTCTCACCTGCTGCACCCTGCTTGCCGACGCTGTGTCAGGGTGCCATTGCAGTGGTGGGGTTGGCGATGGAAGCACACATGTGACAGCAGGGGCCGGGCAGGAGCTCAGATCAGCAACAGGGCATTGCTGGGGCATTTTGCCTTCAGCAGCAAAATGTCTCAGGCCAGCCCTGTCCTTAACAAGGCACTGGTAGTTCAGTTTCAAGCCTAGGACCCTCGTACCTACGGGACCGCCTCTTCCGGTATGCCCCACAGAGGACCTTAAGGTCCATAAATAGCAACACCCTAGAGGTCCCGGGCCCTAAGGAAGTTAGATTAGCCTCAACCAGAGCCGGGGCTTTTTCAACACTGGCTCCGGCCTGGTGGAACGCTCTGTCTCATGAAACTAGGACCCTGAAGGATCTGATTTCTTTCCGCAGGGCCTGTAAGACAGAGTTGTTCCGCCTGGCCTTTGGCTTGGAGTCAATTTGATTCCCTCCCCCTCTTTCTTTTTTCCTTTCTCCTCCTGTGATGAGGCTGCATTTTAATGTTTTTAATGTTGTATTTTAATCTTGTTTTAAAGTTGTATTCATTCAACTCGTTTTTATTATTGGTTTTTAGCCGCCCTGAGCCCAGCCTTGGCTGGGGAGAGCGAGGTATAAATAAAATTTATTATTATTATTATTAAGCCTTACTTCAGATTACCATTCACATATGGTTTTGCATCCTATCCTCAAGTCAGCAGTCCATGGCCACTGAGCATACTTACCCTAGCAGGTTGTTTGCAGAGGAATCCCCGCCCCCTTGGGATTTTTTCTAAAAGTTTTCTGTTCTTCCACAAAACTTAGTATTCCACCCAAGCTTGCTGGTAAGTCCTGTTTTCTTCTTCTTCTTTGTATAGGTAGGTTTTTTTGGGAGGTGGTATATGAGCAACAACACTCACAGTCTGAGGATTAGGCAACAATCTAAGATCTCTTTGCATCTTATAACATGTTTTGGTTGAATACCATTGGCATTCTAAGTATCTGCAGACGATATTGGAGCGATAAAAGCCTTCCAGCTATTATAAGTAAAGGCATTTGCTACAATTAGGCTCTTTAAGCCTTGAGCTCCAGAATTCTGTTGCTCTTGTAAACACTGTCCCCATTTCCAGTTTCTATGTGGAACTCACCATCAGCGTGCGATGGCCCAAAAGCCAGAAATATGTAGTACAAACTGTCAGTGCTTCTTGGCTGGGTTGATATGGGGTTTCTCGAGATGAAAGAACACCTGATAATTCCCTCGCTGAAGGATGTTGTCAGAACGTCCACGTTACCCTAAACACACACACACACACACACACACAAGAGAGAGAGAGAGAGAGAGAGAGAGCGCGCGCAAAGTTATCTGTCACAGTAATTTTCACCATTATACATAAACTTATAGAACTAGACACAGTAGTAATGAATAAACTCATAATAATCAAGTAAAATAATGTGATGCTGTTATAATATCTCTGCCTTTTCACCTAATTGTGGAGATACAATCCACAATTTTGTGTATCTGCCTTCTTCCTATAATAAAGAGCTAAAAGGGGATAAGTTTATACAAATCCTGAAGATTCATCATTATTGCACCTCAACCCCCCTGAAAAGAAAACCTATATTCTTTCCCATTCTTTGAAAAACCCACCACTACAACTCAGGAAGAAAAGGCACTATTCCCTTGTGCTATTCCAGTTTGACTAGTTTGTCTAGCATTTCCAGCATCAGACAAAAGGATCGAACTCTGGGTGTTTCCGGCATAGGCTTCAAGCTTACTGACTTCCCTGAAAGGGATGATCATCATCTAATCTTTGCCCTATTAAGCAGAGATCAAATCATTTCTGCCAATGGGCCTTTAGATGTTGTCTGACTGCAAATCCCACTGCCTGTGGCCAGTGTTCGCGGTCTGGCATTATGATGAATTTGTATTGTTTATTGTCTGTGGATATATATATATTTATGTACACCACATAGAAATATGAATTAAGTAAGTGGCATAGAAATGCCTTAAATAAATAAGGATGACTTTTAAAATTATCCATGGCGGTTGGGGCTGAGGAGAGCTGTCATCCAATAAGAAATCATGGGGCACAGGTTTCCCACACTCCTGATAGTTCCACACATCATACTTTAAAAAAAACGGAGGTAGCAGAAGACATTTCCAGTACCAGAGGCCTTGGGCTGGGACGACTACGTCCAGTTGAGAAGGCGTGTTGAACCTCTATGCGATCTGTTCCATTCTTACCACAGATATAAACATCATCATTTCCCTGGGAAAAGATACACAACAGTCTCCTGTTATTCAGAATGAGTGCACGCTATATTTGTTTATTCTAATGTTACTAGCCCACGGGAAATCTGCCAGTTTAGCTAAGGGTACCTTACGTCCAGGTTTGAGTATGGGATGCATATTGCATAAGAAAAAAAGAAGCCTTGACGACAATGAATGGAGGTGGGGAAGTGGAAGGCAGGTATGTGGTCTGGTATCCTGGAAAGCCACTGCCATTCAGCGTAGAGAAAACTAAGCAAGATGGACCAATGGTATGATAGTATTTGGCATCTTACTATGCTCCTACATTCATGCTTGCTCTGGTGTCCATAAATGCTCTATGCTTCCATAACCACAGGGACTGCTTGTTAAGTTGGTGGTGAACATATCAGACGACACAGTGATTCTTCAAACAGCTCTTGTTTATTCACAGGCCAGAACAGAACTGAACTGAAGGGTTCAGCCAGCCTGCTTATATAGAGCTCCACTGCAATGCAACTGTAACACTTTCTGTAACTATCCAATCACTGAACGTCACTTTCAATTCCTTATTTGCATATGTGAACCTGAGTGAAAATATCTACAGTGTCCCCCTGCTGGCCCGGGGTGAGAACTTCAGTACATAACACTGCTGACTTTCAGCGACATGTAACGCAATACAAATAGTTTTTCTTACTTGTGGTTTTTTTAAGGGTTGCTTAATGTTTAGGTTTTTTTTAAAAAATAGCGCTTTCAATTTTTGCAAGAACTAAAATCTTGCAAATTTGTATGCAGAATCAATGCAATGTGAACACCTGTGAAATTCTGTTGAAAACGACACAATTTTAACTTGTTCCTCTCTTATTACCTTTAGCTTTACCTTTGTCATGTTTGCTGCACCTAGGGCTACATTTTTTTTAAAAAAATTGTGACATGGCTGCAAGCTTTGTACATTAAAGTAATATAGTTAGACCCTAAGCACCTTTTTTTTAAAAAAATAAATAAAAATAATTCAGTATCTCACCATTATGGTGTCATCAGAAAAGGCAATGGCTACATATCCGTCTGAAAGTCCACTGATTTCGAATTGGAAAGCATCGCTTCCTAATGCCGCGGATGACATGAAGTAACAGTTTGGGTTGCTTGGGCTGCAGCCTGCAGGGTTACTGAAACAGAACTTGTATTTGCCACATCCTTCCTCTGTGGAGATCTGCAAGGAAGAGTAGATCCCATCAACCATCAGCAATAAACATGGCTGTTAGTTATATCCCTAAAATATTAATTCCACCTCTAAGATAAGACTATGTTTGCCTGTCTAAAGGTACATGATAAATAAATGGAATCCTGTTTGAATGTGTGTTCAGGGGTACATGTAAGTCCCAGGTAAGTCGATAGATTCATTGCAACCATAATGAACACATTACACACAGACACACACACCTGGAGTGCATAAATGCTGCCAGGCCCTCTTGCATTTGTTTTTAGCATGCTTTCGATACACAATCCTTGTGACATTTCCACTGGAGGGATTCTCGGAGTTTGCCAAACTTACAGCACCCTTTATAGCACAATTCCATACATTACCTAGAAGCGAGCCTGGGTTTCGGACACAACGACTGTCCTCTCCAAAAGAAACATATTTAGGTTACTTCTGACATGGAAGAAATGGGCTTGGATGAAGTGGGAAACAAGTCACATTAAAACAAAATGCAAAGATCGAACACTTACTGTTGTGGAGGAGAAGGTCTGTGAAAGAAAAGAACATTGGTTACATTAAAAAATGGCTAAGGAAAAGGATTTTACTTCTCAGCTTTTCCGTCAAAAATCCTGGGATTGAGGAGGAGATTATGAGCCATCTATATTGTTTTAATTGTTGTACCCTGCCCTGCCAGGAAATAAATGTCAGGGGAGTGTGTATGGTGTTAAGTTGTGGGTGAACATATCAGACGACATAGCAATTCTTCAAACAGCTCTTGTTTATTCATAGGCCAGAACAGAACTGAACTGAAGGGTTCAGCCAGCCTGCTTATATAGAGCTCCACTGTAACGCAACTGTGACACTTTCTGTAACTATCCAATTACTGAACGTCACTTTTAATCCCTTATTTGCATATGTGGACCTGAGTGAAAACTATCTACAGTATCCCCCCGCTGGCCCAGGGTAAGAACTTCAGTACATAACATATGGCACTTGTTACTCCATATGTCTGTATCGTATGTATACGTTGCTGGTATTTGGCCTTCAGAGATGTCGGTTACAGTCAATGTAGTTTTCAGGCCCCCTACAGTTTTCAGCAATAGAATGTTTAAACTATTGACACAACCTGGTAGTCCTTACACCAAACAATAGAGTTCTCTAAGAATAGTTTAAATTAAATGCACAGTATTATTATTACATGCTTGTAAAACAAGGTGGCCAGTAAACCAGATTAAAACTTACTGGAACAAGTGGTGAACTGGAAGACACGAGAACTTGACTTTGAACTTGAGTCCAGAATACCGAAAAATTATAGACCGCTGTTGCTCTGAAAATGGTGGAATACACAGCATGTAAATAATTTTAGAAAGCATTGACCAGGTACAGCCAACCAAGTCTTCCACATTGCACTATTCTATTTTTCAAATATAAAATTTGATTTATTATATAACCTGGAATTTGTGGATTTAACAGCTTCAGTCTACACTGTTAATACCACCACCACCCACCCTTTACCCAGGGTGAGTTATAACAACTTAAAATTCAGAATCAAAAACAGTTAAAACAGATTATGCATGCTGCTTATTGTTTTCACTGCAGCAGTTCCCAGTGCCAAAGAGCCAAGCCACAGTGAAATTTAGAAAAATGCTTGGCCCTTCTGCAGCAGAGACACGGATTCTTGTAGCCAATCCCAGCAGGATGTAGGCTTCCTAGTCTAGTATACATTTACAACCATAAAGTAATTTAAGACTTTGGGGAAAATTAAGGCATTAGGAAGTGCTGCTCCATTATACAGAGAAAACAAGCCTGTACCTGAACTCAACATTCCCTACACCAGGAGCAGCAATCCAAATTGCTGTTATGTTTTGCTTCTTTGCCTTGTTTGTGTGACTCAGGGAAGAATTCTACAGTGGGGGGAAAAGAGAAAGAAAACCTGATGCAGAAGGAAATCAGGCACATTTCAGATGCTAAAAACAACTCAGAACAGTGGGCCCATGGAGTTTCTTGAGAAGCTGGGTGATTACAGAGAACCATTCCCCACCACCACCAACTTTCATTGCATACCCTTCAACTGTCCCAAATTAAGCGGGACACCTTATGCTTCTGATTGGATCCCGGAATATCCTGATTTTGGTTCAGCTTTCTGGTGTGAGTCAGCCGAGCACCAAAGATGCTTGTTTTTTTATCTCACTCTCTGGTGCGAGTCAACTAACTCCTGTGCGAGATCAATATATTTTTTTTAAAGGAGTGTCCGATTTTGATTAGCAGGATGTTGGACAAACAAGAACCATGCTGGCCTTGTAAACAAAATACTGGTATTGGGGTGATGGGGAAGTGGAGCAGTCTGGCCAATGATCTGATTAGTCACGCTGGGGGAGATGGGAAAGTGTCTCCCACTCCGCTAGGAACACAATTTTACACCCCTGCCAGTAGTGCAAAGATGGGGATCTTGTGGCCCAGATATTGTTGGGCTACAACACCCACCACTCCGACGACTGGTCATGTGCTGGCTGAGGCTGATGAGAAATGAAGTTCAGCAGCGCTCAGAGAGCCAGAGACTCCTTATTGCTTATAGACAACAAAGATACACTCTTCTTCTTCTTCCCATGGGCTTGCTCTCCTGTGGAACTGGAAGGGGAGTATAAGACATACAGAGTCTCAGAGCTGCTGGGTTGAGGACTACAGTCATACCTCGGGTTGAAGTAGCTTCGGGATAAGTATTTTTGGGTTGCACACTGCAGCGACCCGGAAGTAACGGAGCGCGTTAATTCCGGGTTTCGCTGCTCGCGCATGCGCAGACGGTCAAAATGATGTCACACGCATGCGCAGAAGCAGCGAGTTGCAACCTGCAGATGCACGGACATGGGTTGCATTTGCTTCTAGATGCGAACGGGGCTCCAGAACAAATCCCGTTCCAGGCTGCGCACCTGAAGGACCAGGTGAGCAGCCTGGGAGCCATTTTGGACTCACAGCTGTCCATGGAGGTGCAGGTCAATTCTGTAGCCAGGGCAGCTGTCTACCAGCTCTACCTGGTACGCAGGCTGAGACCCTACCTGCCCGCGGACTGTCTCGCCAGAGTGGTGCATGCTCAAGTTATCTCCCGCTTGGACTACTGCAATGTGCTCTACGTGGGGCTACCTTTGAAGGTGACCCAGAAACTACAACTAATCCAGAATGCGGCAGCTAGACTGGTGACTGGGGGCAGCCACCGAGACCACATAACACCGGTCTTGAAAGACCTACATTGGCTCCCTGTATGTTTCCGAGCACAATTCAAAGTGTTGGTGTTGACCTTTAAAGCCCTAAAGGGCCTCGGCCCAGTATACCTGAGTGTCTCCACCCCCATCGTTCTGCCCAGATGCTGAGGTCCAGCGCCAAGGGCCTTCTGGCGGTTCCCTCATTGTGAGAATCAAAGCTACAGGGCAGAGGGCCTTCTCGGTAGTGGCGCCCGCCCTGTGGAACGCCCTCCCATCAGATGTCAAAGAGATAAACAACTACCTGACATTCAGAAGACATCTTAAGGCATCCCTGTTCAGGGAAGATTTTAATGTGTGACATCTTAGTGTAATTTTGGTCTTTGTGGAAGCCGCCCAGAGTGGCTGGGGAAACCCAGCCAGATGGGTGGGGTACAAATAATAAATTATTATATTATTATTATCCAGAGGTACCACTGTAAAGCATTTTGAGCCCAGAAAAGAGCATTGGTGGTTGGGTGGGGGTGGGGGAGAGGAGAAAATATCCTTCTCTTTCTGCCAACTGAGGCCCAAAGCTGTGATTGCAGCCCTGACTTCTTCCTTCCTTCCTTCCTTCCTTCCTTCCTTCCTTCCTTCCTATGACATGTATTGTGGCGAGGGTCAAAAAGAACCATGAATATAGTTCTGTGCACCCAAGACACCTGCAGAGCTGCTGTTAGTCAATCAGCATTCCCCTCTCCACACCTTTTCACAGCCAACTGCATTTGAAAACAAAATATACCTTTAAAACATGTGTGGGGAATCTGTTTTGACCTTCTAGAAGCCGCATGCCAGTCGTGGGCAGAGCAGGAGACAAAGGTGGGCAGAGCGATGAATGTCTACCATTGTAGAGTAGGCTAGGCTCTGCATTCACGCCTCTGTGTCCAGACAAGCCAGAGGCATCATCAGATTTCAAGGACACATTTCAGCCAGACAGAAATACTCAAGCCTGAGGAGAGTCCAGAGAGCCAGATAAAGAGGCCTTGGGAGGCCTAAAGTTTCCCATCACTGTTTTAAAAGAATATGTGGTAGGATATAGCGTGGGATCAGCTCTTCAGACAAAAAAACAGACTATCCCCCGATCATATTCAAGGCCATAGGATATTCCCTCAGTGTATATGAGTCTCTGCTCTGCAACCAAAGCTTGTTTTTGCATCGCAAAAGCTACTAACAAAAGAATTACACAAGCCCAAGTTACACATACCTGAATGTCGTTACATGCAAGGCCTTGCGAGTTAGGGTCTAGGATTCGAAAATGTCCCACAGCAACATCACCTCCAACTGCTCGGGCCTGGAGTAAAAATCCCTCAAAACTGGAATCGCCGCTTGCCGTAAGAGATACTGAGTAAGAAGGATGTTGTAAAAAGAGTCAGTTTAAATGTTTTGCCACAACAAATATTAAGGGCAAAAAGCAACAACAAATGAAAGTTGCTTTAATTACTACCATCACTTCAGTGTGAGAATCTACAAGGGCTGTGTACACACACCAGGGTGTGTCCCACAGATCTGATTTTAATTTGTGCACTTTTGTCTACACCCGAGTGCTTTCAATTCAAATCTATCTTGATGTTTCCTGTCCACACTAGTAGGGGCTGATTGATGAAATGTATTTGTGTTCTGTGTTGTTCTCCCCTGCCTTTAATGACTTTTCCTCCAGTCCCCCAAAATTCCAAAGACTAGGGATCTGTACTCACTCAACTATATCTATCTATCTATCTATCCAGTGCATTTTTCTGGAGGAAATTTTGTGATTCTTTGTGCTTTAGTCCATTTACCCAATTTGAACTGTAAAATGGTGATTTTCTTCAGTCAAAATGAGAGTACCCCTAAACATTTTTAAAAGAAAAAAATGACTATCTATTCATTCATCCATCCAAGACCATATAACACCGGTCCTGAAACACCTACATTGGCTCGGTAGTGCGCCTGCCCTGTGAAACGCCCTCCCATCAGATGTCAAGGAAATAAACAACTATCTGACTTTTAGAAGACATCTGAAGGCAGCCCTGTTTAGGGAAGTTTTTAATGTCTGATGCTGTGTTGTTTTTAATATTCAGTTTGGAAGCCACCCAGAGTGGCTGGGGAAATAATCTTGTTGTTGTTGTTATTGTTGTTGTTGTTATTATTATTATTATTATTATTATTATTATTATTATTATTATTACCACTACTACTACTACTACTACTATTATCCCTCCCTCCCATGGAATATCACAGTAACAAACTATAATCAAAGCCCAAATTCTGAACACATTTGAAAGTGGGCAAAATGGTCTCTTTAAAAAAACCCACACACCTTTTTTATTTATTTATCACTAAACAGCACCCAGCCCCACCAGGTAGAAAACCTACTAGGTACTGCCTCTCTAGGCTGGGCATGCAGAGATATGAGTACCTCTTATCTCCAGACCCTCCCTCCCACTACAGTGTGGCTCAGAGAAAAACAAACTGTACATTTCACAGACAAGCACACATGGCAAAGTACAAAAACATGCCTACTTTCTTTATAGCAAACTGTAATGTGATTGAAATAGGAAACGCTTTCCATTGGACAAAGAATCCTTTTGTCTCTCCAGAGATGACTAATCCATGTGATCTTGTTGGCCAAAGATGACACACTTATTGCAGCTCTGAGCAATGATCCAAAAGAATCTAGCATGGCATTCAGGGCTCCCCGCCCCTGCCCCCCCCCCCCCGCCGTTCCGACAACCATTCCCAATAGACTGAGATTGTCAAAAAAGGAGAATCTAATGTGAAGGGCTACAGCAAAAAGTGAGGCAGAGGGCAGGGAGACATGGCATCAATGCATATACATGCACACCCACAGGGCAATTTGGATCCTGTTCATTTCACATTTGGGCTTAAACCAGGGATAGAGAACTTGCTTCCCTCCAGATATTGCTAGACTTCAGTTCCCATCAGCCCCAGCCAGCATGGCCAATGGTCAGGAATGATGGTCAAAGCTATTTATGGAGTGCAACAGATTGCCCATCCTTGGCTTAGAGATAAAAAGGTATTTAACAAAGGCTTGATGTTAAGTAGAGACATTGGGGGGGGCAGGGAGAGTGGGAAGGAAGCACTTCCTAGAGTGGACCTTTGACCTCACGTTTGGTTTACATCGCAGTCAACAAATGGTTCTGAATTCACCTATAATTTCATCTCCTGGGGCAAATGAAGTTTTGGAGGTAGAGATGGCATATGGCAGTGCAGAGTTCTGTGCAGTGAGTCCGTGACCAGGAACCATAGAGCTACAAGCCGCACTGATTTTTCCATTTGAGTAGCCGAGGACTCCTGAAGAAAACGCTCCCCATAAAAGAAAGAAGCTAGCCAACTTTTCCATCTGTGAAGAAAGCAAAACATTTGAAACATTTAAGTGAGGATAACAGACGATTGCACAAGCAGCTTAAAGGCAAATGGGGGAAGGATATCTCAATATCCTCTGTTATGGGGGTGGAGAACCTGCAAGCATGGTCAATGGCCAGCGATGATGGGATTTGTAGTCCAGCCGCACCTTGAAGGCCACAGGCTCCCCAGCCCTGCTCAACTGCTTAGACTTTTGCAATAAAATTAAGCTTAAAGGAAACACACTTTCAGATGATAAGCCACAGAATAAGACATTACCTCAGACAGCATGTATTTTGCATCCATGAAGATGCAGACAGCAAATGTCCTCAGCGCTGGACCTCAGTGTCCAGGCAGAATGATGGGGGTGGAGACACTTCTTCAGGTATACTGGGCCGAGGTCAACACTTTGAATTGTGCTCGGAAACGTACTGGGAGCCAATGTTGGTCTTCCAGAACCGGTGTTATATGGTCTCGGCGGTCGCCCCCAGTCACCAGTCAAGAGACCAGGGGCGCAATAATGCTACTTATGTGGTGTTCCACTGATACCAGAGACAAGGTGAATTACAGCAGCAGCAGCAGCAGCAACAACTGTAACCCAGAGCAGTTATTTAGCAAGCTGGAACAAGCACATGCATTCATAGAGCAGCACACTTACAAGCCTCTGGGTGCAAGAAGCAATACACAGTGAGTCCAAAAAGCCAAACCTTCCACCATGCCAATGAACTGTTTTGGTTATTGTGCTGACATGCACTGGGTGGGGCTGAACAGGCTACGAGGTGGTAATAATACGCTATGCACTGATTTGCTTACTCCAACAACAAAGTTGTTGTACCTGGGAGACTGTCCTATACACTGTCATTAAGACCACCAGGGTCAGTCCTGCTTTTGGAGTGATGAAGCTGACTCAGGTGGCAGATCCCGGGGTTGGCAGGAGCCCCCCAATTCATTTCCCTGAGTCCTGGAAGCCGACACTGCTCATTGCATGGGGAGACACCAGCAGCTGGGTAACCAAAGCAGAGCAGGGTGAGGTGGCCAGGAGGTTGTTATATTTACAACATTTATATACTACTTGATGGTAATAAAACAATAAAACTAAGAGTGAGAAACAGTGAAAATCAAACATTTAAAACTAAAAATAATTCAAAACCGCATTAAGCTAGAATTAAATAAAACACACGACGGCTTCTACATGTCAGAATAGCCTTGCTTAAACAAAAATGGTTTTAGAAAGTGCCAAAGGGAGATACAGTGAAGGCGCACATGGTTGAGGTCAATGGGCAGGGAGTTCCAGGGTTTACACTAAAGAAAGAGTATAATATGGCAGCTGCAACAGGGCCAGTTCTGCACTGTGCGATGGGTGTCCTCATGTAATTTGTTTTGGGGGTTCCCCCCCCAGCATTCATAGGATGCCATTGTCCGCAAAACGTCAGTCTGTATTTCCCTACTCCACCCCCGTTTAATCTGGATTTATTACTTTTTCCAGGAAAAAAATATGTTTTTCTTAAAAGTTAGCAAATTTCCGCATTACACAGAATTCCAGGAGTGGTGCAAAGGTGGTGATGTCGGGGCTCGCATAGGTGCAACAGTAGATGTGCAAGATTGGCTCTATCAGCATATCATCACCGCCCGGCCCCATCCCACAGCTCACACGCAGCTCTTAAGTACATGTGGGCGGTTCTCTTCTTAAACTTATCAGCTTTCAATTCATTCAGCATTTTTCATTGTTTCTGAGATTAAGACTTCAGGAATAGAGCCAAACCACTAAAGTCTCCCGGCTGCACGTATCTCACGTAACCCATCCAGCCTTTTAAAATAAATAGCTATTTTTCTTCCAATTAAAAATGAACTTTGTCACAGGGTTCTGTTGCTTATTGATTTCTGACACCTGAAAGTGAAACTTCAGACAAATATGAGAGCAAATTAAGGACCTGGAGGTTAGGGTGGGACAAAGAGAGAAATAGGGGAAATAATAATAATTTTCAAGTTTGGCATTTTTAAACTAAGGATGACTATTCAAAGCTATCCATAGTATCCTGGTCTGTCCTGCTCAATACTGTCAACACTGACCATCAGAGGCCAGGAGTGGGCAGCCAGGAGGAGCAGGGCAAAGTCACTTGCTTGGCTTCCCAATGTGGAGATTTGCGGCTACCAGTAAAGGAAATGGCGATGTCAGTGGGGTGCAGCCGCAACGGTGGAGTCAATCTGCAATTCCCTGTGTCCACACCTTACTGACCTCCCCACCTCTCTGCTCTCCCTTAAAGGTAAAGGGACCCCTGACCATTAGGTCCAGTCGTGACCGACTCTGGGGTGGCAGCGCTCATCTTGCTTTATTGGCTGAGGGAGCTGGCGTACAGCTTCCAGGTCATGTGGCCAGTATGACTAAGCCACTTCTGGCGAACCAGAGCAGCGCATGGAAACGCCATTTACCTTCCTGCCGGAGTAGTACCTACCGTATTTTTCGCCCTATAGGACACACTTTTCCCCCTCCAAAAATGAAGGGGAAATGTGTGTGCGTCCTATGGGGCGAATGCAGGCTTTCGCTGAAGCCTGGAGAGCGAGAGGCATCGGTGCACACCGCTCCCTCTCGCTCTCCAGGCTTCAGGAAGCTATCCGCAAGCCTTGGGAGCCCGGCGGGAGTGCTCACCGAGCTCTCAAGGCTTGCAGGCAGCAGCCTGCAGCCCGGAGCACGAGGTGCGCTCCGGAGCATGCCCTGTGCTTCACGCAGATGTTTGCAAGCCAGGCTCGCAAGGCTTGCGGGCAACAGCCTGTTCTGGGGGCTGGGGTCGGGGGAAGCTCGGGCTTCCCCCACCCCCACCCCGCAAGCAAGCTCCGGGAGTGATGGTGAGGTTGAGCGCAACCTCGCCTTCGCTCCTGGACCCCCAGCCCCGAGGCTAAAAACGATCCATCCCGCTCGCTGTCATGGCTTCTTTGCTCTTTGGGGCTCGGGGGGAAATATTTTTTTTCTTTATTCCCCCCCCCAAAAAAAAACAGTGCGCCCTATGGGCCGGTGTGCCCTATAGGGCGAAAAATACGGTATTTATCTACTTGCACTTTGACGTACTTTCGAACTGCTAGGTTGTCAGGAGCAGGGACCGAACAATGGGAGCTCACCCTGTCACAGGGATTCGAACCTCCGACCTTCTGATTGGCAAGTCCTAGGCTCTGTGGTTTAACCCACAGCGCCACCCGCGTCCCCTGCTCTCCCTTACTAGCAGTGATTTCTGTGCTGGGAAGCTGGGTAAGGAGCTCTGCTCTGCTACACTGGCAGCTACAGACAAAAACTCCAGGGTTTCAGACAGGGGTCTCTCTCTCTCTCTCTCTCTGCCCTACCAGGACATGCCAGGGATCGATCCTGGGACCTTCCACATGCCAAACATTTGCTCTACTGCTGAACCTCAGTTCTTCCCTTCGCAGATGACTCACCACAGAGCTTTTAGATCATTGATGTCCCTCTCAGATCAGATACTTCTCCACAGAGGCAGTTCAGAGATACCTACAAGATGCTGGGCGCTATATCTCTCAGTGATTTCCACAGACAAGTCAGTTCTGGTTTAAGATCTTCTATGACCAAATACCTTCTCATTTAAACCACCCCTTATGAAACTGCTGGCCCTTGTTAAGTGTTAGTAATACCTGAGGCACTCAGCTGTAAGTCGATGCATTACAAAGGCAGATATCCATCACCTACCTTTCACCTATTCCTAAGAAGCATCTCTCTGCCTAACACTTCAAGATTTAAACTTTAAGTGATACTAAAGTGCTCCTTCAACAAAGCCTAGTGTGATTTGCTTACTGTTCTTCCAGCCTCAGTAGGAGCACTTAAAGCTGCCCTTCGTTCTTGGAGAAAGGTAGAGGCACAAATGTAAGATACACAAAGTAATAAAATAAGTAGCTACTACCCTATACGTGTCTACTCTGAAGTAGGCCACAATGAAGTCCCAAGTAAGTACAGCAGGCATAGCCAACACTGTGCTCTGCAGTTTTTGTTGGACTGCAATTCTCATTACAGTGGTAACTCGGATTACATACACTTCAGGTTACAGACGCTTCAGGTTACAGACTCCGCTAACCCAGAAATAGTACCTCGGGTTAAGAACTTTGCTTCAGGATGAGAACACAAATCGTGCTCCGGCGGTGTGGCGGCAGCGGGAGGCCCCATTAGCTAAAGTGGTGCTTCAGGTTAAGAACAGTTTCAGGTTAAGAACGCACCTCCAGAATGAATTAAGTACTTAACCCGAGGTACCACTGTATTCCTGACCATTGGTCATGCTTGCTGGGACTGATGGAAGCTGTAGTCCCACAGCACCTCAAGGGCTAAGTGCCTGGTGTATAGGATTGCAACCTTAGTTACTTTGAGTGCTGGTAGCATCCATTTATTCCCCCTAAAAGAGTGCTGTGTTCTTTAATGCTTGGTGCTAGGCAAATACAATAGAACACACAAAACTGACCTGTAATGAAATTAGCAAAATTAGGACTGGAGAACTGGGAGGTGAGCAGCGTAATATAGATGTGGCTGAACTGGAGGCTGTAAGGTGTTCTGGAGTCACCTTTAAGAATATAAAAGAGCCTATGCACTCTCCCAAGTTGTGATTCCCTGTACCTGGCATCCACAGGCATGCTGCCTTCAACAGTGGAGGCATAACAAAGTCACTGTGGCTAGTAGCCACCAATAGCCTTACCCTTTTAAAGCCATCCAACTCAGTACCTATCACTATCATTTCCTGTAGAAGCAAATTCTAGACTTTGCATTGCATAAACCACTGCTTTCTTTCATCAGCCAGGTACAATTTCCTCCACCTTGGAAGAAATACAACACTAAAATAGGTGAAGGGTGCTTTGTATACAGAGTGGGCAGGCACAGACCTAGCACACTTCCCAGGATCGAAGCAGCGAGCCACTGCGCTCTTGTGCTTTCCATTCTGTACAATGGGCAAACTGAAAAAGTGAGAGGTTATTTCCCCAGAATGACATCTCCCGTGCTTTTTGCACTAGTAAAGCCCCAGGTCCCAACTCAGCCTCGTTCACACAGCATTTTCAAACACATGAGCTCAAAGGAGCAAAGCTAACAAATTCCACATGCCAGCAATCTATAGGTATATAGTGAAGAGGCCAGTAAAACTGCGTCCAGGGGTGCAACCAGTGGCGTAGCGTGGGTTGTCAGCACCCGGGGCAAGGCAAGTAATTTGCACCCCCTAACCCGTGGATTTGCGCCCCCTAACCCTAACCCCCAGATGTTGCGCCCGGTGCGGCCGGCCCCCCCTGCACCCCCCACGCTACGCCACTGGGTGCAACACACACCTCTCATTCTCTGTCTCACTCCCCACTTCCTACATCCCATTAAGTGCACAGCTAAGAGTTGCGAGGCAGGCAGCCCATTCAACAGGTGCAGTTTTCACCAACCCCAAAATGCACTGACCGGAAAAGTTTCACCTAGTGAATATCAGGAATATAGGAAATTATGTTCTCCTCCTATAAAGATCACTGGATCACTGGTGCATTAGTGGGCGGTAGGTATAAAAAGGTTGACTACCCCTGGTCTACACTGACCGGCAGCAGCTGTCCAGAATTTCAGACCAGAGTCCATGGGCATAGACAGGATTTTTGTTTGGGAGGGGGCAGGCCTTTTGTTAGGGGAGCAGACCTTTTTTGGGGGGGAAGAACCTCAGTTAGCTATGTATTTTTATTGCTTTACGGGGGGGGGGGCAGCTGCCCCTCTCTACCCGCCCACCTTGGCTACACCCATGCCAGAGTCTCTCTCTCAGCCCAACCTGGACTGAACCTGGGATGTTCTGCATGCAAGACAGACGCCCAAAGCTTGCCAACATTTCAGTCTCCACTCCAGCCCTACCTGGATAGGTCAAGGAATGAACCCGGGACCTCCTCCTACGCGAAAGATGCAGCCGTGCAATGCCTCTCCCTCGAAGTCAGCTTCTTGAAGCTTCTTCAAGACGGAAAGCGTGGCAAACTTAGGCGCATTCCGAATATTCCTGCTGCGGCCACTCCTCCTCGCCTTCGCTTCACCTTTCTTTGCAGCCCAGCCTTGGGATCCTGCGCACGAGCCGCCTGCCTGCCTGCTGGATGCAAAGTGGAGCCTTTGCGCTCGCCCCTCCCTGGCTTTAAGACCACGCCTGGGCCCTCTGCTGGCCAAGGTGGGCCACTGCCTTTGCCCCGGAGCTTTGTTTATTGCTGTGACCCGGCGACACGCGCTTATCAATAAAGGCGCGCGGGGCGGGGGTGCCTTTATCTTCACGGCCACGGGGGAAACTTTAATTAGACATAAAGGGTTGGATCCGGACGTCAGCTGAACTTGGGTCCCCTTGAGTTCAGTGGGTCAAGTTAGTCGCGAAGAAAAAGGGAAGGAATCGAGATGTTGCTAGACCCACATTGAATGGTCCCGGAGACATCAAGTCGCATCTAGGCTAAGGGTGCAATCCTAACCCCCACATCGTGTGTGTGTGGTGTTGTTGTTGTTTATTGAATGTATAAACTGCCCTATATGCAGGGGTCTCAGGGCGGTTCACAGAATAAAATCAAGATATAAAACCACAAAATGCATAATAAAAATAAGAACAACAACCCAATAGCCCCCCCAAAAAAACACATTTTAAAAGGGCATAGGATGTAAATCAGATCAACCAAAAAGGTAAAGGGTAAAGGGACCCCTGACCATTAGGTCCACTCATGGCCGACTCTGGGGTTGCAGCGCTCATCTCGCTTTATTTGCCGAGGGAGCTGGCATACAGTTTCTGGGTCATGTGGCCAGCATGACCAAGCCGCTTCTGGCGAACCAGAGCAGCGCACGGAAACGCCATTTACCTTCCCGCCGGAGCGGCACCTATTTATCTACTTGTACTTTGATGTGCTTTCGAACTGCTAGGTGGGCAGGAGCAGAGACCGAGCAACGGGAGCTCACCCCGTCGCGGGGATTCGAACTGCCGACCTTCTGATCGGCAAGTCCTAGGCTCTGTGGTTTAACCCACAGCGCCACCCGTGTCCCTCACAAAATACATAATAAAAATAAAAACAACAATCCAATAGCCCCCCTCCCCCAAAAAATCCCACATTTGAAAAGGGCATAGGACGTAAATCAGAGCAACCAAAGGCCTGGTTAAAAAGGAACATTTTTGCCTGACGCCTAAAGGTGTATAATGAAGGCGCCAAGCGAACTTCCCTGGGGAGAAGGGATGGGGAGCCACTGCAGAGAAGGCCCGTTCTCATGTTGTCACCCTCCGCACCTCTCGAGGAGGAGGCACACGAAGAAAGGCCTCAGAAGATGATCTCAGGGTCTGGGTATTTCATATTGAAAGCGACGGTCCTTGAGGTTTCTCAGCATGGTATTCTCCCCACACCAATCTCCACCAAAGAATGCTACCAGTTGGGGAGGGGGCTTCACCATGGTGAAGGAAGGTCCCAGTGCCACAGCAGTTCCCCCTTTAGTGGTAGCCAGTGGAGAGCCTCAAAGCAGAGATTTTCTGTATAGGGCACTTCCACTGCTATTCCCAATGAAGTTCACTGTTACCTTGTCCAAGTTATGAAAAATATAAACGAGGGGGGGAAACGTTTGTCTTAGGCTTGTGTTGTACACTCCCCACCGATATGTGAATGGCAAATAGTTCCACAAAGACTTTTGTGGTTTGTGCAATTTGCTCCTACCCTTTTAATATGCTTGTTTCATCCCACTGCTGTGGGGTTGGGAAATATTCCATTCCTTTTATCCTCTCTACCCAACCCTCAGGCTTCCTTGCCTGACCCAATGTGAGGTAATATAGCCTTCCATATGCCTAGGTAAAGGTAAAGGTATTCCTGCCCATAGGGGCCAGTCTTGACAGACTCTAGGGTTGTGTGCTCATCTCACTCTGTAGGCCGGGAGCCAACTCTGTCCGCAGACACTTCCGGGTCACGTGGCCAGCGTGACAAGCTGCATCTGGCGAGCCAGCGCAGCACACGGAACGCCATTTACCTTCCCGCTGGAGCGGTACCTATTTATCTACTTGCACTTTGACGTGCTTTTGAACTGCTAGGTTGGCAGGCGCTGGGACCGAGCAACGGGAGCGCACCCCGCTGCGGGGATTCGAACCGCCGACCTGACGATCAGCAAGTCCTCGGCGCTGAGGTTTTACCCACAGCGCCACCCGTGTCCCCCTTTCCATATGCCTAATTACTTCCAAGATCAGGATGTTTGTCTAAATCCTACTAGAATGGTCATGGGTGGTGGGCAAGGGGTGGGCATCATAGCCCCAGGTTCACAGCTTTCATTTCTTTTGAAAAAGTAAGTTTTCAGCATCTGTAGAATTCAAGGTGAGGCACAATTTACAGGCACTGCAAGTCTCATTTTTGTTTTGTTTTGTTTAAGAAGCTAGCCCCCTTTGCAGTGTTTCACTTTGCTCCCCACCCTCAACCAACCACCAAAAATTCCTGTGGACACCCATGAATGCAATACAAACAGCCCACAATTTCACTCAGCTGTGCGTTTGGAAGCTCCTCTCAGTCCTTCTAAATGTCCTTTCTTTCTGCAGTTTAAAGGATGAGGCTTTAAAGGACACATATACATTTTGGATAACGTCACATGAAGATGGAGTAAAAACCTAGCACTGGAAGCACAATAAAATAGGACTGCAAACATAATCTCTGAGAAGACATGCTCCGAGGTGAGCATTCTCAATTGTTCTCTGGTGTGGGAGATGTCAGTTCGGCAGGCACAGAATCAGCTGCATGCTTATTTGCTCAGCTAGTTTGCTTCTCCCATGATAGCTCCCTGAAGAGGCTCAATACAAGCATGGATGGCCACCACAGCTCCTGTGAGCAACACAGATGTCTTCCCATGTGCCCAAAGAAGACTTCGGTTGTGCATGCTTGCATGTGCTCATGGTTACAATGTGTGCACAGTTGTGGAGCATCACAGTTTGCGGATGTTTCCAATGGGTCCCCAAAAGTAGGCAAGCCCTGGTCAGGAAGATGTTTGCTCTTGCAAACTGGCCCTAACATTCAAGTACAGTGGTACCTCGGATTAAGAACTTAATTTGTTCTGGAGGTCTGCTCTTAACCTGAAACTGTTCTTAACCTGAAGTACCACTTTAGCTAATGGGGCCTCCCGCTGCCACCGCCGCACAATTTCTGTTCTCATCCTGAAGCAAAGTTCTTAACCCAATTTCTGGGTTAGCAGAGTCTGTAACCTGAAGCATCTGTAACCAGAAGCATCTGTAACCTGAGGTACCACTGTAAATATATTGTGTGTGTGTGTGTGTGTGTGTGTGTGTGTGTGTAGATGTATAGAGATGTATATAAATACATGTATATAAATGTATTTATTTAGTTATGGAAATATTTCTATATATGTTATAAATGTAGGATTGGGGGGGGGGGGAATCAACAGATTCTTTCCCCCTCAACTATAAATGAGAAGTTTTTATTTTTTTAAAAAGAACTGTATATTGCACAACCTAAAGAAAATCTGATACATGAATGAGATCCAGGATAGCATGAGCAGGCTTCCCCTTCCTCCTGCAGCCCCCACAATCTGCTCCAGAGGATTGAGAAACATGCTAGATTGGCTTTGGGGCATGTGGGGATGGGGTACAGGTGTGTGGGGAAGAGAAACCAGAGGTTGTATTGCACAAGTGGAATTCCATTGCACAAGTGGGGAGACGTCACCGGATGCTACCCATAATTAGGAATCTCAAAAACTGACAACTTTTGACAAAGTGCTGCAATATACTTGGTGGTGGTTGTTGTTTTAAAAATGAATAACAATAGAGCAACAACAGGGATTAGGGAAGAGTATAAGAATAGCCTGTCCAGTCCAGCATTCTGTTCCCATTGTGGGCACCACATATCCATGCGACACCTGCAAGCAGAACATGAATGCATTAGCTCTCTCCGCAACCTGGACTCCATGGCAAGCGGTATTCAGAAGCATGGTGCCTCCAGTGCGGGAGATCATAATCATCAAGGTTAAACAACATTTGTCTAATCCCCTTTTAAAGCCATCCAAGTTGGCTTGTGGTTGCAAATTCCATAGTTGTGACTATGTGCTGTGTGAAGTGGTACTTCCTTTTGTCTGTTCTGAATCTTCTAGTATTCAGCTTTGCTGGATGGCCCCAGCTTCCTCTAGTATTTTGAGAAAGGGAGAAAAAGGCCTCCCTATTTACTTTATCCACAACATGCTTGGTTTCAGACACATCTATCATGTCCATCCCCCGTTACTCACCTCCCCCCCCCCCCAAAGCCAGAAAATGTTAGGATCTTTCTTCATAGGGCAGTTGTTCAAGCCTCGCGATCACTGTGGTTTCCTTATTCAGAACCTTTCCAGCTCTTCAATACCTTGTTTGAGATGTGGCAATTAGAACTGTACACAGTATTCCAAGTGCGCTTGCACATGGTGAGATAACATTTCAGCTATTATGGTCACCTAGAGTTTTCATCTTATCAAAGCACCAACATGAACAAATGAAATAATCAACTCTTGAAAGATTAAATATCCCTTAATACAGATGTAATGGAATTTATTCCTAACCTACCTGCATGCTTCTATAACCCAGAACTTTCCAAACTTTTCAAGATGGTGACCAACTTTTTAGACACGCATCATTTCCTGACACAGCAATTCAGTTTTCCTCGCAAACCGGAGGTTAAACTAATCCTTTTCCAACCCTGGGCAGATCGCAGGGAGAATTCTCGTGACACACCTACACATTGCAGCCAACACACTAAACATGTCACAACACACGGTTTGGAAAGCTCTGCTATAGCCAATGGCCACAGTCCTACTCATGGTTAGGTGCAGGGATACGTGCATTTACTTCAACTGGCTTAAATGCATCTACTGCTGTATTGAACTGTGGCCAGTATAACCTTAGCTAAACTCCACACAGTATGATTTTGCTCTGCAGATAAGCATTAGCAACACTGCTGAAATAATTAACCTTTGTGCTAGCTATAGTATGGCTCCAAAGTAAAAATAGCCAATCAGATCTGCAGTACAAACACATCATATTTTTAATCAGGCAAATCAGCATATTCTCCTGCAATGCTGAAGGTGTAACTGGCTAATCTCACTTTTGAGTGATTTATTGCACTGAGATAGTGGCACAGTTGGATATGAGACCAAACCATATTCTAAGTGCATAGAACAAGCACGGCTTATATATCATCAGCGGACTGAAGCCACTGTGTTCTTTGAGACACAGCCTAGGACTCACCGATCCAAAGATCGGTGGTTCGAATCCCTGTGACGGGGTGAGCTCCCATTGCTCGGTCCCTGCTCCTGCCAACCTAGCTGTTCAAAAGCATGTCAAAGTGCAAGTAGATAAATAGGTACCGCTCCGGCGGGAAGGTAAACGGCGTTTCCGTGCGCTGCTCTGGTTCACCAGAAGCGGCTTAATCATGCTGGCCACATGACCCGGAAGCTGTACGGCGGCTCCCTTGGCCAATAAAGCGAGATGAGCACCGCAACCCCAGAGTCGGCCACAACTGGACCTATTGGTCAGGGGTCCCTTTAACTTTACTTTACCAATAATAACGTGGGCATATATTGGACCACGTGAGCTCTGACTGTTTGTGTCTCCTTGCCAGAACTGGTCTAGGAGCTCAATTCCACTCCTTTGTGACCAGATTCTCCCCACAGGAAAATTGGCTTTGTTGTCAAGCTGAAATGAAGACACTCCTTGACTGGACCACCCTGCTGAAGGTAGCCTGGGAGCATTTCCACTCTTCTCTTCACTATTTGAATAACATTGCAGAATCATCACAAACATAACCTCCCTATCGGACTCTCTCATCTCCTTCCATCAATGAAGGAAGATAACAACAACATTGCAACCTTCCCTAGATAGAAAGCGACACAGTAAAAAGCTCCTCCTAATGCAGACTGAGTCTGGTTCATGGTAACACACCGGCACTCACCCAGCCCTCCTTGCCCCATCTTTATTTGGGTTTCCATAATAGCTGAATTTGGCCTATTGGTAGTAGAAGTGGAGAGAGGGCCATTGCCCTGTGCCTCCTTTTGTAGGCTTCCCAGAGGCCTCTAGTCAGCCAGTGTTAGGAACCATGATGTGGGAACCACCAAATGTGCCTTGTTGGGCCTGATCCACTAGGGCAGGGGAGCAGAAACATACGGTTTTCTTATATGTGCTGGAACAGGCTTCCTCAACCTTGGCCCTCCAGATGTTTTGGACCTACAACTCCCATGATTCCTAGCTAGCACGACCGGTGGTCAGGGATGATGGGAATTGTAGTCTCAAAACATCTGGAGGGCGGAGGTTGAGGAAGCCTGTGTGGAAGCTGCCCAGAGTGGCTGGGGAAACCCAGCCAGTTGGGCAGGGTATTATTATTATTATTATTATTATTATTATTATTATGCCTCTCTGAGCTGAGGCAGGGACATGGAAGAGAAGCAGGGAGGCGACTGCAAAGCACCTTCGCTAGGAAGGCATTTTTATATTTTATATCCAGTATATAGTATATCCAGTGCTTTTTTCTGGGGGTACGCATACCCTTAATCATTTTGTGAATTTTTGTACTTTTGTCCATTTACTGTATTTATTTTTCCTGATTCGAACTATAAAATGGTGATTTTCTTGAGTCAAAATGAGAGTACCCCTAAACTTTTTTTTTTAAAAGGAAAAAAAAGAGCACCGAGTATTATCGCTGTTAGGCAAGAGCAGAAGCTGTCCACTTCGGTCTCGAAGCTAAACGCTCTGCCTACGCCTTGTTTCCTAAAAACACATTCCCGATTTCCTTCCAACCCTCTCTACCCGCGCTGAAGAGTTCGCTAAAAAAGACGCGGAGGAGGAGGGAGCCGTCTCTCTCTTTCAAAATAATCCCTCTTTGTTCACCCGCAGACAAGGCACTCTCGCGGCTCCGTGTCCTTCCGCACGCAGCTAAAAGCGGGCGGGTTTGTTGGTTGGCTGGCTGGCTGCCTCCTGCTCTCGCGCTCCCTCGCGCCGCCCCTCGCCGAAGGTGATTCGGCGCGAGGGCGGGGCCGGCGCGTGGGCGGGGCCGCCGCCGCCGCCGTTGGAAAGCGGCTCCTTTTGTGTTTTCCCCCACAATGCACCAGCGCCTCCTCCTCCTCCGCGGGAAAGCAAAATGGCGAAGGGCTGCGGTGGAGGCGAAGGGCTGCCCGTGAGGCTGCCTTGAGCTTCGTCCTCGTCCAGCCCACCCCCCTCCCCGGTCCAACGGCCCTATAGAGCCCCCCAGCACCACCCCCGTGAGGCGGTTGGTTCGCGAGGAGCCCGGCCGGCGGGAGGCTTCTCTCGGGAGGAGCGCGTTGAGCTCACTTGATTTCCCTGTATGAAGCGGGTGGCCCCACCGGAGAGACCGAATGAGGTGGGTGAAGGGAGCGGGGAGGGTAGCCGGGGAGGGGGAGGGGGGTCCCGGGAAGGGAAGCCCCCCCCCCCTCGGCTGGCGCAGGGAGCGGGAGAAAGAGCTCGGCTCCGTCTCCCCTCCCCTCCGCGCCCTCAGTTTCCTCCGCTGGCTGGATTTCCTTTCTCTGTTCTCCCCAAATCCGGTTTTGTTGGGTGGAGGGAACCGACATCACGAAGGCCTCTCTTTCTCTTCCACCCCCACCCTCCACTCCGACCTTATTTTTAATTGTGCTTTGTTAAAAGAAGGCGGGGAGGGGTGTCTTTGGGTAATATTACTGCCGACAGAAAAGCTGCATTTGTGGGTTTGAAGAGGCTTCTGGTTGTATTCCCCCTCCCCACCTCCCCACCTGGAGACCAAAACAAAGGCGAGGGCCTCCCGGGTGGGGGTGGGGAAGAGGGTGGCACTTTGATAGCTCGTGGCGACCTCGACTCCCAGGGAACGGGGAAGTTTCCTGGCTTTGTTGATCCGTACCTATGAACGAGCCGCGGCGTTTTGTTGTTGTTTTTTTTTTGTTATGATCATCGCTCTTTGCCTGTGTAGATGTTTATGTGGTGTTTAGAAAATGAGGGGGTCCGGTAATTTTAGACTCTGGATTTGCAAAAAACCAAAACCCAACAACCCCCAATAAAGATGGTATTGTATATTATTTCAAAGGGTGCTCGTTACTCTCCTCCTTCTCTTCATCTCACGTTTATAGTTTTAACACATTCCTAGTATGTTAGAGCAAAAGAAGTTTAGCAGCCCTGAGATAGATAAATGGCCACACACACAGTGAGTCTTCTAAAGAGGTCCTGTGGAATATGTGTACTCTGTACTCTGTATCCGTGGGGCCTCTTTTAAAGGACTCACCGTGTGTGTGTGTGTGTGTGTGTGTGTGTGTACACATACACACATGCTTCTGATCAAGCACAGAATTTCATGCCTTAAATAATTAACTGTGGCCATATAGGTTGATAGCTATATAGGTTGGTAGACCATGAGACTTTTAATCTCCGGGTCACAGGCTTGATCCTCATGATGGGCAAAAGATTCCTGCATTGCAGGGGGTAGGACTAGATAATTCCTTGTGGTCCCTTCCTACTTGTGATTAATTGCAATTTCTGTCCAGCTGCTGTTTGCTTAGTGGTCTTGGTTGATGTCCTTCCGCTGTCACTTAACCGCTATTGCAATGCATTTTATGTTATTTTTTTCCTTTGATGTGGATAGCACAGATTACATTATTCTGGTTTTCAAATGTTACTGTGCCACTCATCTCAGTGTTTTGGTGGTTTGTTCCTTATGTGAAAAGCAGGTTCAGTTCATGAATTAAATTGAGGGTGTCCTTTCCTTTGGGGGAAAATCAGTTTCACAAGCTTTTAACTCATTTCTGGGATGCTAAATTCTCCACTATGACTGCCAGCCTCTCTTTAGAATTCCTGAACTCCAGGTGCTCTGTGACAGTATGGTGGAATTGGAGCAGCAGTATGTAAGAAAACTATCTTGAGAAAGTCCAGATTAGTGGGGCATGGCAACCCTCCTGGTGAACAAAGGTATTAGGTGTCTATATATCCCACCCTTTCTCTGAGGAGCTCAAGGCAGCATACATAGGTCTCTCCACACCCTTTTATCCTTGCAGTAACCCTGAAGATGGTTAGGCTGAGTAAGTACAGTGCGATCACATTTTGCACAATGGGTACATTTTGGGGATGGTGCGCATACACAAAAATACATATACAGTGGTACCTCGGGTTAAGTACTTAATTCGTTCTGGAGGTCCGTTCTTAAACTGAAACTGTTCTTAACCTGAAGCACCACTTTAGCTAATGGGGCCTCCTGCTGCTGCCGCGCCACCGGAGCACGATTTCTGTTCTCATCCTGAAGCAAAGTTCTTAACCTGAAGCACTATTTCTGGGTTAGCGGAGTCTGTAACCTGAAGCGTATGTAACCCAAGGTACCACTGTACTTTGAACCACTTCAATGCAAGCAATCTTACCTTCTGGACCTGATGCACCAAATGGGTCTTACTCCAACAAGCAAGGCAGAGAGCTTTTAAGTTGTCAGTCTTGCTTACCAGACTCTGGGAGGCTCTCAGAAGATCTCATGAGAGGCACCCATAGCCTGGTAAGCAAGACCAAGAGCTTAAAAACTTTCCAACCTAGGAAAACCCTGTGCAAGAAGAGCTTTTAAGCTCTTCAGCTTCCATGCATTTAAATTGTGTGATTTCAACCAGCTGGCCTTCAACTGCATAAACCTGAAATTGCATGTGTTAAATGTATGTAAGTTGCAGGTTACCTGTACAGGCAGTCATTGTGACAGCCCAATAACCAAGCGTCCACTAACACTATACAATGAAAAATGTCAGTTATTCTTTGGTGAAGAAAAAAAGAGCCGGTATTGTGATGTTGGGAGTTGTAGTCCCAACAACATCTGGGGACCTAAGGTTGAGAAAGGCTGGTTAGAGGTTAAGAGTAGGAGGACTTTGGAGAGTTGGATTCAAGTGCTTCTTCAGCTGTGAAGATTACTGGGTTCCCATGAGCTAGCTCAGGGTCATCAAGGTTTACCTTGCCTGGGCCAGTTCACTCCAGTGGAGATCCCACCGAGGGTCGGATTGTGCACGTGTGTGAGCGTGCATGTGATTTCCGGCACCGCGAAAATGAGTCCCCGCACCGTGTTGCACTGGTTTAGCACAGCGTGGGGGCTCGCCAAGCAGGTGGCTCGGTTCGAGGGCAGCTCATGGGCCTGTTAAACAACCCCCATGGACCGCTTGTGGCCCATGGGCCTTAGGTTTCCTACCCCTGGACTAGCTAGTCACTTAATCTTCGCCTAATTTCTTCACAAGATTGTTGAGAAGAAGAAGAGTTTGGATTTGATATCCTACTTTCTCACTACCCTAAGGAGCCTCAAAGCGGCTAACAATCTCCTTTCCCATCCTCCCCCACAACAAACACACTGTGAGATGAGTGGGGCTGAGAGACTTCAGAGAAATGTGACTAGCCCAAGGTCACCCAGCAGCTGCATGTGGAGGAGCAGGGAATCGAACCAGCCATGTAGGGTGCCTTGAGCTCCTTTCAAGAAATATAGTATATAATTAATTGATTTAAAAATATATTCCAGATAGGTGTTATTTATCTACTGGAATATTTTGGTAATCTCACTTGATTTAACAAGAGGTTGTGGGGACTGCAGTCTTACTGAGGGTACATTAGCATGGGACTGGGTATTGGGGAAGCATATTTTTTTCTATATTAATTGGTATAGTCAAGGTAAGTGCACCCCTGCATTGTCTACAACAAATGAAAGAAATTGTGGATTCAGTGATAGTAATAAAATCAACACATGGGAGCTTGGTTGCTTGTGAAGCCCACAAATCAGGGGTAGCATAGCAGCCTCAGACTTCTGTGTAAAAAAGTAAGGTAGTCACTTCCTACAAAGTTCATTGCACAGCACACAGTTCCTTACCTGCTCTATTTAGTTGTTTATTTACACACTTCTTATATCACTTTAACTACAGTAACCTCTAAGTAGTTTACACTCACACTATCCTTGTTGTCCACTGTAAGGGTTCTAGGTGGGGGTCTTCCTAGCTAGAATACACACAATTGTTAGAACTAGAACTGCCTGGGACTGAACATGTTATTTTACATGCAAAAACATGAAATGTAATACAGCCTTTTTGTGCACATTCAAAGAATGTGGGCCGCTTTCAGACCCAGAAGAGGGCAAAACAGGCATGGTAGGCTTATGCTCACTGTGGTGAGTGTAGTGGTGGTGTAGTGGTTAAGAGTGGTAGATTCGTAATCTGGTGAACCGGGTTCACGTCTCCGCTCTTCCACATGCAGCTGCTGGGTGACCTTGGGCCAGTCACACATCTCTGAAGTCTCTCAGCCCCACTCACCCCACAGAGTGTTTGTTGTGGGGGAGGAAGGGAAAGGAGAATGTTAGCCGCTTTGAGACTCCTTCGGGTAGTGATAAAATCAAATCCAAACTCCTACTCCTCCTCTTCTTCTTCTTCTTCTTCTTCTTCTTCTTCACCTCACTTTTCAGTCCAAACTTTGGAAAAGGAAAAAAGAAAAGCTATACTCTGTTATCTGTATGTTTTCTTTATTTTAACTTGAAGACTAGTGGGCAGGTTGTTCCAATCCTCAAAATCCCTTGTGCTTCTTATTGAAACAAGAGAAGGGTCTCCAGCTCTTATCTAAGCCTTACCTTTTCATTGAGGCGTTGACTTCCTTTTGCAGAACAGAAGGATTGGTGATTGCCATGTTCCATTCCTCATTACCTCACAGCTGCTTCCTGGCTGCTGTCCACATTCCCTGGAACATGTGAAGTGGTCATTGGACAATCCACTGGTCATTGGTGGCCAGTTAACATCTCATCTACCTTCAGTAGCCAGCGACCATTTGCATGGCAGACAAGTTGAGTCCTTATCACTTCTATATCATACAGCATGTAGAGCGGCTTCATTGCTGGGTCCTCATTTTTAAGCAGTTGAAATGGGCTAGCCCTACTCTGGAAGCAGGGCTGTGGCATCCTGTAGGTCTACTTGGAGTCCATTAGAATCAGTTGCAGCGGCAGTTCACAGAATTTTAACCTTTTCCTGCTTACCAACTTGCTCTAGCAGAAGAATACGTGTGGGAGCAAGCTCAACTTGCTTTGTGCAGTGGCGCTTCATCATTTTGTGTGCACAGTGAGAACATGTGTAAGTCTCAGTCTGCTGCATCTGTGTGTCGTGTTTTCTGATAGTTGTGGTGTACAGAAAGGGGAAGTACCACCTTCTGGATTACCAGCATCAGTTGGCGGCAGAGTAGGAGGAAATGGGGGCGGGGGGGGGGGAGACCGCTTCTATTGCCATGATCTGCTCTAGACTTTGCCAGCTCTGTTTCTGCCCCCAGTTTAGTCTTGTCCAGCTACCTCTGCAGTATTTTACCATTTCACCTCAGTGTTGCACTATTGCTCTCGTGTTTTGTTTGCACTGAGCTGAGAGCTGGATAGCAGAGCCACTGATCAGCTGTGAACATCTACTCCTTATGCAGTTCTTCCAAGCTACCAACCTCATCCTGGTGCACTTCTAGTTCCATGTACATTTAGAAATCGCATGTATTTAGAAACCAATGTAACCAGCTTAGTGTTTTTGTTTGGAGAAAGTTGGGTATATATATATATAATTTTTTTGTAATTCAGCCAATTATTTGAGGTCTAGATGAATGCAGATATATATCAACTGTGGGAGCAGAAGCCCACTTCCTTATGTGGATTTCCTATAGTTTCTCCTTCCATCACTAAGAAAGTAATTGCGTATTAAAAGGAAAATATTATTCATGGTCATCGATGGTATGACGGAAGATTACCTTTTTTACTACTGTTTTCATAAGCATAACACTTGACAAACACAAAAACGTCATAATTTGCTTATTTTAGAAAATGGTTATACAAGTATTAGTGTTATAATTACTTTTCTTAATGATGACATTGCCTTTTTGAATTATTGGGGTATATTTGGGTATTGGCAACCAAATGCAAGTTTGTAGTATTAGCATAAATTTAGAATTGCAGTTTGAATATCCTAAGTAGCCATGACCAGTGGATTTCACTTGGTAAAAAACGTAAAATGGACCTTCTTAGTGATAGCACCCACTCTCCAGAACGCTGTCTCCCAGGTAATTGGTATGGAGGCAGCAATGATCTCTAAAACATATGCAGCAAACCTTTAGTCAAAAGTAGACCCATTAATTTCAGTGTTTGTTCTGAATAAAACTTAGCTGAATACCACCCTATATGTTTATCCAAGCTTTCCTGGACTATTTTCTTTTTCTTTTTTTCTTTTTTAAAGGGGTTTTCTACACTGCTCAGTTTTATTTGTGATACATGTTTTGCTTTTTTATCTAGTTTTTAGGAATGTTTTAATTGAATTTTGTGTTTTTATGTGGACTGCTTAAAATATTTTTCCTACATTAAGTGGCCTAAGAATTGTTTCCAACGTTAGTCATGATATAGACTTATTTCAGTGTGTCTGCTCAGAGTTTGACTAATGTTGGGTATCACCAGGTTCATTGATCAGCATATTTTTGTTTTAAATGTTGAAATTATAAGTGTTGAGTAGACTATCATAACCCAGATCTAATAGTTCTTCAAAGTAACTGTAACCAACCAAAACAGAAGTACATTGCCTTCTACTTTACCAGTCTACTGCTACTGTTGCAACAGATTTTAAGGTTGCCATCTTGTTTGTGCTTTGGAGTAAGTCTCATTGGAATCAGTGGGATTCCAAATCAGTGATTCTGGGAAATGGGTTATCTGTAAGACTGCAAACATAAGCTTATTTACTGTGGAGCAAGCCGCATTGAACACAGTGGGACTTCGTACAGTCATACCTCAGGATAAATATGCTTCAGGATAAGTATTTTCGGGTTGCGCTCTGCAGTGACCTGGAAATAACCGATTGCGCTACTTCCGGGTTTCGCCGCTCACGCATGCGCAATCAAAATGACATCATGCGCGGAAGCGGTGAAACGCGATGCGTAGTCGCATTTTACGTTCTATTCAGGATGCAAACGGGGCTCCGGAACGAATCCCGTTCGCATCCCGAGGTACCACTAGTGAACATGAGTAGGATTATAATAATGCTAATTTTATTATTTGTAGCATACCCACCTGACTGGGTTGCCCCAGGCACTATGGGTGGCTTCCAGCATATATAAGAACATAACAGATCATTATGTTCTCTTTTAACACAATTATGTACTTGTCAAAATTAAGTTGTTGTGTTGTGTACAGCTGGTTTTGGGGGCTCTTCTATCAGTAGACATTTTCAATGGATGAGTTCCATCCCTCTATCCCAGGGTTCCCCAGTGGTTATAGGGAAGATGAGGCTAGCCTAATTCACTTGTTAAAATTTGGTAGATAAATTATTGGGTGCAGGGAAACACTCTTTCATTAATACCACATTCTCCTTTTCACTGTGTGTTGAAAGTTGGAATTCATGATTTACCTGGCACTGCATCCATCCCAAGATTTAGAAGCCAAGAGCAGTGTTTGCTCTATTTCCTTACAACTTTTTGTAAGTGCCTTGGTTATGGTTTTGTGTTCCGATGTGTTACGCAAATACTCATTGAACAAGTACAACATCGCACTTGCAGAGTGAAAGGAAGCATTTTGCATTTGTTGCTGTACTGTAAATAGAAAATTTAAAATGACACTTATTTTTATCATTACAAATGGCACCAAACGACCATTTTACTCGTTAGTTGTGCAAGTAATTCAGAGGATTATATTGACAGTAGAAATGGCAGAACTCAGATGTTTACCACTCAATCTTGACATCCAGGAATATGATCTACTACCCCAGCCCTGTATTTTGATATTGCAGTAGCTACAATTCCCCAGGAGGAAGGCTAACCTCACCTTTCATATTCATATCTCAGATTTTTCTTCAGATAAGTTCTGCTTTCAGTCCCACTCCTATTTTGAGTACTCTCTTTTTTCAGTATATTAACTTAATTAGATTGTATTTATTTGCATTTTTGGTGTCACATGGCTTGTAGTTTTCTGATGGCTTTTAGCTGGAGGGTTGCAAGGTGCAAAGAGGGCTTTATATTTTTACTACAAGAAGAATAGCAAGTGGCAAATTATTCATATTAATTCTACATTTATTTTTGTTCTTTAGAGACTCTACGGGGGTGGGTAATTCAGTGGTCCACAAGCGGTCTCCTTTACGCCGAAACCAAAAACCACCAACGTCCTTGACCAAACTGTCCTCGCGGGATGGACAGAAAACCAAAAAGCCAGTGTGCAAATTCGAAGAAGGTCAAGATGTCCTAGCTAGATGGTCAGATGGCTTGTTTTATCTTGGAACTATCAAAAAGGTAATTTGTGTCCAACAGCCTTGTAAAATGATCATACCTCTGAGGCTGTGCCACCTAAACACTAACATTTATTCTCCTTTTCAGATAAACAAACTTAAGCAGAGCTGCTTCATTATATTTGAAGACAGTTCTAAATCCTGGGTTCTCTGGAAGGACATACAAACAGGCAAGAACCTTACTTTATTTTTATTGATACTATGAAATTTCAGACCTCATCTATTTCCAGTCTTGTCCCAGTGAGAGACCCCATGGGAGGGAACAGAATAAAGTTAAAGGCTTTGTCAGGGAGTTTTGACCACTCTGCATTGATCTTGGATGGGCAACATTTATCAGCATGGCCCTTAAAGCAGGCATAGGCAAACTCCGGCCCTCCAGATGTTTGGGACTACAATTCCCATGATCCCTGACCACTGGTCCTGTTAGTTAGGGATGATGGGAATTGTAGTCCCAAACACCTGGAGGGCCAGAATTTGCCTATGCCTGCCTTAAAGTCTTATCTCCTTCAATTTCTTATGTCTATGCTGGAAGCAAGACCTGGCTGAGCCATCTGTATGGCAGTGTCCTGTTTGAGGAACTTCCCCAGGAAAGTGCATCTGTTGCTGTTTAGATGTAAACAGCTGGCCCCCAAAACATGATTAGCTATTGCTAATTTACACTGGTCATCATCCTGAGCTTTTATAGGAAAGAGGTGAAGAGGGTGATATAAAAATGAATTTAATAATAACATGTAGTTTTATTCCGCGAGCTGGCTGGCGGTGCATAGCTTCTCTCTCCCACCCCAGCTGCGGGCAGGAAATACCTCCCAGATAGCTCCCCACTTGCTACAGCATTGAGGGAAACCACACTTTCGCCAACCGGATGACTGGCGTCGCCCTGCTCTCCCCCCCCCCCCCCCCCGTGCCATTATCGGTGTATTGGATGACCCCAGTTTTTTGATGTGATTTTTGAGTCAAAAAAACTCATCCAATACACGGAAAAATACGGTAATACAACTGGTATCCATTTAGTCTATGTATTTTATTTATTTAATGTAAACCATAACATTTTATCTTTTTAGGAGCTACTGAAAGTGGGGAAATGGTCTGTACAATATGCCAGGAAGAATATTCAGAAGCACCCAATGAAATGGTTATTTGTGATAAGTGTGGTCAAGGTAAAGTGAACTTCTTAATGTGCAGAATTTTTTAAAAATTCAGGATTGTATTACACAGTGTCACTCAGCTGATGGCAAGGGTTCCATCAGCAAAAGAGGAAGGGGATTTTATCTATTTATCTATGTATCTGTTTGTTTATTTATTTAGCCAATTCACTATTCCCTCTACAGCCTTTCATATGCTCTTGAAGCTACTCCACAGGTTCCCTTAAAATTCTGGAGCAGATTGCTGGAGGCAGGGGCTTGCAGAAAATTGCTCCCCTTCCTATTTTGCTGATGGAAACCTTACCATCAGCCGAGTGACACAGTTAAGTTAGTGCTGTGTCCACTGTAAGTACACGGGGTGAGATTGAGTGTTGTGCCAGCGGACCCGACAGGTCTTCCTCGTCCTTCTCTTCCCTTCTCCAGCTAGAGGGTCCTCTAGCCCTTCAGAGCAGATTTGGATGGCAGAGGTGTGTGTGTGTGTGGTGTGTAGGAGAGGAATTGGAAGTTCTCTTGTAGGTCTGTTACATAAGCAGTCTGGCACTGTTACATGTTGTCCCGTTGATACGGTTGTGTACATATGGGATATGTATTGTACCTCTTGACATAAAATACATTTGAATTATAATGTAAAGCAGAAGATGGATTGGGTTTTCTTTATTGTCACATGCCATAAAGGTTAAGATGGCAAGGGTGTTTAGTAACCTTAGAGTAATAAAACATTTAAACAATCTTTTTAAATTCAGGTTATCACCAGCTGTGTCACACACCAAATATTGATTCCAGCGTGATAGATTCAGATGATAAATGGCTTTGCCGGCAGTGTGTCTTTGCAACAACAACAAAGGTAAGTTATTCCCTTTGTGAAGTGACTACAGTTTAAATTTGAACTTGATTTTGTATAGTAGTGGTCGCTGCTTCAATCTGTTTTATTCCAGAGAGGTGGCGCACTTAAGAAAGGACCAAATGCCAAAGCACTGCAAGTCATGAAGCAGACATTGCCTTACAATGTATCCGACCTTGAATGGGATGCAGGCCATAAAACAAATGCCCAACAGTGTTATTGCTACTGTGGAGGTCCTGGAGAGTAAGCATGTTGAAACTCTTATGAAAAGATTTTCTCTCAGATTTATTGCTGTATATTCTATTAAATACCAGTAATCTGTATGAGATGTTGTGTTCTGTTCCAGAAATATTATGTATATATTTATAAGGCAATTTTAATACAGTAATGGCCATTGTATCAGCGACCCTAGGCTTTCATTACACTTTCTGTTCAGTTTTAAAGTCTGCATTCATAAAAATAGGATTGTTAAGCTCACGTTTCTACACGTTTTAACTTGGGAGCAAGCTTCATTAAACACATTGGGTTGTATTCAACTAAATCCTACTTGGAGAGTAGAGCAGACCCACAGAACCTAGGGTTATGTTCATTACCTTAAGTGAGCCTACTCCCAATAGGACTAGCTTTGAATAGCACCCAGTGAGAGTTACTTTCAAGTAAACATGCATAATATTAAGCCACACATTTTCAGTTGGGAGTAAAATTATGATAAAATTTCCTTCAGCTTTCCCCCCGCTAAGTGTCACTTTTCCATTTACTGAAATGGAATGGATTGCATTCAGATCTGCCATGCAGAACAGGCTTCCACTCATCACCTTTCTTTCTTCTCACCTACAGCCTCCTATGGGCCCTCAAAATCTCCTACGGGAGGTTGGGGGTCTGTTTGCCCAAATTTGGATTCTGCCCCATGTGTTTGCACTTCAGTAGGGAACACGTAACACATTCCAATTCAATTCTTTCCTTTCTCCCTTTCTGTTAATGAAGCTGGTATTTAAAGATGCTACAGTGCTGCAAATGCAAACAGTGGTTTCATGAGGCTTGTGTGCAGTGCCTCCAAAAGCCAATGCTGTTTGGTGACAGGTAAGGTGTATTTTCTTGATCCTACTTGTGTTTGTCTGGGTTTTATTCTGGGGGGCAGGCCAGGGGGAGACACAATAATGCATTTATACGTATAGCATCATAATACTATTATTTTCTGCACACTTGCAGTTATGGCATGTGGTGACGTTCTTATTGCTGTTCCTTGTTAGGATTGTATTAGTCTATATTTTTATTTGTAATTTGTTACAGAATATAACTGTCACCATTTACCTAGCTATGTATTTAGTTAGCTTGTATAAATAAATAAAGTTACCTAGATAAAGATTCAGTTATCTTAACAATTATATTTATAATAACCGCTTGTTATGCAAAAATTCAGTTATATGTTTATAAAGAATTATACCCAAACCTCACTATAAACTCCACAGATTCAGATATCCAAACAACCTTTTCCGTGCTTTGTTGGTTAACTGCAGCCATTTTTGGGTAGAAACTATGGAGGGAGTGGGGAATGAGACAAATGAGAGAGCAGGAGAGATTGGGCAAATCAGATTTTCCTTTGTCTCTCTTTTGCTGGTTGGCTGCAGGCATTTCGGGAAGAAACGATAGAGGGCAGGTGAAGAGGTCAGACAAATTTCAGATTAGCAATGTTTGCATAAGAATCAATATGAATCATGGACTTGTTTTGTGAATGCTCACTTAACGAACAATTTTCAGGGAATGCATTGTGTTTGGTAACCGGGACTTGCATGTATATAAAACAAAGGAAGCATTTTAAGTTCACAAATCTAGATAACTATTAATTATTTGATATGCTACTAAGTAGTTTGTATTGGCTCCTTTGGGCTTTGAAGTCATAGACATCGTGCAAAGTGAATATGTTGCTACAAGTAAGTACTTTCTCAGCAATTACTTTTTTGGTTATTTATTTTTATTTTTAGGTTTTATACATTCATTTGTTCAGTTTGTAGTTCTGGACCAGAATACCTCAAACGTTTACCCTTGCAATGGTAAGTACAATGTTGCACCGGAGGAAATCATTCAGTAACCTAATAATTCACTAAGTTGTTTTTAGTTGGTTCTCATAACGTGCCTTTCGCTAATGTTTCTGGGGCAAGGGCCCCATTGACTCATGATCAGGCTTCTAGGGGTCACATGTCAAAATTGGCATGGCCAAGGAAGGTGCAACAGTTATAAAGGTTTTTCTAAGGGACATATTTGGGGATTTTGTAAGGTCACCAAAACGTTTTGGCAGCACAGAATAGCAGTAGGGTGCACATGAGAGTGGTCAGTTAAAATACTTTTTAAAAAATGGGTTAAGGGAGGTGACGTTGAAGGATGACAAAAAACTGGGTATCACAGCAGGGCACAGATTAGCTACCCATGCTGTAAACAAAGCACAAATAGTAAGTTTGTAAGTCTAGTAAGTTTGTGAACAATTACTGTTATTAGTATATTCCTCCTCTCTGGCTTCATATTGAGAAACAGAAATAAAATGTCTAGTAAGTGGTCATTCTTAATAAAAAGGTAAGGCTGTTGTCAGTTTTCTTGGTCACCAACAGGTAGTGCTGTGCTGTGAAATATGGCATGACAACAGACTTCTGCAAGCTGCTAGGCCATCATATCAGTGTTGGAGGGTGAGAAGGGATGTGGTGGAGAGAGAGAGGAAGGCTTTCCAGCTGTAGTCCTGTTCTTCTGTTGCCCTCACTTCCTACCTCTTCTGCTGAATCTCAAACAGTGTCATTGGTGTGAAGAAGACAGTATGAACAGGGGAGGGGAGAGCAGGGAATGGAGAAGGGGGGTTGTCAAGGGAGCGGGAGGTAGGCCTGGCTGGCAGGCAAAGCAAGCTGGGGCATGGCCCCAGTAGTTTATAAAGTTTATAAAGTTGTAAAGTTCCTTAATGTAGCACAGTATGCTGGCTGATTTATGAAGAGCCACATCACTACTTTAGCCGGGTGGGGTTCATACCTATGACATTTTAAAATTTCCTAATTGTTTTTATTAAAACCTTTTGAATTCTAGGGTAGATATAGCACACCTATGCCTTTACAACCTAAGTGTTATTCACAAAAAGAAATACTTTGATTCGGAGCTTGAACTCATGACATACATTAATGAAAACTGGGATCGACTCCACCCTGGTGAGGTAAGTTGTTGAAATGCTATTGGTCATCAGGTCAAACTATTGTGATCAGTAGACTTTTAAAAAATGGGCTAGTCCATTTACAGAATATATCAAGGGTATAAAATTCCTGTTCTAATGAAATGATAGCTGGTTTTCAGAGGATTACGTTAGGGTTGTAAGCGAGGGACTTTAACATGCACACCAGTAGCTACAAAAGGCTGTCATTTAGCACATTAAGCCATAGTTTAAAGAAAGTCAGTGCATGAGTTGGTGGCAGCTCCATAGAATCATAGGTTTTTTTGCAAGTACAGCCTGATTTCCTTTATGCACAAAATTGAATGGAAACCGTGACAGTGGCCTGAAACATAATTTTATGTACAGACGACCGATAAATGTCCACCTGATTGACAGTGCCAAACACAGAAGTGACCTGAAAAATTTGCTAATCATACCACTAAAAGGCCCCCCCCCCACTCTGCCAACATGCGTGGGGGCTGGGGAAACCCCCCATGCAAAGTGGTCAGCTCTATTGTACAAGATAACAGAGATCCCACTACACTATTAGAAAAAAACCCTAACTGCTTTATTGCATTTATTTGTGTAAAATGTGTGCCACACAAATCTGGCATCATTTTCTGTGCGCTTACCTCTAATAAAAATTGTTAACTCTATTTGTAAAATGCTTGTTTTCCTGTCATTATAATGATAGTTGAAGTAAATTCAGTACCAAAAATAACAGGCTGGATGGTGATTACTTTTCTCTGATTGCACCTAATCTAGAAAAGATTGAGGATTTCAAAATTATTTTTAATAACAATATTTTTAAAATTCATAAATGTACCATTAAAAAAACACTGAGACAGAATAATGCACTATGCATACAATCTCAATGAGACTTCATTCTCCTCTCCTCCCTCTGTAGCCCATCACACTCCAAAAAACAATTCTATTATTTAGCTGCTTTGTTTGATAGTCAACAAAAGTTTATAGCTAATTTTTAAAAAGCAGTCATATTCTAAATGTATTCCTTTCATACTACTGTCATGTTCAGTTCCAGCATTTCATTAAAATGCAAGGAATTCTAAGTCTAGTTCTGTCAAAGCTATTCATTGTACCTGATACAGAAGTAGTCTGTTGGTAATATGTAAATAAAATAAAGCATGTTATTTTATTAACATTTATTGCTTTATTTTATTAATAAAACACTCCTAAACATGAATGCTATGCTTATTTGTTTGAACAGATGTGGAATTTAGGAATTCCCCCTACAATTTCCATACTGCCTTGTTAGGATGTTGAAGTTATTCAGCATACTACTTTTTCAAATTTCATTGTCTTAATAGTCAAATGCAGTAGGTATTCTAGAATATTACTCTAGATTTCCTAATGCATGTAGGAATTCTAGAATACAAATACACTTTGTCTCTTTGAATGGCTGAAGGTAATAATTGTGATCAGAAGTTTTACTGTAACTTTTAGTAGGTTAAATCACTTCTTAATACTTTACAGCTGGCAGACACACCCAAATCTGAAAGATATGAGCATGTTCTGGAGGCATTAAATGATTACAAGACTATGTAAGTTGATAGGGTTTTTATACACTTTTCTCTTCTTGATTTTGTCCTGAGGTTTCTTTGAATGATTCCCTAAAAACATGTCCATGGTAGCAGCATGAGGAGGCACTGCAAAATTGTTCAAAGTCAAATCTGTAGTTATTGAGATACAAGTTAGGTGTTTAGCTGTCCTTTCGCTGCATTTGAAGGGAATTAAATATTATGTCTAGGGACATAATATTGGTACTAGTAAGTTAAATTGGGGTTTATGTGTATATTCAAAGAAACACTTCTAGCTTCATGTTCTGTGTTTAATGTTTAACAATGTAGGTTTATGTCTGGAAAGGAAATAAAGAAGAAAAAGCATTTGTTTGGTTTGAGAATTCGTGTTCCCCCTTGCCCCCCAAATGCTGCTTTTAAGGCTGAGAAAGAGCCTGAGGGAACTTCACATGAGTTCAAAATTAAAGGCAGAAAGTCATCTAAACCTGTGCCTGATCAGAGGTAAATCATGATTCGTTCTCTCTTGGAGTAAATAAATTATTTGACAAATGACTGGTAAATGCATTTCCTGATACTTTAAGTATCTAGATATACAAATTTATTAATGCCAGATTAATTACCACTGATTTCAGTGGCAGTTTGCAGGAATTATGGGGGGGGGTTCTGTAGGATATCTTCAAATAGCACTGGTTAATATGTTATGCTTTCTCTTTGAAACTGAAGTTTTGCTTAATAGAATTAGTTTAGGCCTAGAATATTACTGTTGTGCATAAACTAATACTGTAAAATGGTGCTTTCTAGTAATAATCCTTATATAATAAGCAAATTAAATCAATTGGTTGGGTTCATATCTGTTCAGAGAACAAAATGTCCCTCCTGAAGATGTCCTCCGTGGAATCTGCAGTATTAGACAGTTGCCCAGTCTTAAATTTCTGTTTCTTGAGCAAAGTGACATGAGACATAGCATTTTTAGTGGAGGCAACCTGCCTATGAAACTCCTTCCCAAGTGAGATTCAGTCTTCCTTCACTCTAGAAGGTGAAAGACAATTTTCTTTGTCCAGGTTTATTAATCATTGGGTAAATTATGGTGGCACTGCTGCTATTTTTCTGTTTTACTATGACTTTGTGGTTTTAATGATGATTTATTGATGTGTAATTTTATTCTTTCTCAGCCACTCTGAACTTCAGGTTGGAAGAAGGGCAGGATATAAAAGTACCATATAAGTAAAGCTTAAAGTCTGACCCAGATTGGGTACTACATCATATATTTCTAGAATGTTTCCCCATGTGAGTTGTGGCCTTTATCGCATTGTGCTAGCCTAAAAGTATATCAGTATGATGAGGATGAAGGGCTCCAACAACATCCTCCTGGTGCCAACGCTAAAATTCTTTCCCCATAGTTCACAACTAACAAGAACAGCAATCTCTACATTTCTGCTGCTTACACAGGGCAAGACCATGAAGAAAGGCTCTTCTTCCTTTGCTTGGATAAGTGGTAGCACTGCTAATGGGGATGCTTCTCTTTGGCAATAGCCGTATTCATACATAAAGAAAGAACATAGTTTAAGACTACATGAACAAGTCTCTGTGCAGCCAAGCAAAGCCTCAAGACTAATACACTCCCAGTTCTCCTATTATTCAAAGACATGCATGCATTCTTGCAGTGGTTATCTTCTGGGTCCTATTAGTGTGTAACAAAAAGTCACAACGTGAGTTTCTTATAGAGAAAGAACTATATAGGTTCATTGAATATATATTCAGGGTAGTAATCATGTTTGATAAATGATGACGGTAAAAAAATGAAATCATAAATAATACTCAAACATACATTCTTTTGGGGTATCTTTTAAAAATGACTGTGGGCGTCCTTCTAGGGAAGTTACTAATGGTGTAGAACGAAAGGGGAAGAAAAAATCTGTAGGCCGTCCACCAGGCCCATATACCAGAAAAATGATCCAGAAGATGTCTGAGCCATCTATTTTAGTAAGTGGCATTTTCATTTACTCGCTGATTACTTTATCGACTTAAAAATGGCCAATATGTTAAACTGTATTTAAAAATAAAAAGCTATATCTCCTTGAAAAGGCAAGTATTTGCACAGCCTGAAAAGTTCTGTTCTTTTTTTTTTTTCCTTCCCCTTGGGAAAAGGAACCTGTTGTAGTGCAAGAATCGCCTCCTTTGGATTTACCAAGCACTACTGGGTGAGTAGGGGAAATGTACTCTTAAATTTGTATTGTTCTTGCTTGGCTAATGTCTGATCAGATCAGATTTTAATATTTGATTACTTTTATCACATGGCAACATGAAATGGCTCAGATCTGATGGAACTGCACATTCATCCAATACCTCAGATGTGGAATCCACAGGTGCTGCCAGTACAAAAGAGACTACCTCAAACAGTATTTCCAAGCATTACAGGTACACTGCCATTTGCTTTATGCCGTGTGAGTGAAATGATGGATTGCAGCTGTTACTGGAAAGGTGACCCAATTATATGAAACACGTTGGCTCCGATTCTAATATAACTTCTCTCTGGAATGTTGGCAAGTCTCAGCCATGGGGGGCTGCTGGAGGAAGAGGAGGTAATTGCACAAAATAGGGTCCCGAGAAATTAGAAAGGTCACAGAAAAGTTTTCCATCCCTTTCTTTCAGCAGTCTCCTGTTCCACACCCACCATTTGCCATTTTGTTAAAATTATTTTACCACCCTTCATTCTTTTCAGGGTTTCAAGGTAGTATACAGTCGTAATACAAATACAGTAATAGAACAACCAATGCAGTCAATCAAATTGGCTTGAAACAGAGTAGCAAACTACCTGATACTAGAAGAATCACAACGGTTGCCACCAGGTAGACTGTTCTAGGGACTGTCTCAAAGTTTGGGGTGTCAGCAGTGCAAGTCCTGTGTTGTTTGAGTACCATATCTGATAAGGAAGGCACATGGAGGGGAAAAGATCTTAAAACACATACAGATTGCTTTGTATTTGGGTCTCAAGTTGTGCAGGATATAGATATATACCCACACATATACAGAAAACAAGAGAAAGTAGAAAAATACAAACAAGAAGAAGGAAAGGGATATACAAAGGGTAGACTCCCATTGTTCAGGGTTTTATTGGTAATTACCGGCATCTTGAAACATCTTGGGCATCTTGGGCCTGGAAACAAACAAGCAAGCAGTGATATGTGTAAATCAATGCTTTATTTTGCATAAACTAAAGCTTTGATCACCTTCAAGGATAGCCCCTTGGAGGATAGCAATACAACAGATGTATTGCTATAATCCAACTGGAAATTTACTAGGCCATGGATGCAAATTATATTATGAGGGTGGAGCTCAACTATTGCTATCCTCCAAGGATTTCCACTGGTGCAACAGGACATTTCCCCACAATCCCACCCTGTCATAGGTTTGGGGGAACCCCTGGAGCAGATTTTGGGGGCGCACAGGGGAAGAACATTATGTAAGGAGAAATAGTTGCTCTGAAGGAACGTTCACTTAAACGCTATGTTGAATACAACCCTCAACCTTAAATTATTGTTTCTTATCTTCCGTAGTTTGTCTGAATCCAGGAAAAGGACACGAACAGGAAGAACTTGGCCAGCTGCAATCCCACACTTAAGGAGAAGAGGGCGCCTTCCACGTAAAGCACTCCAGATTCAGAATTCCGAAATTGTGAAAGATGACGAAGGCAAAGATGATTACCAGTATGATGAACTTAATACAGAAATACTTAATAACTTGGCAGATCAGGAGTTACAACTTAATCATCTTAAAAACTCCATTACCAGTTACTTTGGTGCAGCAGGTAGGATAGCTTGTGGTGAAAAATACCGTGTTTTGGCACGTCGAGTAACACTCGATGGAAAAGTGCAGTATCTTGTGGAGTGGGAAGGAGCAACTGCCTCCTGACTGTAGTACTGAACATGTTTGCTGCACTGTTTATTTATAGGCACTGTTTATATAAATCAGGAGTGCAGAAGGAAACCAAGTTAGCCTTAACATTTCTTTCTTAACAGTACAAAACATTGTGCTGAAAATTCTACCATTTTTTAAATGAGGCTGGATTTTTTTAAGATAAGGATTTAGATTGTTTAGGGCGGGAATCTGGGATTTCATTTGCTTTTAAATGTGCACGACTTCAGAAGAGACTTGTCTAGAGAACATTCCATGTGGGTAGAGAATATTTTCTGTAGTTAGAACAAATTTTTAGTAAGATTTCGTAATCTTTTCTTACCCAAATGTTTGCAAAAGTGTATTTCTACTTTGACAACCCTAGATTTTCATAAGGTGCAGTGTATATAATTCCTACTGAGGACTGTAAAATATTGAAATCTTTCAAGCAAAGTGTAAAAAAAATATATTGAGCTTGTAAATTGCTCTGTGACTAGACTTTGTTGTCTTTTTAATATATTATTTGCATGTGTGTATATATACACATACGTGTGCATGTGTATATATGTGTGTGATTGTGACCTATGCAATATAAATTATGGGATTGGGCAGCTTTTGACTATATATCCCATAATTCTTTTATCAGGAATAGTTGCAGTATTTACACAGCAGCATTTCTTCTCAGGCTTTAATGGGTGCTGTTGTTTGCCACATACTACAGAATATGTGTCAAATGAGTGCTGTGTGTTTTGGCAGTGAGTGCAGTTGTTAATGTCATATGCCTTCAGAAAATAATTCAGGCTGCAATCCTCCACATAGAGGCCCAGTGATGAAAGATTTGGTATACCTTTCAGGTTCACATAATCCCTCCCTGTCTCTCCTGTGCAGATTCCCCTTCCTTTCAGCATTAAGATATGTTTCAGCATTACATATACATAGTGCTAGAGATCCATGTATAGTTGCCTCAAACCAGAGTTTGCAAACTAGTTACAGCGAACAGTGGTTAGTGTTTATCTTGATGCAGATGTAATGTACATCACTAGAAAGAGAAGGGATTAGCAGGAGTACTTTTGCTATATCTTAGCCAAGGTTAAGAAATATGGGAATAATTTCATCTATTGTGGACCAGGTTGCTTTGAGGCTGCAATCCTTTACTCACTTACCTGGGAGTAAGCCCTAGTGAGCTCCATGGGACAAACTGCTGAGCAGACATGCTGAGGATTGTGGTGTAAATCTTCTTGATCGAAGCAGCCTGGCTGCACAGTATTGCAGCCTCAGTTAATGTTGGAGAAAGTTAGCTGTCTGACACAAATCTGAACTTGAAAATTTGAACATAAACTCTGGCTAGGAGAAAAAAGGATTTGTGACACATTGATTGTAAATTTTGTCTCCCAGTTAATTAAAAAGTCTGCAGGAATCACAATATTCCTTTTGTATGTAATGTTTTGTAGTCATGTTTGATAAACATAGTTGGAGCAAAGTGTTTAATTGCACAGGGTCAACAAACAGTATGTTGCCACTTGAAGTAACAATACTGCTTTTATTACAATATTACCTCTTCTGTTCTTATAAATATGAATCAAGTTTTAAATGAGTAACTTTATTTTACTTGTAAAATAACAAGTGTTTTTGTCGGGGCTAGATGTATTTTCTTTATTGGTTTTGAGTTGTTCTTTGTTTTTTGTTTTGCCAAAGAGTGTAAACAACTACTTTTTCTGATGGTTTCTCATTTTACTGCCTAATGGTTTACTGTCAGACACGAGCTTGCCAACAAAACAAAAAAATATGACTTTAAATAGTGAGAGGCTATATGGCTAAACCTAATTGTACTAAAATCGACTTAAAAACAAAATGCTGTTATGATTGTTAAGGGAAATAAATCTTTTGTCACCACCTTATATAGCCAAAGGAAGCATAGACAAAATATGTTGTTCTGTGCTTGTGGCTGGCCAGTAAACTTACAAGCTTTACAAAGATGATAATTTAAGTTTACTTTTCTTTGCCTTCACTAGAAACATGAATCTCTTTTCCCCTCACACAGTCTTGGCTATTAAGTTAAAGTTGCCTTGCCTATAGCTGCAATATTTTGATAAGACCCAGGTTACTTTTTGAATGTTGGTCTCTTGGGACAATGCAAATTGTAGTTGTGATGTTAACAACCAGATTTTCATTAATTTTCTTTTTCACAATCTTTGTACTTCACATCAAACACCAGCAGTATTTGCAGTAGGGCTTCCATATAAAGACAGCAGTTGGAATTGAGTTGGGGAGAGAAATTGACAAACTATCAACATATTTTTAGCTGTTTTTGTTCTCATTTTGTCACAGTGGTTGACATGTTTGTATTGCTGAAACTGTTCTCACGTTTTTAAAATCAACATTAAATGTGTGTATTTTTAAGAAGTTGTCCCTATTTTTGTTATACAGGTGTGAACTGTAGTTATATCTTAAAGCCTGAGTTAAGTGTGTTTCCTTAAGTAAATTCAATGGGACTTTATAAACATGTTCTAGATTTAAGCAATGTGGATTGTAGCCCAGTCCCAAGGTTTCCTACTCTATCTTCAGTGCAGCTTTCTTCCAAGTGATTTAGGCAACAGCACAATCCTAAGCATGTTCAGACAAGTGCAAATGCAAGAACACAGCAGCTTGGCAATGCAGTCTCCTTTAACTCAGTGGGATTGATTTTGGCATAAATATGGGAATGAGGCTAATTATCTGAACATTGCTCCTCCCTTTCTAGGGTCTGAAAGAGCATTATTGCATGTTGACTACTATATAACCTCTTTAAGCTTTTATAAACTACAGGACATAAAATTTGGCAGTGTAGATTACAAATGTGAGAAAACTATTTAGACCACTAAATAATCACCCATTCTAAGCCACCGAGTCAGATAGGTGGATAATGATGATGTTTGTTGTTATTAGTAGTCCACAATTCAATATTGGTTTTAGCACCTGTATGCCATAGTTGAGACCACATTAATTTGATCCATTTCTGTTATTAGTTCAGAATCTCTAGTGAGACCCTTTTAAAACAAACTAGTGAATTATATTCTGCTGTACAAAATTTGAATGCTTGTTTGTGTTTTTATAGAGTTGTATTCTTAAAGATGTTATCTTTGCATAGTTTTGCTTCATTAATTAGGTATTCTCAGTAGCTTCCAGATAACTACTGTAATTTTCAATGGTCTGCATAAGTTGCAGTGCTAAAAATAGTGACCCCGCGTTTAGCAAGCAGACGGAACTAAGTCACCCAGTATCAGTTTTTATTGAGGCAGCTGCTATACTTTGTTTTGAGGTCATAGCATTGGAGCAAGGGAATTGCCCGTCCTTCCGTGAAATAAATGTAACTAGTGTTTGCCCGCTCCACCGGCAGAGGCCATATGAACAAATTGAGGTGAGAGGGAAAATGGCACAGGAATTTTATATTGCCAGGGGTCACAAGAACAGCCTTGTTAATAATGCAGACATTAGTTAATACTAACAAAAAAAATTCCTTCCAGTAGCACCTTAAAGACCAACTAAGTCAGTTCTTGGCACACAAAAGCTCATACCAAGAACTGACTTAGTTGGTCTTTAAGGTGCTACTGGAAGGAAATTTTTTTGTTTTGACTATGGCAGACCAACACGGCTACCTATCTGTAATTAGTTAGTACTAATATTGCCTGGCTGTTATGGCTATTCAACATTTCTCCTATTTCAGATGGAACTCCTCATATGAGATAGTCATTGCTCCCAGTTTGTTTTGTCTACTAACAAATTAAACTATGCTGTTGATAGCTTACTAACTACACCATGCAGTTGCTGGACTATAGTGCTTCAGAATTAAGAGAATATCCCATTTAGTGCAGATTTTTGAAGGTAGAAAATATTGTCATGAATCCCAACCTGAAATTGGAGATGGCACAGCCCACAATCACTGTTGGAAAACTAAGCCATGCTTGTATAATACTTGATTTTGTAGCAGCCTGTTTTGTATTATTTGCCCTAACTTCAAAGACTAAATGGAAAAATTATTTATCTATATAGCATTTCTGCTTGCTGCTTACCTTCTTGCTATAAATCAGTTATTCCACTTGTAAAAAAAAGGGGGGAATTATTAATCAGATTCTGTTGCCAAGTACTGCTATGCTTGCTTACTTGTCAGTAGTTAAAATAAGTCTGGTTGCTTCATGAGTATATAATGATCGTGCATATTTGAATTTTCTAAATTTTGCAGTCTGAGTAACTGGGATGAATTGGTAATATACACAACAGGGAATCTATGGCCCGAGAGCCAATATTGTGTCCCCAATTTGGCCTGCCAGGCAATTTCAACTAAACCATGCCCACCTGCTTACAACAGTAAATGGGGTGGCAGGACATGGTTTAATCCTGCAGGAACAGGATTGTGCATCCCAGGCAGCAGGATTTAAAAAGAGATGAGCAATCTTGCTGTAGTCTTATTGGGTGGGGGAGATAAATTTGCCCTTGAGGCAGATTCTGATAAGGATCTGTGCCGTGGAGCCAAAAAGGTTTTCCACTTCTATACACCATGCCCAATGTATACTAATGAATAGGGTGCTCGCTTTAGTGTCTGCGGCAGTGGCAGGGATATCACTGTCCTGTAGGCAAAAGATGCATTTGAATGTTGCATGTCTTACCACTAAGTTGTTATGACCTGCCCTGGGACTTTAGGTGAAATGGGTAAGAAATCAAATAATAAACACTGAATACACATTAAGTTTAGAATTCCTTTATTAAATCCATTTCACAGCCAGAAATTTATTCATTTACCGTCGTGTTCATTTTTACTGCTGTGTCCATTCTTACCTGTGGAATTGCACACACTATTCTGCAGCATTCTGAAAATGTACAGCACAACCATGAATGCCATAGTAGACAACTTTGTTAAGTCCCCAGCAATGTGGATGGTATCCAACTAACTTTAAGTTCACTGGGTCCACTGAGGATGACTGAGAATGGGTACGATGCAGTTGGCTATCACCCTATTTTATATACATGTAAAGTTTTGTTGGAAACCAGAACTGCAAAGGACAGATCAATTGGCATTAGCATAAACTGAGAGGTAGAAGGCTTAGTCACAGCTTTTTGGTGAAGATACTTTTTAACATTACAGTGCTGAAAGATCGTATATTTTGAAACCTTGGCATCCACATTTGCATGGCATATTTAATACTATGTTGCCTCAAATTGGGAATAATTCTCATCTAATTGGCTTTAAGACTTCGTTTCTGCTGATATTTAGTAGATAACTACAGCCAGCTAGAGATCCCATTGCTGCAGCCTCAAAATGTATAGCAATGGGTCACTAGTACTAAGACTCATTTCAGCCCAATTAATAATAATAATAATCAGCCCAATTATTTGACCCATTGGTATGTAAAAAATATGAATATGGGCAGAAGAGGATAAGCATAGATGCTACCACTGTAGCAGCTGTAAATAACTACTTGGTCTGCTACCTGTAACTTAATATGCTTATATGTTCACATAATAATTTTTACATTTATAAACTGGTAACAATTTATGTATCATTAGCCACACCAGTATTAACTTTATGACAAAAGTACCGTGACATCTAATACTGTTGAAAAATAGGTTCAAGTTCACAAGAATTATTACCTGGTGGTTCAAAACCTTGAGCTATGTTTGAGGTGCATTTCTACACTTACCCCCACATAAACTGCTTAGCATAATGGGAATTGAATTAATATCTGCATATCAACTTCAGCAGCTGACATGTTATTTGTGTAGTTTCAAGCAAAAAAACAAACAAACCCAAAACATGTTAACCATGCTAAGCATGGAATATATACACATATGCATGTTCAGACATCAGTTTGGGACATCCAGGTTTGCTGGATTACAGCCATAGGAGCCATCTCAGCATGCAAACATGCATGGCATTTTGATGAGCAACTGTTGACTGCTTTAATTAAAGTTTGTAACCCTTAGCCCATTAACTAGGAACCAAGTTCCACTGCATAATAGGATTTGCTTCTGAGTATGTCTTCATAAATCACAGCGCAAATTTTCCAGCTATTTTTAAGTTGTAAATTTAAATTTTCAAGCTAAAATTTAAAAGTGAAAACTTGCTGTTTTTTAAAAATCACAATAAGGGAAACTGGGCTTTTAGCTGTCAGTTTCAGCTACCCTACCCAGTAACCATGAAAATTGGAGCATTCTATCTCCATCCTCTCTCACATATTCAGAACTACAGTATCTAGGGCATAGCTGTCAACTTTTCCCTTTTCCTCGGAGGAATCCTATTCGGAATAAGGGAATTTCCCTTTTTAAAAAAGGGAAACGTTGACAGCTATGAATTCTAGCCTTCTAAATGTTGCTGTATGACAACTCCTGTTATCTCTAACAATGGAGTATACCGGCTGTAGCTAATGGGAGCGAGACATTGGCAAAGCAACAGGTTGACCACCCCTCTGGTGTATGAGGGGAATGTGCTATTATAGTTATCCTGGTTTGAAACACATTAGATGTGCCTGTGTATAAAAAACTCAAATGTTATTAATTTGTGTAGTAGAATAAAAGCGATTCACGAAGTCCCCCAAATTGGATATAATGAGTCCTTTTACAAACATGTATGCATGTAAGTGGCTACATGGCCTCAAAACTGGTTGCTAATATGCCTAGGCACTTGCAGGGTTTGTGTTACATAAATAATCCAGAGGGGAAAGCTGGTGCCTTTCAGCCCTCTTGAGCTTGTGTTTTTGCAGTTTTGAATTATGAAGGCTAGCTACAACAAACTAACAAACAAACCCTGATCTGAACTTAAAATTAATTCACAAAGTGAGAAAAATTAAAGAATTTGGAAGCAATATACATTTTAGATGCCAGTTAATTTTTGTTGAATAAGTTTGTTAATTAGTACAAATAAGGCACAAGAGTCTTCACTAACACCCATTTAAAAATATTGTCTAAATAACAGCATAGTTTGCTGTAGCAAATATTCCATTTAACTGACATATCCAAGGCAGGACTCAAATACTAAATATACAATTCAATTCATAACTTCATGAATCTTTTTCCTTTTTAAAATATTACCTTTAGGCTAGCAGTCATTAAGACATAGTATCAAATATTGGTAAATATAAAATCTGAATTTGTTGCAAATTGTGCAGTATAGATGGCTGAGGAGATTCAGGCAAGTTTTAAGTTATCCACCTTAATAAACCAAGTTATTGCAATTTATTGGAGCAAAGAAAAGCATTCTGCTCATATTAAAAAGTCATATACAAATGTTAAAAACTGTTCATTCAAAACAAGCTGGGAAGAAACATCAATCTCCTTTTTCTTTAGCAGTGTATTGCATTTCCCCCTGTTTAATGCTGTTTAAGACACTGGTGTTACGTTCTAGTTTTCCTTTTATCTTCAAAAAGACTCTTCAGCATGTAAACTTGAACAGCTGACACCACCACCATTATTGCAAGGTTGACCATGGACCAGAAGTTTACCCTGTCAAAGTTGCTTTCTTGTATGTTTCTATCACGAGCTTCAAATGCTTTGAGCAGGGTCTGAATATGGATACTTTTGCTTAGCCTGGACTTCACACTGTTGACCGATTCCTGATAAAGATCAAAACACTAGTTTTAGAAAAATAAAAGAGAAGCACACAATTCAGCACAGCAGACTCGTCTACAAAATATTGCAGTGACCTTGTGAGCCCCAACTCCTTGCCATGCTTAGTTCCAAAGCCTCAAAATGAGAACTTGCATCTGTTACTTCCAAAGCTGAGGTATGTACACTTCCCTTTCTTTTCACATGCTACAGAATTTAGGCTATATATTTAATCAATAATACACTTATCACAATTAAGGCCACTAGAGATAGTTGTGCAGCTTTCAATAGGGTGATCCTTACTAGATAGTAGTAGCAGAGGAGAGCAAGTAAATTCCAAGCGTACAGAGCCATTCACTCCATAGCTCTTTAAAAAAGGATTGTAGATACATACCAGAATATCTTCTAGCTTCATATCCAGAAGATCTGTGCCAGTGATATACTTCTTCCAATCTTCCTCTTCATCTCCCATGTTATCCAATATCAGTTCAAAGAAAATCACCTTATCTGACAGAGTGCTGAATGTGTTGTCAAAGCAGAACATATAGTCACCATCCTCTGTCTCCACCCTGTAAACACAAAAGACATTACACTTTAATGAGTGCTGGACTGGAAGGGAAGAGGGAATAGAAAAATCCCCTCCGGTGAAGTCTCATTCATACATTTCAGGAATGAAGTCTTAATTACTAAGCTCTTAGAATGCCACTAAAAATGGTTTAATTAACGTTTAATGAAATCATTTAAAAACTTACGTATGGACTCCATCCGATTTTCTCTGTTCAAAAACTAGTGCTTCACCTTTTGGTGATAATAGATGGAAATCAATATCTAAACCTGCTCCATCAAGAACCTGTAAAGTCAACAAACAGCGTATATGAGCAAAATGAAACATGTTTAATATTCAAATCTTACTTGAAGACAAATCCACATGAATCTATATGAACACTGAGATGTTATCTAAGATTACTACTATGTATTTTAGCTTTTTAGGAAACTATAGATACAGTTGGCAAAAGTAGTTTAAATATTTTTTTTACCCTGCTCTTTGCCCAAAAAGTATCCCACAGCAGCTTAGAGATCAATAAAAATCAGGACTATCCTTGCCCTCAAGCTTACAATTTAAAAAGCTGTGACACAAAAGGGAAAAGGATGGGGAGGAACAAAATAGCAAACCAGCTGGAATGGAAACAGTTCAGGAACATAAATCAAAAGGAGGTGGGTGATCTCTCAGCAGAGCTGATTGAGAGCTGCTTCCCATTTCTCTATATTGTAATTTTATTCAATGCATTCAGATAGTGCTTGGTACTTCAGTACTCACTATCAACCACACCACTAAAGAACAAATGGCTGCATTCATGGACAATAAAGAATGTCAGTGTACATAAGACCTTACACCTTTGAGTAGCAACTGTGATCTCCAGGAATATTTAACACAGTTTCTAGATTACAATTTGAAGACCTCTTCATTTTTTTAATAAACATTACCTGCCTTTGGAAGATATGCTGACAAAAAGGATGAAATCAAGTAAAAATAAATGCACTCATTATTATTATAGTGGACACTCCCGTTGCGAACGTGATCCGTGTGGGATGCACATTCGCAACCCGCGTCTGCGCACGCACGGGTTCTGATTCAGCATTTCTGGGCATGTGCAAAGCGCGATTTAGTGCTTCTGCGCATGCACGACCACTGAATCCTGGAAGTAACCCGTTCCGATACTTCCGCGTTTCGGCGGTCCGCAACCTGAAAAAACACAATCTGAAGCGGCTGTAACCCGAGGTATGAGTGTATAATTATTTACTTCCCAATGTGATGATGGAATCCTCAGGCTCCTCTGAATGCAGCCCTCCATGCTCTGGTCTATCTGGTCCTCCAATGCATGCCCCCTCCTCACACCCCTAATTTCTACACCCATACATCATGCTCCATTAAATACCACCACAGGAACATGTACCAGTTGCATTCCATGCAACTAGAGCAGAAATGCTGCTCATTTCCACCTTGTCTCAAACCTCCATTCAGCACTATTTCAACATATTTCGCTTACGTGGCTCTAAAATTTCAGAAGTCCTCTGTTTGGCTAAGGTTATCAGATCAGGCTCCCAAACCAGTTTGACCCAGCCTTTCATGACATTTATCTAGCCTGTTTCCTCCATGTAAAAAAAACAACAAAGAATTGTCATTCTGAAGCTAGAGGGAAGTAATACTCACATGGCTTTCTTTCTCGCCCTTCAGAACTACAGTGGTACCTTGGGTTACATCCGCTTCAGGTTACAGACTCCGCTAAGCCAGAAATATTATCTCGGGTTAAGAAATTTGCTTCAGGATGAGAACAGAAATTGTGCTGCTCTGGCGGTGTGGCGGCAGCAGGAGGCCCCATTAGCTAAAGTGGTGCTTCAGGTTAAGAACAGTTTCAGGTTAAGAACGGATCTCCGGAACGAATTAAGTACTTAACCCAAGGTAGCACTGTATACCCTAATGTTCTGATCCTGCAGGTATATCCAAATATTCAGGTTGGTACTTTGAGGCTAAAGGTGACTTTCATGCCATCCCACCCCATCTTTTATAGTTAAGGTCCCGTTTAACTTCACGGCAACAGAAAACACAGCATATGGCTTTCCTCTTAAGGACCCAGCGTTACTACCTCTACCAGACTATGGAAAAACAAAATTCAAATTACAATCCGAAGCAGGCTTCCCTGGACATAAGCCTCTTTGCATACAGTGCTAACAGACACATATCTGCATATTGGAGCCCCAAACAATACCTCCCAGGAGTGATGGTGGATTCCTCGGTGGTTTTAAAGCAGAGGTTGGCTCGCCATCTGTCACGTATGAGATTCTCGCCTTGCACGGGGGGTGGACTTGATGACCCTTGGGGTCCCCTTTCCAACTCTATGATTCTATGTGGCTGTGCAGCAAGTAAGGGAGGTTCAGAAAAGGCACACACATTTTTCCTTTCTGACATGCAGGGCGTTTGTGTGCGTTTCCACTCGCTTTGCAGGAGGCATCCTGACTGCAGCCGAGGGAATGGATTTCCCTACGACTCAAACACGCGAGCTGGTCCTCGCCCGGACACCAGATTGCGCGTTGGGCGCGGGTGCCCGCGTTCACACGTGCGCTCCTACCCCAAGCAGTTGAGGAAACTCGGAAGGGCACCGGCTCCCTCCCTCACCTGATACTCGATCTCCAGAGAGGCCTCCTTCTGCATGCTCTGGAAGAAGCACTCCTTGCGGCCGGCGGGCAGGGTGAAAGTGAAGTCGCTGTCCAAGGCGGTGGCGAAAGCCGAGGCGCCCGGCGGAAGCAGCAGCAAGAGCAGCGGCAGGAGGGAGGCCAGCAGGCACCGCCGCATCTCCGCCTCCATCGCCGCCGAGCCCTCGAAACCCAGGAAGCGGGAAATTCCGGAGGAGACGGCACCTCTTCGCCGTCCGCTCTCACTCCCTCGCTCGACTCAGGTCTTCTGAGGCGACGAGCGAGGCTGGGTACCCACAATGCACGGCGCGCCGCAGCTCCGCCTAGAGGAGGAAAAAGCGCGAGGGGAGCGACTTCCCCTCGTTTTGAAAAAAACGCGTGCCCGCCGCCGCCGATAGGAGGGTCCTCGGCCGCCGCAAGGCACTGCGGGAAATGTAGTTGAGGGCAGGGAAGGAAGCGGAAGGGGCGAAGCGGGGAGGGGGGGAGGAGGAACTACGGCTCCCGAGAGCTTTAGCGCGGAAGGATTTAAGTAGCCGCTTCGCCCGCAACCGTCTCCTCCCCCCCACCTGTCAGGTTACGGCCCGCGCAGTTCGAACGCAGGAGAGACGGGTCGCCCCGAGGGCCGCGATTCGGAACGCGCGAAGCGACAGGGCCGCACTGATTGAAAGAGGCGTTTCCTCAGAGAGGGCCTGGTAAGCAAGGGCTGCCGCTCTGGCTGAAGGGATTGAGTCCGGAGCGGAGTGCAGTAGCTAAACGGTTAGGGCTGGTTATAATGGGGAAACCAAGGGGACGCGCCTTCGCTTTGTGGGACGGCGCGAGGCCTATATGCTTGAGGGGGAGAGGCGTGGAGGCAGTGTTGCTAAGCAACGCGAGGCGCTCTGGCCTGGAACCCGCGCGGCTGAGGCGGTTCCTTGGAAAAATGCCGCCGCCTGCTAGAGAGAAGGGTGGCCGCTGAGGCGAGAAGGTCAGCCTGCCTCCGGGGCAGAAGCTGTGCAGGGTTGGTGCTCTCTGGGACTGGCAGAGTGGAGAGCAGCAGCAGCAGGTGGGGGCCGGGGAACAAGACTGAATGGCTATAAATAAGTAGGTGAGGCCTGAGGCTGGTTGGTAGTGATTCTGGACTCCAGCTCCCATGAGTTGCAGTTCAGGAAGGAGAGGCACAGCTTTAGTGCTTCTCAAGCTTGGCTCCCCTCAGCTGCTGTTGGACTACAGCTCCATTCACCCCCAATCCCTGGTCCCTGCTAGCTAGTAATGATGGGGTTTGTAGTCCCCACAGCAGCTGGGGACCCAAACTTGAGAAAACGCTGCTAGTAACGGGTCAACCTCAGCTAGGCAAAGGGGAGTACTGGAATAGCACATCACACATGGCAATGCTTTGCCTTGGAGATGCCGGAGTACAATGTAAGGGTTGCAGCAGACCACTGAAGAGCTGGGTATAAAAAATGAGCTGTTCCAGATGCTGTAAAAGGCAGCATTGCAGTCGGCAAAAGATTGGGTCACCGTTGGGTGGTAGGGTAGCGGGGAGCTTGTTATCACCCTGTTGTTCTTGGTCTCCCAACACCTTTGTTTATGGAAATGCACCCTCAAAAATGTCATTTTAAAATTTGGATTTAAAATGCTCTTTTCAGAAGAGCAAGGAGCAGCTAAGCCATGCTGCATTGGCATACAGATCAGCAAGCAAAAAACAATCAAACAAAACCTTACTTGAGTGCTGCTATGGCTTTCTGCAAAATACAGTTTGCAAGTGAATTTGATTCTCACCCCTTGCCTTCCCCCAGAACAATTCAATTTCCAAAGTTAACCTTTTGTTTGTGTTTGGAATGCAGAGGCACAAACCACAGTTCCTTTACAAACTTTATAATCTTATCTGAAGCTTGTTTGCAAATAGTGCTTATGAGGGGGATTTTCTCCCCTGAGGATTAGCTGTGTTTGTCTGTTGTGACAAAACAGCATTGACTTGTAGCACCTGCAAGGCTAACACATTTTATCATGGGCAAAGTGTTTGCAGACCGCCCTCTTCATCAGATGTCAAAAGTGTAATCTTAAATTGGTGTATATAGGCGCACTGTGGTCAAATGGAGAGGTCTGAGGTCTGAAATGAAATGTAAAAAGGACAGTGGTAATTACGTGAAAGTAAAATAGCCAAAATGACAGTAGACAAAGCAGTATTGGAGGAAGCCTGAATTGATCTGGCCATTGTGAATGCCTGGAAGGGGAGAGTGTTAGGGAAGTACCGTATTTTTTGCACCATAACACTCACTTTTTTCCTCCTAAAAAGTAAGGGGAAATGTCTGTGCGTGTTATGGAGGGAATGCCTACGGGTGGCATGCCTACGGATTTTCCTCCTCTAAAAACTACGTGCGCGTTATGGTCGGGTGCGTGTTATAGTGCGAAAAATACGGTACATGTTCAAGAGGCCAACTCCAAATTTGCAAACTGGTTGCAGGAAGCATTATATCACAATTCTGTCATACTATAAAGCCAAAATCTGAAAAAGAGGGCTATTTTCTCTGTCTTTTTAAAGGGGTTCTTCTTCAAAAAGTGGAAGATGCTTTATTGATATGTTTTTCGTAGTTATCTTTTACATTAGACAAATGTATAATATCAATGGAACGTAACTTATGGACTTCTCATGACCACAATACGGATGAGGAAGACTTGTTTGCAAATGTTGTGTCATTAAGGAGTCAGCTAAAGAAAACGGAAAGAAATTTACAAGACTTAGGAGAAGAGCTTTATGTATGTGTCCAAAGGTAAAACTTACTGTGTTTGTTTACAAATATATTTGTTGCAAATTGTCCCAATTTTGATAGTCTGTTGGAAAAATTGCTGCAAAAATCAAGGGAAGGTATTGATATTTGTTTTGTTTTCCTCTAGTACCAATTCATATGATAATTCTGATGACACGCTTGAGGTTTTAACCATGGAAGATCTCACTGATCCTAGTGAATTACATAATTGTTCAACTCAATCTTCTGTGAGCAGAATGCCTTGGCATAACAGGGATTCTTCAAGGAAACACAGGAACAAAGTAATTATTCAGAATTTGATGAACATTTGTTTGTTCTTTCTGGTAGTTTGTATATAATATTTTTATGGAGTTAGTTTTATAGATCAGTTCATAATGTTAATCATAAAAAAATAAGATGAATGAATCACTTTGGTTGGTATTTGTTGCAAATATTGTTCTTTGCCTTCTAGTGTTACTCGCTGTCTTTGGATAAAAGCCTGGAAGAAGAAAATGAAATACTAAGGGATAAATTGAATATAGTCCGCGAAAAAAATGCATCCTTGACTTCTCAGAACCATCATCTAATGAATAAAATTGAAACAATTAACTATGAACTGAATCAGTCAAGAGCACGGGTAGGTATTTGAATAAGATAAAATTTTGAGGCATTCTGATTTGCTAAAGATTTTGTTGTTGTTTAGTCGTTTAGTCGTGTCCGACTCTTTGTGACCCCATGGACCAGAGCACGCCAGGCACTCCTGTCTTCCACTGCCTCCCGCAGTTTGGTCAGACTCATGTTTGTAGCTTCAAGAACACTGTCCAACCATCTCGTCCTCTGTCGTCCCCTTTTTCTTGTGCCCTCAACCTTTCCCAACATCAGGGTCTTTTCCAGGGAGTCTTCTCTTCTCATGAGGTGGCCATGAGTATTGGAGCCTCAGCTTCTGGATCTGTGCTTCCAGTGAGCACTCAGGGCTGATTTCCTTAAGAATGGATACGTTTGATCTTCTTGCAGTCCATGGGACTCTCAAGAGTCTCCTCCAGCACCATCATTCAAAAGCATCAATTCTTCAGCGATCAGCCTTCTTTATGGTCCAGCTCTCACTTCCATACTAAAGATACTATTAAAAGATACTGCTAAAGATACTATTCTAATATAACTTGAGTTAAGGAGCTAGTTCTATATTCAGGGGTTTAGGGGTTGTGGGATGTGAAACACAGGAGCAGTCAATTATAACATTCCTAGAGTGTACATGTTTAGACATGGGGAGGGATGTTTGTCCAGCCAGCTGGTAAACTGCCTGGGACAGACTTCCTCCACATGTGACTAGAGGTGGGTGTTGCCTCACCTGTGCAGGTAATGATAAAAGCACAGGGCAGGGGCAGCCAACTCTCTCTTCTCTTCTCTTCCTTCAAAGAAGCAACATCTGCTAAGATGCCCTCTTGGCTCCCAGCCAAGAGAGGACAAAGGGACTATCTTCTTATAAGGTAGATTCTAAATGTATATTACTGTATTAAGCTGTCTGCCTTCTGGGATCCGATTGTGAACAGAATGTGAGTAAACTCTTTTTATACTTTTGTAAAGGACTGTGTCGTGTCTTCTATTTTAATAGGGAACAAAGGGGAAATTACCAGAGTGATTATTATAGAGGTTCTAGCGAACCTGAGCACACGTTACCGTTGCGAACTTAAATAAAGGGGAATGTCTTACTCTGCTGATATTTTGGGAACTTGTTAGCACAAGTTGGATAAGGATATAATCAGTCAATATATCCTCTCCTGCATCCCTGAACATTCCCACAGGGGTGACAATCATTAAAACATGTTATGAAAGTAAACCTGTGAGCCATATGTTCAGATCATGAAATTATTACTTCAGGGGTGTTACCCAAAAGTTGTATTGCACAAAGTTAGAAGGCAATTATGCATATGTGGATTTGCAGCATTATGCATACATGATTGGGAATTGTATGTTACATGTTCATCTCATTCACAGCTTTTATTTTAGGCTTACATTTAAATCTTAGGTATGTGCCTAAGAAATCTGTGAAGCAATAATAACTTGTGAATTTTTACAGTTTTATTTTATAGTATGGCAATTAATTAAGTGTTGCTTTCCCTGCATAACAGAAATGATTGCATATGTTAAGAAATTATAAATAATGTTGCTCAAGCATCATCCACCACCCTAGAAATATTTTAAGCATGTGAAGGCATACTTTGAGCCCTACTGTTTGAGGGAAAGCGCTTCAGATATCCAAATTCTTAGATAACCCCTCTTCCCTCAGGCTTATCAAGTACCAGCTTTCTAGCTAACATTAGAGTAACACTATCATTTTGGGGGACAGTTGGAATCCTCAGTTTTGGGGAAGAAATGTATAAATATTCTGTTCTCAAATTACTTCCCAACCCCTTCCTAGTAGTTATGTGTGCCTTGCACTATGTAGATAAACAAATTTCAGATCTCTGGCTCATGGTTTTGATAATGAATGTTAGTGAGTGATTACTAATTACTAACAATACTGGGTAGATATAATGAAGTGAGAATAAAATACAGAAAATATTTTCATTCTGGTCAATTACATTTAATTCAACAGTATTAATTTCAATGATTGGACTATTTGTAATTTTCTTTAATTAAAAAAACCCCACAGTATAGCAGAGATAGCTTTTTGGGAACTAATGAAGGAATAGCTTTCTCCAAAAGAAACTCCTATTCAAATGGCTCTGTGTGTGACTATGATGTTCAGAAGTTAAGAGACAACTCATTAATGGATTCTTCTTATTGTATTTATATTTTAGATATCTTTCCTTGAATCTACTTTGAGTACACACTCTGTCAGCATCCCAATGTTAGAAGAACAGATAGCAAGTTTGGAAGCAGAAGTTCAAGCACAAGATAAAGCTCTAAAGTAGTGAACCCTTTGTTTTTTATTTGTTTTTTTCAAATCTTCAGGGTTGGTTCATCCATTTTTTCAGCATGGGTCTCAGATGCACACATGATCCTTTTCCTTGCCACGGGAAGTAATGAGAGAATGGGGCTATATAATGCTTGTTTGAATGTGGTACCTTCATCCTAAAATAGATAGCCTAGCTCACTTATGGCACCTCATAGTGAGGGTGAGTAAAGAGTCTTGGATTTCATGTGATTTATCTCCTAAAAACAGGAGTGTTTATGCTATTTTTTCAAATTTGGAAAACTCACAGCAAAATTAGAATTACTTGTACACATCTCTAACCTCTGACTTAGAATTCTATTGACCTCAGTGAAATTAACTCATTGCAAACAGGTTCATAGTGTTAGGCAGGCAAATGCAATTAGGTCCAGTTAAGACACAATGGTAAACCATGGTTTTTGACTACACTTGGTTGTAGCTCACCAAAGCCATGGTGAGCTGCAGGCTTGTGTACTCTATTCTTCACCTCTTTCACAGTCCAGATGAGGAGATCAGAAAGATCTGTGTTGCTCTGATCATACTTTTTTCTTATTATTGTTGTTCAAAAAGGATTCCCCCCATACTTTCCATAGTAGGACATAAAACACCATAATGGCTTAAAAGCATTCAACATAGCATGATAGTTTTAGTTGGCTACTCAGCACAGCTCTAAATTAACATAACAAAATTCTAAATTGTAGTAATTACTCACAAAACTCCTTGATATTTAATAAATAATACTGTACAATGATATTTCCTTAAACCCATCAAATTTAACTCTGCTATCATTCTACTCTATCCCACCAAACAACTAAATTGATATTTGTTCTATTTTTATTTCCCCCAATAACTTATGCAGATTGATTGCATCTTGAACTTACTGTTGTTCCAATAGAAATTAAGTTCTATATTTATTAGTTTTGATCAGGTTTTTCGATTTTTAAAATCTCTTGTTAGGAGGAATAAAGGAGAAAGTTTGTGGCTTGCTTGCTTTGGGCAAAATGCTTAGTAAAACTTGTTTGTTCATTCGGGCAAGCACTTGGTATAGCTAACAAGATCCAAACCATCTATCTCCGGATATACCCACCAAAATACTAGTTTGAATTGAAAAAACCTGATCTGTAGGATACCTGATTGGCCACTTCTCTCAAATTTGTGTTCTAGAGGAAGGGAGAAATGTTCTCCATTACCTGATGATCTTAACCAGATACATTCATGTTATGTGTGTGTACACAGACACACAGTTACACATACACATCTATGAGTATTATGTGTTGTTTAAAATGCTGTTTTCTGATTTGTTTTTAGAGAAGCAGAAGATAAATTAGAGGAAAGCCAGAAAAGGCTAATGGAAAAAGAATATTCTTTGCAGAAGCTGAAGGAGGAATATAAAGAAATTAGATTTGATTTAATTGAACAATGCAAACAAGGAAAGAGGTGACAAATTACACAAGAGCTTGATTTTTATTCTGATAGCTTGATGACATATCTCCTTGCTCCAAATTTTTTGTTTTAAGATGCTTTGTCTGATGTTGAACAAAACCCACAACATTCTTTCAGAATTAATCCTAATAAGAAAAAAATGGAATGGCTGGCAGTACAGTGGTACCTCGGGTTACATAAGCTTCAGGTTATATGCACTTCAGGTTACATACGCTTCAGGTTACAGACTCCGCTAACCCAGAAATAGTGCTTCGGGTTAAGAACTTTGCTTCAGGATGAGAACAGAAATCGTGCTCCAGCGGCACGGCAGCAGCAGGAGGCCCCATTAGCTAAAGTGGTGCTTCAGGTTAAGAACAGTTTCAGGTTAAGTAAAGACCTCCGGAACGAATTAAGTGCTTAACCTGAGGTACCACTGTACTGGTACCATGTCATTTAGATGTACATGACTTTTTTTACCGTTATACAAATTTTCAGGTTGGTTGCTTTTGTAACAGATTAAAACAACTTCTTAAATTGAATAGAAATAAGTATTTGCAAGAATGCTTTCTCCTTTATATTACATTTAGTAAATCCTAGTTTAAGCATTTCAAACCATGATCCAAAAAGGCCTGAACTGAAATATAGTTGCCTATGCATCAAGGTTGTTAAGAGGTCATTTCCTCCTGGAGAGATACTGGAAGTAGTCTGTGGTATATGAGTGGTATTCAAATAAATAATTGCACAAGTGGAACTACTTCACTTGCACAATGGGACTCTCCCCCTTCCTCTCACAGGCACTGCATGCTATCCCAAAACCTATTCTGGAGGCTTGGTAGACTCCTCCCCAGAACAAATTTAAGAGGCCTGTGGGGAGGTGGGGAAAGACTCCTTGCACAAGCTGAGGTTATTCCACTGGTGCAAGAAGTTGCTTAGCACTACTTTTGAGTACCGTATTTTTCGCCCCATAGGACGCACTTTTCCCCCTCCAAAAATGAAGGGGAAATGTGTGTGCGTCCTATGGGGCGAATGCAGGCTTTCGCTGAAGCCTGGAAAGCAAGAGGCATCGGTGCGCACCGACCCCTCTCGCTCTCCAGGCTTCAGGAAGCTGTCCGCAAGCCTTGCGCGCCCGGCAGGAGCTCCCGCCGAGCGCGCAAGGCTTGGGGCGGCAGCCTGTTGCCCGAAGCATAGGGAGCCCTCCGGAGGGCTCCCCGTGCTTCGGGCGAGTGTCTGCAAGCCTTGCACGCCCGGCAGGAGCTCCCGCCAGGCGCGCGGGGCTTGGGGCGGCAGCCTGTTGCCCGAAGCACGCGGAGCCCTCCGGAGGGTGCCCCGTGCTTCGGGCGAGTGTCTGCAAGCCTTGTGCGCCCGGCAGGAGCTCCCGCCAGGCGCGCAAGGCTTGGGGTGGCAGCCTGTTGCCCGAAGGACAGCGGAGCCCTCCGGAGGGTGCCCCGTGCTTCGGGCGAGTGTCTGCAAGCCTTGCACGCCCGGCAGGAGCTCCCGCCAGGCTCGCGAGGCTTGGGCGGCAGCCTGTTGCCCGAAGCACGCGGAGCCCTCCGGAGGGTGCCCCATGCTTCGGGCGAGTGTCTGCAAGCCTTGCGCGTCCGGCAGGAGCTCCCACCAGGCGCGCAAGGCTTGGGGTGGCAGCCTGTTGCCCGAAGCACGCGGAGCCCTCGGGAGGGCTCCCAGTGCTTTGGGCGAGTGTTTGCAAGCCTTGCGCGCCTGGCAGGAGCTCCCGCCAGGCGCGTGAGGCTTGGGGCGGCAGCCTGTTGCCCGAAGCACAGCGGAGCCCTCCGGAGGGTGCCCCGTGCTTCGGGCGAGTGTCTGCAAGCCTTGCACGCCCGGCAGGAGCTCCCGCCAGGCGCGCAAGGCTTGGGGCGGCCCGAAGCACAGGGAGCCCTCCGGAGGGCTCCCCGTGCTTCGGGCGAGTGTCTGCAAGCCTTGCGCGCCCGGCAGGAGCTCCCGCCGGGCGCGCGAGGCTTGGGGCGGCAGCCTGCTGCCCGAAGCACGCGGAGCCCTCCGGAGGGTGTCCCGTGCTTCGGGCAGGCGTGTGCAAGGCTTGGGGCGGCAGCCGCGGCTGGAGGAGGGAAATAATTTTTTTTTATTCATTCCCCACCCCAAAAAACGAGGTGCGTCCTATGGGCCGGTGCGTCCTATAGGACGAAAAATACGGTACACCCCTGTGTGTTTCCACCCCTGCCCTATTCTCCCTATGGGGTGAAGTGAATGACTGAACCAATAGATTCCATATTAAGTTGACTATTGAGTCTCCCTTACAGTGCAACATGAATGGATCAGGGAGATATCAAGTTAAAGCTATCTTCTCCTGGTTTCTTCTTGTGTCAGGAGTGAGGAAGGGACTGCATAAAAGCATGTTCCTGAAGCCCACTCCCAATTTCCAGGAAATAAATCATGTCAGAACAAAACCTTAGAACAGACTTGGGGAGCCTTTTTTATGTGAATGGCCATTGAGCCATGGGAAAAGTCAATTGGGTTGGAGCCAGTGGTAGACAGAGAAAGAGCCAAAAGTGGGAGGTTTACACAAATCCTTAATTTGTGTTCTGTGTGTGCACAGGAGATGGCAGTCAAGGTGCAATTTGAGTTCCACTTGCTGCTTTGCCTTTTGTGCCCTCCTGTGTGCCAAGTGAAGCATGCCAGCCAAATTGTTGCTTGGCTTTCAGCCCACTCTTCGCTTACCAGATGGTATAGGCTGAGGGACAAGTTGTGCCAATGGACAGGCTGAGTGGAGGAGCCCAGAAGGAGTTATGAAGATGAGTGTCCGGCTGTGGCCCAATGTTTACCACAGCCAGAACCCAGAGTGGATCAAATGTTGCTGTAGCCAGAGTGTCCCTTTTAATGAAGGAGAAATCATTCTGGATGAAATTGATCAGCAGGGTGAATAGGACCCATAGGCTGTGAGTCCCCCAGCCTTAGACCGAGTAGATCAGGGTTCTTGCAGTGTTCCCTGTTAGCTTTAGCTATGTTTGCATTTCCCCATTACCTCTATATATCTGTCAGTGCTGTGGAAATAAATTAGCAGTGCATAATTATCATAGAGTTTTATGTTTTCAATATTGCAGGGAGTATTTATTCTCATATTTTAGATGTTATGTATTTCACCTTTAACTTTAGTGGTTGAATCATTTATTGCTTGGAAAATGATGAAGAAATAAAATGCACCCAGTCTACTTAACGTATTGCTGTCATTCAGTGAAAGGCATACATGTTTTTCTCAATGTTCAAACTGGAGAACGCTGTTGTGCTTCATGACATCCAAATTCTTAACTGTTCCTATGAAGGAAATGCTCAGCATTTCACCGTTGATGCTCCGATGAAATATTTACATCTGTTAGCCTTGTCGTGTAAAAAATCTATCATGCCATTTATTAAGGTGCAGCTGAATGAAACTAAAGGCTAAAAGAAAATGTCTGTTACCGTGTGTTGTTTGTTTAAAATGTTTTATGTTCCAAAGCGCTGATATTGTGAGTATAATATTATACCATTACTTCACTTGGTTTGTTTAAAACTGACATACCTTTTTCATTTAAAGAACTGAATGTCAAAGAAATGAAGCTTTGTTTAATGCTGAGGAGCTGACAAGAACTTTTAAAAAATACAAAGAGAAAATAAGTGAGAAACTGGAAAAGGTAAGATTTGACTAGAAAATGTCAATCATTTTAATAGTGTTTTATGTGTATTTGTCTCAGTGTTAAGATCATGTGTCAGTGCTATGATTATTCATGTTTTTCTAGCTTGCTCCTATGTCTTTAACTATAGCCTGACCAGCAGAAATCATCTTTGTGCCAAGAAGAGCATAATTCCCTTAATTTAACCACCAGGTTCACTGTTAAGGGCACAGGAGCACAACCTAGTCCTGGAGGGAAGCAACTCTAGCTAAAACAGCCCATTCAGTTGCATTGGAAGAAATGGTTTTCTTTACACATATTATGAATAGTTATAGTTTTAGACAGCAAATTACTGAGCAAATTCAGTGCTGACACAACCTTTTGAATCTTAGTACCAATAAAATTTGAATCAATATGTCATAGCTACAAAAGCAAAATTATATTTATAGGCAAAGGCAATCCTGTTCCTGCTCCAGTGATATCTTGGAGGTCAGGGGGTGGGGGGAACCCTTCATTTACATCAAATAGCAAAATAGCATCATGCAGCACCTGAAAACCTTTTTGTCCAGGTTTTGGATTATACTAATTCAAATGTGTTTCTTATGCAATCAATAGCCAAGTGGCAAAAGGTAAATTATCTGGTTGCTGTCTCCTGACCTGGACAAACACAGAGACCAATTCTCTGATCTTTTCACATCTTAGGTTCCAGTTGTAGTTATATAATTTGGGTAGTGGGAACATTGGGACCGAACATTTATATTCCCTCCCACACCAGTGTAGATTTTCCCTGAAGAAGATGCTGCAAACAGGACGGTAGCCTTAACATTTCCCCTGTAATAACAGATTATATATTGCTGATAACTGTCTTCTTTTTACTCAGGTTCAGGAAGAAGAGCAAACTTTAGAAAGAAATTTAATGAACTGTGTGAAAGAGAAAGAAAAATTGCACGCAAAATGCAATAGCTATAGGAGTGAGCTTGAAAGCACAAAGGAACAAGTGAGGTAAAACGTTTTACCTTTGACACCTCCACATGGAAAACATTGATACATGATCATTTTATTAATAGGTATTTGGATCGTGAAATACTCTGACCTTGAGCTAATGGCACAACACTATGTGACCAGCTCAGTCCATGTGACAGATGACAAAGCAGCAAAGCTGTAATGTGATTGATTTTTCCAAACAAAGTTTTCTCAACCCATCTCACATTGGGAGGGATCAGTTTGACTGCACAGTGGAACAACTGGATGACTGTTTAGTCCAACAGTCAGCATGTATTTTTACTAGAAGTGATTTGTTTTCTCAGTTCTTGTCTGTTCTGCAGCTAGGCAGCAGCCACGAGGTCACTCAAGTGGGTAATAAGTTTATCCTGTTGCTTGAGGCAGGAAACATAATCAATCCATGAAACTTCTGATTGACCCTTCCCTTCAGTGACACTCCGCCGCCCCCAGCTTGATGCTTCCTTTATCTTCCGATATAAATTATAGGTTTCAGAATTTTAATAAGAAATCACAGATTGTGTCCAATGGTGGCTTGATACTTCCACCAGTGCATATTGTCCTAAAGAAAGCAAAAGTCTGGCCTATTTCTCAAAAGCTTTTTTTTAAAATCCATTCTGTAAGAACAAATGCAAAAATAATTGAAACCCCATAGATTTCAACATTTGAAACTGAAACACAATTTTTCTAGCTTAAAATGGCTTTTGGAAGCTGAACCTAATACTGTTGAGATGCTCCAGCTCATTATCCACTTCACTTTTTTATTTATACTCAAATTTTTCCTGTGATTTTCATCACCCTATATTTTTGTTTTAAATTTTAGATTTTAAATCCATGGTGTTTGCAGTTAGAAAATATGCACAATGAAATCCAGAAACATGCTAGTTTTTAAAAAAATAAAGTATTTCTGGTGCAGTAGATTTTCTTGGTTTCCCCCCCCCCCCGAACCTTTCTCCTTTTGTATTTGTTTAGACAGTTAACTGAAGAGAATAGTATTGGAAAAGAAAATCTCAAAGGTGTGGAAGCCAAATGTGCTGAAATGGAAGTGCAACTGAAGCACTCTCAGCAGAATATCCTGAAGCTCGAAAATAAACTTCAGGTCCAAGACACAGTACTTGAAGAAAAGAATACCCTATTGCATGAAATTGCTAGCTTAAAAGCTCTTGTTGCACAGCAAAATGATCACCTCAAGTTGTATCATCAAGAAATTGAGAATTCAAGAACTGAACTAAAAACCTTAGAAAATATTATTTCCCAGTTGTCTCAAAGTTCACCAAGAGAGGTACAGTAACCTTTTTGTTTTTTGTTACTGTCAGCAGACTAAATATACACTGGATGAAATGCAAAGCCTGTGTGTGCAAGGGAGGAGCACTTCTATTTATGCACAGAGGAAGGGGCAACAATGTCTTCTAATAGTAACCCGCCTGTCATTTATGCAGGGCATTTCACAGGGTCCTCAAACTTGGAAGTGAACTGTGGGAGGATACAGAGGGCAGCTTCTTAAAGGGGAAGCTTTATAAGCACCTCTGCATACAAGAACATCAGTACCCCAGTGTTTGTTAAAGTTTTTATAGTTCATTATTGAAGAAGAAGAATACATTTTAAAGGGGCCGCTGTTTGAACAGAACATTCATCTAAATTCCAAGAACTGGACTGACTATTGCTGTGTTAAAAGAATATAGAGTAACCTGTTTTATTGGATCTTGCACTGGAACAGTGTTTCTACTCTTCTATTGATTTCTACTCTTATTAAGGATTGTTTCAAGCACTGCAATCTATCTACATAGTAAACACATTGATGTCAGAATTGGTTTGTTAGTTTGGATTTTGGTTATATAATCTAGGAAGCGATAATTGAGCAATGACTTGTCTCCAGAATAGGCCACAATTTCTTCCTTGAAGAAGGAAGTACCATGAAGTAGCTGCTGCTACTTCACATACTCATGTTGAGTAACTCTTCTCATTGTCCCCTGAAAGGTTTGCCTCAAAGGAAATATCCCCACGTTTCTCATTTTTACCTAGCTTTGTGTGGTACACATCCTTCCCTTAATTGAATAAAGCTTCTATAACTCTCAAATAGAGCAGTGCACCCTGAACAAGTTCTTAGGATGCATTACATCAGTGGTTGCAACCGATGCAACTGTCTGAAAAGCCAATCTGATAATCAAGAGGCAGAGATGATGGAATATCAACCACAATCCCAGTCCCTTGGTCACACAGATTTTGATTTATAATCTTGGCATAAGTGCGAAAGCTAATAATGGGGGAAGTAGATCAGAAATGACAATGGTGGAGAAAGCTAAGCAATTTTCTTTTCCCATCTATGTCACATTTTATGTTACTTTTTAAACATCGCCCAAGTTTTGCAGTACTGAAAAGTGGCTTGCAATTTGATGGCCTGTTGCATAACTTTGGGTCTTCACTAGAGTTAAGCACTTTTAATTCCTGCCAGGTTCAGTGGAAGAGCCCGTGCTTAATCCTAACTCCGTTGAGATAAGGAGAATTTAAACATTTTTAGTTTGGGTTGGGTGGTAGAGATTAAAGTTCCTCAAATGATGACCGATTATGCCATAAACAACATTTTTATGTGTCTTTCCCCCCTAAACTTGCAGGCTAGTCATTCCATGCATCATTCTAAAGAAGCATCATGTCCCAATTGCTGTGATTTAAGTAGATCCCTGATAGAAGAGCTAAGGTATTATATTTTAAGCTGAAGTAATTGGGTGCATTTGTAACGAGTGTCAAAAAAGAAAGGAAGAATAAAACTGCTCTCCCTTCTTTCTTTTTTCTAGATTAAAGCTGACAATGAAAGAAGCATTGATTCAGCAATTTCAGGCAGAAACTATGACCAGTAATCCATGTCAAGATCTCTTTGATGAAAGTGAGAGACAAGAATTGAATGGCCTAGAAATTGAACCAGTAAAATTGACAGGAAACCAAACAGGTATGCCATACTATAATATACAATAGTTGAAGCTGTACAGTTTCTTCTGGTATGGACTGTTGCTTCAGAACAATCCGCTGAGCAAAAAGAGCATGCACGCCTGCTTCTGTAATTTAAAGATTTTATAAATCAGTACCCTTAGACACCTGTGTTTCTTTTGTGAAGAGAGAAAACACCAACAACTGGAACTTGTCGCTAAGCAGTTTGAAAAGGTCAAGCAAAGATTACATGGACAGTTAGAAGAACTACGTACTAAACTGGAAAAATGTGAAGCTGAGAATTCATTTTTGAAGGAGACCATGGCCCAGCGAACTAGTCAGTTTCAAACAATACAGGATGAACTGTTGGAGAAAGCTGCAAAATCTAGTAGCTTGGAACGAGAAGTAAGTAGAAATGAAGAAGTCTGTATTCTTAGGAGCTCTCTTATCAAGTGCTGCAGCCATGTGTTTCCTCTTCCTCTCCTGTCCCCTCCAGCCCACTATATACCCTTAAAATCAGTGCTGGAGGGTGCGGAGACCTTCCAGAGATTCTGGAGGTGCATGTTGGAAAAAAGTTCTTTTTATGTTGTGAACTGCCCTAAGATCTACAGATGGAGGGCGGTATATAAATTTAATAGATGATGATGATGATTATGACAACAACAACGATTTTGCTACTGGAATGATAATACTGTAATAATACTTTTTTTATTTGTATTCCACCCACCTGACTGGGTTGTCCCAGCTGCTTTTGGTGGCTTCCAACATATATATAAAAATAAAACATGGCACATTAAAAAGCTTCCCTATACAGCAGGGGTGTCAACCTCAAACTCATCGGGGGCCGCATCAGCAGTTTGGTCACCCTCAAAGGGCCGGTTGTATCTGTAGGACTATGTGTCCACTCTTTATTATCATAAATTATTGTCACTGCATTCAATTATTACTGTTTTTTGTAATAATGTAGACGGTCCAGAAGGATGTTATGGTCGATTGTATCAAAGGCCACTGAGAGATCCAGCAGAACTAGGAAACAAAGTTGTTACAAATAATGAGCCCTAATGAGACGATTGCTGCAATCCTATGTGCATTTACTTGAAACTCCTGTCGAAGAAAGTGAGGCTGGCTTCTGAGTAAACATACACGGCATGGGGCTGTAAATAAAATGTGTGTGTGGGAGAGAGAGAGAGAGAGCTCTGACAGGAAAGCATCAACATGCCTTGTGCACTCTCATTTTCCTTGGCTAATTCCCCTGCCCCCCCCATCTCGGGGTGCCATTGCATAGTGCAAAAGGCGAAAGAGCGCGAGCACGCTGCCTGCAACTGGATCTTCGGCTTTTTCCTTTCCTTCCCCGAGACGGGAGGGAGAGATCAAGACGGAGCTGCTGGCAGGGCGGAGAGCGAGCCGCCCAATTGTGTGACCGAGTGATGGAACGGCTGCAAGGAGCCGCAGTCCGATCTCCTCCCAGGAATGTGCCAGCGGGACTGACATGTGCCGGACGGGGAGAACCGCCCAGCGCGGCTGCGCGGGCGCGGAGTCCAACTTGTGGAGCTGAGATAGAGAGCCGGGCGCCAGATCACCTTCCTTGCTTGGCTTGCCGCGAAATTGCAAGAGGAGGAGGAGGAAGGCGGTGGTGGGGTGCAAGGAGTGGAGGGGGTGCCAGGGAACACAGCCCCCTCCCATCACGGCCATCATCATCGCCGCCCCCACTTTACATTTATTTTAAGGGTGTTTGGAGTGCGCGCACGCCTCTCTCTCTCCCCCCCACTCACCCCCCCCCCCACACCAGCCACCCCATATTCCCAAACAACACGGGCATCGTAGGTCTTGGAAAGGCTGGTTGTGCAAAGATGGAGAGGGAGGCGAAATGAAGAGGAAGGGAAGGGAAATGAAGAGGAAGGCGAAATGAAGAGGAAGAGGCTGGTGAAATCCAGCGCGGAGGAGAAGAGGATGCCTCCCGCAGGGCGAGTTTGCACGCCGGGATCCAGCATCCCCGGAGAAGATCTAAGGCTGGAATAAAAAAAGTTTCTCCAAGGAGAAAGACTCCCCCTCCGCGGCGCGGAGAGACCTGACCTTCCGCTTGCTCTTTTTGAGCAGTGAGCGGGAGAGAGAAGCAAGCTGCCCGCCTCGCTTCAGCCCCCCGACGACGAAGGCGCAAGTTGAGAGACACAGGGACATTTGAAGCAGCAGCCACGTCCTTAAGAGCAACGGGGGGAGGCGAGTAGGAAGCCGCACCATGTAAACTTTATTGTGTTAAAAAAAAAACACAAGCGAGAATAAAAGGTGAAGGCTGGTGGCCGCCGGCGGCTACACGGGCCACATGACGAGGTCTGGCGGGCCGGATTTGGCCCGCGGGCCTTGTGTCTGACACCCGTGCTATACAGGGATGTATTCTAATGGTTATAAAGTTACTCATTTCCTTGGCATCTGATGGAAGGGGGTTCCACAGGGTGGGTGCCGCTATCGAGAAGGCCCTCTGCATGTACTCGTACAACACCTTAGGTACAACCCACAGTTTTTAATTTCATATAGTTCCTACTGGGAAAGGCTATGCTGTTTTTGCAGGAAATGACAGCATACAAATCAATATGGCTAATTTGACCCAACATCCCCCCAACCCCCCCCCCCAAAAAAGTCACTGCAATCAACTATGCAACCAGCCATGATCTGGGCTCTCCAATCTCTTGCACCGCCAACAAAAACAACCAACCAATCAACCTATTTATGTGATGCTAACACAAAAACCCTGCACGTACACTATGCAATGGAATGAAAAATCACTAGCCCCCTTCTTTCTCCCACCTCTCTCTCCCCACTTCCCAACCTCAAAATGCCTATGATAATAGTGTTTCACGCCAAATGTAAATGACCTGTAGAAAGGACTCTGAATTGAAACAGATATCATATACGTACCTTTGTTATCCATGAAAATCTTTTAATAAATACATTTTTAAGGCCCTAATCATATAGTGGCACCTCTTTGATTGTTACAGGAAAAGCGCCTCTGCAGCACCCTAAAGAGTTCCATTGTTATAGAAACATTCCTTCTATAAATCTCTTTTTCATAAGTAATACATCTAGAGATCCTATCCTTGGAACATTCCTTCTTTCAGAGTGTTAGTTCCTCTTGGAATTGGATTGCTGAGGTTGGCACCTTCAATCCAGCTAGCAGCTAACTTGATGCATTCTTGACAAAGAATGCCCAAAGCACATTGTAGTGTTTGTGGCATAGTCCCACAAGACCCAATGCAGTACAGTAGCAATATATTTTGTTCGCATGTCATGCCAGGGAGCAGGGTGCAATCCATTTCACGCATGATACTTGCTTGTGGGAAATGGAAAATGTCTAGCGAAAGAATAGAGCATTACTGGGTGATGAGGTGACTTGTGAATGTGCATTGCACAAAGTTTTTTCTTTAAGGTGTGGGCAGAAGGAGTTGTATTATCATTGACATTTTATGAAGCGTATGTGACATTCATGGAAACACTTTCAATAATTTCACCATTGTTTATGCTGAAAATCTTTTTTTTAGACTGTGTATTCTCAGTTTATATATTTCTTTGTAGGCAGCAAGGAAATCATCTAGGCTCTCAGCCCTTGAAAAACAGTTGGAAGAAAAGACTCTTGCTTACACAACTGCTGCTGAAAAAAATACTGAGCTGGAACGGCAATTAGTGGTAAAACTCCTATTACCTATTCACAGCTTCTTGGGATGGAAGGAGATGTATTTACATATGTAATGTTTTATTAAATACGCCAACAGGCATTAGTGTTTTCAGAGTTTACCTCTAATGTGATTTTTAACAAGCAAATTGTTTTTCCTTAAGTGCTTTCAAACAGTTCAGTACAATGCGATTTCTGTTTATACTGTTTTCTAGCTGCACTTTGGTTTGTAATATGACATAATGTGGCCCTGAAAGATCCATATAATTTTCCACTGAAGCATTAATTTATGCAGCTCAATAATGAAGTTGTTTTTCCTAGGAAGTGAATGCTCAGCTTCACAGCTTAGAAAGAAACTTCAATGAGGAACATGGGCACTTAGCCGCAGTGCTTAAAAAAACAAAGATGATTCATCACGAGCATCAGAAAGAATTGGAAAAGCAGATTGAATTGGTAAGCTTCTAATTTGTATAGTATTTTCCCCCCAGTTCCTAAATATTTTGGTGATCTCTTAATAAAAGATTCAGTGTCTCTTCCATGCTGCCTTTGTGCCTGATGCATACATATAAGATCAGTCACATGTAAGAGGCCACTTGAAATTTAAGTGTAAGGAAGTTGCTTCATGTGGCAAGTTGCTTCTGAGAGTTAGCTCAGATTTTGCCCTGGTGTTCTTTCCAGCTACAAAAACAATTCTGAAGCAGCAATAGGCTGCGGACATTGAGCTGGGTCAAGGGAAAGCTTTCCCAAAAATGTTTATAAAGGCACAAACCTATTTCCATTGATGGATACAGTGGTACCTTGGGTTACATACGCTTCAGGTTACAGACTCTGCTAACCCGGAAATAGTGCTTCAGGTTAAGAACTTTGCTTCAGGATAAGAACAGAAATCATGCTCCGGTGGCACGGCAGCAGCAGGAGGCCCCATTAGCTAAAGTGGTGCTTCAGGTTAAGAACAGTTTCAGGTTAAGAATGGACCTCCGGAATGAATTAAATACTTAACCTGAGTACCACTGTATTTTGTTATCTCTCCTGCACTTTTAAGAAGCAACTCCATCAAAAATTGAAAATGTCAGGGAGGACTTTCAGCTCTCCCTAAATTCAGTAAACCACATGTCCTAGAACATATAGCTGCAGAACATTCTTTAGTAAGTACCTCCAGACATACAGTTTTACTCAGAGTAGACTTACTGAAATTAATGAACATGGCTTGTTTAGGCCCATTAGTTTCAACAGGTCTACTCAAAACTTACTTGAATGTGACTCATAAATACTGTATATTGTTGGCAACCCTGTTATAATAAGTATCATGTCAATGTAGCCAATAAATGTAACCAATTGTTGCAGCTATATTATTTGTCATTCTGTAACAAATACTTTATGGGTCAATAACTAATTCTTCTTTTTAATAGCTTGAGTCTCGACTAGAAACGAGATGCCAGCAATTCCATGAGCAGGAGAACACAATGTCACTTTTACAGCAAGATATCTTATGTAAACAACGTCAGATTGAATCACTAGATCTACTGCTAATAGAAAGCAAAGAGGTATTTTTTATTTTTATTTTGAGGGCTGCTTGCAAAATACCCAGGTTTTTTTTTCATATGGTCCTTCCCAATGCTGTGTGCTGTTGCTTCAGAAAGTGCTGCTGGCATGCTCTGTGGCAGCAGCAAAATCTTAACATTTCCTCAGGGAGGGGAGATGAGTTTACGCAGTCCTTGCACAGGGCTTCTGCTGTCAGGATTTATTAGTTCCATCACTCCTGTTGAGTTTATTTTTCTTGGTGTACTAGTATTTTTTAAAAGTGAACTGTAAAATCATGTTTTAAGGTGGTATGTTTTCTTCTTTTGATGCTGTATTCAAACAGGAAATGGAAAATCAGAAAACCAAGAAAGAGGAAGCAATAAGGATATTACAGAGCCAATTTACTGAGGAAACAATGAAGGTAAGTACACTTCCTTTTCTTTTTTGACTTCTTGTGACTTCTCATGTCTTGCAATATTTTATTTCATAAAATTTATACACCTCTGATCCTAAAAAAAACCCCTCAAAATGATTTACAAGAAGTTTAAGCAATAAAATCAAGAAAAGTTTGCTAATGCATTTTGAAACCTGCAAAAGTTAACATACAAACAGATTAAATTGACTTATTAATTTAATTAGCTTCTTAAGCATCTTGGTAAGCTTTCTGTTCCTTTCTTTGATCAAAACTTTAGAATATTTATACTGAAGGCTCTCTTTCCCATCAATTATTCTCCTTATTTTATTATGAAAGGGAAGAATTTAAGAGTGAGTACCTTAAAATGATTTTTTCTTAGGCACCAAAGTAACGTTTGAGCTATTTAAATTTGTAAAGAAAAACCCTTTGTGATTCTATGTTTATACTTATATCTGTTATGGTTTATTAAACTAATCCTTAATTTTATTATTTATATAGCATGATTGCAGTACAAAACACTTTACATGCTAACTATCATCACAGGCGCAAGGGACGCGGGTGGCGCTGTGGGTAAAACCTCAGTGCCTAGGACTTGCTGATTGTAAGGTCGGCGGTTCAAATCCCCGCGGCGGGGTGAGCTCCCGTCATTCGGTCCCAGCTCCTGCCCACCTAGCAGTTCAAAAGCACCCCTAAGTGCAAGTAGATAAATAGGTACCGCTTTATAGCGGGAAGGTAAACGGCGTTTCCATGTGCGGCACGGGTGCTGGCTCACCAGTGCAGCTTCGTCACGCTGGCCACGTGACCCGGAAGTGTCCTCGGACGGCACCGGCTCCCGGCCTCTTGAGCGAGATGAGCGCGCAACCCTAGAGTCGGTCACGACCGGCCTGTACAGGCAGGGGTACCTTTACCTTTATCATCACAGACAGGCCTCTGCCCTGAAGAGCTTACAATCTAGATTTTGAATCATGGAGCTGGCAACAAAAAACGGGGAGGGAAGAAAGGCAAGGGTGATTAAGAATGAATATGAACAAATGTACACATGCATTTATTTTCCTTACAGGAGAGGGCTAAATAACCAATAGGGTTCTTGAGGAAAGATGGATTTAAGAATGAATTTGAAAGAAGAGACAGTAGCACCATGTAGATCAGGGAGAGAGTTCCAAACATAATCACATGATACTTTAAAATAAAGTTTGCCCCATTTCCCACAACCCACATAAAAGTATGTTTGAGGGAGAGAATGAGACATCCTATAACATTCTGTCTATATAACCTACAGACAAGAATCACAACATTAGGGTTCTTGTAATTTTAATTTAGGGACGCGGGTGGCACTGTGGGTTAACCCACAGAGCCTAGGACTTGCCAATCAGAAGGTTGGCGGTTCAAATCCCCACAATGGAGTGAGCTCCCGTTGCTCAGTCCCTGCTCCTGCCAACCTAGCAGTTCAAAAGCACGTCAAAGTGCAAGTAGATAAATAGGTACCGCTCCGGCAGGAAGGTAAACGGCGTTTCCGTGTGCTGCTCTGGTTCGCCAGAAGTGGCTTAGTCATGCTGGCCACATGACCCGGAAGCTGTACGCTGGCTCCCTCGGTCAATAAAGCGAGATGAGTGCCGCATCCCCAGAGTCTGTCACTACGGGACCTAATGGTCAGGAGTCCCTTTACCTTTACCTTAATTTTAATTTATTGCATTGATGAGATTATGCCAGGGTTATTTTTGAGTCCCTGGAATACTGCACTGTGAAAAGCTACTCCTGATGAATTCCTTCTGCTGCATAGCTATTGGAGGTGCAGGTGAGCTACAGCTGAAATGTTTCTCTTTCTCCAAGGTATAATAAATTAATAAGTACTGCACCACATTCAACTTTAATTTGTGAAAAACATTTGTGGTGTGGGTGTGCAAACATGCAAATACTTTCTTACGGCTTCATTTTAAAATGTTGTGCTGTTCAAAGATGTGCTCAGATATTGTTATTTTAAAGAACTGGTTTATATTAACTAAAACTACATTGGCTTTGTACCCATAATAAAAAGTAGCGTATTTTATTGCAATTTTAGGTTCTGGGGGTGTTTCAGAAGAGCAATTCTTTCCTAAATTTTATCTCCCTTTCATTCTCATTAGGTCAGACAGCTACAAGCCGCGCTAGATGACTGCAAGGAAGATCTCGCGGTATATTTAAGTAATCTCGAAGAAAGTAAAGTGTTATTTGAAAAACAGCTGGCAAAGAAAAATGACGAGGTAAACTTTTTTGATGCCTGTGTCATTAATGCCTACATTAGAGCATTAATGTGTGCATGGGCCATTTTTATGTGAGCACATTTGTGCAGGTTCATCCACCTGTGAGTGCTTTCAATTTTATGTTTCCAAAATCTGTCATAATGTTTCTCATTCAAATTAGTGAGAGGTGCTTGCTGGGGTGTATTCATGCTATCTGCTGTTTCTTCCCCTCGCTCAGTACTTTCCCACCCTCTGCGAGTTCAGGAAACCCTAGGTCCATTATGGGTGTGCACATGGGTATTTGTTTATGCACAAGACAAAGACATTGCTTTTAGATTGTTAACAACTTCGTGTTCTTCTGGACATTTTAACTGTCACCCCTCTTTCAGATGGTTCTGATTATGTTAATGCTTTGCAGAGGAGGTGGGGGTGCTTTGCTTCTTAGAATTGTACATTACAATTTGTTTAGTTTTAATTGTGTTTTATATATTGTGTTTTTGTATCATAAGTCCTCTCAAAATTATTTTAGTAGTAAGTGTATAATAAATTTACACACATACACACATATATTATTATATTATATTATATTATTATATTATATTATATTATATTATATTATATTATATTATATTAATATTAATATTCCGTCTAAAGGTGGCAGACATGTAGTTGGCCATAATCATGGTAGCTCTATGTGGTGACATTTGAATCTTTGTTCAGAAAAAAAGCTTTACTTGAGAATTGGCTTAATTGTGGAAAATATTTTACTCGTAGGAAATGTAAGGAAATACAGAAGCATTAAAATCTTCAGTGTGGCTTAGGATAGAAAGTGTGCCAGCAGTATGCATATATAATAATTTAGGAGGATTTATTTTAAAATATAAGTAGGTCTTTCCCACAGTTACTCCTTTTTTTTTTTTTAGATGAAAGCATATTTTTAAGTATAGACCATACTATGTGAATTTGATTTTATATTATAATGAAATTCTGTGATGATGTGTGTTTTAATAGTAGCTTATGTATGTTGTCAGGCTGCTCTCCTATGAATGATGAAATGGGAGCAAGCTGAGAATGTATCTCAAAGTATTAGGACTTCATCATTTTTATTTGTTCCCAGATACAGCGGTTGCACAAAGAAATAAAGTTGAAAAATAACAATCTTCAGTCAACTAGTGAACAAAACTTCATTCTGCAGCAAACACTGCAGCAGCAGCAGCAAATGTTAAACCAGGAAGCCATTAGGAATTGTGAATTAGAAGACAGCCAAATTAAGCTCCAACAGCAGGTACATAATGATCAGTAAAGGATTTATATTGTCCATGTTACTATTTGATACACTTTCATGTACCATGTATATTTGGGAAACAAAATTATGTTACGGCATATGCTGCTCTTGAAAATGCTTTCTCTATCAAAATAGTTTCTATGACGTGTGAGGGGCTACTGTTTGAGGAACACGTGCCTAAAGCCCTGTGGGCCATATAGATTTAGTTTGTTTATTTAGATATTGCTACTGGATGTGGTCTATAAAGGCACAAGTGCAGCATAGGTCTGTAGACATTATATCCTGCCGTCAGATTTGCAAAATTCACGTACACAGGATTAGGCAAATGGCACAACTTTTTTTTTTATTTCTGAAGTTTGTAAAAGCTTATTTGCATACTAATAGCCTGTTGCTATAGTTACAGTACAATCTTATGCATGATTATTTAGAACTCCCACTGTGTTCGTTGGAGCTTATTCCTTAGTTAAGGGTTTTTAGGAATGTGCAAATATGCACTTCCCTGCTTTACTTTCATTTTGTTTGAGTGATGTTTTACAATCCATATACAGTGGTGCCTCGCAAGACGAAATTAATTCGTTCTGCAAGTTTTTTCTTCTTGCGAGTTTTTCGTCTTGCGAAGCACGGTTTCCCATAGAAATGCACTGAAAATCAATCAATGCGTTCCTATGGAAACCACCTTCAGACCAGGTCCGGGGACAGTCTGTCCCCCGACCTCTTCTGAAGGCTGGGGGGGGGGGGGACAAGGGATTTTCTTCCCACCCCCAGCATTTTAAAAAACCCCGGGACAGCAGAGGACTTCTCCGCTGTCCGGGGCGATCTTAAAATGCTGGCGGGCGGCAGCAAAGCCTTCGCTGCCGCCCACCAGCATTTTAAAAAACCCCGGGACAGCGGAGGACTTAAAATTTTAAAATTTGCGATTTAAAAGCCCCCGGGAAGGCAGGAAGGGGGGACAAATACTTTTGCCCCCCGCCAGCCTTCAGAAGAGGTCCAGGACCTCTTCTGAAGACAGGCGGGGGGCGAAAGTCTTTGCTCCCCCCCCCCGCCGCCTGCCTTCAAAAGCCGTCCGGGACAGCGGGAAGCGCTTCCCTGCTATCCCGGACTGCTTTTAAAATGCTGGCGGTGGGGAGCAAAGCCTTTCGGCCGCCGCCAGCCTTCCTGGACCTCTTCTGAAGGCCGGAGGGGGGCAAAGGCTTTGCTCCCCACCGCCAGCATTTAAAAGAGGTCCCCAGAGATTTCCCTATGGGCTTTCTTCTTTCGTCTTGTGGGTTTTCCGTCTTGCGAGGCATTCGTCTTGCGGGGCACCACTGTAATGCATTGTGTCCATTATATGGAAGCTTTATACTTATCATTCATACCAATAAAAATTGACTTTAGGGTAGTGGTACCACTTGAGCAGGGACACGGGTGGCGCTGTGGGTTAAACCACAGAGCCTAGGACTTGCCGATCAGAATGTCAGCGGTTCGAATCCCCGCGACGGGGTGAGCTCCTGTTGCTCGGTCCCTGCTCCTGCCAATCTAGAAGTTCGAAAGCACATCAAAGTGCAAGTAGATAAATAGGTACCGCTCCAGCAGGAAGGTAAACGGCGTTTCTGTGCGCTGCTCTGGTTCGCCAGAAGCGGCTTAATCATGCTGGCCACATGACCTGGAAACTGTACGCTGGCTCCCTTGGCCAATAAAGCGAGATGAGCGCCGCAACCCCAGAGTCGGCCACGACTGGACCTAATGGTCAGGGGTCCCTTTACCTTTACCACTTGAGCAGTCTCCAAGCCATCAGTTCCACATCAGTCTTGGTTCCATTAAAATTAACTTCACTGTTGCAACTGGTTTCTGGTGGCTCCAATCTGGTGGAACGCTCTGTCACAAAAGACTAGGGCCCTGCGGGACTTGACATCTTTCCGCAGGGCCTGTAAGACAGAGCTGTTCCACCAGGCCTTTGGCCGAGGTAATTCTTCACAGAACTCTAGCCCAATGGTTGCCATCAATTTGATTTGAACTGATTTTATAATGAATTGATTTTAGAATGCTGATTATTTTACTGTTGTTAGCTGCTCTGAGCCCGGCTTTGGCTGGGGAGGGCAGGATATAAATAAATATTATTATTATTCAGTAGTTTTATGCCTTAGTTGCCTTTTTGCTGGAGAATTATGCTCTATACCTGTGAATCAGAAGGTGAACAGACATTTATTTTTGTTATTGGACACGTATCATGAAAACAATTATTTCCAAAGCAGAGGAACTATATCCATTGGGCAAACAGTAATCAAAGGCCTTTAAGATAAAGCTAGATACACAAACTTGCACACGTGTATATTTGTTTGTGGTTTCAGGGGATATATACCTGCAAATGCTCTTTCTTGGTTTTCTCTCTAAACTTTGGATAGGTAAATAAATATTGAATAGCCTAACAGTGCTGTTCTGTGTATGTCTACACACTTACCTCTATTAAATCTTTTTAAAAATAGGTATTAAAATTAGAGCAAGAACTTCAAAAACAGAAGGAAATTATGGAGGAAGAGTTGAGAAAAACTACCGAGAATCTCCATTTAGTCTCTGAAGAAGCTGATTTGAAAAGACAAAAAATAGCAGAACTCACGGGCACAATCAGGTAGGTTTAGAATACACTTCCGTGGATGGGTCCTTTTAAATCTCTATACTGCATATATCATTACTTTTAAATTCTTTTTCTGAATGTATCATCTTTTGAATGAAGAGGTTTCCAGAACAGAACTTTTTAAGCAAGTTAGTTCAAGCATTGAGGGCCTGGTAGCTTAAGCCCACCTTCCTCAACTTGCTGCCCTCCAGACATCAAGGACTACAACTCCCATCAGCTGTGCAGTCTGGGGCTGATGGGAGTTATGGTTCAAAACATATAGAGGGCAACACTTTGGGGAAGGCTGGTATAAGCTATTGTGCTGTTGCAGACCCATCTTACTTGGAGACAGATACATAGTTCCAACTTCTTAAATACTCAAGTTCAAACTCAGTGTGCCGTAGATCTATATTTTGCTCAGAATAGCATGACGAACATGCTTATTTCAGTTACTGATTGAGATTTTCTAATTCTGCTTGTTTAGGCAAATTAAGATAGAGATGGATCAATGTAAAGATGAGCTAATAGACATGGAGAAAGAGTTAGTTCACTTAAGACGAGATGGTCACGCTAAAGCATCGCAGCTGGGCCACTTGGAAATGACTTTGGAAGAGAAACATGAAGAACTGCAGAAAAAGACGCAGCAAGGTAGTCTCTTTACTGTGCTTTTTCAGTGCAAAGGCCACACATAACTACTTTGAAATGAATGTGATGTGTTTCTCAAGGATAATACACATTGGAATGGTAAGCCTACATGAATGAAACTGACAGGGAACAGGGCTGTAGAATCTTTGCAGAGCTGTCTAATAAGTATGACTAGCACAGATGCTAGCTTTTTCACTGCTAGAACACATCCGTGAATTCAGTATGTAGTCCTCCGTCTACACACACACACTTAACATCCTTTTCTGCTTTCCATATGCACTACAGTGAAACAGTTAGAAGATAAATTGCTTCAAGCTGAGACACAGCAAAAGGATTCTGAGCAGAAAATAGGAACGTTGGAGACTGACCTGCAGAATGCCACTGGGAAGCTAAAAACTAGTTTGAGACAACTGCAAGAACTTCGGAATATGCTACAGGAAACACAGTTGGCTCTGGAGGAGAAGTATGCTGCTATCGAGAATTTAACAGAAGAACTAAGGTAGGCTGAACCCTTGTTACTGAGCTTCATCACCATTGCGAACTAGTACTTTGGAAACCTTATGCTTTATTTTTAAATTTAAATTGCAGAGATTGCAAGGATGAACTTGAGAACAAAAGGCAAGAACTCCTTGAGATGGAAAAGATATTAAAAGAAAGGAATTGGGATTTAAAACAAAGAGCAGCTCAGGTTAGAACTTTTATCAGTACAATTTATGAATTTTGACAAGCCTCATACATGTTTTGGGGGCCTAAGTGATAACCACAACTCTGTGGTGCATAATTTCATACATGGTAAGCAACTTCTAATTCTTGTTTCATGTTTCTGCCTTCTCTCTCTCTCCCTTTTTAGGTTACACAGTTGGATATGTCAATTCGTGAGCACAGGGGAGAATTGGAACAAAAAATAATTAAATTAGAAGGAAATTTGGAAAAAGCAGAGTTGCAGATCAAGGAATGCAACAGACAGGTGCTTTGATTATCTGATGTTTTTTTAAAAAAATATTGTATTGAAGTCAAATGTAACCCTTACTAATATAATAGCTTGCGGAAGTTTTGAAGCATGAAACAGTATATGGGCTGTGTGTATCTTAACTAACAATATAGTTTTTTAAACATAGCAATACATGTTGTGCCATTAATGTGCATAAAATTATAACAGTTGCACAAGTAGAACAGTACCATAATCACAAGTGAGTTACAAGAAGGCTCACAGCACATGTTACCTGCCTATACACAATCAGTGCATTAGTGAGACAGACAAAACAGTTACCTGAAACACATTGGTGCTGCAACATTCTTTTGTACCAACCACATAGGTGACCCCCTTTTCCTTTTATTGGTGTCAGCAGTTGCAGGCCCTGCCCATTCTGAGGATGCCTTTTCTGAAACTACATATGTATGAGGCTAAAAAATGGAAGGGAAGGAGCCAACTTGAACCACAATTAATGAAAAATACTATTGCATTAACTAAAGTGGAAGAGTTAAATACTGTCACAGAATCTGCACAACTGACCAACTGTAGATTTTAAACAGACATTGTAGAGTACTGTGGGGCTTTTGTTACAATTCCTAAAATAGATAATTCTCTTAATAAGTAATCCTGTCCTACACCCTGTTGCCAGATTGAGAGTTTAGAGAGCAAGCTACAGCATTCCAAAGGTGAACTTCAGGAGAAAGAGTTGAACATCCTCCAACAAGATCAAGAGATAAATCGTCTTAAAAAGGAAACTGGAAGAAAACAGGAAAAAGTAACAGATATTGAGAAAGTAAGTTTTTTATTTGCATAATGGTTTTTGTCTGTGACTATAGTCACTATCTGATTTTTTTCATCAGCCTAAACCATAAAGGATAGAGAGAAATGCTTCCTGTTCATAAGGGGTTGAATCCAGATTTGCTCTTCTGTAAACAGAAGGCTCCTGCTGGAGGAAGCAAGGGGTGTCTGAATATTTATTTATTTAATTACACACACCCTTCTCTGCCCATGCTTCACAGCAGATTTTTATAAGTGCAAGGGCTGTGATGGGGGGAGAAGTAATTAGCAAATATTACTTCCCATGCAATCAGCTTTTTGCGCTCTTAATCCATCAATTTGACAGTAAGTGACTATATAGGATTGTGGCCTCATTGTTTGTTTCCCTTCATCTCATGGTGGCCTTTTAAGTCTCATAATATGCTACTGATTATTTATCATAGTGAGGACAGAAGGCTACACAGATAATGGATCTGATAAGGCATGGCAGCTATGTTAAAAATGAAAAAAAAAGTAAAAATGCTTAAGTTTTGTTAATGCACATTGTTTACCCCTTTTAGAAGGTGGAGGAACAGGAAAGGTTCATGGCAGAACAGCACAAGGAAATACTTGATTTGGGTCAGCAGCTGAGGCTAGAACGTGAACAGATGAAAAAGGTCCATTTGGAGCTACTGGAAAGTCGCCGTCAACAGGCTCAAGCTCAGAGAGATGTGGATAGGCTCTCTCTTGAACTGGAAGAAGTGAACCACCTCTCGCATGAAAAAGTAACCGTTTTTCATAGTTCTTCCTGTCAACAGAATTGGCCCGATACAGGAGTGTTCCTGTACCCAATTCAATGTGTATTGGGCAGCAATGGCTTCCTCACTTTAATGGGGGTTCATTGTTTCCCTGCAAGCAGAAAGGGAAAGGAGGAAGGAGGACTATATACTACTATATATAATAAATATATTGTTGCTGATATTATTCATTTCATAATTGCCTTTTAGGAAAGTCGTACAAATCATTTGGCAGAACAACTAGGGGCAGCTCAGGCACGGGAAGCCCAGTTAGAAGCAAGAATGCAAACGGAGATTAGGAGGCTCTCAGCAGAAATACATTCACTAAAGCAGTCTTATACGTCAGAGGTAAAAACAAAATTGCTTTTACCAACATGTGTTGTATTTTTAGATGTATTAGAACTGAACAGTTAATTTTTATCTTGGAATTTTAGAGACTGGCCGTAGGTTTTGCTTGGCACCTGGGTTTAAAAGGAAAACTTTTGATTCTGGCATTGCAAATAAGGGAGAACATAGGAAGGTCCATTGGCCAACCTACAGTGATTGGCAGTGGCTCTCCAGGGTTTTAGGCAGCGTTCTCGCCCAGCCCTACCTAGAGATGGTGGGGATTAAACCTGTAACCTTCTATAGGCAAAGCAGATGCTGTACTACTCAGCAATAGGCCTTCCCCAAATGCTTCAGGACCATTCATCTTTCTCATCCCTTCCCAAACATAAGTTCAGCTACCTTCATTAAATTACTAAATCAACACTGATAGACGTGACTTTAACAACAGAACATTTGATTTTGGGGATTGTCATTTGAACAAAGAATTCCATAATTATGTATCAGTTGGGACATTAGCTTAATTAGGCTATTTGTTCCATGCCTCTATTATAAGTTTAAATAAACGGATCATAAAGTTTTGAATATATTTTGTTGTCTTACCTTTATCTCTTCAGAAACTCTTACATGAAACAGAGGAAACAAAACGGAAGGAATCAATATCTAAATCTCATCACCTTTATGGGCAGTTGCAGCAGCTGAAGCTAGACCTGGAAGATGCACAAGGCACTGTCTGTAATCTACAAGAACAGCTTCAGTCCAGAAATGACATGATTGACGCAGCAAACGAAGCTCTGCTTCTCAAAGTGAGTAAGCACAAGAATGTGTTTTCTTGACATACAAGGCAGCATGGCAAAAATCTCCTGTACAAGGAGAAATTAATAAAATTATCCAACTTCACTGATACTTACTACCAAAGATCATTAGCAATTAGGCTTTTGTGAGACTTGAGGGCCAAAGATGGTCCTCCGAGCCTATTTGGCTACTGAGACTCTCCCCACACCACATCCTGTCTCCCCAGAACCTGCCTCTCACTGGCCGTACTCTGTATCATCCTAGAATGCCTATGCTTGCCTAGAATGTGTCCTTGATGATGCCTCTTGATTGGCTAGATGGAAAGGTTAAGGGTGTGTACAAACCTCTGGTTTTTGCATGATGGAATCCAAAGCTAAGAGTCCCATCCTTTGCTGTGCTTAGTTCTATCTTGGACCACCCCCACTTTTGCCTCTAGCTGCACTCGTGATGGGTGTTCAACCCCAGGGAATGCAACTATGGGACTTAAAAATTTTCCCACCCCTGGTTTGGAGCCTGACTAGACATTTTTAGGGGGTGGCTGTGTTGATCTATGTGTTCCCATTTTCTGGATAATATGTAGAATAAGAAATAGGAAGCCCAGTCATGTTCAGTGTCTTCCTGCCCTCTGTAGATGGCAGCCAATGAAGTGGGACAGGGAAATGCTGAAAACATTGTCACTGAATGAAGTGCTAAGCTAATGTGAAAGGCATGATATTTTCTTAATAAAAGTGTTGATTTATTTGTTTTTATTACATTTTTAGGAATCTGAAGTAACAAGACTACAAGCTAGAATTGCAGGCCATGAAAGAACAGAAAGCATCAAGCAACTCTCAGCCCCACAAAACATATCCACTCATCAATGGTTAGATCAAGAGCCAGACTTTGACAGGCATTCTCAGAGAAAATTTGCAAGCACTAATGATCCAAGTTTTAAAGATGATGGAAATTTATTAAAACCAAAAAACATTTTTACATCCAATTCTTTGGTAATTTGTAGGAAGCCAAAAGACACAATTCACGACTCACCAAAAAGTCCAGATGAATCATCCTTTGATCCTTTGACACACATTGTGGAAGAAGATGAGACTTGTGATAGCAGTGACTTCCAAACTCTTAGTGGCATGCTAAAATATATCAACAAAGAGATGAATTCTGAAAATTCTCCATAATTTTCACCTGATGTAAAGGACAATTCAAGTATGTATTTCTGTACCATAGTATTTCTTAGGCAAATAGGACACAGTACACTTTGTCTGGAGGTGGGGCAGGCAAATGATGATAATGTTCCCTCTTTGAGTTACATTTTGTGGAGCAAGCATGACTACTAAGATGTATTAACTAATTAATGTTCCTCTAGGACAGACTTTACAAATGTATCAAGAGTGCATATAGGGTCCCCCTTTTTTTTTAAGGACACGAGCTCAATCAAAAATAAAAAGCATGATCCTTTGCAGAAGTAAGTTCCACTGTTCAATGCTTACCTATCAGGTGAGTGCATAGGAGTGGAGCCTAAACCTGAAAACAGTTTTGAGGAATTTTCTTCAGGACTAGTTTTTACCTGATGGTAATTGCAAACAGAGCATTATGAATAATGTAATTCAATGCATTTGATAGATATTAGGATATCATCAAGTGCATAAGTTCTGATTTAGACCAGTTAATGCTGTCTCCCAAGAGGTGTCCAAAATCATATATAAGAGCTGTCAAGGTAGGGATGGATCTCTCTGGGTTTGTGATAGTGCGTAGCATGTCATCCACAAATATGACTATCTCTTGTTCCCTAACAGCTGCATGGATACTGCTGATCTCACTAATGTATATCCATGGGTTGCACAGGTCAGAGGTTCCAAATACAAATAAAAAAATAGGCTTATTCCATTCCTTACCAGGAATGAGTGGGGCAGGGGAAAGTATCCTATTTGTAAATTACCCAGGAAGACCATAGGATCCTATCAAAGGCCTTCTCTGTATCAAATAAGGGGAGGGCAGTTGGGTGATTATTATGCTTGTTCAAGTCCTTAGTGTGAGACCAGTAATTCATTTTAACTAGAACTTGAGGTCTGCATGAATTTCACATTTGTTAATGCCTATGTTAATATCTGTTTCAGGAACAAATGTTGTGAAGTAACAGTGTGCTGGCAAGCAGTCAACCGCAGATGGATTTATTGTCTTCATGAATATAATGATGTGCCATTTTATACAAACTCTGTATATATTTGAGAAGCATAGTGACTCATAATCCCTTCCTATTTATCCCAATTCTATTTTTTTATTACTGCTTTAAAGTAATTTGTACAGTAATAAAGGTGTGGTGGGGTTTTTTTTTCTCTTAAAGAGAAATCTGAAGGATCTGGATTTTTTTTTTTAACTATTTTCCTGATACTTGAATATTTCAGATAAATGTATTATTATTGAATTAATAAACAAACAATACACATTGTGTTACTTGCTTTTTCTGTTACATATCCACTACTGTAGTTACCATGTGAGGGGGGGAAATCCATAAATTTGTCCAATTTTTATTTTTTTTAAAAACTGAAAGGCACCAGTTTACCTTGTGGTACTGGAATTTTGGGATTGTGTAAATAAGTCCTTCCTTTTGTTTTTCTGAACCCAATACAAATTAATATTATCGGGTGACCCACAGTTATGAGAAAGAGATCAGAGGAATGTAGTGTGTCTCTGGGCAAGCCATGCTATTCATAATTCTATAAGCCTCTCATGTCTGCGTCTCCCTTAGCAATAACGTTCAGATCAAGGGCTATTACATATGTCCTTTTGCTCCCAACAAGCCTCCTTTACTCATGATTAATCTCTTTTTTAAATACATGGCATTTTAAAAAAATGTCAACAGGAATAGCTAACAGAAAACAGATATTGCAGCACATAACAGAAGGCAAGTTGTTTCCTCTTCTAGATGCTGAATGTGAAGTGTTACATAGCGCATGTTTAAATTGGGAAGACCAAGAAACCCCCAGCCCGGCCTGCCTCCACCATACATTCTTTGATAGCCTTGACGGTGTCTCCCTGCTGTGGAACCCCTTGATATGTTTCTGCTAGTCCTTCAGTGTCCAAGCAGCCATCAACACCAGTACTGCCTGAAACAAAGGGTAGCTTCAGCAAGAATGTAATTTGGCCACAATGATTGTGCCCAACAATGATAGTTATAGGGACTGCCAAGACTGAAGGCCCTAATTGAGTTTCTTTTAAGGAAGCAACTGACTTTGAGTTGCCTCAGATCTTTTTAAATTAAAGCACCTATTTGAAGGATGCATGCAATTTGCAAATACAACTTGGGCAAAGTATTGTCCTCTAGGTTTTGGTATAGTTGATCTCCAGTCCTGTTACCTGTTTAAATTATGATAACCCACCCTTCATATTTTGTTCAAATTTTCAATTTAAAAACTGCTGAAACCTTGAAGCCTAACTTCCCTACAATGCATCATCAAGCCAGATTATGCAACCTTCATATATAACCATGCCCAAACATCTATTTTTGTTTATTGCTGTCCATACGGAGATTATCTTCTTAGCTCTGTAATGCATAGGTATGCACCTTTAGATTTGCTGACACCTAAAGTCTTGTGAATAAAAGCATCCAGGGGAGTATTAAGCTTTTGTCCTGCAAAGCTACCAGACTACCCACAGACTGTCTAAGGGAAACCTTCCAGCGCATCTGCTACCATCCACAATGGCTCAGAAAACAGTGCTCATCACAGGTTGCTCCTCAGGAATTGGGCTGGCGTTGGCTGTAAAAATGGCCACTAATGAACAGAAAAGATTCAAAGGTTACAACACCTTCTCTCTTTAATTTTGCTCACCTGTGTTGCTGAACATTACCTAGTGTGAGCTATGTTGAGTAGTAAAGCTTTACGTAGCGTGACATGATGCAACTTTGCATCCTTGCAGGCTTTGCAATTTAATTTTAGAAACAAAAGTGTAAGGGTTTTTCTTTTTTGGAGACGCCAAATGTCACTAGCCTCCATTATTTTACAGCCCGGTCCTATGCTTATTAAAAAGTCCCACTCAGTTCAGTGGGGCTTGCTCTTAAAGCTACACAGGAGCTGTTTATTTTGATCTATCTGTTTAAATTAGAATTGATGGAATATTTCTATTTTTAACGTCAGCTGACTATTTTTCTTTCTCTTTTCTTAAAAAACAGCCACAATCCTCTATCCACTTGTATGGAAGTAAGCCATTTTTTAAAAAGAGAGAAAAACCAACTGGTTGCAGTGTTCAGGAAGTGGAATTCTATACATGTCTGTTCAAAAAGAAGCCCTGAACGCTGCAACCAGTTGGTTTCAATGGGTTAATTATGTGTTGGGTTCTGACCATGCTGTTTTATTTTCTTCTAATCTGGAGCCTCTATCAAATGGAAGTATATTCAGGTTTCTATGACCTTAGAGTCTGGAGCTGAAGGTTTATGTAATCAGTGTTTAATTTTCATAACCCTTCTGAAAGGAAAGGCTAAATACTGCTGTTTGTGATATTTATTTTCCTCCTCTTTTTTTTTTTTTTTTTTTTTGCAGTTTATGCTACAATGCGGGATCTGGCCAAACAGGATAAACTGATAGAAGCTGCAGGCAATACTGTTGGAAACACCTTAGAGATTAAACAGCTGGATGTGTGCAGTGATGAATCTATTAAAATGTGTGTCAGTAGCATCCCAGGAAGGCGGATTGATGTCCTAGGCAAGTAATGAATACCAATGGAACATTCGTTTTATGTATATATTTTAATGTAAAAATTAATATTTATTTGTTACATTTATATCCCACCAATCCTCCAAGGAGCTAAAGGTAGTTCTCCTCCTACTCATTTCATCCTCACAATAACTTGCCTGTTCTGGTAACTCCTGATTGTATTACTGCCCTAGGTTGATGCAAATTTCAGCTGGTCCAAAACAGGGCAACTAGGTGAGGGATGGGGGCTGGAGACCCTTCAGGTCATCTGGTCCTCGGGCATTTAAGGCTTCAAACCTTAGAACAAGTACTTTGAATCAGGCCTGGGAGCAGGCTGTAAGCTGGTGCAAATGGCAAAGCACTGGTATGTTGGGATCTGGTCTCCCATAGTCACCTGCCTAGCCCTTGAGATGGTCATCAGAAGAGTCTTTGTCCTGGTTCCTGTGCTTAATGAACTGAGGTGGGAGGTGACAAGGGGGAAGGCCTCTTTGGTGGTGGTGCCTAGTTTATGGAATAGTAAAGGGTAAAGGGACCCCTGACGGTTAGGTCCAGTCGTGGACAACTCTGAGGTTGCGGCACTCATATCACTTTACTGGCCGAGGGAGCTGGCATACAGCTTCTGGGACATGTGGCCAGCATGACTAAGCCACTTCTGGTGAAACCAGAGCAGCGCACAGAAACGCTGTTTACCTTCCCGCTGGAGCGGTACCTATTTATCTACTTGCACTTTAATGTGCTTTTGAACTGCTAGTTGGCAGGAGCAGGGACCGAGCAATGGGAGCTCACCCCATCTCAGGGATTCGAACCGCCGACCTTCTGATCAGCAAGCCCTGTGGGTTTAACCCACAGCGCCACCTGCATCCCAGTTTATGGAATACCCTCCCCATAAAGGCTTAATGGTACCTACATTACAGTCTTTTAGGCAGCCAAGGAAAAGATTTTTATTCCCCTTTCAAGTTACACATTTCATGCTTTTAATTTCTGCCCCTTGCTTGTTTTAAATTGATTTTTTGCTGCTGGGTTCATACTAGCTTTTTTATTCTGATTTGCAATGGTGCTTAATGTTTTACATTTTTTTATTTATGGCCAGAGACCTGGGTTAATGGGTGGTCCCACACGTTTGTTGCACATGAAAAAAATAAGAGCAACTTGAGTGGCAAGTGATAGCTGGTCGTTGTTGTTGTTGTTTTGCATTTATACAGTTAGCAATGCCGGCATGGGACTCATTGGACCTATTGAATGCCAGACCATCAAAGAGATGCAAAACGTGATGGATACAAACTTCTTTGGGTTGGTCCGGCTGCTGAAGGAGATTTTACCCGACATGAAGAAGAGAAAAAGCGGCCATATCGTGATTATCAGCAGTGTCATGGGAGTACAAGGCAAAGTAATATTGCATCTAATTAGTTACTGCAGCGTGTTTTGCAGGTTAATGCTCTGATCCCACGGCTGGAGGTAGTTATGCCTCTGAATGTCAGTTGCTGGAAGCTGCAGGAGAGGACTCTTGCAATAGGCTCCTGGTTATGGGCATCTAACATAGGCATCTGGTTAGCCACAGTGAGAACAGGGTGCTGGACTCAATGATCCAGAAGGCTCTTATGTTCCCATATTCAAGAGATATCTCATCCTACATTTTTATCCCATTTTAAGTGGCAACACTACCTTTAGATTTGCCCTTTGTGCTTCCCCAGAATTAATTCTGCATCAGCCAGTGTTCAAAACTCCCATTGTTCTAAGACGGTGCATTTTGCATCAGGGAATTTCATTAGCACAAGCAGTTTCTGAGCTCTAGGCGCAGTACTGCACCTAAGATTTCAGTTTAAAATTGCAGAGTGGAAGGGAAGGAGGACCTTTTTCTGTCTCCCCACTTCCAGCTACTCACGGAAGACTGGAGAAAAGACCCTCGTAGAATATTGGGGGGGACGGGACAGGGGAAGGACTAGATCATGTGAAAAATGAACATAATGTTTTAGCTGCACTTCATTCATTTTCAGCTTTATGTTCTTGTTACAAAAATATGCCTAGACATTCCATTGTTGCTCCCATAACCTAGATTTAAGATGCCCTTTAGCTCCTAGCTTTCATATCTCAGTTTTCAACACTGGCATCAGCTGAAGTTTTGCTAACGCTGAAACATCTCAGCCCTGGTTACTTCTGCTCCTGATTCAGCAGAAAGTGATTTTTGTGGCTTTTCCTCCCTCCCTTATTCAAGTAAAGGAATGCCAGATAGCTGGCTTGTGGTTTTCGGGCAAGAAACAAGTTCAATGACGACAATGATTTTAGTCCTATAGGCAACTGAGCTGCAATCTGCAGCTAAAGAGCAAAGTCTGCTCTTGCAACACAATGCCCTTATTTGTGGCATTGTAACCCAGAACATTGTGTCAATGGAGTTTTGCCACAGTGTGTAGCAACAGCAAAGACTGTACAGAAGTGTTGTGTCTAGCCCTTCTGGGGGAAAGGAGTGGGCTGGAGATTTATGGTGAAGCAACGGCAAAACTGAAGTTTACTTGCCTACGTGTTATCCAAAATGTTATCTGAAACACTTTCGGTTTGCATGGACTTAGAAACATTTGCCTAACCTAAGGGATGGGAACCATCTGGTGCCTTTTCCATCCCCTTTCCTGAAAACTGGAGGTGATTTGAAAGAAGGATGGCATGTGCATTCATCCCATTTAGTAAATGAGCTTTGTTGCAAAATATTTTGGGCAAGAGGTGAAAGAGGGGCAAAATAAATATACGTTCGTTGAACCTTCTTCTTGGCCTTGACAGTGATTCACTCTAATTTTCCTTAAATAAAAAAGCATTTGTAATGCTGACAGCCTAAATTGATGTTGATCTAATGTTGTGTATGGTACACAGGAGACTCTTACACGATAGTTTCATCATCAGCCCAGGGTATATTAAGATTAGCAACTCACTTTATTTTTATTTTGTAATCTATAGGGATTTTGTTCAATGATGTTTATGCTGCATCTAAATTTGCGGTGGAAGGATTCTGTGAAAGTTTAGCCATACAAGCACTCAAGTTTAAACTTAAGTAAGTAACAGCCTGCCTCATTTATTACTGTACTTTAATTTAAATTTACTTCGGTGCTGCTAAAGCAGCTGTTTAACTTCACCCCAGGAGGTGCACTCCATTGTCTCTAGAGACAGACGGATGTTGACTGGCAGAGTGTCTAGGACAGGGGTCTGCAAGGTTTACCCCGCCCAGGCCGGTTCACTCCAACGGAGATTCCTCTGTGGGCTGGATTGTGCATGTGATTTCTGGCATCTGTGCAGGCACGATTTCCAGCACCACGGAAGCGAGTCCCTGTGCCGTGCTGCACCAGTTTAGCGCAGCACACGGGGACTCACCGATCAGGGAGCTCAATTTGGGGGCAGCTCATGGGCCGGTTAAACGAACCCCTTAGGTTGCCACCCCTGGTCTGGATATTAAGCCACTCTTATACAATCTTCAGGTCGTATAAATCTATTGCCTTTTACTAAGGATATCCAAGGGTGAAATGCAAGATGCAAATGCAAGAAAACAAACTCGTGATTTTGAATGTTCACTTCTGGATATGGATTAAAATTAATGCTAAAATCAAGCACTATGTTGCATGGCTTTACTCTTTGCCAATTTATGCCCTGTAACTAAGGGTTTGCATATACTTAATAATAGTAATAATAATAATAATAATAATAATAATAATAATAATAATAATTTTTATTTATACCCCGCCCTCCCCAGCCAAGGCCGGGCTCAGGGTGGCTAACAAGCAATAATAAAAACAAGTTGAATGAATACAATTTAAAAACAATATTAAAATACAACAATTAAAATATAGAAACATTAAAATATTAAAATGCAGCCTCATCACAGGAGGAGAAAAAAAAAGAAAAAAGAAAGAGGGGGAGGGAATCAAACTGGCTCCAAGCCAAAGGCCAGGCAGAACAACTCTGTCTTACAGGCCCTGCAGAAAGAAATCAAATCCTGCAGGGCCCTGGTCTCATGAGACAGAGCGTTCCACCAGGCCGGAGCCAGTGTTGAAAAGGCCCTGGCTCTGGTTGAAGCTATTCTAACTTCCTTAGGGGCCGGGACCACTAGGGTGTTGCTATTTATGGACCTTAAGGTCCTCTGTGGGGCACACCAGGAGAGGCGGTCCCGTAGGTACTATGCATATAGTAGATGACTTACACAATATATCCTGTTTCTTTATTTTCCCAAACAGTCTAAGTTTAATAGAACCAGGGCCCGTGGTTACAGAGTTTGAAAGAAAAGTGTTTGAAGATGGGATGAACATGGATCTTTCAGCTGCAGATAAAGAAACAGCAGACATGTTTGTAAATATTTACCTGAAAAATTACAAGCAAATTTTCCAGACCCTGGGACAAACAGCTGAAGACATAGCAGAGGTAATGCATTGGAAGGTTTTTGTGGAATTTAAGACTGGGTTACATAATTATGGTTCGCCAGCCATGAGGCATTATGTGACTGGCAATTGCTCAGCATCAGCTTCTGATGAAATTACAATCCAATGAAAGTGGGGGGAAGTGACAGCCAAGTCTAAAAATATCTGTACTGACAAGGCTCTGTTAATGTGAGTAATAACATTTTAGGCAGGAAGAGTCTAGCCAACGCCAAATGTAACTAGGCAATGGGCCAACCTTTGTCTGAGCATCTTACCGAAATCACTTGCATGTTCAGGATGAGCTCAAGTGGATAATATCTTCATTGCATATCTTTAGGCGCCAGGCAAAAACATTCCTCTTCTCCCAAGTTTTTGACTAATTAACAGTCTATGACCTTTTTAAATGGTGGTTTGTATGTGTGTGTTACTATGTTATGTACCATATTTTCCCATGTATAAGATGATGTTTTTTGCCTTAAAATGTTAGGCAAAAATTGAGGGTCGTCTTATACACGGATACTGAATACAGAGTGGGACATGGTGGCAATTTTCTGCAGCAAGTGGGTGGGCAGGGGATCAGTTGTGACCCCCCAAAAAAGCTCAATAACTTTAGCGATTGTTGGTGATGACTGGCAAAAGCACGTTTGGCGGCAAGTAAGTGTGCGGGGGATTGGTGGTTGTGGTGGTGAGCAGACGGGAGATTGGCAGTGGCCAATAACTTTGGCGATTGTTAGCAACGGTTGTGGTGAGCACACGATTGGTGGTGAGTGGGCGGGTGATAGTGGAAGCTTCATTCCATTTCTTTGGTCAAAATTTTTCCAGAAACAAATAACACATTTGAAACTAGGAGTACTCTATTACTGATAGGGGACACTTATCTTGAAGGAATGTTCTGAGAGTGTCACTGATATAGCAGTTTCAGATTAAAAATAGTCAGAGGTGTGTGTGTGTGTGTGTGTTTTAAACTGTTCCTCCTCTTCCAGTAAACTCACTTTCAAAACATCATTGCTGGAACAATGTAAGCAACCCAAACAGCAATATTGAGTTAAAATGCTGATTTTATTCCCCTGTTTTTTCTCTTTGCGTTCTCCACCCCCATTCCAAATATATTTACATACACACTCTCAGTCTGGTGCAATTCCAGAATGTTATCATGTCTTCTTTTCTCATTCTTACAGCATACAGTGAAGATAATTCTAGCCGAAAACCCTCCTTTTCGCCACCAGACCAACACATTATACACTCCAATTACAACACTGAAATATGCCGATCCAAATGGAGACCTGCCTATTGATACCTTCTACAAAATGGTTTTTCAGCATGATAAGGTTTTCAGTGCGAGTCTTAACTTCATTAAAATGCTGCGTTGGAAAAGCAGAAAAAGTTTTGACTTGGGAGGAGGAAGATCCTCCCAATGAGCAAATGGGTGATTTCAGCTGCCATGTGGGCTATTTCACACACTTCCATGTTTCCTTATGTGTAAGTGCTTGTGTGGGATGGGAGACATCTTAAATAGCCCTGACTGAAGCTACAGTCCTATACACAATCCTTACTTGGGGGCAAGTCCAACTGAAGTTGGTGGGGCTTACTTCTTTTTTTAAATAATATTTATTAAGTTTTCCAATTTAACAATCCAATAAAAGCTACATTAAAAACATTCCAAATTATAAAATAATCAAACAGCCCAAATATTATGTCAAATTGTAAATCTTTGTTTGACTTCCCATGCTCTGACGTCAGGGGGTGGTGATCATCTCACATTTGTTCTGCTTCTAAGTTAGTCCAGGTGATTCCCACAAATCAATCCGATGTTAATCCTTCGTTCATTTCCCACAGCCTCTGAGTTCATCTAGCAAGCAAGTTAAATCAAACAATATGTTACTGTGTGGGTGTTTATCTTCTTCCATGTCTTTCGCTTTTGTTTTTTAATGACTGAAATTATAAGCTACATGTCCCAAAATGGAGGAAATCTGGCTTTCTGCCAATTTTACCAGGCGTAGGTCCAAATCTCTTCGTTTTAAGTCTGTCCATATACTATTCTGACCACCTCGATATTTTTCCAACACATACTTTCATTTACCTGGAAAATTGGGTAGGCGTAATGTGAAATCTATTGAAAGATCAAATAGCGCTTTTGTGTAAATTATCTGCTTAAGGGCAACATATACCACTTTAGGCTAGCAATGGGTGTGTACATGTTGCACTTTTAATGTTTCCCTATGTGGGGGGAATCGTTTACATGGAAAGGTAGCATGTCAGGGGAAAGTAGCATATCATGCCTCACAGTCTCCCTAACAGACTATGTTTCTATGTGAAATGGTTTCTGTTTTTAATTAGAGAAGTATTCAAAGATGCAATTCTTCTCACCAGCAGCCTGAAAGCTTTACACTTTATGCATAAGAAGAGCCCAGCTGGGTCAGACTAAGTTCCAACATGCTGTTCCAGAGCTGTCAGGGCAGCTTATCCAGAGGAAGGATGAAGCTACAAAAAAGACACATAGTATCTTTAAATGAAGCCTTTTGGATCCTAACGTATCTTTTACCTGCTTACTGCATATAACCCTCTCGTGCACAGCAAACTATGTTGCTCTATGTCTCATATGCTTTGCTCCAACCAATTTTCAGTTTCTTTGTTCAAGCTTCTCTCCTACTCTATCTTAAATATACCCATAGCTGTCAACTTTCCCCTTTTCTTGTGAGGAATCCTATTTGGAATAAGGGAATTTCCCTTAAAAAAGGGGAAAGTTGCCAGCTATGAATATACCTTCCACACGACATACCATATTCTCATATATTTGTGAGGATTTCTAGATGCTGCCTCTACAGAAAGTATAACTGTTTGCTGGTGGCACTTACAATAAAGGTCAATTCACATAACATTCTTCTTAGCTATTTTGGAATTGGTATGTACCCAGGATCCTAACTGTATATAATTTACTGTGTGTACATTAAATGGGTAGAAGACAAATTGCTTCAGCAGAGATTGCAAGAAATGTTGTAGTGGTTTGTAACCTAATCCAGCTGTATTCACACATTTTAAAAGCATTTACATGTTACTTGTGGGTTCAGAATGTGGCTAGAAAGAGATGTAGTGCACTCTTGAATGTCTAGGTTTCACCTGTGGTTCTTGATGCAGTGCTTTTTTATATGGCTTTCCTTAAAGTGGATTTAGAATAATCTTATCCACCAAGTTAGTAAAAGTCAAATGTAACCATTCTTGTACTGAAGACATTTTATGCTTTTCAAATATTTCTAATTGTTAATAGGTATTAGATTATTAATCCTGAATAAATCAGCATTCAGAAGGAAAAGCAGCTGATGAGCTGGCAATGTATGTACCAAACAAGTACACTGTGTTGCACAGTGCAGTGTATGGGCTTCAAGGAAGAGAACTGTTTGCACTGCTAGCTCTAAAAAATAAAAAACTGCAGTTTGCCTAATAACTTGACTCTACTTTTAATGGTGATAATATTCACATGCATTGCTTCTATAAAAGATACCAGGTTTCCTGGTACACCTTTTATACCATATTATTATTATTATTATTATTATTATTATTATTATTAAATCAGATGTGGGTGCCTAAATGCACACATGGGGTAAGGAAAAAACACACACAGCCAGCAGAGAATATGACATATTTTATTGTACCATTATTAAATGCCACTTTAACCCACCACCAAATGCTACTTTCTCCAACAAATGCAAAGTAGTTTTCTCCCTACTCATTTTTTCCTAACAACAACATTGTGGGGTAGATTAGGCTAAGAGGATGGCTAGCCCATAGTTATTTTAGTAAAAAGTTCATGGCTTTAAATCTTGGTAACAGCCATACCTAATTCTTCATGGGCACATGCAGGATTGTATTTTAGGCTTCACTAGTCTAGGTCCACCTTCTTTTGCCATTTAGATTTCCACAACAGAAGACGAGAGAAATCACAGAGTCAGAGAACTGTAGAGGTGGAAGAGACCAGCAGGGTCATCTAGTCCAAACCTGTGTGTATCTGAAGAAGTGTGCATGCACACGAAGGAATTTTTTTTGTTTTGACTATGGCAGACCAACACGGCTACCTATCTGTAACTCTGCAAAGCATTAATCTTTCGCCCAACTTGGGGCTCGAAACTAGGACCCTGAGGATTAAGAGTCTCGCGTTCCGCCGACTGAATAGAAATACTGACTTCAAAATAAATCGCACAACTAAAAGGATACACCATACAGCGCAATATTATAGTTTCAATGGAGTTTGCTCCCAGGCGACGTAATTGCAGACGGCAGCATTGTGGCCTTAACGGTTCTTTCCTAGCTAGTCCCGGATCTAACCTTCTGCGCGTGCGAGATTCCGACAACAACCCGTCGTCCGGGACTTCCAGCACCACCGAGGCGGCGATCCGGAAGGGCTTCGGCGCACGCGCCGCTCTACCGCCCTCCACGGAGCCCCTTTGCGACGAGATGGCGGAAAACTACACTCCTGCTGTCTCTGCCCGTTTCCCCAGGGCCGTTATTGGACTACAATTCCCATCAGCCCTGACCACTTGGGCCTGCTAGCTGGGCTTGATGGGAGTTGTAGTCCTCCCCACCCCCACCCCCAAAAAAGACCTGGAGACCCAAGTTGTGGATGGGGGGAAGCAGCCTAAAACACCAGTGAGGGGAATGACAGAAAGGGGTCCGCAACCGCGCCCAGACCCACGCACCCCATTCGAGTACCACAAAGCCGCTTCCGGGCCAGACCGGAAGCGGAACTGGCGGCGTGAGTGAGGAGGAGAGTGGGTGAGGAAAGCGCAAGGAAAGCGCTTCCGGCGGAAGTGCCGCGCGCCGCAGCCTTGTGTGTCGGCTGCCCCTCGCGAGCCTTTCGGCAGCCTCGTTCCCTGCCGCAACCGTCGCGCGGCGCGTGAGGAGGGAGGGAGGGAGCAAGAAGTCGGAGCCGCTGCCGGCGCTACGCGGAGCCTCCTCCTCCTACTTCGCCGGCGGCGGGTTGTCTGTCATCCCGGCTCCCCTCCCCCCTCGACCCTCTCTCTGAGGCGGCAGCGCTGACGGTTCGCCTCCGGGCGCCTGAAGGGATGTTGTGGCGGAGGCGGCGCCGGTGGTCGCCGTTGCTGTAGTGACGCGGGCGGCACGAGGGGGTGGCCGCTTCCCGCCGAGGCTCCCGTGTCGCTCTCGGTCCCGTTCCTGGCAACCTCGGCGCGGGGCGGCAGTTGGGCCGCCCCTGCCGTCTCCGGCCCGGAGCCCTTCCCCTTCGAGGAGGCGCTGCCTGGGCGGCCTTCCCCGCCATGGCTTCTTCCTCCGGGAACGACGACGACCTGACCATCCCCCGCGCCGCCATCAACAAGATGATCAAGGAGACGCTGCCCAACGTGCGGGTAGCCAACGACGCCCGGGAGCTGGTGGTCAACTGCTGCACCGAGTTCATCCACCTCATCTCCTCCGAGGCCAACGAGATCTGCAACAAGTCGGAGAAGAAAACCATCTCCCCGGAGCACGTCATCCAAGGCAAGGGGCAGCCTGCTCTCTTACCTCTTTAGTGCCCAACCGGAACAAAGCCCTTCACTTGCCACCCTCTGGTCTCTTGCTGTGGGGTAGCTCAATCGGTACAGCATCTCGATCTCAGGGTTCGAGCCCCACATTTGGGGAAAAGGTTCCTGCATTGCAGGGAGTTGTGCTGGGTGACCTTTGGGTCCCTTCCGACTCCACGATTCTGTGCTTCTCCGTAGGCTTTCTGTTGCTACAACTTCAGAATTGGTTAAGCGATGCATCCAACCACCGCCACACTCTTACAGTATGCTGTGTAGCAGAGAATTACAAAAGGCTGGATTGCCTGGAGGACTCTGGTGAGCTGTAGACTAGATAAGCATTTCACCCCTTCAGGCAACTGCGTAGCATTTGCTGAGAGCTACAGCTTCATTAAGGGCTAGAAACGCAGAAGATCTTTGTTTGTGTCATAAACTCCCAGGCAAGTCTGAGAAACTTGCTGATGTCAGTTGAACTTCCAAGTAAAGTTATTTAAAACTCCTTGCAAATTATAGCTATAGGTTTAGTAAAGTGAGCACTTTGTGTGTTTAGCTACATGAATCTGAGTTGAAGTAAAAGCCTCTTGTTTTTTTGGGTTTTTTTTTAGAAACAGGATGTAAGAGTTTAAAGAGTATTATGAGAGGGGAGTTCGCCATTATGCAATTGTTCTCACACGTGTTCATTTTTTCCACTACTTTTCATTTAGCCAGATTTCTAAACCATTGTTCATCAATTAAGGCAAGCAATCCTAACCCCACTTACCTCAATAGGACTTACTTCTTTGTAGATGTGGTTAGGATTGAACCTTAAGATCCCAGGGTAGTTTATAACAATTACACCAAAACAATAAAATACAATACGTTAAAATCCCAGAAAATACTAATTTTAAAAAAATATTATTTATTGAATTTATATACTGCCCAGTATCTGCAGGTCTCAGGGCAGTTCACAGGATAAAATCAGAATACAAAACCGCAAAATACATAATCAAAATAAAAACAACTACAACCCAATAACCCCCTCCAAACACATTTTAAAAGGCATAGGATGTCAATGACATCAATTATAGCCAACATTACTATAGATTCCTTGCAGTTTGTTGGAAACAACTTTTTCCTCTCTTTATTTCCTTATCTAATTGTTTCCATTTTATAAAACAAGAGGATTTTAGTGAAACATAGTTGCTCTTTCCTACAAAAAAGGAGGGCAAATTTCATTAGGCTATTACTTTGTTTTATGTTACTTTCCCTTTAAAATTCATGTTACAGTACTCATGTTCAGTTCAGCATTCAGAACGGCAAAAGTGAAAGTAGCTGGAGTCTTGGTTTCATTCAGCTGTTGCTTAATGATACTACTTTCAGCATTAAGAAACGTAAGATGCCTGAAATGAAAACCCTGTTTTTAGAGTGTAAGAGCAGTACAGCTGGATTTGATCAAGGGCCTGTCAAGTTCAGCATCCTGTTTCCCAGTGTCTTTGGGAAGCTCTTGAGCAGAATATGAAGATAATAATCATTTCCCAGCAACTGGTATTCAGTGATATGCTGCCTCTGGGCCTGGAAGTAATGTATGGTTGCCAAGGCTAGTAGCTGTTGATAGCTATCGCCTTTCGGGGTATTACTGCTTCATCTTGACTTTTGTGCAGTGCTGCACCAGAGAAGTTCTGCTTGCATAATGGCACATTCGTATCAGCTATGCCCCCACAAAATCTGCTCTGGAGCTCCCCTCAATCCGCTGGAACTGATTTTGAGGTCACACAAGGAGGGTTGAAGGGGACAGGAGAGAGAGAGGAAGTTCTGCTACATGAACAAAAGTCTGTTACATGCGCAGAGCTGTAGCACAGGAAATAGCTCTTAAACTTTTTTTTATTGTAGTAGGAAAACCCTAATACGGGAAGATACTTTGGATGATATACAATGTTAAGTCATTCTTAGAGCAGACCCACTGAAATAGTGGGCTTAGAAACATTTGGATATCACCCTGTATTGAGAGTTGTGCCACTTGTGTCCCTGACATATGTAAATTATGCTAATTTCTAAAGTTCTTTTGCATAATTGCAAACTGTTGTTATGGGAGAAACAATGAGAAATTATGGGCACTGAAACGATGACCACTGGTTAGGCTGCTGAGTTTCATCTGGCTGTCGTAGAGCAACCTTTCCCAACTGATGCTGTACCAGATGTTGTTGGATTCCAACATCACCCCCCAGCCAGCAGGGTCTGTGGCGAGGGATGAAGGGCAACCAGCTGGGGAAAGCTGCTGTATAGAGCTCCATCTGTTTTTGAATGCTTATCTTCGCAACTGAAAACACATATCCAAAAATGAAAACTAAAGTCAGGATGTTGAAATATGAACCCGATATCAAATTCTGCATTTTTTTCCTGGTAGAACACACAGAAAGGTCTGGATTCTTCTGAGTACAAAGTTAACGGGCTTGTAGAAAACTACACAGGGCCCACACACATTCAGTAAGTAATGTCTCCAACTCATCATTTTGTGCTGGGTTGGATGATCGATGAGTAGAATTGAGGTTTCCATATATAGGTGCAATATGCACCATAGGTTTCAGCACCCGCTACTGGATCATTACCTGATCTAACATGGGTTGCAGCAACAGCACTGCCATCAGCGACCCTTCCCCTCTGCAGGGAGGTGGGACCAATTCGGATGGTCCGCCCCCGCCACTTAATGGATCCAAATGGTTTCCTGAGAGTGGTAGGGGATGCTTTATCCCATGTTGATGGCCTTTCAGCTGATTCCCTGGTGGCCCGCTGGAATGCGGAGTTAACCAGGGCTATCGACTGTCTGGCTCCGAAGTGCCCTCTCCGATTGCATGGAGCCCGGACAGCTCCATGGTTTTCTTCGGAGCTGAGGGCGATGAAACAATCGCTGAGACGGCAAGAGCGTCAGTGGCAAAAAAACTCCGAATCTGACCGGACACAGGTTAGAGCTCAACGTCGAGCCTACCAAGTGGCGATAGCGACGGCGAAGAAGACTTTCTTCACCGCCTCTATTGCATCTGCAGAAAATAGTAGCAGGAGACTTTTTCAGGTGGTTCGTAATTTAACAGAACCACCTTTACCACCGGGGCTTTGTAAAGACCCCAAGATCTCCTGCAACGATTTTGCAAAGTTTTTTGCAGATAAAATCACTCATATTCGGAAGGAGCTAGACACCACTGTGGGAGCAGGGCTGGGGCGGGAGAGTGCTAGAGCTCTGTCTGGTCAAGTTGCATGGAATCGATTTCAATCCATTACCCCCGAGGATGTGGACAGGCTGCTTGGACGCGTGAAACCAACCACCTGTCTCCTGGATCCTTGCCCATCCTGGCTAATAAAAGCAAGCCAGGAAGGGCTGGGCGATGGGCTCTGCGGGGTGGTGAATGCTTCCCTCTGTGAGGGAACATTCCCAGATCCGCTGAAAGAGGCGGTCATTAAACCGCTTCTTAAAAAACCATCTTTAGACCCGGCCAGTATGGCCAACTATCGCCCAGTCTCAAATCTTCCATTCTTGGGCAAGGTGATTGAGCGCGTGGTTGCTGAACAACTCCAGGCACGCCTGGAGGATGCGGACCATTTGGATCCCTTCCAATCGGGATTCAGGCCTCATCATGGGACTGAAACTGCCTTGGTCGCGCTGGTTGATGATCTCCGGCGAGCTAGGGACAAAGGTGAGAGTTGTTTCCTAGTTCTGCTGGATCTCTCAGCGGCCTTTGATACAATCGACCATAACATCCTTCTGGACCGTCTAGAGGGGCTGGGAGCTGGGGGCACTGTTATACAGTGGTTTCGCTCCTTCCTCCTGGGCCGTGTTCAGAAAGTGGTGGTGGGGGGTGAGTGTTCAGACCCCTGGGCCCTCACTTGTGGGGTGCCTCAGGGTTCGGTCCTCTCCCCCATGCTTTTTAACATCTATATGAAGCTGCTGGGAGAGATCATCAGGGGGTTTGGACTGGGTGTCCATCAATATGCAGATGATACCCAGCTCTACCTCTCTTTCAAATCAGAACCAGTGAAGGCGGTGAAGGTCCTGTGTGAGTGCCTGGAGGCAGTTGGAGGATGGATGGCGGCTAATGGATTGAGGTTGAATCCTGACAAGACAGAAGTACTGTTTTTGGGGGACAGGGGGCGGCCTGGTGTGGAGGACTCCCTGGTCCTGAATAGGGTAACTGTGCCCCTGAAGGACCAGGTGCGCAGCCTGGGAGTCATTTTGGACTCACAGCTGTCCATGGAGGCGCAGGTCAATTCTGTATCCAGGGCAGCTGTCTACCAACTCCACCTGGTATGCAGGCTGAGACCCTACCTGCCCGCGGACTGTCTTGCCAGAGTGGTGCATGCTCTAGTTATCTCCCGCTTGGACTACTGCAATGCGCTCTACGTGGGGCTACCTTTGAAGGTGACTCGGAAACTACAACTAATCCAGAATGCGGCAGCTAGACTGGTGACTGGGGGTGGCCGCCGAGACCACATAACACCGGTCTTGAAAGACCTACATTGGCTCCCAGTACGTGTCCGAGCACAATTCAAAGTGCTGGTGTTGACCTTTAAAGCCCTAAACGGCCTCGGCCCAGTATACCTGAAGGAGCGTCTCCACCCCCATCGTTCTGCCTGGACACTGAGGTCCAGCGCCGAGGGCCTTCTGGCGGTTCCCTCATTACGAGAAGCAAAGCTACAGGGAACCAGGCAGAGGGCCTTCTCGGTAGTGGCACCCGCCCTGTGGAACGCCCTCCCATCAGATGTCAAAGTGATAAATAACTACCTGACATTTAGAAGACATCTTAAGGCAGCCCTGTTCAGGGAAGTTTTTAATCTGTGATATTTTAGTGTATTTCTGTTTTTTATGGAAGCCGCCCAGAGTGGCTGGGGAAACCCAGCCAGATGGGCGGGGTACAAATAATATATTATTATTATTATTATTATTATTATTATTATTATTATTATTATCATCATCATACAGATACATGGTAAAAATATTAAGGGCTTCCACACTGATGGTTCAGTTAAAGGAGAATCCCAGGTCTGAAAAGGTTAAAAATTGCTGACTTATTTAATTCACCTTTAAGATGTTCCATCGTCTTGCAAATAACAATTACTACCTCCTAAGAGAGCACCCCAGTGGATAACTGATGCCATGGTGGCTGTATACATAAGGTTCTTTCTAACTTCTGGCCACAGAAGCATTGTTATTTGACCACTTACAGAACTAATAATCATAGAATCGTAGAGTTGGAAGGGACCACGAGGGTCATCTATCCTAACCCCCTGCACTGCTGGAATATTTTGCTCAACATTGGGCTCGAACCCGTGACGCTGAGATTAAGAGTCTCACACTTTACTGACTGAGCTACAGGGGTGAGGAACTTTCAGCCTGCAGACCTAATTAGCCGTCCCAGGCCTCCCCATTTAGCCCACGAGGCCTTTTCGACCAAGCGATGCCCATCTGCTGCACACCTGACATCAGGTGTGGGAGAGGTAAAGTGTCTGGACCAAGAAAAGGGTTTGTGGGTGCAGCTGATTGGGGGCATCTGCAAAGCCCTTTGCAGGGTTATTTGAAATCCTGATTATCAGCTGGTTGGGCCTCAAAGTGCGGTGTAGGGCTTTCTGCAGCCACTGAGCTTGTTGAGGCTTGAAGAGAACCATGCACAGCCAAATCCCTGACAATCAACTGAGAATGACTGGCACTAGGGTGTCTGCACTTGTCTGTCCCGTAAACTGTTTTTCACTCTTTCCAATGGTGTTACCACTAAACCACAAACTTGAGCAAATTGGGCCACTGCACTTTCAATTTTGGTTTTGACTTTTTATATTCACTGTGTCTGGCTTAAAACACCAAGACAAGCTGTGTGGTATCTCTCTGCAGGTTTGGAGCTTATGTTTCCTCCCTTTCAACTGCTTGCTACCACAGGTTGAATTCTATACTATCTTTGGGGAAAGTTCTTTGTATCTAGCTTAGTCATTTTTGTTTGCATTTATCAACACATCTTTGGTAAACTTAAGTCTGACAATGCACAATGTAGTCACTGCTGTTAATTTTTCTTCTCTTTAAATTAGAATTTTTAACTCTTTATATGTTGGATATAATTTGCATACCATGAAAATAAGGAGGGATAGCCTTAGTTGGTAGAGTCTGAGACTTTTAACAGTCTCTTAATATCAGGTTTGTGGGTTCAAGCCCCACGCTGGATGAAAGATTTATGCATTTGACTAGATGAGCCTGTGGTCCCTTCCAGCTCTACAATTTTGTGAATGTGTTTCTATGGAGTGATCCACCCATTCAGCTGTGCATTCCTTTAGGTTTGCTACTACATGGTTTAGAAATAAATATTTATTATATCCTGCAGTTCCCAATCATTCTCTTGGATCCACACATGCTTAGCCTCAACACGTCAGGCATTCTCAGGCCACTGTCATGTTTCCCAGTGTTAAACATCTTGTGTGTAAGTTGAATCCAGACTTTCATGGAAGGGCCTTAGATCCAGTGGGTGCTGCAGCTGGAGGAAGACAATTCACTGATTTCCACTTCCCTTGCAAACCCTCAGCATCGTATCCCACTGTTTTGGAGGGTTTCTGCAATCCTCCAGAGCAGATTTTTAGGGGCTGCATAGGGAAGGGAGATCTGGTGAATATCAGCCCCCTCCATTTGTCAGCATTTATTTTATTTTTTAACATTGATAGTCCACCCTTCATGAAAAGACCAAAGGGCAGTTTATAACATACAACATGATAAGCAATATATGTCAGTACATAACCTAATATCCATACAATACAAGAAAACCAGAACAGTTATATAAAAACAGTTCATACTAATAAATAATACATAATTATTACTTCTTATTACTCATCCCAGCATTGAACTCCACAACGCCTGTAAAATGCAGTGTTTCATTGCATAAGTTATTACTGTATTTTTTGCTCTATAAGACTCATTTTTCCCCTCCTAAAATGTAAGGGGGGAGTGTGTGCGTCTTATGGAGCGAATGAAGACTGCACAGCTATCACAGAAGCCAGAACAGCAAGAGGGATTGCTGCTTTCACTGCACAGTGATCCCTCTTGCTCTTCTGGCTTCTGAGATTCAGAATATTTTTTTCCTTGTTTTCCCCCTCCAAAAACAAGGTGCGTCTTGTGGTCTGGTACGTCCTATAGAGCGAAAAATACGGCACCTACTTTTCTCAGGTGCGATTAGGAAACATAATGCATTTCTAGTAACAACAGCCTTCTGAAAAAAACAGAGAAATCAGCAGAATATCTAAAGTGCAGAAACAGTATACAAGTACATATACTTATCTGTACAAAACTAGCTGTTAATCCCTTTGCCCAACCTCAGAAAATGAGAAACCCAGCTCTCACCTGGGAGCTTTCCTTTGCTCTCAGTTTCTTACTTTGGGAAATCTTCACTTCCTTGCTTCTCACTCAGAACCGTTCCACCATCAGCCTACCATTTTCATTGGGCACTTGCCTCCTGTTGCGCCCCATGAAGGGGAGGCACCAGAGGGGTAATTTCCTGTGGACTTTCCCCCTCAGGGTGTTCCCCACTAGCAACAGCCTGTCATTGGACAGCCTACTGCCTGCAGAATGCCCACCTTCTCTCTCCCCATCTTGAAAAACACCTCAGGTTGGGTAGTCTGATTTGCTTGCCTTTGTGCAGCAGCAGCCGCTAAACAGTACCATCTCATGTACCAAATTGCTCGTAAAGTAGAAAAGGCTTCCCTGTCAACTTGCATATATCCACACCATACATAGTCTATAACAGATTGTTACTCAGCTAGTAGAGGGATAGAAGTCAATAATACGTCACGTACTTGCAAGTGCTGCCCAGTATAAGGAATTGTTTTTGATAAAGGTAAAGCTTGCTTAAGTGAAGCTTCAGATCATATAAAAAAATTCATTCCAGTAGCACCTTAGAGACCAACTAAGTTTGTTATTGGTATGAGCTTTCGTGTGCATGCACACTTCTTCAGATACCAGATATCTGAAGATTGCTGAAGAAGTGTGCATGCACACAAAAGCTCATAACCAATAACAAACTTAGTTGGTCTCTAAGGTGCTACTGGAAGATTTTTTTGTTGTTGTTTCGACTACAGCAGACCAACACCTGTAACTTCAGATCATATGTTCTTTGTCCTTTTAAAAGAAGTGGCCTGACTTAGATATGCCAATCTGCGGATTTCTGTAGTCCAAAATTACTCCCTCCCTCAGAAGGTAACACTATATAGCAATCATTGTATGTTTTTTGTGGTAGTGGCAACTGTGTCTGATAGATTAAGTTGGTATCTTGTTGCCTAAAATGCTTGAATTTTACTAACTAGAAACCTTTTTTTACCCTAGCACTTGAAAGCTTAGGTTTTGGCTCCTACATCAGTGAGGTAAAAGAAGTTTTACAAGAATGCAAAACCGTAGCACTAAAGCGAAGAAGGGCTAATAATCGTTTGGAAAATCTTGGCATTCCTGAAGAAGAGCTCCTAAGGCAGCAACAAGAGTTATTTGCAAAAGTAAGTGAGGAAACAATATATGCAGTGCTTATCTTTCCACATTTAATTGTGGAAAGATACACAGTTTGTGAAGATAAATCAGCTAAGCATCCTAGACTTGGATATTGCATACAAATCTAAATTTTGGAAATGACTTGAGTTTTCATTCTTTGAATATGCAAAACTTGATTCATTCAGCTTGGTTATAAATGGATGCGACTGTCTCAGTATGTATTAGCTTGAAATAGCTACATCAAATAATGTGTCAATGCAAAAATATAGGGTTGCACCTGAACTTCGTATACTCAAGTGAAATAAATGGGACTTCAGTTGGTTATGACTAACTTAATTCTCATTTATTTCTTTGGGTCTCTTTTAAGTACAGATAATTTTTGGGAACTAATTTGGGCTGTAATCCTGTGCACACTTATTTTGGAGTAAACACCATTTGATTCAGTCAGACTTCCTTGGTGTCCTTTCCGCTTCAAAATCAGGATATCATTAAAAGCCTGTCTACCAGAATCCATTTCTGACAAGGGTTAATGTAATTGAAATGGTATAGGTTTTGGGTTCTCTCTGATTAATTCCAGATTGCAGAATCTATCTGGAGTTATACATTAAGCATACCTGACAGCAATCCAAATGGCTGGGATTAAGGGTTGGATTAGGTGAAGGTGTCCTTGTGTCCTGCTCTCCTTGCTCAGCTGGCCTCTTGCTGGCTGCATGAGTGGGCAGGTATGGCCCCTGCTAGTTGTATCCCTGCCAGTGGAAATCGCTAAAATTGAGTGTTCTGAGGGAGGGGCTGAGTTGGCTGAAAATTCACTGGATTCCAAGACACTCTGTGTCATGTGATGGCATCAGGTCCATTCCAAGTCCATTGGTTGAGCCTGCCTGAAGCCTTAGTTGACAGAACTGTTCCTGCTTTTAAGCCCTTCTTGTACTGAGAAAGGAAGTTGAAATGGGAAAGATGCAGGAGTCGAGAGGGAGAAGAGCGCAGTCCCTCTTCTCCCCACAGCAAAAGAGAAGTTGTGGAGGGGAAACCAAATCTGACTAGTACAAACCCCTTCCTCCAAAGAACCTGAAAAGTGCAGTGGGACAGGGAAAATGATCTCTTTCCCATTCTCCCTGCATTGTCTGAGAAAGACACTCTTCAATCTAGGGCAGGGCTTCCCAAACTTTGGTCTCCAGTTGTTTTTGGACTACAGCTCCCATCATCCCTAGCTAGCAGGACCAGTGGTCAGGAATGATGGGAATTGTAGTCCAAAAACAGCTGGGGACCCAAGTTTGGGAAACTCTAGGGAATTTTAGCTCTTCCTAAAGTTCTGTACCTTTGGAAATACTTTTTCTCATGAGCAGCCCTCATTTGGAGTTAACCCAGCAATATGTTTTTTTAAACACAACGGAAAGTTCTCAAGTGTGCAGCAGGGTTAGGCAATGATGATGATGTTTCACTTGTGGTCCTAATTTCTTCTCTCGAAACAGATCACGAGAGGATGCCATAATGTTCTTGGCTTACCTCTTGCACTGATCTCCCCGTGCGCATGTGTGTGTCTGTGCACAACTGTGTTAGGTCATGCTATAGACACTGAACTTACGGTTTTGTGTCCCTAGGCTAGACAGCAGCAGGCAGAGCTAGCCCAGCAGGAATGGCTACAAATGCAGCAAGCGGCCCAACAAGCACAGCTTGCTGCTGCCTCGGCCAGTGCATCCAACCAGGCAGGCTCTTCTCAAGATGAAGATGATGAGGACGACATCTGAAATCTTTTGGGCTGAGTTTCAGTCCCCGCAAGGAAATAGTTTTCGCTGGTTTTGCTGTGCAGGACATGAATGCTTACCCGTAACTTTTGTCTGCATCTTGGACCGGCCGTTGGTATTTTAGGGATGTCTGCTGTTGTGTGCTGTACATGTCGAAACTGTCTCTTTGAACTCTTGAAGACTTAAGGTTCAGTATCATATCAACTTTGGATTTTTAATGGTGTTTATGGAAATTTTAGATAGCAGTGTGTCACTTATTTGATCAACAAACAGTGTTACAATAAAGTTTATAAAATATAGCAAAATTTATACAGAGGCTCTAAATTCACATTTGCATTTCTCTTCCCTTTTAACCATAGAATCTTCTGTAGAAATTTTTAATTTGGGTTTTGTTTTGGTTTATTGGAACGGAGCAGCCAAGCAAAGGGTTCGGCATAATTGAATTCTTTGTCTTCAAAAACGATATATATATATATGGCAATATATACTCTGTGCTCATATACCACCAATCTTGAAAAATGATACGTTTTTGCCAAACTAGGAAAATGTATGTTTAATAGTTGTACAGATTGAATTTCTCTTGTATAGAGGTGAAAACAAACCCAATACTTTATTATGTCATCAATTCAGTGTCATGAGCAACATTAATATTTCATTTCAAATATTGTCTGCTTTGAAGAATTAAATTTGTTCCTGTTTCACAGCCATTTAATTTTAACTTTAGGTGGTATTAACATGCATCGTGCATGTTCCAAGTGTTCAAATGGACTTTGGTGGAACAGAGTTGTTTTAATTCTGTTTTGACTCAGAATGCTGAAATAGTCAGGTCTATGAAAGCAAATATTGGAACTAATAAGCATGCTTGCAATGAGAGGAATCTTCATTTAACTCCAATGTACTTTTTTTTGTCAGCACAATATTAACACGACGTTTTCAAGACTAGTGTACCAATAGAGAAGTTTTATCTGTGAAACTGGCTGCTTCTACATTAGAAACTAGTAGGGTACTAGTTCTAAGTGTTGCAATTCCAAGTTCAGTTTGGTGACTGAGCCCCAAGACTGACCAACAAGACCTAATTATTCTGGGGCATTATAGGTGTGGATTTTTTATATATAACAATGCTTAGATTGTTATTTGTGTTGATAATAAGGAACAATAGAGTCCTTTTTAGAATCTGAAAATATACTTGAAGATACATCAGCATATTTTTCTGGTACTTGCTTGCAAGGAGGTAGAATCTCATGCATTGCATATTAATGCATCATGCAACATAACCAAGACTGCAATTTTAAAAAAACTTTCTAGCATAGCCTTGATGGCTATAGAAAATTATGCAAGAGCTGAGAATGAATGGAGAAAGTCTTCTCTGAAGCAGAGAGCCAAACTGAGAGTCAAACTACGATCTTGAATTGCAGTTAGTTGAGTTTTATGGAGCTTCACCTGAAATAACTTGCACCCTTATTTATACACTGGTAGCTGAGAGATAAATTAGTTTGAATGTTAAGCTGAAACACATTTGTTCAGCAGGAAAAGTATTGGGCAAAATCTGGTGAAAGATTGTCTTCATTAAGGTTGAAGTACCAAAGGTAGAAACACTAGGCTAGTAAAACCATGTTAATGTGCAGTGTTGGCTTTCCTAATTTGTACTGTAACACCCTTGCCCTTCCTATTTGAAATAAGTCTTCTTTTTTTAAAGAAAGATATACATTTTCACACTTCTTTTCTGATGCAGAATTCAGGTTAATATTTTACTGCATCTGGTATGTATCATAATATGTTTGAATCCCTGTGACCTTTCCTTTGGACATTCTTGTGCTTTTTCATATGCTGTATTCCTCAAGCAATAAAATTCAAATGTGTTTTTATATTCCACGTTTCAATATCCAACTTTCACGGTTTGTCATATAATAGAGAAACTTAATTTTGTTCTGCCATGAACCAACTTTGCAAACTTCATGGGATCAAGATGTTCTCACCAAAGAGATGCCTATAATCGTCCTTCGTGTTAGGGCTGGTTCTTTTCAATTTGCGTAATTTTCTTCCAGGGACAGAACGTATTCTGTCTAGTCGCATCACGTACAGTTTGCTCGTAGATCCTGTACCATTTCAGCACATTTTGGACTACCATGCTAATCACACTTACCTGGGTGTCAGCCCCAACAGGACTTCCAAGAAGACATGGTTAGGAGTGTGCTGTTTTTTAAAAACAAATCTGTCCAAGTAAGTACTTTTTAATTTTTTTAAGGAACCACATTAATTTACTTTTATAGTTTGAGATGACTATTTAGATTTTTTGAGAAAGTGTTATTGATATGATTTACTGGCTATGATCCAAAAATCCAGTACACATATGGAAACTTCCCTTGATGGGAGCTTCCAGTCTTCTCCATGATAAATTTCTGGTATGCAGAAATATGTATGTGCTGTATTTTCATCTCAAGCAGGATTAAATTCATTGTGTATAGAATGCAAGATAGATCACTTTTTCATGTCAGTTTTAATGGTTTCTTCTTAAATACAACATTATGTCAAATAAATACTGGATTTGTGAATAATTCAACAAGTATATCAGCTATTGTATAGTCTTACGTTAAAAGAAAATTGCAATAGAAGCAAGACAATGTCAGAGTTGGAAAATCTCCAGTTTCCGCCAAAGTAATCAGCTCCTTACGTTTTGTGTGCAAATGTTCTCTTTGGATCCCCTACTTAAAATTTCCTTTCTGGTATTAATTTGCGCTGCTTTTAAAAATTTCCCAGCTTCTGGAGTTGAATGTATGAAAACGGGCATTTTTGGTTGCGGAATTCCAATGCTTGCGACTTGAAGAAGAACTAGAAGTATGCTAAGAGCACAGAAAGACCTGCACGGCCCAGAAATCGCAAAGTAAGAAATTATAAAACATCCTGAAGTTATTTTCCTACACTACTCTCAACCTCCATCTTAAGTAATGTTAGTGATAATTGCAGTGATGCTATTATGTGGTTTGGGCTCAGGTTAGTAGCTGTTTCCACATCCATCTCCAAAGCAGATTATTAATAAATTGAGTTGGGTGTGCATTTAATATTTGCTGCTTGGCATGTATAACAGCTTTTCTGGCTGCAGTGCACTAGGCAAAGGTTAATGCAAGATCAGTCCCAGGGTGGTGATGGCATAATTAAATGTTCCCAAGCATGCTTTGAAATGAGAAATTGAGGCCTGCGAAGGTGTGGAAGCATGACTCTGCCTTGCATGGGAGAAGACCTTGGCTGGGATCCAAAATGCTGCGCAAGTATTTCCTCCGTGCTCAGAGAGGCCTTTGGACTCGCTATCCTCAAACAGAACCTCTCCCTGCCACATGGCAAACTCAGGACTTTCAGAAGCGGTTTCCTTTTTGTCTTCAATGGGAGGCTCCTGTTCAAAGAAAGCAATAAAAACAACTCAGCAACAATCCTGCTGGGTGTGCCAAAATCCTTGGGTGTGCCTGAAGTCGCTCTTTGGATTCCAGCCCTTGTCCTGTTTTCACACAGGAGGGCATTTTCTCTGCTTAATGTCGGAATATGTGCATTGCCAAGCAAGCAGCCTTTTAACAACATCAAAAAGCTTTACCCCAAATCAAATGAGATGAATTCTCAATTTAATTTGCTTTGTTTTCCTTCCGTTCCCTGCCCAAGCCTTGAGCCGGGGTAGAGACAGACAGGCAGAAGCGAGGATCAGACTTTTTTACTTAATATAAAAAATCCTTGCTGGGTCAATCTAGCTTTCTGTCTCCTGCAGTGGTGGACCCCATTTCTCCTGAAGTAGAGTAGTAATCTTAGCAAGACCAGAAATTTGTACCAAAGGAATGCTGTGTGTTCTGCAGTGCAAATTTCACCACAAAGAACCAAGCGAGACATGTTGTGGACTTCCTTTATCTCCTTTGCAGAAAGCAGCTGTTTTATGCGTAAGGGTGGGGAAGAGTTAAGCAGCCCCTACCCTGCTTTCAGCTTCTCAAGAGTGGCTCAAGGAAAATCACACTCAAATCCATGCATTTAAACATAAATAAAATTTAAATTTATTTAGTTCTTCGATATATGGTACATGTTATTAACTGACTTCTGTTTCTCCTCCCCCGTCTTGTTTCTTTTAAAAGTAATCAGCGAAGAAGCTCCACCTAGTGATCAGCCTGTGTTTTCAAAAGCGATGAACTAGAAAGTAAGTGTGAGACTTTTTTTTTTAATAAATATTTATTAAAGTTTTTTGAATACAAATGCATAAATAATAATCAACATTACCTATATCATAACATGATTTCATCACTTCTTTGTACCCCCTCACGTCTCCCGCTCCCACTTACATCGTTAAAAATTTTTTTCAAGCAAATTACCATCTTGTTTACAATCTTATATCCGCTCATTTAAATAGAATCTAGCAGTTCTCCAAAAGATTTATATTTTCCTTAATCTCACTTATCGTCAAATTCAGATTTAATTCAGTGGTGGACAATTATTTATGATCTAGCATCCTTCTTAACATTCAACCAAATTACAATATTTTTGTAAATAAATCTTAAATTTCTTCCAGTCTTCTTCAACCCTCTCTTCTCCCAGGTCTCGGATTCTGCCAGTCATCTCGGCCAGCTGCATATAGTCCATCAGCTGCATCTGCCACTCTTCCAGTGTGGGTAGATCTTGAGTTTTCCAGTTCTTAGCGATGAGTATCCTTGCTGCCGTTGTTGCATACATAAAAAATGTTCGGTCCTTCCTTAGCACCTTCTGGCCGACAATACCCAGAAGGAAGGCCTCTGGTTTCTTAGTGAAGGTATACTTAAATACCTTTTTCAACTCATTATATATCATTTCCCAGAAGGCCTTCACTTTAGGGCAGGTCCACCAGAGGTGAAAGAATGTTCCTTCATTTTCTTTACATTTCCAACATTTATTATCAGACAAATGGTATATTTTGGCAAGTTTAACTGGGGTTATGTACCATCTATATATCATTTTCATTACATTTTCCTTCAGAGCATTACATGCAGTGAAGTTCAGCCCAGTGGTCCACAACCTTTCCCAGTCCTCAAACATAATGTTATGCCCAATGTCCTGTGCCCACTTTATCATAGCCGATTTAACCATTTCATCTTGTGTATTCCATTCTAACAGCAAGTTATACATTCTTGATAATACCTTAGTCTTTGGTTCTAACAATTCTGTTTCCAACTTCGATTTCCCCACCTGGAACCCTAACTTTTTGTCATTTTTAAAGACTTCTTTAATCTGAGCGTAATGTAACCAGTCTCGCACTTTATCCTTCATTTTCTCCAAACTCTGCAATTTCCAATTGTCTCCTAAAGTAAGTGTGAAACTAGGGCCATACGTTTCTTTCCTGCTTTGAGCAATTGCCTGCGACAACTGCTACACATAAATTTAATTCCACAACGTCATGCTGTAAGTTCATTGCTATAATTAATATACAAATAACACTGTGCTACTCAGTGAGCTGGAAGTACTTGATTAGCAGTTTTCTGGAGGAAATGCTCAAGTATGTCTGTTGAAAAGACCAAATGCTTTCATGAAATATCTTGACTCGCACAAGCTTCCTGAAGGACAAAATTGTTTGGGGTCATTTTGTGGATGTCTTGAGTGCAATTAGTTCCTGCCGAACACTCGAAAGCTACTGGCCCAGTGTTGTTGCTGCAAAGGTTTAAGTTACAGGGTCTGCTGCACAGCAAAAGTGATTGGTTGTTACAACTGAGCCTCCAGTCTCCCCAGAGACTAACTCATAACTACTGTCATCTACTCATGCGAGAAAAATTATTTTGTGTGTTTCAAATTTAGTTACCGTATTTTTCGTCCTATAGGGCGCACCGGCCCATAGGACGCACCTCGTTTTTTGGGGTGGGAAATGAATAATAAAAAATTATTCCCCCCCCCAGCCGCGGCTGCCACCCCAAGCCTTGCACACGCCTGCCCGAAGCACGGGGCACCCTCCGGAGGGCTCCGCGTGCTTCGGGCGGCAGGCTGCCGCCCCAAGCCTCGCTCGCCCGGCGGGAACTCCTGCCGGGCGCGTAAGGCTTGCAGACACTCGCCCGAAGCACGGGGAGCCCTCCGGAGGGCTCCCTGTGCTTCGGGCAACAGGCTGCCGCCCCAAGCCTTGCGCGCTCGGCGGGAGCTCCCGCCGAGCGCGCAAGGCTTGCAGACACTCGCCCGAAGCACGGGGAGCCCTCCGGAGGGCTCCCCGTGCTTGGGGCGGCAGGGTGCCGCCCCAAGCCTCGCGCGCCCGACGGGAGCTCCTGCCGGGCGCGCAAGGCTTGCAGACACTCGCCGGGGCTGCAGGCTGCTGCCAGCAAGCCTTGTGAGCCCGCAGGAACTCCCGCCGGGCTTGCGGATAGCTTCCTGAAGCCTGGAGAGCGAGAGGGGTCGGTGCGCACCGATGCCTCTTGCTCTCCAGGCTTCAGCGAAAGCCTGCATTCGCCCCATAGGACGCACACACTTTTCCCCTTCATTTTTGGAGGGGAAAAAGTGCGTCCTATGGGGCGAAAAATACGGTGTTTGGGAGTGTGGGTGGTGGACATCTGTAAGTATGTTGCCCCACTAGGTACCACTAGGTGGTGCTCATGCTTAACACAATAATTTATTGCTGCTGCCTGAGAAATAGTGAAACTTTCTATCTTAAGGAAACTTTCCTTTAATTATTAGAAAGGTTTGATTATTAACTTTAAAGAAAAACAGGGATATTTTTTCATAATAAGTATGAGTATTTTAAAATGTTACGTGCATTAATCTCAGCATTGATTTTAACAATGTAGGGTCCAGATATCCAAAAGATCAACTCATTTTCTACAGGCCCTCTTGGGTGTTAAAAGATTATCAGAGTGGGCCCAATTGGTAGTTCCACCACTAAATTTGTTGCGAATGGAGGTAGAAGCCCTATAGTTATTAAATTTGTTCCCCACAGAAGTGAGTCTGGACCCTTCATTATGAGCTTTTTTGGACATTGAATGATGGGTAAGAAATTGAAATTTATCTGTATTTCACAAGATTTATACACTGCTTGATGGTAATAAAATGTCAAGGCAGTAATAATAATAAAAAGCTAAAAACAACTATTGAACCATAATTAAGATCAGTGATAAGCTGGTGTCCAGGTTGAAACACACGTCCACATTCTAGGCAATAATGAAACAAGCAATTCTATATTTATTGTTCATTAGAGGTTTGGAGCTATGTCACTGCCACCCAGCCTTTCTGAATGCATTTTGATACTTCTTTAAAGCTGAAATCTGCATCAGAAACGCTGAACAAAGTCCAGGGGATTGTGGGTTGAGCAATCTTACTTATACTTAGCGTTCACCAGTTCAGAGAGATAGCACTGCTATGTTGGTGGAATGGCTTGCCAAATCCGGTGCCCCTTAGTTTAGGCAGAGAGGGTAAAAAGGAAGAACAGTCACAGAGGAAACAGAAATGAAATATATATATTTGGTAGAGAAAACCTGTTTACAAATATGTATCTACATATGAATCTTCAGGCACACTACTTCTTTTCCTGCATTGCAGGGGGTTGGACTAGATGACCCCTGAAGGGTCCCTTCCAACTCTACAATTCTATGATTCTATTATTATTTTGCAAATTAATATGGAACTGATCTGGCTATTCTTACCCTAGAGTGGCACTCACTTTATTTGGTTTCTTGATCCGAGATCTGCAATATAAGACGGGGTATAAAAAATTAAATAAATCAAAAATTCAACAAAGGATTAGTGGTTACTGACAGTCAGTTAGATTAGTTGTCTCCCTGTACATTTGCACAATATCTTTGCACTTATGCACAGACATCTTTGGCCCCTAGCCTATGTATTTTAAATACATTTTGATTTTCAAATAAAAATTTCCTAATAATGAAGAATCAGATATATGGCTAGCATAGCTTATGGGACAGGATACAGTATTGCAAGAGTAGGCTTCCGCTAGCACAACAGAACTTCATCTTCCTCTCCTCTCCCCTGCAGCCCCTCCCCCCAAGCACTCCCAAAATATTTTCCGGAGGGTCCACCAAACCCCCAGAACAGATTCTAAGGGCGTCAACAGCATTGGACACATTCTGTGTCTTTGGCAGCACTGCAAAAATATGCATGGCTTTATACTGGACGTCGTTTGCCAGCCAAACCACTGTGATCTATTTACTTACTGATCTATAATTGCCTGCTCCTCATTAATGCATTTTCCTGAACTTTGCCTCGGCAACTGGGGATTTCCATCATCTCCTGGGGAGATTTCTTATAACCATACCACATGCAAATCCCTGCTCTCTGGCACAAAGCTATAAGCAAATCATAGCAAGAAATGTGCGCCGATTATGCTAATCCAATGTTGCGATTGACATTTTGGCCTCTGAACTCCTCATCCATACATCTACATCAAACATGGCAATTACAAAGCATGACAGCTGATGTCATGCTCCATATGCGAACCACTGTTAAAAGAACAGTTTAAAAAGGGATTGTGCATTTCAAAGCAAGTGTTGTGTGTGCTCTTTTGCTTGAGAAACCTGGGAGTACTGCTAGATCTAAGAAAAGGAGGAAGAAGCTATATATTTTTTCCCACTTTCAGCGGTGGTTCTGTACATTTTATTTATTTAAAATATTTGCAGGCCATTATTCATGACCAAAACGGCATTGCAGAGCGGGTTACACTATTAAATCCTTCAAATGCCAACATGAAACAAAAAAATAAAGCAGCAAAAACATTACTTCTAATCCAGTAATGACAGCAATATCCAGGCACATAAACAAGGTACTTCAAGTTCCTTGATTCTCAGAGAATTATATCTTATCAGCAGGAAGCATACTTTAATTGTATCATCAGGATTTTGAGATTCCCTTGTTATGAATCATCAGATTGTTATGGGAAGATGAGGTGCATTTTCAGCTTCCCCCTCTGCGTAAAACGGTGCCTTTCTACTGTATGTCACTTTTATCTGTTTTAATGGTGTGCTATATGGGTTGTGAAGAAGGACTGAAAAGAAGCATGGTACCCCACACCCCTCATTTTTCCTCCTAGCATGGGGAAGGGTTGAGGTGGCCGGCTTCCTTTTCTCTGCAAACAACAGGAGCTGTCCGCATCGCCTGCGCTCCTGAGCAATGTTCCACTGTAAACAAAAGGTTGCCAAATAATGGCAGCCTCACAGAAAGAATAATCAGCGTGTATCCTGGTGATAACTTGCCCCTGAAAAGCTGCCAACGTTCAGATGTGCCAGAACTTTCCAGAGTTTTCGTTTGCAAGGGGCTAGAACAGCCAGTTTGTTCAGTCCCAGAAGAAAACGGTTCAAGCAGAAAGGTGAGGGACAAGGCTCAGAAGAAATGAAGATGGAGCACAACCCGCCAGCCTCAGCAGCAGGGAGGAGGAAAACACTCCTGCTCCCTCCCATTTAGTAGCAAGAGAGAGGTTGTGTGAGCAAAGACCCTTTGTTTAAGAACGCTTTGAAGACCAAAGGGAGACAGCACTTCTTTAGAATTGACACAGCTAACACATTTTTTTAAAATGCACTTTTACAATGTCACATCAGGGGCTTCAGTTATTCTCCTTTTTTCCTGTTTTACAGAAGTATTGTTGTGGTACTGATTTTTCTGATCTTTTCTTATTTTAACAAAATATTCTTCCAGTGTAGGTGTGCTTGAATCTGTGGCATGTTTCCAAGGGATTAGCTTCCCCATGCATATTTCCTTTAATTAGTCTGCACAATGTGTTGTTTTTCTTAGAGGTCTTCCTCCCATGTTAACAATGTCCTTGTTTTCACATTCCTTACTTTATGAGATTTGATCCAGTCCTCCATGGAGATGCTGTACAAAAATGCAACTTCCTTTTTTTAAGGGTGGTAAATTTCACACAAGACTCATGATTCTTTTTTACCATTCACTTCTCTCTCTCTCTCTCTCTCTCTTGCTGCATCTATTATTTATTCTCTCTAAAAACATGATTTGTCTTGCTTTGTTTTATTATTATGGTTTATCCGTACAAGCCTGTACAGTGGCACCGTACAGAGTTACATGGGTTTCTACCAGGGGTGCTGCTAGATCTGGGATGGCACAGGACAAAGTTTTGCCTCTGGGAAAATTCAGGTGGCTGGGATCTCATTGGCATGGTGTTTTGTAGTGTGCCCAGCCACCTTGTAAGCAGTGGCTGAAAAAGGGGAGGAAGAGACTTAAGATCTGGGGTGCACAACAAAAGTCTTTGAGCTTGTGCCCCATTGGGCAACCCCCAACAATGCCCCTGGTTCCTGTCCCCCAAGGAGCTTAAAATCTAATAGATGATGGGAAGGGGAAAAAGGAAGAAAAGTAATGACACTGGTAAGCAAAATAAGCAAATATAGTAGCTGTTCAGAATGTGGATTAAGGGAATGAACCAATGACCACAGAAGTGGGTTTCAAGAAGAAAGCCTACATGAACATTTGCTGGCATCCGTCTGCCTCAAGCAACAATGGAATGCTCTTCCAGAAACTGCTGCGTTGGCACGTTGTGATCTCTCCTAGGCACAAGCCTGGGAAGTGTTTATGGAGGTCCTGGGCTGCCCAGACAACAAGACCCACATCTTGGCCTCACTGATGTGGTTCAAAGGAAATCAGAGGTCCTGGGCTGCAGAAGGAGGTGAACAAGGCGCCACCCAGATGTCTTAGGGACTCCACTCTGGATTTGTGTAGGGTTTACTTCTTAGCCTTTTATTCTCCTAAGACATGGGTAGGCAAACTAAGGCCCGGGGGCCGGATCCGGCCCAATCGCCTTCTAAATCTGGCCTGTGGACAGTCCGGGAATCGGTGTAGAATGAATTCTGAGTAGAATGTGTCCTTTTACTTAAAACGCATCTCTGGGTTATTTGTAGGGCATAGGAATTCATTCATCCCCCCCCTCCAAAATATAGTCCGGGCCCCCACAAGGTCTGAGGGACAGTGGACCAGCCCCCTGCTGAAAAAGTTTGCTGACCCCTGTCCTAAGATATCCAGCAAGGCAAAACAAGGGGCTTGGAAAGTGGTTGGGTGATGGATTGGTTTGAAGTTTGCGGCACAGCTACAACTAGGCCAAATTGTGGCACACATTGGACTTGTTGGAAATATGTGAGTTGCCTTGAAGAGAGGACAGCCAGTCATTAAGAGTTCAGGATGGGGGAATGGGCATATTTTACTTGAACCATTAAGCTGTATGACCCAGCTATGCCCCACTGAAGCAAATCACACAACTTAATTTTAGCAATTGACTCACCATCATCTAATTATCCAATCATGCTTGAGTAGTTCATAAGTTTCTGTTATGACTCAACCTACCTGTCATTTGTTTTCCTATTTTGCAATCTACCCCTCGTTTAAGTGCACAGAGTAAGCGAGGTGGCATCTTTCCTCAGACTAGCAACAGTTTGGAGAAAATTATCTGAGAACTATGCTTTTGCTTATGGACGTCTAGCAATGAAAAGATGTCACTGATAAGGCTGAAGATGTTTTTCTTGTAAAAATTTCGTTTGAGAGGATTTCCCTTTCAATATATTTTCTACCAGTTTGCCAGAGGTGGTGCTGCTGGGCAGACAAGTTGCTTTTGTTTCCCTTTGCCAACTGCAGTCTACACTGGCTACACCTTCCCTTCCTTTCCCTTTTGGATAGCTGCAAGGGTTCTCAAGAAGTGCCTGTGTTCCAAAATTTACCTCTACACTACTGCTTGAAAGTCAACTGCATGAACGCCAACAGAACTTTCTTCAGACAAATCTCGCTATTTTTCTTTCAGAAATCCAACATGGGAAACAAAACTTGCTTCCCCATAAATGCACTTTACCTTTTCCGTAGCCCCACCCCTCCAATATATATTTCTGGTGCTACCTCTGCAGTTTAGAATTTAATGGACCTAAGGTAGTCATGTTTGCTATTTTCAATGGGTCTACTCTAGGGAGGACCAACATTGGGCACAACCCAAAGAGTTTCTTTATGTATATAAAAAGATTCGTCCTATGGTTTGCCAACCCTTTCCAGTGTTCATCAATTGCCCTCTGGTATCTCAAATTTCTGGAGGCTATAAGTGTCCCACTTCTCTTCAGAAGGTCACAAGAGGCCCAGGATACATTCCTCTACATTTAAGTCAATGCCAGGGCAGTATCGTAACAAACAAGGTTAATTCGAGGCATGGTCATTGCTAATGGGCTGTTTTAATATGGCTGTTTTAAGATACAGCACCTAAGCACCAGTGGCGTAGCGTGGGGGGTGCAGGGGGGGGCGGCCGCACTGGGCGCAACATCTGGGGGGCGCGCTCGCACTCGCAGCTCTTTGCCCCTACCTGGCTCACTCACTCTCTCTCACTGCAGTGCTGGCTGAGCGAATCCGATCCGAGCCGCCAGGTCGCCGCCCACTGTGGAGGGGGTGGGTGCCAGACGTGCGGAGAGAGAGCAAGGGACTATCTGGGGGAGGGACAGTGCAGCGGCTGCCCAGCGCAGCGCTGAGCGCGGGAGAGAACCACACCAGACCAGACCAGGCAACAGCAAAAAGAAGCTGGCAGCGGCGGCAGGTTAGGGGTTAGGGGGCGCAAATTACTTGCCTTGCCCCGGGTGCTGACAACCCACGCTACGCCACTGCTAAGCACGTTCTACTTAATTACCAGTCTGTTCACATGGCTCCTAATTACTGTATTTTCTAATTTCCTCATTAAAGAATCTCACTACTACACTGTTCCTTTTTTGTTTTAAGAAAATGGAAGTGCCCAGTAACTCACCTGTATGAGACAATCCATACTACTTAGTATTTTGCCCCCCCCCCCCCCCCGGAAGAAGTGTAATACAAAGAATTTCCACTAACAGTTATTTCTGATCTTCTCGCTTTGTTTTCTGTGGTTAAAAGCAAAAAAATATAGGGGTGCTAACTGTGCCTGTGTGACTCATACAATGCCAGCTTTGATTTGTTTTTACTTACTTTTGTATTAGATGTTACAGTTCCCCTCGCCTGTACCACATTTAGATAAACTGAGCATTTGGGGATAAGAGTTTGTGACAAGATTTAAGAGTGTCCATGAAGGGTATAAAAATCCTTTTAAATCCACAATAAATTATTTCAGATAAGTTGCCTAAACCAGAAATAAAATTGAGAACACCAGGCCATAAAAAGGAATGACCAATACCACACCTTCAAGACCAATCTTTAAAACTGGGTGTGTGCAGGCAACAGATTCAAATCCCCATGCTATCATGAAGTTCATTGGAGACCTAGCATCAGTTGCTATTTCTTAGACTAACCATTGCGCAGGATGGTTGTGCAAAAGCAAAGTTTTCAAGTTATCATATTGCTTCACTTCCAATCAGTGCATATCCTGTAACTTTTAATGCTGAAATCCTGTAACTTTGCATACTACAAATGTGCCGTGGGGGTGTTGTCCTGCTTTCATTGCACAATAGTCTTTTCAGACAGTGAAAACGTAAAATTGGGAAAGCATCGCAGAACAACTAATGAAGCAGAAGAAACCCACCACTAATGTGCTGTTATTGTATCAAGAATGCGTCACATCCGGAGAAGCCTTTTATTCACTCATTACTATACAGTATCTAGTCCTGGAGCACCTTGAATCTGACTTCTGTGGAACTGAATGTTTTGAGGTTTACAGAATGAGGTTACATTCACACAAACAGTTATGCTGTTTAGCACTCTAATTCTCATGAGCCACCAAGTCATTCAATGCATTCAATTAGTGGTCCTACTCATGTTTCCCCCACTTGGCAAAAGGAAGATGGGCTGCATTTGACATTACTAAAATGGTCCAGATGCATAGGGAGTAGCATAAAGAAACCACTTCCTATTCTGTTCATTCCTTGAACAGAAGGACTGGCCAGACCTGGAAGTATAACGAGTGCAAACCAAAAAGTGTGCGCTCCTACAATATTTCCTCATTCACAAGTACAAATGTTGAACAGGGGAAGGCAGGAGGGTCTACTTTCTCTCAAACAGTTATTGCTGGAATAACAATGTTTCACTGCAATCAAAAGCAAACTATAGTAATTTGTGAGGTGGCTTATAAGGTATGGGTGGGACGCGGGTGGCGCTGTGAACCACAGAGCCTAGGGCTTGCTGATCAGAAGGTTGGCAGTTCGAATCCCAGCGACGGGGTGAGCTCTTGTTGCTCAGTCCCCGCTCCTGCCAACCTAGCAGTTCAAAAGCACGTCAAAATGCAAGTAGATAAATAGGTACCACTCCAGTGGGAAGGTAAACGGTGTTTCCGTGCGCTGCTCTGGTTCACCAGAAGCGGCTTAGTCATGCTGGCCACATGACCCGGAAGCTGTACGCCGGCTCCCTCGGGCAGTAAAGCGAGATGAGCGCTGCAACCCCAGAGTCGTCCACGGCTGGACCTAACAGTCAGGGGTCCCTTTACCTTTACTTTTATAAGGTATACAATGATGGAGCTTTTTTCAAAGTGGGACTTCATCCCTGGTATTACGACTATTAGATGAGAAGCCACTTTGAACAGGGGACCCTGCTTATCTTAAGCAATGCACTGAGTGCACTGAATTTTAGATTTCACTGGAGGTAGTGTGACTTCCACACACAAAACAACAATTAGCAGCCAACATTTTTGTTTCTTCACTTTGCTCCAGCAGCTACAAAAAATTCCTGGCCATCTCCTTCCTCCTTGAGCTTGGCAACTTTTACTGGAACCTATTCCAGACCGAGTGTTTCTAAGCATGTGCAGAGTGACCTTTCTTTTTGAAATGGAAGATTACTAGCTTCTGTCTTTCAAAAAAAAGACCAACGGATGCATTACCCTTCAAAAATGACTAGAACCTGTACTTCCTGTTCTGAAATTTGGCCAAGGGCTTGGTTGAAAAAGGCTGCCTGCCTTCACCTTGAGGCATTATCGCAGTCCCTGACTGTGCTCAGATAAAACGAGGTGGCCGAGTTTAAGGTGGTCGTAGCGTGGATTTTACCACTCAATGTTTGGAATGCCCCCTTTAATTAAAAACAAGAACCCCAAAGCACCTAACTAGGGAAGCTGCAGGGCAGGCAACGGTCTGTGTGCTAGAACCTGGATGTCACAGCCAGTACCATCATTAGGCTAACTAGGCATCAGCCTTGGGCACAGACCTCAGAAGGGCTCAGTATTAACTTTTGAGGGGCACAGTTCTGCAGATCCTCAAAGTGGCCCTATTTTCCAGGGACAGTCTTGGATTTACAGAAGCCATCCCAGTTTCTAATTTGATCCTGGAATGTCTTGCTTTTCCTTAGGACGTCCCTATTTTTATTGGAGAAATATTGGAGGGTATGGTAGGACGTCCCTATTTTCATGTGAAAAATGTTGGACGGTATAGAGTTATGTGACTCCCAAGCCAAGGGGATAAGTAACTATACAACTTTTAGAAGACATCTGAAGGCAGCTTTTTATAATGAAGTTTTTTTAATGTTTTACTATGTTTTTATATATGTTGGAAGCTGCCCAGAGTGGTTGGGGCAACCCAGTCGGATGGGCGGGATATAAATATTATTATTATTATTATTACTACTACGGGATAGGACCTCCCTTTTTCAACGGAGGAATGTTGGCGAGTGTGTTTTATACGGATTATTTTTGTTGCCTCTTATAAATTTCTGACAATAGTCCATTTTATATTTCGAATAATTTTATCACTTTTAAAGGAATTCAAACAAAGACGTTCCTTTTGAAAATCGAAGCTAGTCTTTTTTATTATTTTGGAGAGGGGTGCAAGCCGTCGGCCTTGCCGCAAAAGAGCCTGCCACCTGCGCTGCTTGGCGCGCTAAATTCCTAGGCGCAAAGAGCGGTTTGCTCGCAGGAGGAGCGCAATCCGCGCCTCGCCTGCGCTCACCTGCCACCTGAAGCGACCCAGCTGCCGCCTCCTCTTACCTCCGACTGCCGCGCCTCCTCCCGGCGCTGCTTTGCGCGCGGAGGGCGTGTCCCTCGGGCGGGAACAGGAAGCGTGCCGCCCAAGCCACCCCCGACGGAGCCGCAGCCTCGGCTCGCGTCTTGTCCCAGGGCCTCCCTGAGGAGCGGCGGTGGCGGTGGCCGAGTCCGCCCCTCTCCCAGCCTCCATCGCGGCTGCCCGCCTTCCTCCTCCTCCTTCCTCCTCCTCTCCCAATTCCCATCCCCAAGCAAGGCGGAGCTGGAGATTGAACCTTCGGCTGCCGCTACCGCCGCCGCCACCTCTCCGCCCGTCTCCCAGGCGCCCGAAGCGAGACTGCCACCCCCTTCCCTCCCGGTGCTTCTTTCGAGGGGGCGACGCGGGGGCAACAAACAAGGGGCGGCGGGGGTCGCGCCTTCTCCGGCGGCGGCAGCAGCAGTAGCCGAAGCCGCAGCAGCGCCCTGACGAGAAGCGCCACAAAGGAGCGCCAGCGGCGGCGGAGCTTTGCGCCGCCTGCGGAGTCGCCATGAGCTGGGGCACGGAGCTGTGGGTGAGTAGTCCGCCCTTTCATTGTGTCTGGTGGTTGGGAGGGGGGGGGTCGGGTCCACGCTCTGAGGGAAGGAAAAAGAGGGAGGGCGGCTTCGTTGGGGGGGGGGGACCGCTCCTTTGGGGAGGCGCCGTGCCGGGGATGCGCGCGGGTGGTCGGGGCGCCTTTGTTGGAGGAAGTGTTGTGGGGAAGCGCCTGAGGGAGGTAATGGGTACTGAGGGGAGGCGAGTGGGGGTTTTTAGGGGGGGCGGGTCGGGGAATTTCCCCTGGATAGCCGAGCAGAGGGCTGAGGAAGGGGGGGGGGACACCACACAAATCCTCATTTGTAATTCTCTTGGTGTAGGCGACCCCCTTATTCCTCTTCCACCCCAATCTCCCCTGCTGGCGTGTAAAGCGGGGTGCCCCTCATTTCAGGACACTGGGAGCGGTGAAAGGCGAGTGAGACCCCCGCATCGGCGCCCCCTCCTTCTCCTCTATGGGCGGTGCGTGGGTTGCTCTGGTTTACTTGCCTTGCAGGGTCTTCCCTCCCTTCCCTTTCTCTGTCTTCTTTCTTAAACAAAGGAAAGGTGTTCGGACACAAGCCAGCAGTGGCACATTGAATGCACGGCTTGGTGAGATAAGCCGGTGGCTCTGCGCGCAGTTTGTGTATGTAGCGAACCCCTCCCCTCCCCCCCTCTCGCTTAAGAAAATAAAGGTGAAAATGACTTTCAGGTTTGATTGCTTCCCTTTGGTGTGAGTCAGCTGCGCCTTGGATCCTGCTTGAAGAGTTTCAGACAATACTGGGCCACTAGGGAAGGGTTACGACGAGAAAGCGATGTGCTGGGGGCGGGGGAGTCGAAAAATACGAGACGAGGGGCTTTTGCTGAGGGCGCTGCAAGCTCCGTTTGGAAGACAAGTTGCAGATCCAGCCTTTATTTGCGTTCATTCGAACTCTAGGGCTAAAGTCGGAGGAATTGCAGTCTTATTGTTGATGCAGGTCAGGCAGGCAGGTCTGAGTCACTGGGAAACCCATATATTAACATTCTAAGACGCTGCTCCTTGGTGCAGAAAATTTTGTGCATAGTACTACACTGCTTTCTGACAAATCCTTGGGTGGGTCGAGAAGCAAGCAAGCAGCTCTTTTTGCTGTTCAGGAGCACGCAGTTTCCTTTCTTGAAAATCTCATTACTTAGAGCTTGCTGATTGCGACAAGGGTAGGAAAGCCAAGCTAAAAACAGCTCCAAGGAGCCAACAACATGACATAGTGCCTAAGGCACCAGCTGCCACTGGTCCGTTGTACAGATGAGCACTCCCTCAGTTGGTTCAATAAATGGAAGGAGGGTCATGGTGAACTTTTGAGGTTGGGGAAATAATTTTGAAGCCCAATTCTGAACCATATAGTGGTTGCTGCATGACAGTCTTCAACAAAAATGACGTAGAGCTAATAAAAATAGGTTTTTGTTGTGTGTATGGGCTATCAGCAAGCCCTGTCATTCACTGCTTTACAGTTGGCTCTAGCTTAAGGGGTACTTTGATGTTGGCTTCAGTAGACTACAGAGATTTTCCCGTCACCATCTGCATTATATTACAATAAGCATTTTTACAAAATTTAGTATTACATCAAGTGTTTATACACACCGTTAGCAAAATAAGGACACAGAAATACTGTATAGTCGTACCTCGGAAGTAGAACGGAAGTCCGTTTGACTTCCAAAACGTTTAGAAACCAAGGCGCACGTTTAGAAACCAAGCTCCTGCAGCCAATCGGAAGCTGAATCAGACGTTCTGGTTCCCAAGAATGTTCACAAATCGGAACACTCACTTCCGGGTTTGCGGCGTTTCGGAGCGAAAACATTCAAGTCGCAAGAGTAAGCTTCTTAACATTTTATAGCCTGTTGGTGTCATGTCAGGTTATAGTGTTTTCGAACCTGTTGGTTTGAAAATAAAATATATATTTTATGTGTATGCAGGCAGCAGCAATAAAGCTTGAAATGTGTCTGTTCATAACCCCTCTTTTTGAGGGATAGATAAAGGAATCAGGCTAAGCATTTAGAGGGACGTGGGTGGTGCTATGGGTTAAACCACAGAGCCTAGGACTTGCTGATCAGAAGGTTGGCATTTCGAATCCCCGTGATGGGGTGAGCTCCCGTTGCTCAGTCCCTGCTCCTGCCAACCTAGCAGTTCGAAAGCACGTCAAAGTGCAAGTAGATAAATAGCTACCGCTCCGGCGGGAAGGTAAATGGTGTCTCCGTGCGCTGCTCTGGTTTACCAGAAGCGGCTTAGTCATGCTGGCCACATGACCTGGAAGCTGTACGCCGGCTCCCTCAGCCAATAAAGCGAGATGAGCGCCGCAACCCCAGAGTTGGTCACGACTGGACGTAATGATCAGGGGCCCCTTTACCTTTAAGCATTTAGAATATGGCAAGCAAATCTGCAATCCTAACCCTGTTTGGGAGTTAGCTGCAATGAACTCAATAGGAGTTGCTTCTGATTGATTACAGTCTGATTGACTGGATTCTGCCATTATATGCTACTTGAAGTAGCCCTAGGTATCATCTTTTTTACTGTGTGTCTTTGTGTGTACCTGACTGCAGTATAGTACATAGTGGCAGGCTTTATTCAGAAGAAACAGTGCAAAACATGTACTGTACGCTTTTGTTCTTTACTATGTCATTTACCAGATTTTTCAGGTTTTCTTATTGTTTTCTCATTTTCTTGTTTTTCTGGATTTAAAGCTGACCTGGAAAATCCTTTGAAGACACAAATAAAAAACCTGAACTTTCAGTGCATTCTAAAACACTTGGTTTAGTCTTAAAATTGGGCCTACGTTTATTCCTTGTCTTTCTTTCTGTATGAAATAAACCTAAGCCTATGCTTTTTAAATTGCCGAAAAAACCATGCATACCATTCCTCCTGCTGACTTGGTGCCATTTGTTTCAGTTTGTCAGACCCTCTTGACCTGTGTAGATGATCTGGTGATATGTTCCTTTCTAAAACCCTGTCCTGTCTTGTTCTATGCCTCCTGAGTCGTAACAGTTTCTGAAGGGGAAAGTGTGCCATTTCTCTGTCAATATATATTGCTATTGGGCTGTAGTGCAAGTAGCAGCAGCAGCTTCTTCTTTGGCAATCACTCGTAGCCGTGTAAGATTGTCTTCCATAAACACGGTTTTAACAATGAGTCCGTAAGTGACTGTGGAAGCCAATTCTGGATCCACACGTCCTTCCACAGTGGGGACATATGTTTCCGGGCGGGAGTTGATCACGGTGTGGATTTGCCAAGCATGCCTTCCTCTTAGCATGGTTCTCCCTTGTTTCCTGAGTTCGAGTGTCTTCAAAGCCCATGACACCTTTGGTAAAGGCTGTTCTCCAGTTGGAGCGCTCCCAGTCCAGTGTTTCCCAGTTGTCGGTGTTTATACTACATTTTTTTTAGATTTGCCTTGAGACAGTCATTAAACCTCTTTTGTTGACCACCAGCATTACGCTTTCCATTTTTAAGTTCGGAATATAGTAGTTGCTTTGGAAGACGATCATAAGTATCACTACTATTCTGGCATATGCAGTATTAATTGGAACCAGAGAAAAAATATTTATGCAAATGCAACAAAGCATAGCCAGTAGAAATGGGCATTTATTTACATTTGTATCATTTTATTTATCACCTACTCTTCACCTGTTATGGTCCCAGAGTAGGTCACGACAATTTAAAATTCATCATTAGAAACAGTTTTAAAACTTAAGCAATCACAAGAAATAGGGTGGGTCCTGAAAATATATACCTCAAGTGCCAGAGGCCAGGGTAAATGAAGCCTTTATAATAGAAAGCAGTATCGAATCTGCTAGGTGAGATTACCATCTGTAATATCCCCCACCAAATGCAGGTTTCTCCTGCTGCCAGTGCCACTGCTGCTTTTGTGTGCAGTGGTATCTTGGAAGTCGAACGGAATCTGTTCCGGAAGTCTGTTCGACTTCCAAAACGTTCAGAAACCAAGGCGCGGCTTCCGACTGGCTGCAGGAAGTTGCAAACGCTGCAGGTTGTGAATGTGCTTCCTGCATGGATCATGTTCGCAACCCGAGCGTATTAGAATATGGAGTATTGGCCTTAGCTGGAAGCAACCATAGCTGGAAATACTTGTGCCTCGTGTGACAGTTTTGAAACCACCCGGGTTCCTAGCTTGCTTCTTCCATGTTCCAGCACAATGGAGTTATAGTAAAAACTTTCCACCCATATTAACCACTGAACCCTTGTGTACTGGCCAAAGATTGAGGCTTCTGGCAAAACATGTCATCTTTGATCTAATTTACCGTATTTTTCGCCCTATAGGACACACTTTTCCCCCTCCAAAAATGAAGGGGAAATGTGTGTGCATCCTATGGGGCGAATGCAGGCTTTTGCTGAAGCCTGGAGAGCGAGAGGGGTCGGTGCGCACTGACCCCTCTCACTCTCCAGGCTTCAGGAGAGCCCCACAAGCTCGGGGGACAGCGGGGAGGCGCAGCGCGCCACCCTGCTGTCTCCCGACGTGGTATGGAGGCTGCCGGCGGGGAGAAGCCCCCTTCTCCCCGCCTCCAGCCCCGCAAGCTCGGGGACAGCGGGGAGGCGCAGGTCTCCCGACCTGGTTTGGAGGCTGGTGGCGGGCTTCCCCCTCCCCCAGCCACGCAAGCTCCCAGAGTGATGCCGAAGCTTCAGCATCGCTCTGGGACCCATTCTGGGGGCTGGGGGAGGGGGAAGCCCCGTGCCTGGGGGGGACGACAATAAAATTGTTCCCTTTATTTCCCCCCCCCCCAAATCTAGGTGCGTCCTATAGGGCGAAAAATACGGTATATCATGGTAATATTTAGTCTTTAACCCTGAAGACAGTTGCATTAGCAGGTGTGTCTCATTAATTTATGATTGGGATCAGCATGTGTATCTGGGACAGCATTGGAGATCTAAAGCAGAGTAAAGAAGAGAACCAGTACTGTATGTAAAAGTATTAGCTTTTCTCAAGTCCTGCTGTGAAAATCGTAGAATTATGGAGTTGGAAGGGACCATGGGGGGTCATCTGGTCCAACCCCCTGGGGCTCTCTTTTGCCCAACGTGGGGCTCTTCCGCTGCTCCAACACTTTTATGGGAGATGAACAAGAAAAAATCCACTGTGCACCTGAGAATTAGGATCAGCTCCTGTTTGCACAAATAATGATGAATTAGACATTTGAAGGATTGCAGATTTTGATAACATTGATGGCAAAGGAAGACGTCATGAATTGTGGTGGCAGACAAGCTTTCAACCGGGCTTGTCTTTAAATAACTGTCTAGGGTGTGATTGCAATGAGAACTGACAAATTTCAATTTGTATCTGTATTTCTAATAGCATATGCTATTGTATATTGTAGATTAGTGGGGGTTTTTGTTTTTTGTTTTAAAAGCACTTTACGAATTTGTTCTTCTGGCTATACTTTGTGCCTCATAACATTACTTATAAAACAAGTGCTTCATGTGTAAGGATTTACACTGTGTGCTCATAATACTTAGATATTTTTGTATCTTTTGATACAGAATTGGAGTCCGGCAAGTTCCAAAAATGATAATGACACACTTCACAGCTGACCTTTGGAAAGCTATAAATCTGTTTCTTTATAGTGCAGGAAAATGGCTTCAAGGCTTCTTTTGAGATTTGTGTCCCCACAGATTATAGGCACTCCCTGAAATGTCTTAATCTCTGGTGTGTTGTACACACTTGCTTCCCCCCTCCCCATGACCATGTTTTTATTTTTGCCTTTATATACACCAACAAATGATGTATATTCATTACCTCGATTTGACTACCTTATTTTGGGAGGAATTCAACATTTGCCAAGGTGAACTTTCCACCAGTGCAAGCGTTTCAGCTTGCTAGACACAATGATTCCATCTCTCCTCCCACCTCCTCTCCTGGCTCCTCCAACCAATGGGGGGGGGGCAAGTGTGGGGAGGAGAGGGGGCAAAAGTTCCTGCACAGGGCTCCTGGTAACCAGACTTGTTACATGAATCCTGCGCTTTGTGATTAAACAAATGATTGAAAATTAGCTCAGGGGCTTAACACATTTACAGTGTATTAAAATGCACGCCTGCTCAAAAGTAAACCCCACTGATTTCCCAAGCAGTGTTAGAAATTAGCCAGGTGCATTTTGCAACTGGCACGGGTCCAAATGTGACCAGAGATGGAGATCTCTGGATGCGAGGTTGAGGACTGACATCTTCATCTGGCTGGTTCCTCCATCTTTCTTAAGCAGGTCTGCCGAACAGCTTATTTACTGCATGTAGATTCCCACCTTTTTCTTCAAGCAGTACATGGTTCAACACCACCCCACCCTCAGTTAATCCCTATTACACCCCTGTGAGGTAGGTTCAGAGGCTGTGGCTGGACCAGGGTCACCCTATAAGCTTCACGACTGAATGGGGATTTGAACCCTGACCTCGTCCGACAAGCTAACCATTGCACCGCACTGGCTTCCTAGAGTTATTCTGCTATGAGGCAGCTATATAAATTAAGTAGGTAAAGAAATAGGGTGAAAGCAAAATGCCACTCAAAGAAGGATCTGAAATATTTTCCTTGAAGCCTGAATTGGTTTTATTATGTATTGTTCTATTTGATGTTCCAATGTGTTGCAAACCACTTTGAAAAATTTTCCCCCTTTAAAATATAAAGCGGTGTTGAAATGAAATGAAAAATAATAATTAATGCCATTGCAAAAAAGGAACTTAGACGTTCTATGGCAGAGACCTTAACCTAGGCTTAAGGTGACACAGCATCCTTTGTAAATTGCCTCCATGTTGGGGCATCTGACAGGGTCCTGAAGAGACCCTAAGGAATCCATCTTTGACTTGTAGCTTAACTTACATTTTACTAGTCGTCGCCGTCCCCCCCCCCCCCCGCGACAGTGTATTTGGAAAAGAAAAATGCAGCAACTGTAACTCTATCTATTAATTTCTTTTGGAATGCTCTCTTGTGCTTAAGAGTAGGAAGCTGTAATGGAATGTGGTTGTGGCAGATAGATTTCTCGGCCACGTATTGCAAAACGTTATGACTCTGGACTATGATGCAAGTTTTTTTTGTGTGTGTGTGTGTGTGTGTGTGTGCTCTTGAGTGAGTGCCTTACCTTTTCAGCCGTGTTTTTTATTTATTTATTTCATGTGGATGCTTTCAGACTTGAGCTGATTCTTAGATAAGGGCCTTTTTCCTCTGCAAGTTCCGTAATGGAACCGACTCCCTTAGCTTCAGTGCTGTGGATAGATAACAGAAAGCCCACAGAAATGTTACCAGTTTTCCTGCGTAGAGGCAGCTTGAGTGACAGGTTAGGTGAGTTACTTGCCTGGAAGGAATTGTTATTGCCCACAGGTGAGATGGCTAACTGTCATGCTACCTTACTCTAGAATGGCAAAGTTTGTTGAGGCATGAAAATGTAATGGGGGGGGGGGGGAGCAACTTACTAGGCCAATTGCTGTTCCAACTGAATTTTGTTTTACTTCACCCTGTTAGTCAATATTTTTCCAGCAGTTTTCTGAGTCTATGAACATGTGTTTCCAGGGAACGTGAATCACTGATCCTGAGGGTTTTTGTTTTTCTCCGTTAGTTAAATATTCCAGATTGACAGAGATATTCCAGTGGTTTTCAACCAAATTGTTCTAACTTATCTGCTGAAGTAAAAACTCTTCTCTTCAATTATAGTTTATCTAGCTCAGTAGTTCCCAGAACTATTTGCAAAGTGGACATGGTATTATTTTTAAAATATTACCATCTGTCCCCATTTTTACTTTACTAAAACCACGTAGCTTCATTTTTTGCTTCTTTTTTTTAAAGTTAGATTGTCTACATTTAACAACCCCCTGCTTCTTAAGAATCAAAAGATTTCTGATAAGAAGCTACCTGTCAAAATATCTGGCACATTTGAGACCACTGAAGTGCAATTATTCCATCACAGCTGGGGGTGAAAGAATGAGGGAGGCTAATATCAAATTAAGCTTGAAACCATCGCATAGCGGAAACACAAATAATACATTCTGACAGCAGGATTTGTGAGTGTTGGCTGGGATCCAAAGGGCCACACAAAGTGTTCTGGATGTGCACTGAAGCTTTTCAAACTCTTCCCCCACCATGATCACCCAAGCTCTTTGTATGCTCTGAAAAGCCAGTTCTGAATGCCGGGCAACCCACCTGAGCGGTTTTCATTGCATTGCGAGAAGTTCCATCCGGAAGAGGGGGAAATTAGCAATCCCTTCATGTCTAAGGAGGAGCCTAGGTGGTGGTTGTAATGGCTACTACTCAATTTATTTATGCACCATTAAAATCACATAATGGTTTACGGGATTAAAGCCAGTTCATCAAGTAAAATTATAAATGCTTAAACTGGCAGCAGCAACAGCAAACAGAGTATTTCCTGTAGGCACAAAGCAGCTTGATGGAGGTTGAGCACCCAGGTGGCTGTTCTGGTCCATGGGATCATAGAATTGTAATGTTGGAAAGTGACCCTGAGGATCATCTAGTCCCGCCCCCCCCTCCGTCCCCTGCAATGCGGGAATATGCAGTTGTCCCATACTGGGATTGAACCTGCAACCTTGGTGTCATCAGCACCATGCTCTAGCCAGCTGAGCTATCCAGGCTATGCAGGTCCCTTTTAGAACTTTGTCCTGGCATGGATCAGCTAACTGGAGATAAAAGCAGTGGGTTAGACAGAGGGATCTTGTTGCATTTCCATGCTGCGCAGCGCTAGCCCTTTCAGCATTGCACAGCAATGAAGTTGACCGGGGACAAGGACACGGTTCTCTTCCTCCACGGTCTGCTTAGTATTTCTGAGCTGTGTGTCAACTAAAGGGGAACCAAGTTTCTGTGTGTGAGAATGGGATGCAAGCTTCGGCTTCACCCACTTTGAGGTAAGCAGCTTCCAACCTCTTTCCCCTGGGAGAATGGGGCCATTGGTGGCTGTGGAGAGACTTTATCCCTCCTGCTTTAGTATGCAATGAAACACCGTGTCTGTTCAGTTCCCTGCCAATTTGGATACAATAACAGAACTGGAGGCCCCTCGACTGTCCTCAGGTCCAGTATAGGACCACTTTGACCGGATATCCCAACCGATGTGGACAGACTCCTCCGAGCTGGAAAGCCCACCCCCTGTCCTCTTGACCCGTGCCTGTCGTGGCTGATTAGAGTGTGTCCAGACAAGGTGCGGCCCCCCCTAGGGGATATCATCAATTTGTCCCTTGGCACCAGGACATTCCCAGGGGAATTGAAGGAGCCAGTTGTGCGCCCGCTCTTAAAGAAAACATCATTAGATCCTTTAGATCTATCCAATTACTGCCCAGTTTCGAATCTTCCATTCCTGGGTAAGGTGATTGAGAGAGCGGTTGCTGAACAGCTTGGTGGGTTTCTGGATGAAACATCGGCCCTGGATCCATTCCAATCCAGCTTCCGCTCTGGTCATGGGACCGAGATGGCTCTGGTCGCCCTAACAAATGATCTCCGTAGGCAGCTGGATCGAGGTGGGCCGGGGCTGCTGATTCTTTTAGACCTGTCAGCAGCCTTCGACATGGTCGATCACGAACTCCTGGACCACCGCCTCGCTGACATGGGGATCCAGGGCACAGTCCTTCAATGGCTGTGCTTGTTTCTCTCTGGTCGGGGACAGAGTGTGGCGCTTGGGGGCGGGGACTGTCGTTGCGCCACTCCTTGGTGTGTGGAGTGCCGCAGGATATGATTCTCTCCCCAATGCTTTTCAACATCTTTATGCACCCCCTCGTCCAGCTTGTCCGGAATTTTGGGTTGGGCTGCCATCAGTATGCTGATGACACCGAACTCTATCTGTTGATGGATGGCCATCCTGACTCGGCCCCAGACACACTGATCAGATGTTTGGAAGCTGTGGCTGGATGGTTACGTGGGAGCCGGTTGAAGTTAAATCCTTTGAAGACAGAGGTCTTTTGGCTGGGTCGGGAGGATATGGGATTGGGGGTGCAACTCTCATCTCTTGCAGGGGTGCAATTAGTTCCAGCACTGTCCGTTAAGAGTTTAGGTGTAATATTTGACACCTCCCCTTCCATGGAGGCGCAGATTGCAGCTATAACAGGCGGCATTTTTTCATCTCCTCCAAGCTAATCAGTTGGCTCCTTACCTCTCTCGCCCTGACCTAGCCACTGTGATCCATGTGACAGTCACCTCCAGACTGGATTATTGTAACTCACTCTATGTGGGGCTGCCCTTGAGACAGACCCAGAAACTCCAGCGGGTGCAGAATGCCACGGCAAGACTCCTTACGGGGTCTTTGCTGCGATATCACATTCACCCAGTGCTATACCAGCTGCACTGGCTCTAGGTGGAGTACAGGATCAGGTTTAAGGTGCTGGTTTTAACCTTTAAAGCCCTATATGGCTTAGGACCCTCGTACCTACGGGACCGCCTCTCCTGGAATGTCCCACAGAGGACCTTACGGTCTTCAAACAAAAACACCTTGGAGGTCCCGGGCCACATGGAGGTTAGGCTGGCCTCAACCAGAGCCAGGGCTTTTTCGGCTGTGGCTCCGATCTGGCTCTGTCACAAGAGACTAGAGCCCTGCGGACATCTTTCCGCAGGGCCTGCAAGACAGCTGTTTTACCAGGCCTTTGGCCAAGGCACAGCCTGACCCCCTCCTTTGGTAATCCTCACAGAACTCTAGCCCAATGGTTGCCATTAATTTGATTTGAACTGATTTTATAATGAACTGATTTTAGAATGCTGTATTATTTTATTGTTGTTAGCCGCTCTGAGGCCAGCTCCGGCTGGGGAGGGCGGGATATAAATAAAATTATTATTATTATTATTATTATTATTATTATTACTATTATTATTATTATTCCAGGCTTTGATTCTGCAGTTGTGAGTATGTGGCCAGCAGTAGCAGTGCTTGGAATAGAGTGCGTGCACATTACCTGCTTGTAAGGTTCCGTGTCCATCAGCTTCTCTTCCCCTCCCCTCCCCTTCTTCTGCACCGTGCATGTTTACCCTTGCACCATCTCTGTGGGAGACATTGGTACTAGCTGTTAGAATCATAGAATTGTAGAGGTGGAAGGGACCACGAGGATCATCAAGTCCAACCCCCTGCGACGGAGGAATCTTTTGCCCAGTGTGGGGCTCAATCCCATGACACTCTTGAGTCTCAATCTCAGCAGAGCTATCCATCCCAGGGAGAAAGGATTGTTCCGCCACTGCAGTTTAGTGAAGACGGCATACACTTCAGAGAGAGTGAGACATGGGAGATACCCTGGTTACTTGTAGGGAGATGCTGTTGGGGACTTGTCTGACAGTACACTTGAAGTGGTTTGGAGTTTGCAGTGTTCTCTTAATGTTTGTACAGAATGCTGTCTTTTAGTGCATAGGGACGCGGGTGGCGCTGTGGGTTAAACCACAGAGCCTAGGGCTTGCCTATCAGAAAGTCAGCAGTTCGAATCCCCACGACGGGGTGAGCTCCCGTTGCTCGGTCCCTGCTCCTGCCAACCTAGCAGTTCGAAAGCACATCAAAGTACAAGTAGATAAATAGGTACCGCTCCAGCGGGAAGGTAAATGCCATTTCCGTGCGCTGCTCTGGTTCGCCAGAAGCGGCTTAGTCATGCTGGCCACATGACTCGGAAGCTGTACACCGGCTCCCTCGGCCAATAAAGCAAGATGAGCGTCGCAACCCCAGAGTCGGCCATGACTGGACCTAATGGTCATGGGTCCCTTTACCTTTACCTACCCTTTATCCAGTTTCAGTCACCAATGTTTCTGCCTTCTCAGCTCTGCAGTATGCATAAGTTTAAGCTGCAGGCATATATAGCCCATGCTGTTCACACTGGCTGGAGCTAATGGGAATTATAGTCCAAAACATTTGAATGGCACCAGATTTTTACAGCGTCACATGCTGTTTATTAGTGAGCTCTGTTTGGTGCCTTGGCAGAAAGTTTGTGTACTCATCCTTTTGGGCAATTGTCATTTTTTCCAGCTCTATAAAATCTTGAAAAGGAGGGGCGGGGGGAAACAGAAGGGTATAATTAAATGCGCACCCTCCGTACTGACTTTTATTGCCCAGTGCAATTGGTTCCCCAAAGTACAGAATCTTGGCTGATCTTTGTAGCTGTAGTTCCGTCTATAATAAGTGTTGCTCAGCAGCAGCTGGGTGATCCTTGATGAAATGAAGGCTGTCAAACAGCAGTATTAGGCACAGGGCTCCTCACATTTCCAATCACCAAAATGGTACCTCATTAAAAAAAAAGTTTGGTAAATGAAAGACGTTTTCTCAAATGCATGGATTTTCCATAACTCTGAAATGGGTGTGGAATCTGCAGTCCTCCAGATGTTATTGGATTGCAAATCCATGTCTCTGACTGTTGGCTATGCTGATTGGGATTGATGGGAGTTCGAGTCCAACATATGAAGGACTTCAGACCCCTGGATCTCTGTTCTCAAACACTGCTTACTTGCTCTTGTTTTGTATGCTGCGAAATCACACTGGGTATTATTGTTCTACGAATCAAACACTTCCTTTGTATGATGCTCTCGTAAAAAACATTGTAAAACATCAGCCATTGAAAATATCGTCTGTTTCAATAAACTGGTTTATTTTCTGGTACATAGTATTTGCTCTTTAACACTTACGCTTATCTGATATTTGCTGAAGAGAGGGGGAATGTGGCAGAGGTTTGGGCGCAAGAAATAATGCTTCGTGAATGTTCCATTCAAACACTAATGGATTTGCATGTTTCCACCATTGTGAGGCAAATTGCCAACTGCTAATAGAGGAAGCCATTGATAACTAAATTATAAATATATAAAGCACTCTCGAACATATTTATAGCATTAACTATTACATAAGTAATAAGACTAACTCTACGGTCTTTGTACTCTTGGCAGCTGCTACCCTGTTCTGATGATGGCATAATGTAGTAACAGGGCTGTTCAGCCAGCAGCGGAGTCTACATCATTGCAATAGCTGCAGAAACCGCAATTTACGCTGACAGCTTGTTCCACAATCCTGGGAAGTTCTATTACTAGTAGTTGAGCACAGTGTTGCATGCTGATTGCGCCCACATTACTGAGCAGAAAAGGCAAAGAGATCAGCAGCTACAACTACAATATACAGCTGTCTGCTGCTCAGTGGGAGAAGGCAATGTAAGAGGAAGAGAATATTGGTCTTGGGAGTCCTTTCAATGGAGGTGTAAATGTGTCTCCGGCAAAGCAAAGCCTATCCTGAGATGGTCCTGCCAGCATCTGTAATTTTGGGGCATGCATTTCATGGGTTTGAGTTTATTTGTCACTGTGCGCTTAAAGACCACATTAAAAAATGGACATATTGGCTGCATGAGCACACCAATATGTGCTTGTAGGCTCCTTTAGTCTGTTCTATAAGCCAGGGAAATCTTCTCTGTGCCTTGGGGACAAATGTATGAAAAAGGGAAGCACACATGTATTTGTGTGTGTGTGTATGTAGTTCTGTTTGAGTCTTTTTGAGTCTACAGTGTTTTACGTTGTGCTATTAATAAATCTTTGACTAGAACACCGTCTGTGTTCGACAAGCTTAAGCCTGTTTTAATCAATTGTACAAATACGTTAAATGTAAGCAACTCATCCTACAGTTGTTGTTGTTGGGTTTAATTGGTGGCAGCATAGTTAGTATCACAGCAGTTGATTAAATATTAAACAGAACTTCTGGTTCAAGCGTTATGTATGCTGACTTAGCTCCACATTAAGAAATGGATCTGCTGTTCAAAATACATGATCGATACAAATTTGCTCAGCGTGGGTTAACGTACCACTTCCTCCTCTGTCAAACTTGTAGACATCTTCCAAAACAATATTAAGATGGGCTGTCAAAGAGAGGCAGATGAGAGCTCCCACTGTGAACCAGGAAAGTCTTAACACATTTAGATAAAATGGAAAAACTGATAGTTAACCGTGAGCATTAGAAGTCTGTGCTCTCCCACATATTACTGAAATCTGTTGGGAAGTTAACCCTGTATCAATTGTGTCCACCAGGTTTCAAGATATAGCACCAAGTTAAATTTATGGAAGCATAGCCCTGGTCTCTATGTACTCCTGGTCAGGTACCCTGTTCAACAGTTGGCCTGTTTTTAGTTCTGTACCTGGTATCTGTTTTAATCATATTGTTTTATATATTAATGTGATTATTATTAATTTGTTGTAGTTTAAGGAAAGGTGTTTGAATCTCCTTAAATTATGGATAGGAGTAAATGATTGCACCTTAGCACTCCAGTTGGATATGGGACAGGTAAGGAAGATAATATCATGTTTCTATTTTTAGTCTAAAGCATAATCTTAACTTATATTTTAAGGAGCTATTTATAGTCTCTGGGCAGATGTTGATTTTGGTAGCAGTATTTTCCCACTTTGCTTTTTTGAAGAATGAAGAAAGAAAGAGATCCTTGGAACTACTAACGACACCACATGTCACCCGTGTTTGACATAGCTATTGATGTCCAAATGGGGGTGGAGTGGGGGATCTAAGATGGGTAATCATTTGGCCTGGTGGGTCAGAAGCCTGCTAGCCTACCATGTGCTTGTGGGTGAGACTGGTTGGGAAAGAGATGGGTAGGACTACAGTTAAAGAAGCCAGCTAAGACATCTGGCTATAAAATCATGCTTGATTGGTATAACCTTTTGCAATATTACATGAGCAGCCATAATGATAATAATAATAATGATGCTTTTGTGACCTTAGGAGGCTGTCATACGTTGACTGCAGTGATTCACTAGCTTGGTGGGTTACAAGTTTCAAAGCCTGATATAAGACACAGGAGGAGTTGGGCTACATGTCTGCTCTGTTCTACTCCTGATATATTAAGCAACTTCGACAGCACTGGGGTGAAAACAGCAACAGCTGGAGTCATTTAGGCCAGTATGGAGAAATGGTATTGCCTGGTTGCACCACATGATAGCTTGGTTAGTGTGTGTGTGTACACACACACACACACACAAGTCCTGCCTATTGTACTCCTCACTCCACCTAGAGATTATGATGGGCGTATTGCCAGGCAGGCCAGTATAATGTAGTAATATTCTGCTTGTGTGCCTAGAACTTCAGGCATGAAATGGTTTGCAACATCTATCTGGGTAAGGCTCAGATAAGGCCACCCAGTGGGATGTGAAACTAAGTGGATTCAAACTCTCACACATCCAAGTCTACAACACACCACACTGTTATATGCATTGCATATAAAGCCATTGCTTTTTTAGGATGGAAAAATGAGGTTCCCACTCGCATCCATTCTAAAGAGCTTTGTTTTTTTAAATTAAGAGACCATGCTCAAGTGGAGTTGGGAGAGCAAACTTACTAAATGCTTTAAAATCAGCAGTCTAAGGAATGTGGAAGATGTATTGCTGCATTTAGTCCCAGATGCTAAGAAATATAAGGCACTTACTTAACTTTGTGGCCCAGAGAGGATAGAACACCATTAATGTGACTAATACCATTGCAGCTGTTAAAGTGACCCACCCTGTCCCTAACCGTTGGGATAAAAATGAGTTTAACACTTCTGGATTGCTTTGTAAGTCTCTTTTTTTGAGGAGGGGTCATTATTTCACAATAATGTGGGGGTGCCTCTAATATTTATGTAGGCACTTGCAGTCATGATGTCAGATTGATCAGAAGGTCTGCAGTTCAAATTCCCACGACGGAGTGAGCTCCCGTTGCTCGGTCCCTGCTCCTGCCCACCTAGCATTTTGAAAGCATGTCAAAGTGCAAGTAGATAAATAGGTACCGCTCTGGCGGGAAGGTAGATGGCATTTCTGTGCACTGCTCTGGTTCGCCAGAAGCGGCTTAGTCATGCTGGTCACATGACCCGGAAGCTGTCTGTGGACAAACGCCGGCTTCCTCGGCCTATAGAGCGAGATGAGCGCCGCAACGCCAGAGTCGTCCGCGACTGGACCTAATGGTCAGGGGTACCTTTACCTTTAAGGCTGCAATACTAATCCATTTACCCACGAGTAGGCTCCATTGAATTCTGTAAGTCTTCTGAGTAGACATGGTTCGGCTTACAATGTGAGTCCTGCTTAACTCAGTGGAACTGACATCTGAGTAGACATACCTAAGATGGTGCTGTGAATTTATCTCTCTTGGAAACTGTCATTGAATAGTGAGTGACACTAAATTTTTCAGTTATGTTTGCTCCAAACTAGAATTGTATATACAGTGGTACCTCAGGTTACAGATGCTTCAGGTTACAGACGCTTCAGGTTACAGACTCTGCTAACCCAAAAATAGTACCTCAGGTTAAGAACTTTGCTTAAAGATGAGGACAGAAATTGTGCAGCAGCAGCAGGAAGCCCCATTAGCTAAAGTGGTACCTCAGGTTAAGAACAGTTTTAGGTTAAGAACCGACCTCCAGAATGAATTAATTACTTAACCTGAAGTACCACTAATTTGAATGGAACCCAGATGGAGCAAATAATAGTTCCTTCAAGTGAGCCACTTGCTAATATCCACCCCTCAAACATCCCTTTTCTGTCCAGATATATAATAGACCAGTAGGCTGGTAAAGTTTTGGACGCATCTTCCAGACTGTCTTATATAATTCTGTGCTCCGTGACACCTACCAATGGATAGTTTCATGAACGGAAGCTATATGAAATATAGCTGACAAATAGATGACAAGCTTAAGTAATTTATTTCAGTTTCAACTAAATCCTGGAAAATCTTGTTCAACGAATAATTCAGAATTTGACGGCTGCCAACGTGGGTTAGTCTTTTCATTGTCTACTAAATATGCTTAACACATTGTTCTGATTTCTACAACAGACTGTCCTTGCTGTGAAAAAGTTAGTAAATCAATACGCTTGCTTGACTGCCCTATATGGGAATGTCTTTAGATGCATATAAAGTATATAAAGCCTTTTTCATAACAACCAGTGTTATGAAAACAGTGCAAGGTGATCATACAAGGCTGTATAAAGTACTGAACTTTGCTTCTGAGTAGTATGACAGTACTGAAAAGAATGTTACATCATACAGTACAGATTGTCATTTACTTTTCTTTCAGTTATTTACTTTTCTTTGCTTAACGGGGCTTCATCCTCAGTGATGCAGTTCTAATTAAGAAATGCTGCTGTCAGCTACTTTGATGTTGGGAATAAAAGTGCAGATAGGGTTCTTTAAAAAAAAAAGAGGATGTGAGAAAAGCTCTGCTGAATTGGACTATCAGAGGTCAGCAAACTTTTTCAGCAGAGGACAGGTCCAGTGTCCCTCAGACCTTGTGGGGGGCCGGACTATATTGGGGTGGTGGTGGACACCCAGAGGTGTATTTTAAATAAAAGGGCACATTCTACTCATGTAAAAACACGCTGATTCCCAGACCGTCTGTGGGCCGGATTTAGAAGGCGGTTGGGCTGGATACGGCCCCCGGGCCTTAGTTTGCCTACCCATAGACTAGTTCTTCATCCTGCTCTCAGAGTTCACAATCAGTTGGCTATGGAAAGTCCTCAAGCAGCACATTAGGGCAATGGCCCTTTCCCTTTGTGGTCTCCCAGCAACTTGTGTTCAGTGAAATATTACCTCTGATCCTAAATGTAGCACTTCAATAGCCTTATTCTCCATGAATTTATATTGATTCCTTTTTAAAGCCATCTAAACGTCGCTTCATCTTATTGGAAAAAAATTCTACACTTTAACTATGTGCTGTGTGTAAAGAAAGTGCTTCTTTTTAATCTGTCTTGAATATCCTACCATTCAGTTACATCAAATGGTACCCTATTATCATCTTTCTTCACAACATGCATAATGTTATAAATAAATCTGTTATGCCTTTCCTTACTCATCCTTTTTTTTTTCTCTCAGCAAAAAAGCCCCCAAACATTTTAATTTTCCTTGGTTGCGTCAACTTCCCCAATCATTTTGGTCACAATTTGCTTTTGGTTTTAATTTATATTGCTGAGCTTGTTCCTGTTGGAAAGCTGGGGTTTGTAAAAGGTGGTGTGGTTACTGCCCTGGCTTCCTTGCCCCCCGTTGCTAAACTTGGGTGCTTCGACTTCTATTCTCCTTGCTAGTTTCCTCCAACTTCTGCTGCAGACAAGGAAGTCTGCAAGATAATTTGGAAACGTAATTGTTCAAAAAGTAGAAATGCCAGAAATATCCCTAGTAAGTTTGCAAGCAAAGTGGAGCAGTGGGGGAAGGCACCAGCTGTTGGAAAGGAAACTGCTAAATATAGGAATGCTGGTTAGCGCTGTGCAAAATTTTGTGGGTGAGATGGAGGGATGTCGTTGGGGTGTGTGGGCAGGGGGAGGGAGAAGGGCTGCAGCATTTCAAATGACTCAGCATAAGCAGAGTCATACTTGGGGAAATACCTTTGCAATACTAGGGCTATTGGTGCGGACAGAACAATTAACATGTCCAGAGCTGCTCTGACAGATTCCCCTTAGCTTGCTGGAAATGCAAATCAGAATATCTTCTAGCTTCCCCATCCAAGCAGTGGGGTGAGAGAGAGGGAGGAACAGAAACGCATGCAAGGCAAACGCCTTCCGCACCCACTGAAACTCACTCCTTGGTCAGGCTGTGTGTGTGTGTTCCCACTTTGCCATTGCTCAGCTTCTTCCCAAACAACTGAGCTGCAGGGGTTAAATCTCCCCAACTCAAACTGCTTAGCAGCTGGTACAGAAACAGCTGATTTAGGGCCAGGAGGGTAGTAGTTCTCCCACTCAGGGTGCTGAGCCGAGGGGGGGGTGCAAAATTGAGAAGATCCATACAGTGGTACCTCAGGTTAAGTACTTAATTCGTTCCGGAGGTCCGTTCTTAACCTGAAATTGTTCTTAACCTGAAGCACCACTTTAGGGGCCTCCTGCTGCCGCCATGCTGCCAGAGCATGATTTCTGTTCTCATCCTGAAGCAAAGTTCTTAACCTGAAGCACTATTTCTGGGTTAGCGGAGTCTGTATGTAACCTGAAGCGTATGTAACCCGAGGTACCACTGTAATTAAGAAGATGCATTTGGGGGGGCGCCAAATTTTTGCCTTGCATAGGTCACTATATTACGAAAGATTATCCAATATGCCTCTGCCAATTTTCTTCTTTCTCTTTTATATGCTGTAAGTGCAGCAGTGCTAACTGTGGCACAGAGAACAACACCTCAGCCCAGTAAAGCAGAACTCAAGGCTACTTCGGGAGGAGAAAAGAAACACTGAAATAACTCTGCCAATTTTTTAATATTTCTTTTTGCTGGAGGAAAGAGAAGAAGTGGAGCTCTGCAAGTGTGGGAGCGGCACTTCTAATCCCTTGAACCAAAGATTGTATTAAATGCTTGACTGGGATTTACAAACATACCAGCTTTTCTTAGTACAATGATGAATGTGATATTTTGACCATTTGCAGCCCTTCTCCTTTTAGCAGAGTTTACATCAGCATTTTTGCAATTTATTTTTTTAAAATGATTTTGTTGCTCACTTTTTCTTTTAACTTTCAGACCACTCAGGAATCGGTGTATTTGCTCTTATTCCCGTTTAGTAAAGCTTCTTTGCCACTTAGGGAGAAAAAACAACATTAAAATTGACATAACAGATTCTTAAACTCTATTGTAAGTGTTGTAATTCCCACAGGTGATTCAAAGGGTGTTTTCTCTTCACTCTTGACATTGGTATAAAGAAGATTAGCATGTGTAAATAGGTTATGAATTTCTCAGTACTCATTAAGGGCAATGATGATTTTCAGTTTTCACCACATTGTGGCTAAGATGTTAAAGGCACCTTCAAAATACCGACCCCACCCCACCCATATTCTGCCTGGAGGTAAAATTGAGAGTGGACCTCAGTGGTCCTTTATAATCCCTTCTCCGACTCATTCTGGAAAGAAAGTTACAGATCAGCTAGAAGGTTCTGTGTTTTGTTTAAATACAGGCATCCTGTGTTTGTTTATGTGTGTTACTTTCTTCCCACCCACCCCCATGGAGGGAGCATAAAACAAGATGCACACTTTTCATCTTGGAGAGCCAGGTAATATCTGAACAAGCGCTAAAAACTAATTACTTTGGAGAATAAATCCAAGCCACCACTAACTTTGTCTCAAAACAAACTCTGTTATGCAAGATGTAGACCTTAGTTGTCAGCAGTTGCAGTGCTGATATGGATCATTTAACAAGTTTCTGACCGAGTAATTGTTGTATTGTGGCACCTTTTTTATTGAGATATGATTTCTCAGAGTAAGTTATATTGTTCAGCGTGGCGGGGGGGGGGGGGAAAGCTGACTCCAGGAGTTTTACCACTAAACAATATAACTTGCGTAATTTTCCGTAGCGATAGCTATCCTCTGAACAACATGAAGGAAAATTGTGAATAATGAACTGAGAAACTATGAGCAAACAGTATAAGAAGCCATTCCTGATTTAGGACTTCTTTCCAAAGATGACATTTTGGAAGGAGTTTATAGATCTTACTCACTTCAACGTAATGTGTAAAATTACAACACAATGATCATCACAGTCTCTCAGAAAAAATACTTTCCCCCTACCAGACAACTTTAGGACCAGAACTCTGTGTAGCTGACCTGGTTTTCAGCTGGCAAGGCTGTGGTTCAGATATTCTGTATCAGAGGTGGTGTCATTGGGGGTCAGTCAGCAGATTTCAGAAGAAAACAAAATGTGAATTCAGCTGGCTTTCCATAATAGAAGGTTTTACATAAGTGCTTGACAATGACTTACCATTGGGCTTTTTAGAGAGTGCAAGTTTAAACAGGCAGACCTGGAGGGAGTCCGCTTAAACATATAACTATCTGAACTTTGAGAAGCCTACATAATACAGTTGTTTACACTGGTGATTTCTGGATATTTCAAGCACTTAGTGTACAAGGAAAGAGAGAGAATCTGGCAGTGAGGTTTCATTTGTTGTGTCTTAGATCTAGAAAAGTAGGATTTGACTCATGGGAGCTGGTATGGTACAGAACGATTGTACAATTAGAAAAGTTTTGACAAATATTTAATACTAGCAGGTACTGAGTGCCCAGTGCTGCCAGGGTAGTCTTAGAAGCCTCAGAGTTGTGATTTTTAAAGAGATAATATAATAATTTGTGAATTTTGACCTGTCAGGTAATGTGTTTTTATCTTGTATTTTATTCTGTGAACCACCCTGAGATTTCGTGATGAAGGGCAGTATAATAAATTGAATAAATGACAATAGTAGTAGTAATGTCAAAAATCAGGTCAAGTTACACACAGGTAATGCTCAGTCTACCATCTTGATTAAGAATGGCACATGACACTCCCCATCTCAGTTCATGGCAAATTTGGCAGCTGAACCTATGCCAGAAAACAGGTGAAGTCATGCCAAAGTGACATTTCACTCCACAATATTGATTCAGCATGGTGCCTGGCGTCCATATGACATTGAAGTCCACCACCCATGCCTCGGAAATCCCTATGCTGAGTTTAGTGATGATACCCTGACAGTCATCCAGACACAGAGACCACAAACAGACAAACCATTTCCCAACATTTATTGTATATATAGTTAGATGCCAATTTAAAGGCCACTAGGGAAGAAGGTGCCAGGGCCTTTAATTACCACACTTTGAATGTTTTATTGAAGTCAAGGAACAGGATAGATCTAGAAACCTATCTTAGATATTTAAGAAGTCAGTACTTGGGCTACTGCACAGTATTTCTGGATTGGTCATCTTGAACAGGAGCACCCATAAAACGTTTTCTGAAGCATCCAAGTGACCTATGCAGATCAAAGCTTCAAGAAAAACACAGTTATCAAAAAGTGATTTGCAAAACTAAAACGTTTTTCTTTTCTAGAAAACTTAAGCACAGGGTATTTCATATAGACGTTTTTGAATGAAGATGGAGCTACATAAGGCAAGAGTGGCAGCCCTGTGTGGAGTGCTGATATAACTTACTGGTTATATTTGGTGTCAATAAGGTGTACATCTTTCTGCCAATGACATGTAGTGGGACACATGATCAAGTGTACTAACTTATGATAATAGGAATACCGTTTTTGGTGGTGACGCTGTATTTTGTTCTTAGTCTCTCCTGAAAGGAGAGTCTTTTTGGATGGGCAGATGTTGGTATTTTGGAACGCTTTCAACATAGTTACTTCCTATGACAACAAGTGAGCCATAAAGGGACTGTGCATATTAGTTCCATGTGTACATTTTCAAATAGTCTAAATTGTGGAACAGTGACTCTTAAGCGTGTCCTTTCCAAAAACCATTAAACAGCTGCAGAAATGTAAATTCTCAGTTAAAGTACTTCCTTTTGAATGCTCCTCTGCGATTCATTATAGGCCTTAGTAGACTATGACTCTCTCTTCTGGTATGGAAGCGTTGAGCTTCATTCTGTTTGAAAGCTGAGGTTAAATATCTGCTAGGGCTCATCATCATAGCCCAAGTGACTTAATAATAATAAATGCAACATTAATTAACAAGTCATACAATTTATAGTTTTATTCTTAGGAATAAGTGTTATGTTAGCTGGGGAGGTGCTATGCTCTAACTCTGGCAATAGCAGACAAGTATAATAACCATAGCAATATTTTCCACAATTTTCTCTCTCTGTCTCTCTCCCCCCACCCCCAATCCTCTCTTTGGTACCCATCAAAGACACCCTTCACATGCCTCATGCTGATTTAAGATTCTTGGAAAACAGATACTTCAGTCACTATGTGTTGTCAGTTAGTCAACTGCCCATTGCTGTTTGTTCCAGCACTCAGAATGTATTGCAGGTGAATAGACCACTTCTTCAGTGCTTATTTAACTTAGTTCCCAAAGGAACATGATTGTCTTTTAAGTCTTAAATTCCTTGAGGATTAATGTTGGGGAGGACCTAAAAAAAGGGGGCCAAAAGCCACACCTGCAAAGGTTATCAGCCATCCAGGATCATAAATACTCTGCAGGTGTAGTTATCCCTGTCATTCTTTATAAGTCCTTTCTTTTACCTGTGACAACCGAGGTACACAATGGAAAAGATTAAAAGGATCAGGCCTAGTGGGTTAGATAGACCTAGTTGGATAAGAGTTAGAATTAGATAAATCCAATGAGAAATTCTTCCAGAAATAAAATATCCAAGCTTGAGTTCCTAACTGTCTTGGGTTCAGCCTCATTATTAGGTTCTATGGAGAGTGGTAAATACATATATTGTGTGCACCTTGGCCTAACCACCATCTTAGGGATGTGTACAAACAGGTTACCACTGCATATATTTTTATATTATTGTAATACGATGGTTATACTTGGTCCCTGTTCATTACCTTGCTGCATTATTTTTTTTGTATCAAGTGAAGGTTGAGATCCTTTTTAAAGGCAGCACTACATATTATACATCATAGCAACCTTACATTGACTTACAAGAACATGAATCGTGGCAGCAAGATCATCCTTATTCATAATAGGGTGCAGTTGGTGCACCAGATGATGTTGGTGGAAGCTGCTTTGTACTACAGATACCACTTGGGTAGACAAAGATTGATCACCACCACCATAAAGGGAAAATGCAGCATTGTTCAGCACAGGCTGAACTCCTACATCCTGGTTAAGAAAAACAAAAACAAAAAGCCTTGCACTTACAGTACTTCCTTTTGAAACCCACAGAGAAGCTCTTAATATTCAATTTTCATATATGATGCCCTCTGGTTCCCTCTGATAGTTTGAGAACCTCTAGTCTTCCTACATGCATTAAAGCAATACTTTGCACTTGCAGTTGCAAAATATACCAATCCCTGTTGACTTTGCTTTTATATTCTATTTCACTTTGTGGTTGTAATATTGATAATGGGTATATTCTACTTTGCCATGCTTATTTCCTACGCAGTAGAAAACTTTGTGATAAGATGCCACCTTCTTCTGCTCAATGGTAATGAATGCCGTGTTTGGCTGTAGGAATTCTAAAAGATGTTTTCTATTGCCAGTGTTTCAACTCTAATATGTGTATACCCAGTCCTCCTTCAGTCTAATCTGGTGGTGGCCAACCTGTGGTCCTCAAGATGCTGCTGGACTTCAACTCCCATCAGCCCCAGCTGCATGGCCAACGGTCAAGGTTAATGGGAGCTGTAGTGAGGCAGCATCTAGAAGACCACAGGTGAGATGCTCCTGGTCTAATATCTCTAATCACAGGGGAACATGGAATCTGTTTGGGGATAAAACTGAACACCAATTCTGAGAGTAGGAAGTGGACCCTAACAAATGACAAAGCCACTATACATATTTCATCTTGTGATAATATTACCTCAATAGTTACCTTGGGCATGGTGCAGTGTAGATTGATCTTTGCTTTGCTGCCAAGTGAGCCTGGTGACTTCAGCTTCTAACAAAAAGAATGTAAGAGGGGCAGTGCTGGATCAGACCAAACAGCTATCTGGGCCAGCATCCTTTCTCACAGTGGCTAACAAGTTGCCTCTGGAGAGCCCCAAAGCAGAACTTGAGGGCAACAACCCTCTTCTGTTGTCCCCCAACAACTGGTATTCTGAGGCAAAGTCATGAGATGAGAATTCTCCTGGGTTCTGAGAGTGACAAGGTATGAGATTTTACTCCATTAATCAAATTTGTCTTGATCAAGTTGCACTTTGGGATCTAGTGGCAGGAAATTAATTGCTTACATTGCCTCTCCCCCCCCCCCCAAAAAAAAATTGCTTGAGTTCTGTTTGTGAGGAAATCTAGCAATGTTTTTAAAAACGTCACTTGACTAGTTTTCCACAGACCTGGCAGCTTGTCAGAACAGTGAACTAAAAAGTCCAAACTAGGACAGCAAAAGCATTGTTCTTGTGTTCACGGCAGGAAGCTTCTTCTAATGTCTCTGACTGTTGGTTCAGTTCCAGAGCACCTTATTGGAGTTTCAGTGCAAGGGTGAAATAGTCAAAGCAAATGGATAAAGCAGAACAAAATGGGGAATAGCCAGATTCTAGTAACTATTAACTTAACGAAATGCATTATGATGAATGGATGAGATAGTTATTTCAAAGCTGTACATGCGATGTTACACCTTCCCCTACCCATACGTTGCCTTGCGTACTTCCCAGCGCATACTTGGACTGTGATTTAAGATCCATAGTGATGTTCTAGTACCGTATCACACAGCACAGATAAGGCTGTTGTCCAAGAATGGATGGCGCTCTAGCAAAAATATGTCCATATTTCAAGCTAGGTTTTCACTTACATTGTGTGATGCAGATGTATCACATCTCTGTGTGGTTGAGGCCATGGATTTACGGAGATGCTCTGTTGTTGTTCTTCCCCCACCCCCAAAATGCTTCATCGTTTGCAAAGAACAAGGTTCCTGGATTATTAAGGTCTTCAAGCTAGAAATGCTTAATAATATTGAAGAGTAGAGGACTACAGTGGCCAAGCTGGTCTTTAAGGATCCAGTGTTTTGAGTTTGTCAGCAGCACATCTTCACATTCCTTCTCATTGATGTAGTGTTCGTCTACATACTTGGGTTGCAATGAAGAAGTAGATGAATTATAATGTGGTTGGGATGTAATATATGGCAATATTTACCCAGTATGCTGGATATGACTGAGAGGATAATAATAGAAACCTGATAGCCTTCATTCTTTTTAAGGCTGAGTTTTGGCTTCCATTTGCTGCCTCATATCGCTTTACCATCTACCATTGCCATTAATTTTTATGTATCGTCTAATCTTCAGGTGTTAAATATATTCTCAAATATATTGCATGTAATGTAAAATGGCTTTAATGGCAGTCTGAGACCATGAGCATGTTTTGAATATCAAACAGTTAATTACTAGGTTTGTTGAACATTAAAGCTAAAGTTGCAGTTGAAGCAATCGTCTTAAACAAGGCAAACTAATAAAGATGAAATCAGCCTGAAGCGCAAGTTTCAATTATGGGCATGCTTTTAGAACTAACCCTCTTGGCGATCATGAACAGTTCAAGTGTAGTTCTAATGCACTGAAGCGTTGAGGTTTCCATTTGTCTCATCTTCCTCTTCTCTGTGGCCCAAACAGTAGCTGCAGAGCCTTGGTTTATTTACTTCATGTGTACAGTTTGCTCCTCTCTGTTGAGCCCACTCAGCTTCACCACACTGTGGTGTGTTTAAAACTGGAACAGTTGGGGGCACATTGAGGCCAGGAGATAAGCATAAGTAGAGTTTGAGGGAGGCGACAGCCACAACTCTGCCACAACTGTAGGGCCTGGGTGTTTTTTCTAAAGTGGGGGGACATGGGTAAGAAGGAGTTATCTGCCAAAGTGAACTCCACCGCCATTACTAAGGAGAGAATCCAGTAGGGACTTCGTCTGAGCTCAGAAAGCACTACAACAGTGTTTCCCAAACTTGGGTCTCTAAGCTGTTTTTTGAACTACAACTCCCACCATCCCTAGCTAGCAAGACCAGTGATCAGGGGTGATGGAAATTGTAGTCCGTAAACAGCTTAAAACCCAAGTTTGGGGAACACCGCAATAGAAGCTTCCTTCATGCTCAGCTATCTGAATCCTAGAGCATATTTCAAATATGTACTATAATCTGTAGTAATTCTATGTAATATACAGTGGTACCTCAGGTTAACTACTTAATTCGTTCCGGAGGTTCTTACTTAACCTGAAACTGTTCTTAACCTGAAGCACCCTTTAGCTAATGGGGCCTCCTGCTGTTGCCGCGCCACTGGAGCACGATTTCTGTTCTCATCCTGAAGCAAAGTACTTAACCTGAGGTAATATTTCTGGATTAGCGGAGTCTGCAACCTGAAGCGTATGTGACCTGAAGCGTATGTAACCTGAGGTACCACTGTATATTACACTGTATATGTAAGTGCTGTGTGAGAGAATCCAGCAACCAGGTTGCTCACTTGGGTGAGAAGGTTTGAGCATATAATGCCCATCCTGGCCTGACTGCACTGGCTGCCAATTAGTTTCCAGGCCTGGTTAAAATGCCACCTGCTCCCCTATAAAGCCACAACGGCTCAGGACCACAATACCTCAAGGACCACCTCTCCCCATATAAACAGACCTGGCCCCTGCAATCATCATCTGAGGCCCTTCTTCATGTGCCTCCTTCATGAGAGGCCCAGGGGGTAGCAACATGAGAAGAGGCCTTTTCTGTGGTGGCTCCTCACTTGTGGAATGGTCACCCCAGAGAGGCCCGCCTGGTGCTTTTGTAATGTATCTTTAGGTGCCAGGCAAAAACACTCCTCTTCTCCCAGGCCTTTGGCTAATTAAACAATCTATGGTCTTTAAAACTGTGTTGGGGGTGGGTTGTTTTTGTTTCTAAGTATGTTACATATTTTTGTGTTTTTATTTTGTAAACTGCCCTATGATCCTTGGATGAAGGGCAGTATAGAAAATTGATCAATAAATAGAATAAAATAAATAGATACACTTGGTACAGAAACCTCCAGTGACTATGTAGGATGGACATTGAGTTGCTGAACTAGAGATGAGAATTTAGTCCCTAGCAAGGGGGTGGGAAGAATATGGCTTTTCCAGGGAACAGGGGAGCTAAGTCAGCAGCAAAAGAGTAACAGAGCCTGGGATTCAAATACATACTGCAAGCTCCACAGTTCAGCTCCTTAAATGTTGACCCCCGACCCCAGCTGGACCTCGTTTTCAAAAGATGCTGTCAGACTGTCAGTTTCATTCAGCAGGACAGCTCTTATGATTGTATCTTTCTAAAAACAAAAAAGCACCTTCTGTATTGAAGTACTGTATCCTAGTATCTGTTTTCTTTGTGTGATGATGTTTATATTTTCAATTCACTAAATGTGTAGAAGACAGAACATAGTATCTGAAAACAGTGTGTGTGTGTGTGTGTGTGTGTGTGTGTGTGTGTGTGTGTCAGTGTCATTTTGTTTAATTTAGATTTTTTCCCTGGCTTGTGTTTTACAGGATCAGTTCGACAATTTAGACAAGCACACACAGTGGGGCATTGACTTCCTGGAAAAATATGCAAAATTCGTTAAAGAAAGGATAGAGATTGAACAGAATTATGCAAAGCAATTGAGGTAAGCTTTATTTTACAAGTTCCATTTTCCTCCAAACTTCTATTACCTTTTAAACTGTTCTGGTGTTTTGTTTTGTTGTTTTTTTTATTTCCTAATTATATTTTTAGTTAAAAGTAGTTCCTGTACTGTAGAAGAAATCGAATATGCAAGTATTGTTGTCCTGGAAGAATAGCCATACTTGATCCACGTAGCTAAAATCACTTTTTCTTTTCCATCTGAATTGGTTACTCCTTACTACAGATTCACGGGCAACATGGTTTTTTATCCCTCTGTTGCGGCAAAAGCAGAGACATGTTTGCATTCAGCACAAGCAAACACAAGCTTGCACGTAGCATAACATGCTTTGCAAAGCAAGCAAGGCAGAGATGGACTGTCTTGATCAATATGCATTGAATGGAGGAACCCCTTAACTGTGTTTCACTGAGGACTGGTGCTGTGGCTCACATTTCTTCCATTATGGTTGCTATGGGGAAAGGTGCTTGAAAAACCTCTGAATTAAAATTCGAGCGCTCCCTTATTTTCTTTTAAGGCTGTAAAGCTTATCTGTGTGTAAAGGCGTAAATATACTCGCATCCAGAATTGCTTTGCTGCATCCACTGCAGCTGCTTTGTGTTGCTGAAGAGGCAAGCTGTGATGTTTTTTGTGCTTCCGTCAGCATGTGGTGCAAACATCAAAGAAACCTCAGCATTTTCCTCTACTATCTTCATTTTCATTTGTGGGTAGGCACCACTGGCCACCTTTGGAAAGTAAGGGGAAATCCTGTTGCTCTAGTTTTTCTAGCCAGTTCCCCTTGGAACTGGGAACTGTAGACATGTTTCTCCTGGGGCTTTTGGGTGAGTTGTAAGAGGCACCGAGCAATGACCTTACTCTGGAAGAAACCCTTCTGCAGTACTGCATAGAGACAGCCTCCCCCTGCGTCAAAACAGTAGTGCTGAAGACTTCTGTTAGTTTTATGTAGAAGCATAGAAGGTCGGCAGGGAATCTTGTAATAGATTATGGAGACCCAGTCCTTTACTATGCACAGCAAAGCATAGAACAGGGGTCAGCAAGGTTTACCTTGCCTGGGCCGGTTCACTCCAGAGGAAATCCCTCCGCAGGCCGGATCGCGCATGCGCCCATGATTACGTAGAAGCAATTTCCGGCGTCTGCGCAGATGTGATTCCCTGCACCGCGAAAGCAAGTTTCTGCAACATGCTGCACCAGTTTAGCGCAGCGGGTGGCTCGGTTCAGGGGCGGCTCATGGGCTGGTTAAACGACCCCTGTGGGCTGCTTGTGGCCCATGGGCCTTAGGTTGCTGACCCCTGGCATAGAATCAAATTATTTGACCCATTGAAATTAATGAACGACATAGTAATATTGATTAATTTCAGTCTGCTCCACGAAAAAGAATGAGTTGACTACTACCTATCATGTCTTAGCAAACGTAGCTTCAATATTTTTTTCTTGTTTTGACACCTGCAGAGGCTGTATCTGTATTATCAGAATTGCAGGAAAAATAAATGTAGGGCTGCATAATAAAGTGTGTGCACTGCTTTTCTTTAGCAGTTTATTGAGCGGCCTTTTGGCTGTGAACTTTTCCACATGGAACTTAACCGATATATTTTAAGCCTCTTTTCCATGAACAGTGTAAACAAGTAATCTGCTTACATGCATTATTTTCTGTGCTGGGGTCCATAGGTAAAAAGCGACAACTGTTTTAAGTGTAGGCGTATCTTAAACTTCGGTGTTAACTGGTCTACTATATATGCATTTTTTAAAAGACTTCACCTATCAGCTTTCAAGTAACCTGGGCTTGTAGTTTCTTCTGAAATGGTAGTAATTTGGGATGTATGGCAATGTGCTCTATTTTTACTTCAATCTTGTCTTAGAAGCTGGTAAAGAAAATTGGGAATTCCAAGATAAATAATGGGGAACAGTCTTGATTCTCAGAAAGTTCTGGATCTGAGCCTCAGTTGCTCTTACCTTCTCTGTCTGCATTCAGTTGCAAACAGGACCTGAGCCCATTGTGGAGTTTTTGTTTTGCAATTATCCATTCTAATCCTAGATACATAAGGATACATCAAGTTATCAGCTGTTGTTTATGATTAAAGTAGCCAATGTTGATTTAAAAGGGAAAACAGTTTGTTCTGTTTACTTCCTCTCTTGACTACAGCTAAGTGTTCTAAAGGCTATCTTACTCTCTTCTTATAAGCAACTGTTGTTGTTCTTTTCACATTAATACTCATGTCCTGAGTGCAGCTTCGTTGAGCTGTATATATAAATGCTCATCTTCATAATAACCGAGTGGCTAGGAGACAAAAGTTTTGCGAATTTGCCTGACTTTTTCTCTCTGAAGAAATGAGTAATGTGTATTCCATATTCTAGATTTCCAGTCAAGGGCAATTCCGTTGTAACACGATACAGCAAGGTATCTAGAGGGAATTCCTTGATTTGGAAGCTGAAGAAAGTTGTTTAAATGGCTTGATTATCTTCTGCAGTGGGAAACTATGTAATTGTGTACAGCCAAATGAAGATTTAGTTACCTAAATAACTATATTTAGAAACTTGGCAAGCTGTCTGGATGCTCTACTAGTTTGAATTTTAAATTGGAAACAAATGGTCACGATGTGGGCCCTTGTTTCTGAAGGCTGTTCTTTTTTAATTGAAATTGAAAACATAAGATGTTGATTATTATCCAAATGTAGATGTGGCAGACTTTCCTTGAACAACTGTGCAAATGGACTCTTATTCAAAAGAGTTTCTGTGCTGAAAGTTATTCCTCCCCATTATTATTTACAAAAGTTTTTATCGGAGGTAGAATGCCTTTGTTTCATGAACAGGATGCTGCAGCTAGCCTGGTGACTGGGAGCAGCCTCCGGGACCATATAACTGGTCCTAAAGGATCTTCACTGGCTCCCAGTATGTTTCCAATTCAAAGTGCTGGTGCTGACCTTTAAAGCCCAAATGGCCTTGGCCAAGTGTACCTGAAGGAGTGTCTCCAACCTCATTGTTCACTGAGGTGAGGTCCTCTTCTGAGGGTCTTCTGGCGGTTTCCTCCCTGCAAGAGGTGAAGTTACAGGGAACCAGGCAGAGGGCCTTCATGGCAAGTGGCGCCCTCCCTGTGGAACGCTCTTCCTTCAGGTGTCAAGGAGATAAAGAACTACACAACTTTTAGAAGACATCTGAAGGCAGCCCTGTATCAGGAAGATCTTAATGTTTGACCTTTTACTATGCTTTTATATGTGCTGTAAGTCACCCAGAGTGGCTTAGTCGTTTAGTCATGACCAACTATTCATGACCCCATGGACCAGAGCATGCCAGGCACTCCTGTCTTCCATTGCCTCCCGCAGTTTGGTCAAACTCATGCTGGTAGCTTTGAGAACACTGTCCAACCATCTCGTCCTCTGTCGTCCCCTTCTCCTTGTGCCCTCCATCTTTCCCAACATCGGGGTCTTTTCCAGGGAGTCTTCTCTTCTCATGAGGTGGCCAAAGTATTGGAGCTTCAGCTTCACGATCTGTCCTTCCAGTGAGCACTCAGGGCTGATTTCCTTCAGAAATGGGCCATGTATAAATAATAAAATTATTACTATTATTATTATCATTATTACATACAGTGCGCAATCCAGCCAGAGTTGGTTCTGAAGACCCGTTGATTTCACTGAGAAAGTTAAGCAAGTGTTTAAATTTCTTCCAGTGAAACCTAATTAAATACAGTGGCAGTAGCAAATTCTTTTTTCCGTGGAGCATTCTGGGAGCTAAGGCAGGGCACCACTGTGAAAAAGGCCCTATTTTTAGTCACCATTCAGCTATGAAATGGTGTGTCTGATTCATTACTATGTAACAGTACAAAGTGAAATCCACTAATTGCCGTTCCTTTTCTTTTGTGAATGCAGTAGATAACAATAGTACTAGAGCTCTGATCGTAACCATTTAGATTAGATTTGTGACCATCACCACGTGGCAAGGTGAGCTCCCGTTGCTCTGTCCCAGCTCCTGCCAACCTAGCAACTCAAAAGCACACCAGTGCAAGTAGATAAATAGTTACCATTGTGGCGGGAAGGTAAACAGTGTTTCTGTGTGCTGTGGCACTCCTCACAGTGCTCTGTTGCGCCAGAAGTGGTTTAGTCCTGCTGGTCACATGACCCAGAAAGCTGTCTGTGGACAAACGCCAGCTCCCTCGGCCTGAAGCGAGATGAGCGCCACACCCCATAGTTGACTGGACTTAACCATCCAGGGGTCCTTTTCGCCTTTGCCCCCTTTACCTTTATAGGTCAATACCAGCACATTGAAACTAATTGGCGGCCAGTGCAGCCAGGCCCAGATTGCTAGCTGCCCTGGTGCATTTTTATGCATTGCAACCTTTTTAGGAATTTAGTGCCAATACTACCGTATTGCAAAATGGCAGAACCTGGATTAGCTGTCTGCATGGCAATTAAAAATCTGCAGTTGTGACCCTCCCCCACTGTCAGTCCAGTCTGTTAGGGAGTATGCATGCATGTGCTTTCCTGGTAAGTATTTTCCATTCTTATCTGCAACACACCAGAAAATCTCTTCAAAAGACTCTCTTGTGCAGTTGCCTGGTTACAGCATTATTGTTTCGTCTCCTGAATAATAATGAGTTAGATTTTAAGCCTTCCCACTTTGCTCAGCTCTGTGCAGCAGACATAGAGATTAAAGATGGATAACGTAACGTAGAAAGGTATGGCTTTAGGTAGCTTAAGAATGACATTTCCCTCTTTTGGGCCAGATCTATCGTCGTCTACCTTTAGTATATGTTTTCCCAAAACAAGCGATGTAGTCCAGTATCTAAAAATTCTTCAATATATTCAGAGTGCTGCCCCAGGTCATAATAAATTAATATTTATATTTGGTAATGTGATTTTTATTATCAAAATCTCAATACTGAGACTTCCTGAAATATGGAGGGAAGCATCAGAATCATGTGCTTTGTCATAACAGTGTATCTAGTAGGTGGGGAAACTGGTGAGATAATAAATACCCAACAAATTCTACAGGGACACATTTCATAGCAGGCTGTAAAGCAGGGGTCAGCAACCTAAGGCCCATGGACTGGTAGCGGTCCACGAGGCTTGTCTAACCAGCCCATGGCGACTCTCGCTGCCCACTCTTACCGACGCAGCATGGGGACTGACTTCTGGGTTAATGGCGCCTGTGCGCATGCACACGGGTGCTCCTCCAACCCGGATGTGTTCCGGAAATAGCGTGCGCACATGTGTGGGATGGAGAAGCGCCTGTGCGCATGCGCATACACTATTTCCAGCACACTTCTGGGTTGGAGGAGCGCCGGAAATAGCATGTGTGCATGTGCACAGGCGCTGCTCCGACCCGGAAGAGCACATGTGCGCACATGCTCTTGCCCATCCTCCGACGGTCATAGTGTCGACCCACCCATCCTCGGATAAGGTTGCCGACCTTTGCTGTACAGTGGTGCCCCGCAAGACGAAGGCCTCGCAAGATGAAAAACCCGCTAGACGAAAGGGTTTTCCGTTTTGGAGGCGCTTCGCAAAACGAATTTCCCTATGGGCTTGCTTCGCAAGAAGAAAGCCCATAGGGAAATCTCCGGGGACCACTTTTAAATGCTAGCGGTGGGGAGCAAAGCCTTTCCCCCCCCTCCGGCCTTCAGAAGAGGTCCAGGAAGGCCGGCGGGGGCCGAAAGGCTTTGCTCCCCACCGCCAGCATTTTAAAAGCAGTCCGGGATAGCAGGGAAGCGCTTCCCGCTATCCCGGATGGCTTTTGAAGGCAGGCGGCGGGGGGGGGAGCAAAGACCTTCGCCCCCCACCGGCCTTCAGAAGAGGTCCTGGACCTCTTCTGAAGGCGGGCGGGGGGCAAAAGTCTTTGCTCCCCCCTGCCTGCCTTCCCGGGAGAGCGGAGAAACGCAGCGCTGCGTTTCTCCGCTCTCCCGGGAAGGCAGGCAGGGGGGACAAAGACTTTTGCCCCCCGCCCGCCTTCAGAAGAGGTCCAGGACCTCTTCTGAAGGCCGGTGGGGGGCGAAAGTCTTTGTCCCACCTGCCTGCCTCCCCGGGGGCTTTTAAATCGCCCCGGGACAGCGGATAATTCCTCCACTGTCCCGGGGCGATTTTAAAATGCTGGCGGGCAGCAGCGCTGCCGCCCGCCAGCATTTTAAGATCACCCCAGACAGCGGAGAAGTCCTCCGCTGTCCCGGGGTTTTTAAAATGCTGGTGGGCGGCAGCGAAGGCTTCGCGGGCAGCAGCGCTGCCGCCCGCCAGCATTTTAAGATCACCCCAGACAGCGGAGACTTCTCCGCTCCCGAGGCGATTTTAAAATGCTGGTGGGCGGCAGCGAAGGCTTCGCGGGCAGCAGCGCTGCCGCCCGCCAGCATTTTAAAATCGCGTCCGCTGTCTGGGGTGATCTTAAAATGCTGGCGGGCGGCAGCGCTGCTGCCCGCCAGCATTTTAAAATCGCCCCGGGAAGTCTCCGCTGTCCCAGGGGCTTTTAAAATGCTGGGGGACGGCAGCGAAGGTTTCGCTGCCGCCCGCCAGCATTTTAAGACCGCCCCGGGACAGCGGAGTAGGCAGGGGGGGGAGCAAAGACTTTCGCCCCCCACCGGCCTTCAGAAGAGGTCGGGGGACAGACTGTCCCCGGACCTGGTCTGAAGGCGGTTTCCATAGGAACGCATTAATTGATTTTTAATGCATTCCTATGGGAAACCGTGCTTCGCAAGACGAAAAGACTTGCGGAACGAATTAATTTCGTCTTGCGAGGCACTACTGTAAAGGGTTGTGCCTACTTCCCCAGAACCTTTTTCACCATGGGAATTCTTTCAGCTGGGGTTGTCAGCCAGCTAAAGGTTTTTTACAACTGATTTATCATTTTCGTCTTTGCCAGTTTATCAATTACCTAGAAATTTGGCGGGTGGGGTGGGATGGGAAGGTGTCATGGGGTGGGGAACGGAATAGAGTATCCCAAAGGAGGGTGGCTGCCTAGCTGAACAGGAGCACTCCTGTTCGGAGGTAAGGCTACACTGCAACATTCTGTTGCCGGTTGCTTTGTGTTAACAAAGCCTCCACAAAGGTGCCTTTTGAGATACTAAAGGACGTGTTAATATAATGTATGACTTAATGAACAAGAGATACTAATTAAGAAAGGTCTTTTAATAGCTGAAAAATTGTTACCCTTACAGTAATGTATCAGAACCCAAGGAGCCTTGAAAAAGAAACATAAGTGTCCTTAACATTCAGACTCGCTGATTAAAATTGTCTCCTCCCCCCCCCCCCGCAACCTTGATTTATCAACAGACTAAGCTGATTAAAACTTGCATTCCAAGTTACACCATTAAGGAAGGTAAAAAAAACCTAACAAGCACCTTCTAAAAATAACTTGTTTTGCAAGTAAAATCATGGCTGCAAAATGCACAGGCTGTTACGGCTCAGTGCATTATTTGTGTAAGGTAACTTCCCTGTTGTATAGTACTGAAGCATGAAAGTATAATCTGAATTTTTAAATGCACAAAACTATAGCCCACTCAAATTGCTGCATAATAGTGAACTCTTTACTACGTGCCCTCAACGATGACTCAAACCTTTGGGATGCTGGAATACCAGCTGAGAATCGTTTACATTTTATCCAGTGGTGCACCTTCAGTGTTGTTAGGTTACATTGGTCCTGTTTAACAGGGCTGTCTTACACATATGCGACGCAGCGCCCCCCCCCCCCAGGTTGCCCAGTCCCAGGCGCACAGGAGTGCGGAGCCGCTCGCCCGCCTCAGCATCTCACTGGCTCAGTCGCCCCCGAACTTGCTGTGCAAAGCGGCACTCCGACCAATGGGTGGGCTCTTCCCCAGACTCAGCTTTCCGGCCCCGGACTCTCAGCCTGGCACCCCTGAGAGCCCGGAGCCAGGGTGCCCTGCACCCCTAGCACTTAGGGATAAGACGGCCCTGCTGTTTAACTTGATATGTTACAAGTGCATGGTTTTCTTCCACACGTGTGGAAGATGGAGTGTTTCACTCACTCAGTTCTTTCTTCAAATGAACAAAACAATATAGTTTATCTTCTATCCCTGGCAAGCACATACTTGGTTTGTTGAACATTAAAACTAGCCTATACTTTCCAAGCCATTGTTGTTGTTGTTACAGCAGGGTTGGTGCCTGTTTCCCCCCAAATAGCATTAAATTGGAGCGTTGCTCTACCTCCCCCTTAGTATGTAAGTGTGAGCATCCAGATAACCTTATTGTCTTTTCCTTGTGTAATATATTTGGAACCCCTGCCCTTACCTTATATTTGACATTCCTGTTGAGCCCAGTAGGATTGGGTTTGTGGCACCTTACGCTGACTGTGGACCAACTAGGTTCTCATGCTTCTGGCTTGGCTGTGCTAGTTCTTGGTCACGGAAAAAAAAGCAGCTGAACAAACAAAGCGATTTGTCAGAAATTCAGAATTTTCCTGGGAAAGTACTGTCAAGCTTGCAGCTATTTTCCCCGAGGATGAAATTTAGTAAAATGCTATTTCAGGACTTTGGCATGTTTGTGTGTGTTGTTGTGTTTCCGGATCTTATAATTCTGCTTGCATCCGTTCTTGACATCCATTCCGTTTTGATAAATTCCAGAAAGTCTTGCTTGTGTAGATGCACCTTCTTTGCATTACTTGGTTGTGTTTCCATTATCTATATTGCCCTAGAAACTATTTGGCACTTACATAATGCCACTAAAAAAAGTGTGAATTGTGGGAGTCTTAGCTTTGGAGTGGGCCTTCCATACTGCAATAGTAGGGTTTCCTCAATATGTCATAGCCAACTGACTTCCCCTTTGGAAAGAAAACCAATTTACTCCCATAAGGAAAAAGGGAACTAAACATCACTGTTTGCTGTGATGTATCACACAATTCTTTCTTTAGTGTGACCTAAACAAAGCTTTTAGCTTTACATTTCATATACAGTCATACCTTGGTTTTCAAACAGCTTAGTTCTCGAACGTTTTGGCTCCTGAACCCTGCAAACCGGAAAGTGAGTGTTCCGGTTTTCAAACGTTCTTTTGGAAGCTGAACATCCAGCAGGGCTTCAGCGGCTTTCCAGTTTGCTGCAGGAGTTTCCTGCAGCCAATCAGAAGCCATGCTTTGGTTTCCAAACATTTTGGAAGTTGAACAGACTTCCGGAATGGATTCTGTTCAACTTCCAAGGTACGACTGTACTAGTAGACACAAGTGCTTTTTGAAGAGATGGGTTGAGAACCCAGATCTCTGGTATAACAGAACATATTTTCATCAACATTCTATCATGGCCTCTTAAACTGAATGTGTTAACCATATGTTAATGCTTAAATCAAACCATCTTCCATAGTTTCCCTTTGTGGGGAAAGTTTCCTATTGTCATCAGCTCTTGCTATTTTTAAATAACTCAAAAACCTCTTTATTTCTTCATTGCTAACTTCTGTGACTTTTCTTTCCCTGGGATTATGTGAATGTTGTAGTGTTTAGACGCAATATAACTTTTATATACCCAATGAGTATAGCAAGAGAGTTTGACTTTAAGGATTGATAATAAAACCAGGATCCATAGTGGGACTAATAGCCCAAGGGGAAAGTTGTACAGAAGTTTAGTTCCATTTCTTTAATGCATCGCTTGGGGAAAGAAAATAGATTTCCTGCTGAAGAACATGAAATATATACATTATTCCTTTGTGGGAATATTTGTGGGCAGTGAAGTAACTTGAGGCCTCTGGAATCCTTGGAATGCCTGCTGAACTCTTTAAAATGTATTAAACTAGGCATTCTGTTACTGCTGCTGCTCTTTACCATCATCTGGAGAATAGCCTATTCTGTCTGGCTGAAACACGGCATCTTTTTACCATACTGGAAAGAGGCTGCTAAGAAGTGTATTATAATTATTCATTAGAAATTAATTTGTAGTGTCTATAGGACAACTCTCTCTCTCTCTCTCTCTCCCCCCCCCCCCCCAAGTTTTTGGCCCCTGTCTTTGTTTTAGTCGTTCTACTCTGGATAAGAATAAGATAAAAACAATAGGTTGGCTTTGTTCCTAGTTGCTCAGCGGTGGAACAATTTTCACTCCTTCCCGCTTGCAACATTTGTGAGAATTCAGGCACCCATGTTTATTAGTACCAAGGGCACCGTGCATTTATTTTGTCTAGAAACGGATAGATATTAAAACATGCACCTCACTTAGATGCTTTTCGTCAATCACTTCATTCTCCTCAACTTATAATATTGTAAACAGGAAAATAAGCTTCTTTTCTGTTTTGGTTTCTGAGAAGAAATATTGTGACTGTTTCATTATCATAAACTACATCTTTAGCGTGTGCTCCTGGATCCTTGTTTCTGATAAATTATTTATTGTCAAGAAAAACATCTTAATGTTGTAAGGAATCGAGGTATATTCTGACGGAGGTGCTGGCATTCAGAAATGATTACATCACAAGGTGTTTATTGAAGTAGGTCCTCTTCACAGGAGATATATGAACTGTAAACTGAGGACAAAGGGCTGTTTCCTTATTCACCTAGTTTGAGACTGATCCTTAGACAAATACTAACAGAAATTTATTAATGTCCTTATTTAGTAGAACACTATGTTTTTTTTTCCCTTAACAGAAATCTGGTGAAGAAGTACTGTCCTAAACGTTCATCCAAAGATGAAGAACCCAGGTAAAATGAGCATTAGTTTTCTATTGTCTGTCAGGGGAAAAAATATCACAGTGTTCAATGACTGTTATTCTCTGGAAACACTTTGAATGAGGGCCTCAGTCCTAAATATTTTTACACGTCTGTGTACCTTTGTGATAGGCTGGTGTGTGTTTTTTACCTCCACTTGCGTGGTAATAAGCTCAGTTTAATTCAATAGGACTTACTTGCAAGTAGACCTAGTTAGGATTGTTCCATTAATTTCATACCAGCTTACATCAGAGTTTGGTTTTTAATGACCAAATATAAGGGTTCTGTATTCAGAAATCAGAAAGCGAAGGCATTATTAACACTTTCTGCACTGCTTTCCAAAGGATGTTGAATATTTAAGTTTTGAGATCATGTTTAACTATTCTGAGAATCCCTAACATGTAGCTTTGCTGTGAATTCTAAGACTTGGTTCTCACACACAGCAGATGAGGAAGTAAATTAGACTCTGGGCTGTACCACATATTTTAGGTAGGAAGTAATGCTTGAATGCTCTACCATCCCAAAGAAATTTCATATGCAGAAAACTGGCATATTAGGAAGAATGCTAGAATTCTTCTCCCTTGACATCTAATTTTCTTTGTGGAGTTAATCAGTAGTATTCCGCATTACTACTCCTCATGAGTAGCCTCATTGAAGTTAATGGACATGGCTAACTTAGGTTGAGAAATTTCAGCAGATCTGGTCTAAGTAGGACTTAGTTGAATATCACCAAGTGTTTTGTAGGGAGAATCGCCAAACCACACAATCTCCCATCTGGTATCTGAAATAGGTAAAGCCCAGAAGTCGTTTTATCTCCTTGTTTTTGCTGTTTTGCCAACTAGACCTGAATTCATTATTTTAGCAATGTTCTTTTTGTTGCATTTCTAGACACCAGCCATGGCACATTAATTTTCTTTAGCTCAAAGCCAAACTTAAGTATGGTGACACTTTGCAGTGTCAGCGCTCCCTGATTAAAAGGCGGTGAGTTGAGTGCTACAAAGTGTTGTTTTATTTTTGGAAAAGGTTCCTTTGTGAAGCTGTACATTGAAAACTACTATAGAGGAACGCTGCAAAGCTGTATGTCCTTGTCAGTCTTCACTTGTTGGGTGGAGTAACTTTCTCTCTATTCTGTACTTTATATAGTTAACAGTCTTTCAGCATAGTATAAGGGAGAAAATGGCAAACACTCACCACCAACAACCTACTAACATTGATTGCTTGGCCATTCTTAACACGGGGGGCGGGGGGGGAAATGAAATTTAGGCTATTCCATTATTATCAGTGTGGACAGCACAGGAAGCATCTTTTTTTTTTTCAGATGCCCTGGTCAGAGATTGTTCAAGGCTGATTTTACAATTGAAGGCCGTCATTGAAGGAAGACGGTATTCACTGGGTTACAAGAGACAAAATTTGGTCATCTAGCTCAAAATCCAATTATCGATGAGATTTAAGTTTCATCAGCCAAACACTATTTCTCACAGAAGATCATTTTGAGCCACTCTGCTTCATTTTAACCTTTTTTTTAAAGAACAACACAAAACACAAACCTAGATGACAGGACTTCCAGAAGCTGATATGGAGCTCAAGACCATTTGAAAGAGATGGCAAACATTCCACAGGCTTATGAGGTCTTAAACAAAAATAAAAAATACAGTGACATGTTTGTTTGTTTCTCCCTTCCATACACATTTTCTCCCCTTATTTTTTCCTCCTCCTTCCCACCCTGCTCCCCCCTTTGTTTTAGTGCCAGCAATAGTGTGGCACCCTTCCCCTCCAACCAAAGAGGTGAGCAGGCAAACAGGCAGCTGTCTTCAGAGCTGGTAGCAAACTTGTTCAGTAGATCCATCCATCGGGGTGCATAGGAGTGGCATGGTTGGCATGTTACACCCTCAAGATCAAGCAAAATCATCTCTGCAACAAGTTCAGCTTCCCAAGCCTAGGAAATTAAGTCCTTTCCTAAGCTCAGTCCTTCTTCCATTTCGCATCTTAGGAGATACCACTATACTGCAGGGCTTCCCAGGTAGTGTTCTTTATTCTTTTCTACCTTTTGAAATCTGTTTTCATTTTTTTAAAAAAAACAACAACCAATGTGCGTGAAGAGAAGTGTATTTGGGGCATCTCCACTGTGCATCTTTCTGCAATTCGTTTTATCAAGGTTGTAAAGGTAAAGGTAAAGGTACCCCTGCCCGTACGGGCCAGTCTTGACAGACTCTGGGGTTGTGCGCCCATCTCACTTAAGAGGCCAGGGGCCAGCGCTGTCCGGAGACACTTCCGGGTCACGTGGCCAGCGTGACATCGCTGCTCTGGTGAGCCAGAGCCGCACACGGAAACGCCGTTTACCTTCCCGCTGGTAAGCGGTCCCTATTTATCTACTTGCACCCGGAGGTGCTTTCGAACTGCTAGGTTGGCAGGCGCTGGGACCGAGCAGCGGGAGCGCACCCCGCTGCAGGGATTCGAACCGCCGACCTTTCGATCGGCAAGTCCTAGGCGCTGAGGCTTTAACCCACAGCGCCACCTGCGTCCCTTTATCAAGGTTGTACCCCATGCTAACTGTGACATGTTTTATGGTCCATTTATGCAACAAAAGCTGTAACTTCCGGATAAACAGAAACATGACATTTGTTTCCCTCCTTCTTCTTCACTGTGTATTGCCAGGTTTACCTCATGTATAGCCTTTTATAATATCCTTAACGAGTTAAACGACTACGCGGGACAGAGAGAAGTAGTAGCAGAAGAACTGGGACATAGGGTATATGGAGAACTGATGAGATATTCCCATGAACTCAAAACAGAAAGGAAAATGGTAAATCACGAGGGGTTCACGATTGTAGAATTTATGCGATTATTCTTTTCACTGTTATCAAGGTCTCGTCTGTTGGACCAGCTCTTCTTTGGTGTAGTAGTGGTGCACAAATTTGAATTGCATGGTTTTTTCCATACTTCTGTGACAAGAGAACAGTGTACCACAAAAGCACACATGCTTCTGAACAGAATGAAAGGCCACCCAATTTAATAAAGCGTTATCTTTTAGAATGTTAGTGTTTGTGCAGTGCATTCCTCCAGGTGCTTGCTTAGAAGCCAGTCACACTGCAGCGCATTAAGGAATAACGGCTTGTCCCTTACTTGAGTGTGTTTTAGGATTGCAGCCTTTTTTTTATACTTCGATTGTATGCCTCCTCAGGTGTTATGGAGAGTCGGAATACAAACGACAGAAATAAATAACTTTGTGTTTTTGATTCTGTGGACAACTGTTGTTTGTTGTAAAGGCATTTAAAGTACAGTCGTACCTTGGTTCTGGAACGCCTTGCGACTTGAACGTTTTGGCTCCCGAACGCCGCAAACCCGGAAGTGAATATTGCAGTTTGCAAACCTTTTTTGGAAGCCAAACTTCTGACGCAGCTTCCAATTGAGTGCAAGAAGCTCCTGCAGCCAATCAGAAGCTGTGCCTTGGTTTTTGAACCTTTCTGGAAGTTGAACGGACTTCCAGAACGGATTCCGTTTGAGAACCAAGGTACGACTGTATCTTTTAATTCTCACACATTGGTCTGAGAATTAAAACGTGTGTCACAGCCCAGAGCCATGCTTTTAAGGGAGCTGCATGTGCATTCGCTGGTCTTTGCCACTGTACACCAAGTTATTTTTATTCAGATTATAAAGTCATGAGCCTGGACCCTTGTAGATTTGAATGTTGCTGTCTGGTGCTTGGAACATTTTAGGTGCTTTTAGAATAAAACGCTAACCAATGATACTGTTATGAAGATGCTGTTGAGTTTTAATAGTTTGACTCCATCAGGCACGGGAGATGTGGCATCAAAAACTAAAAGACAAAACCCTGACTGCACTCATGGTGCAGTTTCCTTGTGCACATTTATAGTGTCACCATAGAAATAGGGTAATATTTTCAAGTAGAACTGATGTTTGTCCAGTTGTTTCACTTTAACAAAATGGGTAGAAATCCATTTCTTCTGCTGTATTTCAGTAGATTAGAGAGCAGTGGAAAGTGTGGAACGTTTTTCTTTTGGAGGAAGCAATGTGCATTGTGGTTTGCTGAAACAGGTTTGTTTTCTCCATGCAGTAGCGAGGAGGAAATAAACAAACCCAAGTAGGTTTACTTTGAGGTGCAAACTAGGCCACTGTTGGTGTTCGGGTTTCTTTAGTACACGCAAGTAAAAGACTGTAAGTGCCATATCAGATTTTGAAAGAAAAAGAAATTAAAACCCTCTCGTTCGTAATTTCCCAGCACCTTCAGGAGGGTCGAAAAGCTCAGCAGTATCTTGACATGTGTTGGAAGCAGATGGATAATGTAAGTTTTCTTCTCTCTTCTCGCCCCTATCTTTTCCTGTTTACTTTTAGGATTACAAAGTTTGGTGGGCAATTGTTAAAGAAATTAACTGAAGATTAGCTTTGTTATCATTGTTATCTTTGTTAAATAGACCAGATAAATTGCTGTGTTTGCAGAGATCATAACAGCCCATAACTTCTAAGTGTGCAACCTATTGCGCAATTCAGTGTGCAGCTCAGCAGGAATTGTGCCTTGAAGGATTTACAGACTTCAGCTATGTCAGAATTTATTGAAAATGCCTCCCAGCTCTATGATTCTTAACATGGTTGCTGAAATCAGCCCCCAGCACAGTAGAATGGAAGATTTAAATATATGTTGCTATCGGGATCTTTTAAAAACAAGTGAGGATTTTGCAAGTGTCTTTTATTAGGCTTGAATTATAACTTCAGTTTTTGTTTACTTTTTTTTGTTTTTGGATAAAAATCAAAATGAACTATGCAAGACAAAACCTCACTTTTGTTTAAAAGTTGTCAGTCATGGTATACTAATAGAAATTAGTGGGATTCTACCATATTAAATAGTTGAGTGAGAGCAAGTATATGAGTGTTTATATGGGTATACACATGTGAACTTTAGTGTGTCTTTTTATAGTATTTTGTAAAAAATAATAATAATAACATGATGATGTTACCATTGCAGAGTAAAAAGAAGTTTGAGAGAGAGTGCAGAGAAGCAGAAAAAGCACAGCAATGTTTTGAGAGACTGGACAATGATACTAATGCCACTAAAGCAGATGTTGAAAAGGTAAATATTATTATTATTATTATTATTTTCCTATAACGGTATTTGCATTTTTTCCAATACAGTGGTGCCCCGCAAGACGAAAAACCCGCAAGACGAAAGGGTTTTTCGTTTTTTGCGTCGCTTCGCTAGATGATTTTCCCTATGGGCTTGCTTCGCAAGAAGAAAGCCCATAGGGAAATCTCCGGGGACCTCTTTTAAATGCTGGCCGTGGGGAGCAAAGCCTTTCCCCCCCCCTCCGGCCTTCAGAAGAGGTCCAGGAAGGCCGGCGGGGGCCGAAAGGCTTTGCTCCCCACTGCCAGCATTTTAAAAGCGGTCCGGGATAGCAGGGAAGCGCTTCCCGCTATCCCGGACGGCTTTTGAAGGCAGACGGGGGGGAGCAAAAACTTTTGCCCCCCGCCGGCCTTCAGAAGAGGTCCTGGACCTCTTCTGAAGGCTGGCGGGGGACGAAAGTCTTTGCTCCCCCCCGCCTGCCTTCCCAGGGGCTTTAAAATCGCCCCGGGACAGCGGAGTCCTCCGCTGTCCCGGGGTGATTTTAAAATGCTGGCGGGTGGCAGCGCTGCCGCCCGCCAGCATTTTAAGATCGCCCGGGACAGCGGAGAAGTCTCCGCTGTCCCGGGAAGGCAGGCAGGGTGGAAGCAAAGACTTTCGCCCCCTGCCGGCCTTCAGAAGAGGTCGGGGGACAGACTGTCCCCGGACCTGGTCTGAAGGCGGTTTCCATAGGAACGCATTGATTGATTTTCTTTCTTTTCTTTTTTTTTAATAATATTTATTAAGATTTTCAGAAATACAGAAAGAAAAGATTAAAGTACATTCAAAGCCTTATTTTCATACACCCACTTTCCGGGACTCCCTCTTTCCCCCACCCCTACCATATTCCCCTATCGTATTGTTGGCTCCACAAGCGCTCAGTTCTAATTAAAACTTAGTTTGTTTAAACCATTAGTCGAATTTAAGTTTAATTTTGTACAATCCCCATCAATACCCTTACTAACAAAACAAAAGTTCTTTCCCCAGGGCCCACCCCCTTTCCATTCCACAATTTCCCTTTTTTTTAATGATAAAGACACCCCACACAATAGAAATATAAGAAAATAAGAAATAGAAAGTGTAGTAAGTAAAAGAAAACCAATTCAGAAAATAGTTGACAAGCCTTTGGATTCTATTTCTCCCCCCCCCCCCCGTCCCCGGTTTAGTTTCCCCCTGACCACCAATCCATGTTATCTGCCTGGAATTTTTAAAGTCCATAAATCACATTTTTCCCCCAACTCCTTGCTGGCTTTTTCTTTTTATAATTATTTTTAGAATTATTTTTAAACCATTTAGCATCAAATCTTTAATAACGCTCCCCCTATTGTTCTTTCCAAGTTGTAGTCCAGTTTCCTCTTGTTCCGCTGCTAAAACGTTCTAGTTCAGAAATTTAGTAAGTCTGCAGGGGTTATTGTTATTCAGGAACAAAAACTTGCGTTCAGTCCCTTCCTTTCTTCAATAGAAAATTCTATTGTCTCCTTTAGCTGAACACCCTGTAGACACAATATTGTTTCCGTTTTGCAGCTTTCCCAGAAGATAACCAGTCCTGTAAAATTCCGATGGTATTTTTCCACTTACGACCTTCTTTGTAATGTCCCGAAGCTCCTCTAGGGGGATTATTGTAACTTTGTTTTCTCTAGTCCAAAAGTCCGATTGTTATCCATGTTTTCGCCATTTTGTATCCAAGTTTTAACGGGTTGTAACTAATTGTAACAAAATTTAACCAGCAAAGTCCTCGTATTAAGGTCCTCTTTGAATTTCCGACTTTGACAGCTACTTTGACAGCTGTCAAAATCTCCTTCGCTTTTCACCAGGCTCTCTCCTCAATCACCCCGGTTCCCAGGGGGGGGGGGTTACGTTTTCCTTCTCCCTCAATTCTTCCTCCAGCACAGTTCTTGTAATTTCCCATCGTGGAATTCTTAGTTTTTATCAGCAATACAATTCTTTTTGGACCTTGGTTTCCCAGTCCTTGTTTTGGAAGGTTTACAGTAGGGAGGGGGACTGACTTCCTTTTTGGATCCCCCCCCCGCTCGTATCAAATCCGGAAAAAAATTCTTTTTTTTCTCCTTTTAAACCCGGTTTCCAAATTACTCACGGGTTGTTGTTAAAAGTCCGAATTCTCAATGGAAGAAGTCAGCGCTCTCCGCCGGATGGCATGCGGCTTCGCTCGGCAGGGATAGCAGAGGACTCAAAGCACCACGCTTCTCCCCGGCACCCGATCCGTAGCCTTTAAAAAGGCTCCTTCACGAGTCGGGAGGGCGCTAGCGGTGCCAGCCGAGTCTCCATGTCCACGGCCTCCGTGGCCGTGGTTTTTAAGGGTCCCCGCATCGCCGGTGCGGTAGGACCCAGCCCCTGCCGAGCAGGCTCCCTCCGGAGCTCGGAGGGAGTCCGCCATTCGGCGATGGCGCCAACCCGGAAGTCCAACCGGATTGATTTTCAATGCATTCCTATGGGAAACCGTGCTTCGCAAGACGAAAAACTCGCAAGACGAAAAGACTTGCGGAACGAATTAATTTCATCTTGCGAGGCACCACTGTACTGTTATCCTTTTTAAAACTTAATGTGACAGCCAAGGGGACAGTGAATCAATGGCTGCATTCAGACATCATGTTTTTTTTATTTTCCAAAGGTTTGGAGTATCAGGAACAAATTCTGTGTGCACGTGTCACGACACCACCACCTTCATAGGGCCTAGTTTATTAGAACGGTTTCTCATCTGATCAATTCACGGTTTGCTGTTACATCTGAATTGCCAGAGCGTGGTTTGTGCAATCTCTTCAAACCAGAATCGCAAGCCACAGTTTGCTCTTGGTTTGCCGTTCTCTTTTGGAGGGTTTGCCAAAGCCATAGTTTGCCAATTCAGAAGTAGCAGAGAACTGTGGCTTGATCGACCAGGACGTTTTGACCAGTGGAAGTTGCAGTTTTCTGGATGGTATCATCTTGGTTGCCACTGCTGAAAAGAAAACTTTAGTGGCTGAAATAGGAACTTTCAGCAAAATGGTGTTGTGTGCCATATTTGTTGTCGCTTGAAATGAATGGAATTGTATAAAGTAATGTTGGTGAGACAGTCACATATTGTCTCTTTTTCTATATGTGTACATGGCAATTCCTTATTTTTGGTCATTTTTAAATGTTTTGTTTGAGAATAGCATGGAGAGATGTACATGCCCAGCTTAAAAGATGCTTTTCTCTAAATAAGAACAAGCTACTACAAATGTTTTGGAGTGGTTATGAATGTTTATAAAGAGAAGTTTATACACCTTAGGTTGTATTCAAAGTCCTGGGGTTCCTCCAGTCCACTGAAGCAGATTTGGGTACAACACAGGGCATACACAGGGGAACAAAAGGTGGAAAAGTCATTCCGCTCATGCATTTATTTAGTTGAATACTGTCTACTGACCCTGCAAATGCTAATGTAAGGTAAAGGATACAAGGGCATCTCCAGGGCTCATGAAAGGTGATGGCATTTCACTTACAATGACCATGTTGCTAAGTAAGATTTTGTTTAAACAGAAGACTTCTAGAAAACACTGTCATTGAACTGTCTCTTATTAGGCAAAGCAGCAATTAAATCTCCGTACACACATGGCTGATGAGAACAAAAATGAATATGCTGCCCAGCTGCAAAATTTCAATGGTGAACAGCACAAGCATTTCTACATTGTCATTCCTCAAATCTATAAGGTGAGTTTTAGATCTAAACTTTGTTTCGATTTTTATTTATTGCATTTGTATACTTCTGCTGGGTGCCCAAAGTACTTTACAATTTTCAATATTAGGGGGAAAAACATTATTTAAACTGCTGAAAGTGTGACAGTGACTTCTAAGCTCATCCACACTGCTGCTCATCACATGATTTCTAGGCACAGGTCAGAAATGTTTTCCTTTTGTTCCTTCGCTTTCCCCAGGAAAACCCACTGTTTAGTGCTGAATCAAAACAAACATCAGTCTGAAGAAAACTCAGTTGACGTTTGTTCCCATTCAGTGCTAAACAGCCACTTTTCCTGGGGAAAGTGGCAGGAAAAACCTTTTGGACCCATGCTTAGATTTGAGATGGTTTGAGAACACTGCTGTGTTCATAAAAATTATAAATGTTTTATCAGCACCTTACATAGTTCTGCTTTAATCCTTCACTGTTAATTTACATTAAACTATGGTTATACAATATTTGAAAAGCTATTTACAGTAGCATATCATTTGTCTTGCTTCCTGACATTCCCTGTTGTTTTTAAATGAAGTAGATTATTGATTTCGATTCTTTTGCTGCTCCTGTATACTTATTTTTAACTTTGCAGTATTCAGTTGCTCCCACAACTCCTGGTTCTAATTTCCTTGGCACTTAAAATTCTTGCCATTGCTAAAATATGTAGTACTTTTGTTTGATATATTTGTGGAACAAAGGCACCATGCAGATAAGGGTTGAGATGGTGAGGGGAAAGAAAAAAGAAAATAAATCCTTTATTAAGTTACTATAGTCCCAAAATCATTCACCTTCTGGTACTTCCACTGCAAATGATGAATATCGCCTTTTCTTTCTACACAAAACTAGCAATTACTTTCTCTGGTTTTCTTCATCATTTTGAACTCCCATGGTGACTGTGGCCATATTATCATTATACACCTTTAGGTGCCAGGCAAAAATGTTCCTTTTTAACCCGGCCTTTGGTTGATCTTATTGACATCCAACACCCTTTTAGAATGTGGCTTTTGGAGGTGGGGGTTATTGGGTTATTGCTTTTGGTTTGATTTTATATGTTGTGGTCTTGTTGTGAACTGCCCTGAAACCTCTGGGTATGTTGTTGTTGTTTAGTTGTTTAGTTGTGTCCGACTCTTCGTGACCCCATGGACCAGAGCACGCCAGGCACTCCTGTCTTCCACTGCCTCCCACAGTTTAGTCAAACTCATGCTGATAGCTTTGAGAACACTATCCAACCATCTCGTCCTCTGTCGTCCCCATCTCCTTGTGCCCTCCATCTTTCCCAACATCAGGGTCTTTTCCAGGGAGTCTTCTCTTCTCATGAGGTGGCCAAAGTATTGCAGCCTCAGCTTCACGATCTGTCCTTCCAGTGAGCACTCAGGGCTGATTTCCTTAAGAATGGATAGGTTTGATCTTCTTGCAGTCCATGGGACTCTCAAGAGTCTCCTCCAGCGCCATAATTCAAAAGCATCAATTCTTCAGCGATCAGCCTTCTTTATGGTCCAGCTCTCACATCCATACGGTGGTGTATAAGTTGAATAAATAATAGTGGCATAGATTGCAGCTGTGGAGAATGTTACCCAAAACAAGTAAGCAAACAAAAAACAACGCATACATCATCTGGCCCATACATCTCTTAAGCATGTATCATTGTTTTTTAAAATGAGTTTGTATGTTTTGTGGAACTTGTGTTCCTTTTAAAAGCAAAAAAGCCTTCACAGCTACCTTTTTGCAAGCCAAAGTTTCTCATTCCTTATATTAATTTTTTAACTCGGTTTCCCTCTGTTTATCCTTCGCTTACATTGCAATCTGTTCAAGGGTGTTCTCATTTGATGAACCAATAGAAAAACTGTTTGTATTAATCTGCACACAGCCTGATATATGCCAGTTATCCAAACATTGAACTTCCCTAGTTGTGTCCCATATTAAACATTCCTTCACTAATATTATGCTAAAGGGGAAATTTCTGATGCTAGCACTTCTTTTTAAATCTATCCCAGGTTTTTAAACATGTGCCAATAACATAATTGTATCTGTTACAACAGTTTTTCCTAGTACTTCCATTCATAATAAATTCTTTACTGTGGTATTCATTGCTGTTTCTTCCATTGGTCTATATAATAAGAGTTTTTGTTCCTAAACAAAAGGACTCCAGCTCTACAATAGCTCCATTAAATCCCCCTCTTTCTATGCCTTACAGCTTACATTTTTAGGTTCCTTAGCTCTTTTTAACATTCCATATAAATACATTGTTTCTGCCATTCTTGAATAATTTGGCCTGAGATTTTGGAGCAGGAAATTTTGGCAGTGCACAGACTTTTATTGTGTTGGTTCTCTCCAATAAAGACAGTTTCAGGTTTTTCCCATCTTCATATCTGTTTCATTAGCATTATGTAATTAAGTTCACACAGATCCTCTAGATGTTTTCTTTAGCATTGGGTTATTGGCAAGGGAAGTATAATGTTTGCTGAAGCGCACCTACACCCTTGTGCAAATTAATTGAAACAAACAATGTAGTTTACTGTACAAAACTCACATATACCTGTACAAAACTCACATATACATACATTAGTAACGGATATGACCTCTGCTATTTTTAAGCAGCATTTGAACTTGATTTGGCATGGAGTCTACTAGTTTCGAACAGTCACTGTTGATTTTCAGATCTCTGTACCACACTTGAATCAGAGCCTGAATGAGCCTCTCCATAGTCTGCAGTACGGAGGCGACTTTTGCATATAGCCCACAAAATTCTCAATGGGATTTACATCTGGGGAATTCCCTGGCCAATCAAATACCTGTATTTGCTGCTCTGTCATGAATTTCTTCATCACTTTCAATGTGTGACAGGGGGCTAGGCCCTGCTGCAATATCCCAGTATCGTCAGGATACCTCTTTTCCAGCTCTGGAATAACTCTCTTTCGTAGAACCTCAATATATTGTGGCGAGCGCGTCATTCCTTCTATTGGCTGCAGGCTTCCGACACCATAATGATCAACTGATTTTTCGTGTTTGTTTTAAGTACAGGATTACAAGTAAGATAGAAAACATCCTTTGTTTCAATTAATTTGCACAAGGGCATACATTGTAGCAGATGGGGCATCAAGTGGCTGAAAGAAGTCACCTCTTCTGAGCTCCACCCCCCCAAAAAAAACAACAACCCTGAGTAGCTACGTCAATGTGCTCTCACACCTGATGGTTCTGTTGTTAAATGCCAGGTTGGAGAACGATATTCCTTGCCAAGAAACCTATTTGCCTGGCAGCCAGATGTGAGCTACAACTCCTCGTGTTGGGCCAGAGAGACAGAACTGCTTGTGTTGGTCTTGCAAGACTTCAGGGACCATACCTGGTCCGCCTCAACTGCTCTAGTTCAGCACTTCATGGTCACCGTGACAAACATGGAGCTGTCTCAATATATTGTGGGGCCAACACATATAAGTCATCCCCTCAGTCTGGTTTTTGCAATGGAGCAGATGAGGTAGTTGTCAGGGGAAAGTGTGCATAGGATTGCAGCCTCTGGTTTCTTTCTGAGATTCTTAACCACATCCCCCAATTATTTTGGGTTTTTTCTTCATCTTGATACATCATCTTCATCTTGATTCTTCATACAATACCGACAAGCCATTGCAAATGAACAAAATTCCACTGGAAGGCTATCGTAACATTTACAAGGAAATACTCTGAAAGGAAAATCATGTTTGCTTCATAAACATGAGCAAATTTTCAACAAAATATTTGTTACAAGATAATATAGAAGCTGCAGCAGTAAAGTCTGCATTCCGTACATGTAAAAACAAGCCTTTTATTTATGATGTAGAATGAATCTTCTATAGATGACAGGTAGTTAAAACAACATAAAACATTTATAAACAATAGTTTTTCTCAAACATAAAAAGAAATAAGTAAATGAATGAATCTATTACTAACTCACTATGAAACTGAAAGTGGAATCTTTTCATTGCCTTGCAGATGCTAAAGAGGGAAGGGAGCCCTGGTCTTATTTTCCTAACAGGAAACCGTGGTTAGGTTAACCTAACCATGGGTTCAGTTAAAATGAACTTTGGTACACTCCTATGTCACACCAAGCCTAGGTAAAGGTTCTTTATTAAATAATCTGGTACAGGAAAGCAAACTCAGCAAACTGGTGATGCTTTAAACAAAATTGGGAGGAAATGTAGCCCAAATATACAAGTATCTGTATAGTACTGTATTGTCATAAGAATACTCAGGCTTTTTCTTTATAATTGTAGCATCTTCAGGAAATGGATGAACGAAGAACCATCAAACTTAGCGAATGTTATAAGGGGTTTGCCGATTCTGAGCGCAGAGTTATCCCAATAGTCTCAAAATGTTTAGAAGGAATGACTGCTGCGGCAAAATCGGTTGATGAACGCAGGGTAAGTTGACTTTATTTTGTAGGATTCAGATTATCAGTGTAGAACTCATTGCTTTGGAAGTAAATCTAACTAATTGTGGGTCTGCTCATGTCCTACCACAACTAGGCAAGGAATTAGGCTGATCAAGCCTATGAAACTTGTGTTCCATGAAGCCAAACTAACAGAGGGTTTATCAAGTCTCTTGCGTGCCATAACTCTCTGGTAGACAGCTTTGTTGGGTCATGAGACCTAGTGCAAGTAATTGTGAAAAGGAGTCTGTGTTTTATTCAGACTTTTTCTTACTTTACCCATTCTCTCTTTAACCTCTCTCCCTCTCCCTCTTATTAATTTATGATGCCCGAATAATAGATTACTTTATTGATTATGGATTATAGATTACTGTTGATTATACAAGTCTGTTCTTGCAGACTTTGTTGTTAATCTTGAGATGAAATTTCTTCAGCGGTCTGAGTAATCCCAGGGTTTGGGACTTCATCTTGGCAGCTTATGCATTTCCTGGATGGAGGTACAGTGGTGCCTCGGGTTTCAAACACCTCAGGTTACAAACACTTCGGTTTATAGACTCCGCTAACCCAGAAATAGTACCTCGGGTTAAGAACTTTACCTCAGGATGAGAACAGAAATCACATGCTGGCAGCGGGAGGCCCCGTTAGCTAAAGTGGTACCTCAGGTTAAGAATGGATCTCCAGAATGAATTAAGTTCGTAACCAGGGGTACCACTGTATATACAAAAGTTTCATTTCGGATGTGATGGGATGTGGAGGAGCGGGATGCTCAGGGCACAAGCATTGTTTGTTCTCTCTGCAAATGCCCTGTAAATGCCCTGTAGATGGTAGTCTGGAATTTCCCCTCTGTAAACTGACTTAATTCTTTCTGGAAGATCAGTAATTTCTCCTGCTGTTTTAAGTTACTCATTTTTCATCTGCTGCATTGGTAATAATATCATTTCAGTTAAGCCATCAGCTCTCTTGAGTAATCATTTTTTAAATAAACATTGCATCTCTCCCATCAAGGACTCTCAAATAGTAATAGACTCCTTCAAGTCTGGTTTTGAACCTCCTGGAGACTTTCCATTTGAAGATTACAGTCAGCACATTTACAGGACTGTTTCTGACGGAACAATCAGTACACCAAAGCAAGAAGGGGTGAAAATCGATGCAAAAACCACCGTGGGCAAGGCTAAGGGCAAGCTGTGGCTTTTTGGAAAGAAACCAAAGGTACAACTCTTAAAATATATTTCACATGAGAACACACTCAGGCTTTGTGGTTAAGGGATCAAATGTTGTCCTTTGGATCAAAATAATGTTGTTTTGACCTTATATAATTTTGAAAGACAGTTTGCATTGCCCCAACTGTCCATTTAGGAACTTGGTTTTGGTATTATATGTCTGTTTTGCTCCACCTCAGCTATAGTATTCTAGCAGCACAGGAAACCAGTACAACTGGGGTAGCAAAATGCCGCACAGTAACTTAGCTGCTGGCTTTGCTGGAGCAATTACAACAGTAGTTAGTGACCAGGAACTGCAAACTCCTGGTAACATGTTCCACCAATACTCAAACGCAGGTCTTGCGAAGGAGCCTGCTGCAACTATTTTGACCAGTAATACCATCCTCTGTGGCTTGTGTATCCTCTGTATATGTTGGAGTATTGCTATTGTGTTGAAACTGGAGGGAGATCAGATCAGTTGATTCTGATGGGTGTGTCAATCATCTCTTTAATATCAGAGATTCAGCCGCCTTCTGGCTGTGGTCCATTAAAATTGTTTTAGGTACTGGAGGAACTTGCATCCTGCCTGTAATGTGCAATTTTAGAAACGGATGTTTCCGTTCAAAGTGCATGGTTTTGGCAGGTTAGTTTAAAGATATTCAAAGGCACTTGAAGGTTAAAGCAAAGCAGGTGATATATTGCTTTGGATATAATGAAAGAATAATGATGTGAAGGCAAATTGCACCTTACCTTTGCAGAAGTTCTTAGTATAGAGAGCAACAAACAACACAAGCAATATTCTTTTTTAAAAACAACAACACTAATTAAAATTTCATGCAGTGTGTGAAAAAATTGTGTAGAACACATGAGAACGGAATAACCTTCCTTTTCCAGCTGTGCAGTACATCTCCATTACCTTATGAATGCCATTCCTTAAGTCTTCCTTTCTGCCCATACGATTTGAGGATATAAGAATTTTAACATTCGAACACTTAGAATAAATTTTACTGGGGTGCTTTTTTTTTTGTAGGGGATATGTTTTTATTCTTTCAAAAAGTTCCTAGATGTAAAACAAATAAATCTAAAGCCTGTTATCTTTCAGCAATGTGTGTTATCTGAAGGGTGGTTCTTGGTGTTGTTTCGAAACTCGCATGTAAAAGGACATTTTAAACCATTTTAACATCGTAACTAAATATTCTCCCTCTCTTACTTTTTAATTTTCTTACTGTGTTGTATATTTCTGATGGTGAAAACAGCAGAGAGCCTTGTGCCACCTTAAAGACTCAACACATTTGTTATGCCGTCAGCTTTCTGATTATAATATCTGATGGTGATTGTTATGGGGTGGGGGGGAGGGCGGCTGGGACCAATGGTCTGCTTCTGTATTGAAAGTGGGGGGGAGAGACAGAATTTTCAGTTCAATGTTTGCCTTATCTGTTCCTTTCTTTATTTCCGCATCAGCCGCAGTCCCCTCCCCTTACCCCTACTAGTTTATACACGTCCAGTACTTCTAATGGTTCCCAGTATCCCTTATGCTCGATTGAACAAGTCCATTATTGCATGAGTGAGATAAAAACAGGGAAGCCCAGAATTTCTTCTTTCAGAAGCCTCAAAAGAGGGGTAAGTTTTATGACGGGTTTTAGGTGCATGATAGTGCTATGAGCAGTGTGCTTGTGGTGTGTGGCTTTCCCCAGTCTTCTCCACCCTCATCATAAGGCTGAAGATCCTATCAGAGGTCTTTGTGCTTTGTAGCTCCTTGTTCAGAATAGCTGGCTCTTCGAAGGGTGCTGGGTCCGTGTTCTCACAATTTTCTCATTCGCAGCCATGAGTGTGTTTAATGCATAATATGTTTGGGGGAAGGAGAAGCCAGGCCATTTTAAAGAACAGAACAATAATTAGTTTGCTCTTTTTTCTAATGATAATAATAATAATTTTATTATTTACACCCCTCGCATCTGTCAGGGTTTCCCCAGACACTCTGGGCGGCTTACAGCTTGTCTAAAAACACCAAGTGTTAAAAGCCTCCTGATATAGGGCTGCCTTCTAACATCGGTACGTGGATTTCATCAACACATTGTCAATTTATTTGCAAGCTGCCAATTCCAGAAAAAGCACACACTATAAGAGCAGCTTACAATTGGATGAAGAGCAACAGCGTATCACAAAGTCAACATTCGCAGTCACAGTTTCATAATGATAGCGATAATTAACACTACCTAGCAAATATATCGGTGTAAGTTTTAATCTTTTTTTAAACCAGAAATAATAATAAAAATTAAATAAATAACAAAAAGCATATACAGACCACAAATGTAACAGCATTATTCCTCTCTCAGCAAAACCAGTAAGGGGCCAGATGAACTTCGAAAAGTTTCATTCTGTTCCTAAATGCCACAGCCATTAACTGCTAAATCCACTAAAAAGTAGCTCGGACCTTTTGAAATTTCTATAATATTTGTTCTTTCTTGTAGTCTGTGCAGCAGAGCTCAGGCGCAAGGCAGAACCACAGGGTTATTTTTCCTTATCTTTTATGAACTGGCCCCCTAGTGGGCATTTGAGTTCAGTTCTTTCCTAGTCAACATTCTGCACATGCACCCACTGACAATGCCCCATTATCAGAGCATACGGTGTGTGTGTTTTTTTAAAAAAAGGATGTTAGTAAATGGCTCAAATTGTTAATTTAACCAGTATGTTAAGGCATCTTCTGCAAGTCTCTGCAGGCCGTTTCGTCTCGTAGATGACAGATTGCATCGGCCGACTTAAAACACAGTTTATTGGGGAAAGTATTTCAGAAAAGTAAGCCAGTTTAACTGATAGGAGTACATATACCTAAAATGTTTATTTTTTAAAATTTATTTCAGTGTAGTATGATTTTTTCATGCAATGTACTTTGTCTCAAAACATTTAATTTAGATTTGTTTTCTTGGGGGCTTTGGGTGGTTTTCGTTGGTTTTGTTTTTGGTTAAACTGAATTCCATTCCTGGATAACTGCTAAATGCCACTTTTTGAGAAGAATCAAGGAAGTATACTTAACTAATTTATACTGGCATATTCTGCAAAGTAGCATTTGTTCTAGGGATCAAGTGACTGCCAAACATTGATGATTTTGTCATGATAAATGAACCAGCAGTAACTCCTTAGGTCTATAAAATATAGTCTTTTGTATATGAGAAATTTATTTTTTTGGCTGTTGATAACCCGAAGCTGAATGCATTTGCCAATATACAAATATGCCAATATAAATTATAATTAGGAAAAATCACACCAATTTGATTGCAGTTTAATACTTTATACCAGTCTTAGCTGGGGCATGTTGTTCTAGAGAAGCAGATCATAGTCCATAGATATCCTAAGCAATGCCGGTTAATGATTAGAGGAGTTCTCTCTGTTATGGGAAGGCAGTTCCTTAACTTGTGGATTTTAAGTTGGAGCACCACAACATGGTAACTTCTCTTTTCAGCAGTTTGATCTGTGCTCCTAAAGATTTTAACTCTACACCCCAGAATTCTTAATTCTGCATTTGCAATATATTCCCTTTATCAGGAAGTTTTAAATGTTTGATGCTTTATGATGTTTTATATATTCTGCAAGCCGGCCAGAGTGGCTGGGGAAACCCAGCCAGATGGACGGGGTATTAAAAAATTAATATTACAATTATTATTATTATTGCAAAAATTGAGAGTTGCTTATATTTTATTACATTTCCATACTTTGTTATGTGCTCAAGATTCAGAGTTTTGGATACGTTTTTGGTAAGGGAGAAAGTAATTTTGGCAAGGGTTATTTTTGTTGGTAAGGAAGAAGTGGAGACAGCTGGAGTTAATATGTTCTCAGGGTGTCCTCACAATCCATGGAACTGGATATTTAGCCAGATTCTGCACTAATATTAGATCTTATGCTCAAATTGCACATCCATAGACATGCAAATGCGCACAGGCCAAGCCATGCTCAGGACACAGAACATGTGTTCATGATCAGGACCATTCTTAGCATAATAACTTGTTAGCACAGTAGCAGAATCTGATCCTCAATGAGCTGCTTTGGAAGTTGGCTGAAAATGCTCCTGTTGCACTTGTTCTTCCTTTCTCCTATCGATTGATCCTGCTGGATATATTTGCAATTATGTGTTACTATTTCTTCATTATAGACGAGGAAGTGGCTACCAATTCTTTTTAGCATAGTCATGGAAAATTAAAAGGTGATGGGATTGAAATTACCATATTTTTTGCTCTATAAGGCTCACTTTTTCCCTCCTAAAAAGTAAGGGGAAATGTGTGTGCGTCTTATGGAGCGAATGCAGGCTGTGTAGCTATCCCAGAAGCCAGAACAGCAAGAGGGATTGCTGCTTTCGTTGCGCAGTGATCCCTCTTGCTGTTCTGGCTTTTGGGATTCAGAATTTTTCCCCCCCTTGTTTTCTGCCTCCAAAAACTAGGTGCGTCTTGTGGTCTGGTGCGTCTTATAGAGCGAAAAATACGGTAAATTTCATTTCAACATTTTCTCATCGTGTTGTAAATTTGATCAAATTACTACCAGCAGTTACTAGCCTGTCACGTTGCATCCCTTGAAATACGCAACCAAATCTTTTTTTCCTTTGGTTTAAAGGAACAAGTTCAGGCCAGAGGTGCCTTGTGAAGTGCACACGTATTATCTCTCACTAGTTCCCTGCCAGAATCTGCAAATAGAGATTTTGGTGTGAATGCTATTGGCTGGAAAATCTTATAGGGAAAAACAAGTAGACCTGGAGACCATTTGTAATTTAGCTGACCTCTTACAAAATCCCTGGAATTTAGGGGTGTGACTGAGCACATATAGAAAACCCAAGGTTCAATCCTTAGGGATTTCTAGCTAAGAACTTTTTTTCTATAGCTCCAGTGGATTCGAATTAAAAGAAAGGAGATTCCAGCTAAACATTAGGAAGGGTTTTCTGACAATGAGAGCTGCTTGACAGTCGAATGGACTCCATCAGAAGGTGGTGGACTCTCCTTCCTTGGAGGTTTTTAAGCAGAGGTTCAGTAGCCATCTATCACAGATGAAAGTCCTGCATTTCAGGGGATTGTTTCTATTCTCGATAGGTGCCTGCTACGTCATGCTCACTAGTCTTTAAAATTCCCATAAGCAAGCCTGCTGTTTGGCAATAATTAAAATGGGATTAGATTAGTTCTTCATGTAAGCAGTCGGGCTATTGTCTTGAACCAATGGCCCCACCTCACACGTAGAGCACCAGTTTGTGAGGGCTGGAGCTCTGCTGCCTTCCGGTGACTTGTAATATCTGAGCAGGTATAAAAGAGGTTCCTTGATATAGAAGAGCATAAATAGGCACTGCATGTTAAACAGAAGATGTTACTATCATGCAAGATGCTATTTCTCTTGGTGTAATTTACTATTTATACTATATAAGCAAAATAATGGATGGAAAGCTTCTGTTCATTCCTTGCTCTTGCTACCATATGTGCCCTCCAAAAAGCCTCTCTTAGGGGAAGTGGGGAGGATAATTGCTGCAATTTGGTCTTGATTTCCTGTCACTTCTTCCTCGCCCCTCAACTCCATGCCTTGCCTACGATATTTAATTAAGAACCTTAATAGGAAGGCTTTTCCCAGTGCAAAATTGGATACTGCCAGAATAAGATAAGACGCCATCTGTGTCTTTTTTTAAAAAGATATCGTGCCCCAGAATCAATCTGTGTATGTCTTTTTACCCTTTCCCCGTTTTTATTGGTGATTTAGAAATGATATGTTTCGTAACGCTTGAGTATATAATAAAGTATACATAGTCATATGTAGAATTATAGACTACAGTGGTACCTCGGGTTACATACGCTTCAGGTTACACACTCCGCTAACCCAGAAATAGTGCTTTAGATTAAGAACTTTGCTTCAGGATAAGAACAGAAATCGGGCTCCGGCGGTGCGGCGGCAGCAGGAGGACCCATTAGCTAAAGTGGTGCTTCAGGTTAAGAACAGTTTCAGGTTAAGAATGGACCTCTGGAACGAATTAAGTACTTAACCCAAGGTACCACTGTATTACTCTATAATAGCCTCCAGTAATAAATATTTTGATCTAGAATCACTTTGATTAGAAAGTTACAGATAGATAGCCGTGTTGGTCTGCCATAGTCAAAACAAAAAAAATTCCTTCCAGTAGCACCTTAAAGACCAACTAAGTCAGTTCTTGGTATGAGCTTTCGTGTGCATGCACGAAAGAAGTGTATCTGAAGAAGTGTGCATGCACACGAAAGCTCATACCAAGAACTGACTTAGTTGGTCTTTAAGGTGCTACTGGAAGGAATTTTTTTTTTTTTTTTTGATTAGAATGTGTTGAAGATTTTTCACATGGGCTTTTGGGAAATAGTCTTCCAGTTATTCAGTTGCAAAAGTGTTGTTTCCTCTAACTATTCATTTGAGCCTTACCAGTAACTTGAATCTGTTTTTGAGCAAGGATGATCGAAGTCCTCTGATTACTTAAGAGGATGGACTTCTTTGGCCATGACATTTCTTTACATCAGCCATATCCACCTTAGTGACAGTTGTGTTGGCCGGCCAGCTACTTGCCCAGAAAGATGAAACCTAAACTGTGGAAACTAGGAAAAACCGGGTTTCAGAACATCATAAAGCGTTGCTGTTTTGCTCCCGGAGCTTCGCTAAACAAGACTCTGTTTACAGTAAACCAGGTCATTGCCATTGTCAAACGCTTCTGCTTTGTGTGGTGTTCCTGTGTGCTTTCTTGTCGTTTCCTTCAATGTAGAAATACGTTAAAGAAATAATAGTTCAACAAGATTATACTGTATTGCACCTTTTCAAGCCATAGGCCGTCATCCCATGGCTTGAATTGTAGCTGCTCTTCAATTCTGCAGTGCCTTAGACAATAGTTAAAATGTTGGGAACTTTATGGGGTTCTATTAATTAAGGTTAAAATATCACACACAAAATCTTACTTGGCATCAAGCCCCACTGGGGATTATTCCCAAATGAATATGCAAAGGATTGGGCTGTAAAAGATGCATATATATATTATTTAGGAAGATATATATATATATATCTTCCTAAATAATGCTTGGTAGCATGAAAATAATACCCTGTTTCTTTCTGTTTTCAACTGTACCGGTCAGTGGTCTGTGAAGACGGTAAGGCCTGTGTGCTGTAAACTTCGTAACAAAAGCATGAAAGTAGCTTATTGAAATCGTGTCCATCTCATAGTTGCTTTGAGTGAATTGGTATTCAGATGCGTATTCTTAGTCACTCTTTGTCTCATTATCCATTTGTGCTTGGTGTGAACAAAATAGACTCCTGACATTGCACAGAGGAAAGGAATTCAACCAATAGGCAAGGATGTACTCCTGTTTTGCCTCCATAAAATGAGAGTGATACAGTACCTACTCAATCCAGAGCTTCCTTTTTCTACAAGGTGCTTGTGAACGAGGCCTACAAGGGAGTCAGTCCTGTGCATGCCTGGAGCTATACTATCTGAGTCTTATATTTTAAAAACATTGCATTTAGTCCATAACTGATAACCATGGTAGTTATCGCAATACCGTTCCTGAAAGTCTTTGTTGAAGACAGCAGAACCTGATCCCCCCCCCCCACTTAACACAATCTCTTACACATGCAAAGTAGATGGATTTTCATGGCCAGGTAATAACAAATGAATGTACTAAGCGGTCATCTTCTGAGTAGACCCACTGACTTAACTTAAATCCATGGCCAGGTAATAACAAATGAATGTGCTAAGCGGTCATCTTCTGAGTAGACCCACTGACTTAACTTAAATCCATGGATTTCAACAGCCATACTCTATTGTGGCTTAGCCAGATATCACTCACTATTTTGGACTTGGTCAAAACTGCTGTTGGAAACTTTTAGCCAATGCTGGTGGTTTGTTTAAAATGAAGTCGCCTGGCTGTTTACAACAATCACTGCTATTTAACAATAAATGAAAATAAAGTAATTCAATAGATTAAAATTATTCTGATTAGCGTAAAAAGGCAAACTTTTCTTCTGAGCTTAAGTTGTATTGATCACAGGAGAAATATGCCTCAAAGCTTTCCTAGTTTCTCTGATGTGTATAGCATTGTTCATTGATCATACTTTTACATAACTTCTTTATCCTTATTTGTAAAATCAGCAATTTTATATAACTAAATTCTACAACTTAGTTAAGTGTTCACAATAGGTGTGGCAGACAGAATCTGGAGAGGAGGATTCGAGATAATCTGTTTCCTTTGGTAAAGGAGGCATGGAACATAAATAAGATGCCTATATTATAGGCAGAGAGCATTGTTGGCTGCCCACTCTCCACCTTAGAGCAGATTTATGCCACAAGGTGCCATAGGAAGGCACTGGACATAGTAAAAGATCCATCGCATCCTGGTCACTGTCTCTTCGAGCTCCTGCCGTCGGGACGGAGATACAGGACGATGATGACAAGAACGAGCCGTCTCAAGAACAGCTTCTTCTCCAGAGCGATCTCGGCCCTGAATGGGAAACCTGGACTTTGAAAGTCATCTAATCTTCCTTGCTGTATTATATTACATTGTTTTAACTAGTGTTTTTATAGTTGTTCTGATTTTGAGTGGAGTGCCCTATCTGGGTGGATGGAGCAGCCAAGTAATTTCGTTGTCCCTGAGAGGGGGCAATGACAATAAAGATATTGATATTATTATTATTATTATTATTATTATTATTATTATTATATTTATCCCAGTACTTAATATTTACATATAGATTCATATTTTTAATTGTGTTCAGTACAAAATAATTTCTGTGGCAAGAAGCTGGTGGCAAATTTTGCTCCTTTATTGCAGACAGTTCCATTTTATTTCAAATAAGGTTTGAAGGTAGAATTATGGCAAAAGTACAATGGAAATGAACAGTTAAGGGGTTAAGTTCCATTGATTCTCATGGAAATTAGAAATGCCTATTTTTTGCGAGATTGTTTCCATAGTTTCTCCTTTGTGTATATTGAGTGAGGCCTTTATTATGCTTAAAAATAAAAGACAATTATGTGAGAGCAAAAGTTACCTCTCATAAACTACCTTGAATGACACAAACCTAAAATCCCTAATGCAGCTCATTGTTCTTAATTAGAACAACTTAATATAATACACAATGCATGATAATTTTATAGTTTTGCATTTAAAATCATGATTTATGTAGGAGCAGTTTAGCACAAGTTCAACACACAGAGCAATGCTTTTAAAAGGAAGGCTTACAACTCTGCTGAAAAGGAGATTAGTATGAGATTTTGGAGGGAAATTAACTTAATAGGCCTTATTGTTTTACAGCCCTTTGAAACAGATTCTCTGAGCAGATGGCAAAACCGTAAACACAAACAGACTTTTAATTCTTGTTTAGCTTGTAATTACTGGTTGGTGCTATAGTTAACTTATTAAATGTGCTCAAGTAGGTGGATTTGTGAGCCTTTTCATTGAAACACCCTGTTTGTAGCTCAGAACTTGTTGATTATCGTCCAAACCAACTAATGTAGTAGGAACTTTTTGCATTGACTTTGGTGGAAGCAACTTTACAAGACTTCGGTAAATTGGAGGTAAATCGTCACATTTGCATCTGAGCATGTCTGCATTGATATTTGGCAAGAGAAATCTTAGTTGGCCTATTCAGTGCTTTCTTCTTCTTCTAGAAAAATAGGTGCTGGTACGCACTATGAAATTGTTACAGTAAGTTCCACACTTTTTAACAACAAAAAGTGGTGCCAGTACTACGAATCCTTGAGTACCCCCTGGAAAAACAAACAAGCACAATGGGCCTATTTCTGGTGAATATCAGTAATAATTCTTAGCTGTATTCTGAACCAAGTGGTAAAGGGAATAAGTTAACTTCTGATCCATCAGACTTTCATGTAGACTTCATGCTGCTTTTGATATATCCTGTGGTTAGAGGATAGAGGGAATAAACTTAGATATAGTATGAAGATGCCGTGATGGCTACCACAAGATGTAGCGATGGGTACCAACTTAGATGGCTTTAAAAGGATTAGAGAAATCTATGGATGGCAAACTGCCAGTGGATGGCTGAGCACTGCCTCTCATCTTGGAGATGGGATGCCAGTTATTGGGGAGAGTCTTCAAAGGAAGCTCAAAGTGGCAAAGCAGCTTCTCTCTCCTCCAGATTTCAGCGTGATGGAAGAGAACCTCTGGGAGGTTGGCCTGTTGCCACAGCAAGCTTGGAGAATGGAATTGTGGAGCGTTCTCAACAGGATAAAGAGTTGCGTGCAACTGGGAAACCTAATAATGTATTCTGCTGTTTCTAAATTGCAGAGCACTTTGTTGTCACCATGTTTGCCTATTTTAACGCCATTGAAAATGAGTTAAACCACAGTTTGGCAAAACAGACTTAAGAAATGGAGTATTATAGGCTTGGTTCTGCTACAAGGCCTGCTTCCCTCCTTGCAGCCTCTCCCTGGTGCTGATTTCCCCTCCCTTATCATCACAATTCCCTGGCAAAGAGATTAACAATCATTACTCCTAACCAGGATTTCCCTTAAGTCAGGTGCCCATTTTAAAACTGACATTTCAGATCCCTGGGTTAAGCAGTGCTGAAAAGTTTTAACTTGGGTGCCAGTTAACTTTTTAGCCGCTATTCAGGTGAAAGGGAACTTGCTCTCACTGGGGAGGAAAGACTCAGGATGGCTTTCAGTTAGCAGGGAGCCAGCACTTCATCTGTGCAAAGGAAATGCATTTTTTTAAAAAAATGTATGTTGTGGCAAAAGGTTTAATGAATCCAAGCCACCTCTAGGAATGATGTCTCCTCCCAAAGAATTTTCAGAATTTGAATAGATCTATGGGATAACTACCCTGAGACAGCCATCCCTGCACTTAATGTGCACAGTTCAGGGATGTTTTCAGATCTGTTTAATAAGATTTTGGTTAAACCTCCGGGTATGCAATGTAAGCCACTTAATAACATCCCTGTTGCTAGTGCTTTGTTGTTGTTGTTGTTGTTGTTGTTGTTGTTTAGTCGTTTAGTCGTGTCTGACTCTTTGTGACCCCATGGACCAGAGCATGCCAGGCACTCCTGTCTTCCACTGCCTCCCGCAGTTTGGTCAAACTCATGTTAGTAGCTTTTTCATCTCCGCCAAGCTAAGCAGTTGGCTCCTTATCTCTCTCGCCCTGACCTAGCCACTGTGATCCACGCGACGGTCGCCTCCAGACTGGATTATTGTAACTCGCTCTACGTGGGGCTGCCCTTGAGACTGACCCAGAAACTCCAGCGGGTGCAGAATGCCGCGGCGAGACTCCTTATAGGGTCTTCGCTGCGAGATCATATTCATCCAGTACTATACAAGCTGCACTGGCTCCCGGTGGAGTACAGGATCAGGTTTAAGGTGCTGGTTTTAACCTTTAAAGCCCTATACGGCCTAGGACCCTCGTACCTACGGGACCGCCTCTCCTGGTATGTCCCACAGAGAAATTTACGGTCTGCAAATAAAAACATCCTAAAGATCCCAGGCCACAGAGAGGTTAGGCTGGCCTCAACTAGAGCCAGGGCTTTCTCGGCCGCGGCTCCAATCTAGTGGAACACTCTGTCACAAGAGACTAGGGCCCTGCGGGACCTGACATCTTTCCGCAGGGCCTGCAAGACAGAGTTGTTCCACCAGGCCTTTGGTCAGGGCGCAGCCTGACCCCCTCCTCTGGCAACCTGCACAGAATTTTGCTTGATGGTTGCCATTAATTTGATTTTAATTAATTTTATAATGAATGTTTTTAGAATGTTGAACTATTTTGATTGCTGTTAGCCGCCCTGAGCCCAGCTTCGGCTGGGGAGGGCGGGATATAAATAAAATTTATTATTTATTATTATTATTATTATTATTATTATTATTATTATTATTATTATTTGAGAACACTGTCCAACCATCTTGTCCTCTGTCGTCCCCTTCTCCTTGTGCCCTCCATCTTTCCCAACATCAGGGTCTTTTCCAGGGAGTCTTCTCTTCTCATGAGGTGGCCAAAGTATTGGAGCCTCAGCTTCAGGATCTGTCCTTCCAGTGAGCACTCAGGGCTGATTTCCTTAAGAATGGATAGGTTTGATCTTCTTGCATCCATGGGACTCTCAAGAGTCTCCTCCAGCACCATAATTCAAAAGCATCAATTCTTCAGCGATCAGCCTTCTTTACAGTCCAGCTCTCACTTCCATACATCACTACAGTGGTACCTCAGGTTAAGAACTTTGCTTCAGGATGAGAACAGAAATCACACAACAACAAGGGGGCGGCGGGAGACCCCATTAGCTAAAGTGGTACCTCAGGTTAAGAACAGTTTCAGCTTAAGAACGGACCTCCAGAACAAATTAAGTTCTTAACCCGAGGTACCACTTTACTGGGGAAACCATAGCTTCAACTATACGGACCTTTGTCGGCAAGTTGATGTCTCTGCTTTTTAAGATGCTGTCTAGGTTTGTCATCGCTTTTCTCCCAAGAAGCAGGCGTCATTTAATTTCATGACTGCTGTCACCATATGCAGTGATCATGGAGCCCAAGAGAGTAAAATCTCTCACTGCCTCCATTTCTTCCCCTTCTATTTGCCAGGAGGTGGTGAGACGGAATAACATTATTATGCCAGCTTTTAATACCTCTTTGGATATTCACAGCCTGTTTCCTCCCCACCCCCACCCATTGTTTTCCATCCCCAAGTTCCTTACGGGTTCTCTTAATGAAATTTTGCCTTCTCTCTGTGATGAGGCTGGCTTGACATTTAGAAGCCCATATAGATCGGTAGAAAATCTCCTGAACTGGGAATTTGGCAGCTCTAATAATGTTCAGATCCATTAATTTTGTGCTCTGCTAGTTTCATGTTGTCCCAGTAACCATGTTGGATATTTCTGGCATTGCTGCTCCTTACGACATTGATTACGTCACATTACTTGTTGGGAAAGGGGTTTCCGTGTTCCAGAACTTCCTCCCTTCCTATTGGAAAAAATGGTGAATAATCTGTGGGAATCGTCTTCAGTGGTGGGGAGGAGCAATGTGAGTAAGCTTTATCAGGGTTTGAGGTTCTAGGGGAGCCTGGGCCAATTTAAGTTACTTTTTACGTGGTTATCAGCCACGTTTTACATCTCCTAATGCAACTTCTTCATGATTTGGTTTTTTAAAAACTGCCCAAATTCCCTGTAATTCCCAGTTTGGTTCTGACTGCCCTTTTTATTAACAATAGAAAATCCCAAGGCGATCTATGGAACTTGGCAATGAAAATGTTGCTCTGTTAAAATCTTAATAATTTGGAAATGTGTCTGTCAAAAATCATGTCAAGACTGAGAGTCTTGCCGCACTTCAGATTCATTGTGGCTTGTGATTTTCAGGGGTAGATGTCTTATCAGAAGCAGAAATGTTTGTTACAAGAGGCTAAACATGGCTACTTTTACCATAATTTACCCTAAACCTGTCTAGTCTTGCAACTGCTTGTTCCATAACGACCAGAGGTTTTCCAGCAGTGTCATCGAATGAGCCTACACTCTCCTCATTCAGGCATTTGAAATATTTTGCAGGGTCCCCCCCCCCCCCAAATTAAAGATCCTTTTTTCATTCTGGTTCACTAGTATATTTCCACACACACCTCTTCTGAGTCTATTGCCTCTGAAATGGATTTGCTTTCCCTTCAAGATTATTTAACACATGGAAGAACTGTTTATAATCTGTAACATCTTGAAAATCTCAGATTGGGGGGGGGGGGAGAGGAATCACAGACCATCAAGAAAATAATTCAGTCTGATGTGTGCATTCCCCCCCCCCCCCTGCCCTGGAGCTATGCTTTGCAGCATTGTGGTGTTTAAAAAAACAGTTCTTCCTCCAGTGAGGAAGTCCTGTTGGTTATGTGTGAGGTGCCAGCAGAAATGTACGTGGCTGCACTTTCTGAGGGTTGTATTTTCACTTGGTTTCAGGGCCCTGCTCAAGAAGATTTCAGCCACCTACCTCCAGAACAAAGGCGGAAAAAACTGCAGCAGCGAATTGATGAACTTAACAGAGAACTACAAAAAGAGACAGATCAGAAGTAATTTTGCTTTTCTGTTATTGTATCTTGACCTTATCTTTACTGCTCTTTTCCTAGGCATCGAGGTGTCTCTTCTGCAAACATCAATTTGTCTTTAATTTTCTCTGTGTTGTTCATGAGTCCTCTCAAACCCCATAGTTTTGGGGGTGTTAAGAAATTGTACTGCTTTCTCTTCCTCCCTCCTCAGTTTCATTGTTGCAAGGAAAACAATTTTCTAATTCGATATACTTTTTTTTCCTTTCTACAGAGATGCGCTCATCAAAATGAAAGATGTATATGAGAAAAACCCGCAAATGGGTGATCCAAGCAGTCTTCAGCCAAAACTGGCTGAAACTATGAGCAACATGGACCGCCTTCGAATGGAAATTCACAAGAATGAGGTTAAAATCTATTAAGACATTTCGAAAGAAGGCTGGTATAAGATTTCAGATGCCTCTAGATAAGGAATCCTCCAAAAAATTCTGAAAGGGTATTCATAATGTGGGGGGAATCCTGGTTGCTTTTGCACTCCATTTACAACAACTGCCACTTTAAAGCCACCTGGCTTTAATGTTTCCAATTTAGTTAACAAGGAGAAATTTGTAAAAATCCTATAGCAGTCCTTGCCTGTACCTTTAGAGATGTTCGAGCCCTGAAACAAGAAGCATGTAGCTATTCTCTACAGAACCAAATAGCCGGAAGAGCACTGGTTTGAAAATATTTTTGCAGATTCAGTTTTTCTGTATCTGTGGTACCAGAGCTGACAAATCGTGCACTTATGGGTATGGATTGGGAGACTTCCTGAACAGATGAGTGAGTTAAGAGAAACTGAAGAATTTTTAATATAGTACTGGCGGCGTGTGGTACTTGTATATACCCATCAACCTGCCCCCCCCCGGGACATCCCATTTTTTTCTTGCAAGAGGACAGCAACCAAAATGGCCGCCACAATCTCCGGCTGCACTTTTTTCGGGCATGGCACCGCAAAATGCACATTTTTTGGGTGCTGTGCCCCAAAAAGCCCTTTTGGGAGGAGCCACGAACTTGTATGGGTCATGTGACTTGTGCAGGAGTGCAGCCCGGGAAGATGGTATCCCAGTTTTTGTGCCCCTTCATATTGCTTGTGGTGAATTTGGTAACTCACAGTTCCAGAATATTGCTTTAGAATACAAATCTGTTTTGAGAACAGTTAAGATGTGTGTTTGGTCTCTTAAGCATTTATTTTGCTACTGGTGCCAAATGATCTCTGTCTGTCTATCTCTGTCTCAAGGCCTGGCTTACTGAAGTTGAAGGTAAAGTAGCAGCAAGAGGAGACCGTAGACACAGCAGTGATATCAACCACCTCGTAACCCAAGGACGAGAGAGGTCACTATATTTATCTTTTAAACTAAGTTCACTGTCTTTGCCACTGTCGTTTTCTAAAACAGCAGTCACTGCATCCATCTAGAATTTGATTAAACAAAAAGTATTGCCTTTGCCCCCAGAACCTCCCCAAACCCTTTTCCACTTGGTTTTCTGCCCTCTTCCCTCTCTTTCCTTACTTCCCAGAGATATAGCCCAGGGGTGGGGAGTTGGAGTCCAGCAATAGCTAGAGGTTGATGGGTTGCCCACATCTCATCTAGGCACTGCAGTTGTAATTGCTGTGTTACACAAAAGCAATGTTTTTGTTGCTGGAGCTGAAAAGAGAAGGTGGAATTGCAGATAAATTAGGACTTCCTCTTCAAATCTTGTCTTCACCTCTCATGTAACTAACTAACTCTCTCTCTCTCTCTCTCTCTCTCTCTCTCTCTCTCTGTGTGTGTGTGTGTGTGTGTGTCCAGCACATTTTAGTGTTCGTTTTGTACACCTTTTGAATTATGACCGTTTGAATGCTTGAAATTTGAGTGATGAGTGTTTAAATTTATAGGCTTTCCCTTGGAATGCTTTTTTAATTATTGTATCTTTTCATTGATTGCAACACTTTAAGATGAGCAGTATCCATTTTTAAAATGAATTATTTGCTTAAAGAATTGCACCCAACTTCAGATAGTTTCCTATTCCCTCCCTTCTCCTTAAAAGGGCCGGTGAGGTATTTAGCTCTCCTTAGCTGCAGATAAGGAACAAATGCTCTTCACCTTTTTGTAACTAGCAAGGTAAAACTGAGGCTTAGACAGTCCCAGCAATGACCCAAGAAATGTGGCCTCTGATTTAGAAAGCTGTATCAAAAAGATGAAAACCACACACGTACAATTTGTATTTTGGGTAGCCGATGAGGAACAGAGCCCGTACCTTATCTTTTGCCAACAAAGCAAACTTCAAGGACTGTGAATGTTCTTGCTTCATGAGTACAGTGGTACCTCGGTCTAAGAACACTCCTGTTTAAGAATCATTTGGTTTACAAACTCTGCAAAACCGGAAATAGTGTCCCAGTTTGAGAACTTTTACCCTGGTCTAAGGAAGGAATCTGAACAGTGGAAGGGCACCGGCAGCAGGAGGCCTCATTGGCGAAAGCACACCTTGGTTTAAGAACGATTTTGGTTTAAGAACGGACTTCCGGAACAGATTAAGTTCATAAACCGAGGTACCACTGTATTAGCATGCATGCAGTTGTCTTCTCCACTCTCACAGCCATGCATGGTTCTGAGGAGAAAATGATAGCAGTTGCATAATTCTGTTCCCATAGACAGAGCTTTAAAAGAGTGTTTCTGTATTCTGCCTATTTTGATCTAATAGGCTCTCTTCTGAAATCAGAGCTCCTTCTTCATCTAAGGACTGTCCTTGGATTCTTATCTATACTCCCTGCCTACGCCTGTATTCATCCGTAGCAATAAGTATGTATGTCAGGGTTTGCCATGCATAGTTACTGTGAGCTGAAACAGAGTCAGCAAATGTTATGATAAGCGTATGGGAAATGTTGGTGTTCTTGGTTTGCAAAGTGTGAAGGTTCCCTTGTCTCAACCATTGCATTGCAGCCCTGAAGGGAGCTACACCGATGATGCCAACCAAGAAGTTCGAAGCCCACCCCAGCAGCACGGCCCCCATAACGAATTTGACGACGAGTTTGAAGATGACGATCCCTTACCAGCCATAGGACACTGTAAAGCTATCTATCCTTTCGATGGTAAGATTAGCTTAAGGGAAATATATTTACACACACGCAAAAATGTGTGTGAATCCTATATATGGCAATTACCTTTTGCCTTACCTAGATAATAATTGTCTGCATATAAACGATTCTAGCAGCTGGTTTTGGTTCTGGGAAATCATGCCATAAATCATTTTTGTTTAACGGCAGAAAAATACGGCAGCGTGGTAACAAAACAAATATGTTAGATTAGAAAAACAGCCATTGGCGCGCGTTCAGCTTTGCAACAAGAGACCATGTTTTGTCTCCTGGCCTACAATTGGAACATATGCTCCACTTCACAGATTTGATGTATCCTCCCATGGGTGGAAAACGAGAGCCGAGGGAGCTTGCATTTAAACCCTGCGAGAGCTCTGGCGAAGGTTTTCTTATTGTGTGCGTATGTGTGTATCCCCGTTTCCTTCTAGGTCACAATGAAGGCACTCTGGCGATGAAAGAAGGGGAGATTCTGTACATCATAGAGGAAGATAAAGGGGATGGGTGGACTAGAGCCCGGAGGCAGAACGGAGAAGAAGGATACGTGCCAACATCCTACATCGATGTAACTCTAGAGAAGAACAGTAAAGGTGCAGTAACCTATATCTAACCTCCAGCCCGTCGGCTTAACAATGAACATTCCTTAAAGAATCCTGAAGCACACAGATGGATGGAAAGTGTTAAGAGCGTTCGGGAAGCCTTTCAATCTGTTGTTCACCATGTGAGCTCATCCGGGGATGTCTGTACTGAAGCTGGAAGAACGTCTGCCTTTCAATGAGTCTCTTGACACAGCTTTGGCCAGTGCCATGTCCATAAGTCTTCTTTCTCTGCCTCTGTCTGCTTCAGGGCTTCTAAGCATTATCCTACAATCAATGGTTAATCTGTTATGATTTTGATGGTTTATTTTTTGGGGAGGAAAACTTTTTACTGGCTTAAATGTTTTTTTTAAAAATTGATCACTATTACTATTATTTCCATGGCATCAGTGTATACAGTCCATTAGCCAACCCCTGCCCCCTTCCCAAATCCACCCCCACCCCAAAAAAACCCCAAAACATTTTCCAATACTCAGCAGTGAATATGGCCCTGCTGCAAATAAAGTGGGCAAGCAGATCTGCTTTTGCTTTTCTGAATGCAAGCCTTTCTTCCTTGTTCTCTTGCCCTGTTCTGCATTGTGCATGGAAAACGGCTGACAATCCAGTGCAATGAGGTGCAGTTCAGAAAACAAAGAAACCGTTTCTACTGCGAATGTACAAGCCATTGCTTAGGTGTAAGAGGTTGCTGCTAACGTTTACAAGCATGCCTTTCGCATATGCATTATTGCAGTTTTTACTTTGCAAAAATCAACGAGCGGCACTTTCCCATCCTACAAAGGATGAATGTGGAAGGTAGCTGGGGACGTGCATAGCTAGTAACTGGGGACTCCGCAGGCGTGCAGCATTCTGATGTGTGTTACTTCGTTCCTACCTGTTAAGAACTTTGAATGTAACGTGGGTTGCTGAAATGACTTCCTTCTCCTTGGGATTTCCTGACGAGGTTATTCTGTCGGTAAAAGGCAACTTCCTCTTCTCTTGCACTGACACTGAAAAAACATCTCTCCTGGGAAATATCTGTTCCAGGAGTCCAGGCAACGCTGCATCTCAATTTAATGTGCACAAATTCGGTGTGGACCACCCCATTCAGTCCACCAGAAGGAGCATATCTCATATGTGAAGGAAGGTGGATGCTGATGAGCTCCCCTTTGCTCAAATGAAAATCCCTGTGTGCACATTGGAGTGCCTGGGCCTGGAATAGATTGCTGGACTCTGATGATAGTTGCTGATGCACCTCTATAAGTAGAATTTTCTAAGTGCTACTAGGTAACCTGTACATTTTCACTTGGGCTGGGGAGTTATTCTGGTAGCAAAGTTGCACTAATTTGCTACTGGATGAACTGCTGTCTGGAAGCTAGGAATGCTTGAAAAGGCTTGGTGCCATTACCTGTGCATAGGATTTATTTTCTAACCATTTAGAGGGGTTATTTTATTTTATTTTTTACTTTATTCTATAAGCACACTTCTCTCTCTGAAGGCCTCTGGTAATTCTGTTCTTCTCTTTTTTCCTCTTGGACTGCAGGTTCCTGAAGCGGGTTTCTGAGAAAATGGGCGAGATGTTGAAGGAGGTTACATGCAGCTGCTTTTTTTATTTTTAGGGGGGTGGGCGAGGGAAGGAAGGGGATAGGGAGTTAGGCCCAGCAAGATGGGCAAAAGCCAGTTGCATGAAGGCATGCAGGCAAACATGACTCACTAACCATGTTAGCATCCCTCTGTGTATTCAAAATCGTTACAGTAAAGCCACAGCTCCATTTCAGCAGAACCAAACCACCTGAAAACGCATTCCTTTCGTGGTTCTGAAAAAGCCCTTGTTTTGCTGTCTGCCCGTTGCATTGCCTATTGGCTGTTTCGGCTGCCTCATTTTCCATGCCCATTTTGAGCTGGCATTGAATTGAAGCCATGTCATCCTTCACAGTCTCTGCCTGTGCCACCTCCATTCTCGCCCTAACCTCCTCCTGCATGTCTAGATGCGTATCAGGACTGCCTGCCTAATGTTTTGTATTTCCATAGCTCTTCCTCCTCTTCTGCATTCGTAGCAAAACCCCACTTTACTGTAGTTCTGTTATCTCCAGCACTAAAGTTTGTTTTCCTTTTCATTTCAGTTTCCACTTAATGCTGCTATTGTTACCTTTTTCTTTTTTTTCTCTCATTATGACCATCATCATTACATTCCAGTTCTTCTTTTGTGTTGCGACTGATGTGCAAAAACCTAACATTCATTTTGATTTGGGGGAAAGGAACGTGTCCCAGCAGCCCATCCTCAGCACCTCAATAACCTGTGAGCACTGAAAAGCCTGAGATTTAACAGCACAGATTTTTTTTCCACCACAAGACAAAACGACTGTTTTCAGAAGTGCTTGCCATTCAGATGCTGCCTTAAAACTCTCGAGTGCCTAAATCTGTTGATTGCCAACGCTTACCACTTCAGTATCCCACAAAGGGCTCTGTGCCTCTGCTCTGAATGACCTCCTGCCTCTTTCTACAGTACTACAGCTGCTGGTAGCCTTGGCAGATGCTTTCTGGGCCTCTGCCACAACATGATACATGGTGCATTGTAAACTTTATGCATTGGAAGCAAAACACATGTATCGTTTTCATTTTATGTCTAATGAATGTTTTTAATAGGATTTTTATGGAGTCTTTTTTCTTTCTTTCCTTGATTGTCTCTTATTTCTTGAGTTGGCGGGGCAGGGTTGGGTTGGGGAAAGACTCCAGTTTCTAATTAACTGCAGTGCTAGTCTGTTTCCAAGTGACGCTTCATTGTAAGGACCATTTGAAAAATTGGAGTGATACTTTGTAATGATCTATGTGCACTTTTACTTGTAAACATTTGAGATTTGAGAAATGTTTATACATGTAAATATAGTTGTCTGCAGCACACACCCCATATTGCCCACGTTGTTTTGTCTGCCATTTGTGAGTTCTGTTAATGAAATCATCCCTACATCTAAAATAAATAGGGGAATCTTAGAATATGGGGAATTGGGAGGGAGGCAGGGAGGGAGGAACCATTTAAGTTAAAAGCTTCATTGATCCAGCTTTTTTTGCTGTTTGTGGTAATGTTAAAAACAAACAAACCGGTTTTCTAGGGGTAGGGTGTGGGGGGGGGGTGAAGCAATATTTGGACACAGCAGTGCTGGATTCCTTTAGAACTTTTTTCAGTGTTATTAGGAATTGTACTACCAGTAAAACTAAATCTGTGTGACTATTGTGGTCTCTTCTTTTTATTATTAAGTGTGCCACTATTACGCAAATGACATAGTGTATTTGCAGGGGCGGCGGGGGGGGAATTAAACACTAAAGGTTAGATTTTTCGGATATTGTAAACAGGGTTATTTATATGATGTGACCTCTTTACTCATTACTGACAAAACTACATTGTATTAGTCATTCAGCTTTTGGGTTTCTAAAAGACCAACCTAGTGGTTGTTGTTTTTTTAAAAAAGAATATTATTATTTCAAAGTTAAATATAATGAGAAAATGTTCTCAATATAACTTGCAGTCAAGAGCCCTGTAGATTATGCCTAATGAACTCATGGGCTTCTACTAAATAACTCATAGCAAAGGACTAATAACCGTTCTTTCATGCTACTGTTTTTCTAGGAACAGGATTTGTTTCCTCAGGAGATATTCTTTCTGTGGTATAAGGCACAGTGAATTTATGAGGGTTATTACATTTAAAGGGAGGGGGGGAAATATTTGTACTTGCACAGTTAGCTAAAATCATGCTGAAATTTTGAACATGATGAATTGTCTTGAGTCTTACAACTTTCCAGTAATTTTTAATCTTTTGTGCACGTGTTGATTTTTAAATGTTTAAATGCTTTGTTAAAAAATAGTGGTTCTCTTGAAAATATTTTCATGGAATTAAAAGCAACCTTTTCATGGCCCGGACAATTTCCTTGTCTTCTGTTGCAGGCGAAGGAATAGGTGGCTTTAGGTGCCTCCCCTTTTTAATGTTCACATGCTCATGCTTGGAAGAAGGCAAGAGCATTCATTTGGTTAGAAGGACAAAGCCCCCCCCCCCCCATTTTCCTGTTAGTGGGCCCAGTTCAGACAAGCAGGTTTAATCCCTGGTGCCAAAACTAAGCCCCCAAGTTACCTGAACAAGTCCTTCACATGATCGGTTAACTTGCAGTTCTATAACCCTTAACTTAGTTCCACTTGAATTTCTTCACATGCTTTAGGAAGGAGTTAAGAGGATGGAGCAAGCTGAGGGGCAAAGAACCTCTAGTAACATCAGAGCCTTTCAGCATGCCTGGGTAAGTGACCATATAACAAATAAGCAGCATTGTTTTATCTGGTATGCAGAGGTGGGTGGAGTACAGAATCCTGGGGGGGGGGGGGGAGCAGCTGGTGGTTGGGGAATTCGGGAGGATGGAATAGCCTGGGACATTTGTCATTAGAGCTTCTGTGCAGTTCCACATATGCAGAAAAGAGCTTTGCAAAGTTTTTGGAGCAAGTGTCTACCCAGCCCCCTCTCCCTTAACCAGTGCCGTCTGTATGTGTGCCAAGGAGTAGCAGCCATTCTCCATTTGAGCCCTGTTTTCCTTGGTAGATCTTTGGGCAGCTGCCTCCTTCGTCTTCTGCTGGCTTCAAAATCCAGAGCGGGCCTTTTGTGTGCTCATTCCTTAGCATTCTAATGCCAAAGAAGTGGAAACTTGTGTCAGAACTTTGTGACTCTTGACTGGGAAACTGCAGATTAAGACATGCCTTGCGACGATTGCAGGGCATGTGCTTGAAAGCAATGAGGAATGCACTAGAATGTGAAAGCTATAAAAAAAAAAACCCCTTGCCATTATTTTGCTTTACTTCTTTCTTTTTTAAGTGTCACATTTCCCAACTTCGCTAGTTTGGCAGGCCATGGTAGAATTGAGTGCCTTTTTTTATTAAGCCTGGTTGTTTTGGGATTCCTGTCATGGTCACCACCATGCCTTCCAGCATACAGGCAGAATGATAGATGGGTGTTTTTTCTTTGAGCCATTGTTGGACAAACTGGTTGCAGGGAGAGAATGTTTTTGCCTGTATAGTTCCCAGATACTTTACGAGGAGGGAACGTATATACTTTAAATAAACAACAGTGTGGCTGGTGCTTTATGAAGTACCACAGTCCAGTGACCTTCCCTCCCAAGCCTTTGTCTACTCGTTCTCCATATACTCTGCAGACGGCTTGATTCAGGCATCAGGGGATCTGAGAAATGTTACATGATATAAGTAATGAAATACATTTGTGGTAACAATTGTGAACAGAGGGCTCTCAAGGCAGGAGAGCAGAACATAAAAGCAGTTTTAGCCAAGGAAGGGGGCCAGAATTACAATGCTGTATGACGTGGTGAACTTCCAGGTGCTGCTGGATGCAACTTCCAGCACCCTTTATTTTGTAAATTAGTTTTGAAGGATTTTGTGTTACAAAACAGACAGGGGTACATTTATCATTATCCCTTCATTTACATTTAGTGATACTTTTGTTGTAGACACCTTGTGACTGGGAGGAAAAAAAGTGGGGGGGGGGCTACTGGTCTTTTGTTCTGTTGCCTGGTGCTGTAGGGGTTTGGGTCAGCATCACTTGGGTAGGTCCTTTGTTTATTTATTAATTTTTCATTGGTATTTGTGAGAGATTAGGGGGGTCCTGAGCTTGCTTGGTTGCAGTGTTGCTTGTGTATATGTGAGGGGTCAGGTTAGTCATAATTGATTTGTATGCTTTTGCAGGGGGATAGGTCACTGTCCTGTGTATGTGATTAAGGGGAACCAGACTGGGGTGAAGGCATCCTCCTTTTCCTGTGCTAGTTTTAAGTTTGTTGTTCAACTTTTCTAATAGAGCAGTTTTTGCCATACATGTTGGTACCAGTGGTCTATGTTCATTCCTGATAGGTCCTTGCAGTGTCTAGTTTTGTTTCTGGCTGCTGAGAGCAATTCCATCATCCTTTATCACTACCCTTGCTGCTTGGGACTGATGGAAGTTGGAGAGAGAAGAAAGTTCAGGAGCAAAGATGAGCAGGTCAGTTCTGGACAGCTTGGGCCCCTCAGTTTATCCACTCCCATTTCACTGAGGCAAAAAACAAAACAAAACACTTCCACCACGAGATGCTTTAATTCACAAGCACATGTACAAGTTTCCCTATCCATTTTAAGGGATATCATACAACTGATACCTTCTGCAAAGCCATTCCTGTAACTTCTAGTCTTACTTACATTACAGTTTATTAATAACATTATTTGATGCAAGACTAAAAATACTCTAATAAAACCACTGTGTCAGCAATACTTTACGTAACAGGACAGTGTCTTTGTTGAGCGAGAGATAATTAAAGATATCCGTAATAAATAAATAATGATTTCTTTGTAAATCAGTAGTCAAATCTTATTAGGCAACTAAATTTTAAAAAAAATGCACATGGTGCAATTTACAAATCCCGAAGGTGCTGCAAATGAAACTGCATACAGCAAAAGTATGCAAAAACGATTGGCAGTGGCAACAAGTACTCTCACACCCCCACACCCCCTTCAGCAATTCTCTATCGATTATGACCCAGAAAGCGCTACCCTTTTTCTCAAGGGGCCGTGCATGTGAATTCACATTGTGATCCCTGTTTTGCCTGGAATCACTACTGCCAGTAAGGAGAAACAGTTTTTAAGAATGTGCCAAACAAAAAGTCTGTCAGGGAATGCAAATATTCCTGGAAAATACTTTTCAGGAAGTACTTCCTCCCCACCCCCCAAAAGGCACCCTCTTCTTACTCTGAGGGGATAGGGAAAGGCAAACATTTGATGCAGGCCTGTTTTACAGTGTATTTTCTTTAAGTTAAGTAACTGAACCAACTATATAGTTGAGTGTCCATTGAGCAATTTCACTGCTCAATCTGCTTTGCTAAAGGGGGTTCTAATTTTCGGGAGAGTGCAGTTAAGATCTGGTTGAATTTCTCGTATCTTTCACTTTGGTTAACTTGTGCTCCCTTGCTGCCCCAGAGCAATCTCATCTGAAATTCTGTTTTGAAGATCTCATTCATTTCGTCATCTGGCTGAAAACCTGATGGGAGGAAATGGGAAATAAATTACTGTAAAATAGCCTTCTCACCATGAAGGCATCCAAGACAAGCACCTTTTACTGCAAAAGACTGAAAAGGCCAGCTCAGAAGTCTGGCAATGCTTCTTCTATGCAGGAGCATCTGTAGAAGCAAACATCATGATCTGGTGATAAACCACGTTGTTTACCCTGCTTTCCTACCACAGGTGTCAAGAGTGACATCACTGAGGCGGTTTCGCCCCAGTGAGGAAGCAGCTCCGTTAACTGCTTAGCTAAGGGAAGCAGCAACCACATGTACCTTTCAGCAGAGCAGTTTCACGGAGCTGCCACCTTGGGCAAGCTGGTGGCTCCATAAAACTGCTTGGGTAAGGCAAGGACAGAGCAGTTTAAAGAAGTGGAAGAGCAAGCAGTATAGGCGCCTCACCGAAGCAGCTTGTTCCTCCCTCTTTACTGGTATGAGGGCAGTTTCACTCAGTGGTATATCGCTGGTGAAGCTGGACTCAGGAGCAGTGGCAGTTTCACCCACAATATACCACCTGAGTGAAGCTGCTGTTGCAGTCTTCCCATAAGGCAAAGGAGCCGCCACTGCCCCAGCCACCACACACACCCCTCCATCAGATTATCGTTCTTCCACATGACTGCATCCCTAGGGGATGCTCTTCATATAAAAAACTAGCCACTTTGAGGAGGGTACCCAAAGGGCTGCCTCCCATCCCCCCAGTGACCAAACTGGATAAACAAGGAAACTAGTTCTGGACCTGCCAATCTCATCCCATAAAGCTTTTGCCATCTTAAAAACCTATTCATCGAACCATACTTTAAACCTGGTAATGAGAAATGTTTCTCATAGATGTATCACCTACAACAAAGCCTAAACATCAGCTTCTTGGGCCCAATTTGAAGCTGTTGTGCTATATAACTAGTCATGGCAAGTACCTAAAAAGGGCAGGCACTTTGTTCCTCAGTTAATCAACTTGCAAGGCTTGGCTGATTCCAGCTTACAACACTGTATAGACATGGGCAACAAGCACAGCGTACCCCAAAGCTGCTACTTTATGCAGACTGCAAATACCAGGAGCTGCGTTTGATGCATACCCATCCTGCAACATCACTCTGCAAGGGAAGATCTAAGAAACAAGACCTGTTTTCAACAACCCTGGATGTGATTCCCTCCCCCCTCATTTCTGTGGAATTAAACAGTGTGCAGCAAGTACATTCCCCTCCTACCTGCTAACATCCTTTCCGCGTTTGCGCTGTACAGGTCAGCATTCTGCGCTATCAAGCGAGCAGTTGCCAAGTGTTTCAGCATTATTTCGCAGCTTTGGTCTGTGTTCTCCCACACATCCATTCCATCAAACACAACAGCCTGGCGCTCCAGAAGCATAACAAGAGGCATCAGCAGGGGGACAGTGACCACATTTTGTGGAACGCAAGTTGCCTCTGAAAAGGAGGTAAAAAACAAAACATTTACATTTTGCCCCTTGCTAGCTAGAGGAACCAGCCTATCTCATGTCATACACAAGCAGGATTTCATTAATTTGCTGGCTACGCAGTTCTGTAATATGACCACCAATTCGCCCCAAGCAAAATGCTGCCTGATGCAGATACAACCCCTTTCGTTGGTTCCTCCTTCTCTCCCTAACCATGACTTGTGCTCTTTGCTTGGCAAGTGGATAAAAAAGTTGACCTGGCTGTAGGTTTCTTCTTGTTGCATCACCAGAGAAGCAAATTAGATCACTGTTCCTGAAGATCTAATTCATGCATTCATTGCACATGGATTATTTTGTTCAAAGCATTTCAGTGACAGGGAATGATAGAATACCCCCACACAACAGGAATGAACCATGAGTAAGGCAGGATGTGGTTACATCTAATGCATTTTGTCCGTTACCATCACTTTTAGGACTTGGGCTTTCTCCCGCACTCTCCATTAATGCAATAACAGATGTGGCCTATGGACTTGATTAGACTCCACTGATGATGACAGTGATAAATGTGATGCAGCTGCCCTAACTTACCTCTTCCTTCATGCAAGGCTTTGCTGAATGGCTTTAGCTGCTTCTCATATATAATGGCTGTTTGTGTGTAGCAGTGCCTCAGAGCGGTCCACGTTTGCTCTAACCTTGTGACCTGTAGAGGAAGAATAACTAAACTGTCAAGCAGTCCCTGAACAACAAAAATTGAACATGGTGCAACTTAAAAGTATTTCATACAAATCAGCAACATTTTGCTGCTGTTCCATCAAGTGTGCAGTTTGCATCCTCAGAGAGCAGAAGCTGCCTGTGGGAAACTGCCCTAACATGCTGTATGAAGTGGCAGACTAGAACATTTGCTTGTTAGCTGAAGCCGTCCCAGCCACCAGCTTTAAAAACAGCTCATCCCAGCGAAGGGCTGCAGCAAAGGACTCCCTTTTAACAGTAAGCTTGGTTGGGCCCCCCCGACCTATTCTACTCATCAGATCATCAGGGTTTCCCAAATTTTGGCCTCCAGCTGTTTTTGGACTACAACTCCCATCATTCCTAGCTAGCAGGACTAGGGGTCAGGGATGATGGGAACTGTAGTCCAAAAACAGCTGCCGAGCCAAGTTTGGAAAACCCTGTAAAAACAGTTCTTCCCAGGTATCCAATCTGATCCCAACAAAGGGGTATAGCAAATCTGTCACACTTTGGAATGACTTGTTTTTTAGCAGTAGGCTTGGGCCCTCCCAAGTCAGCAGTTTAACTCAACAAACCCTCCAGCCTGCCATTTTACTTGTGGATGGGTATTACCCATAAGATCTAATGAGCTTGTATAAATGAAGAATGTGCATATCTGGAAGTGGATCGCTGATCACCCAGCATATTTCTTAGCGCCTATTAGGAATCCTTGTGCATCTTGAACTACAATTATAAATGCTATTCTGCGGTGCCGGAATAAGAAGCACTGTGCGCAAGGATGGGAATGACGTCTGCTCGACACTGGCTCAACCTCTAACACTAGGTTTACTCAGCAGTAAGGAGGACAGCCATAAATACAGTAATGTCGCAGGACTGCAAACACTGGCCAATCCCACTTGATGATCAGGGAAGATGGGACTAAATCTGGAGAATCATTCCATACAGTAAGGTGGCGTGTTTTTTACCAGCCCTGTGGATCATTTTTACCTACCAGTGAGTAGCATTGAAATCAGTATGGATTTTTTGCTGCTCTTCACTCACAGGTCTGTAGCTCTTAGCCTACAGTTAATTCCTTATACTAGAAAAGGCTTCTTAATTATAGTTGAGGAAATCCAGGCTTACATGCTACTTATTAAGGTTAGTAAGCCAAAATGAACCTTGGTTAATGAGTGAACTTAAACCACAGTTGGTAGACGATAGTTAAGTTGCTGCGATGGGTTCAGACATAATGCTAAGCTGTGATTTAATAAACAATGGCTTAGTTTTGTGTGTGAACCCCTCACGTGGGTGCAATCTTACTGTCTGCAAGGTGCCCCAGGAGTCATAGGATAGATTGGATCCACCCATCCAATATCAGAGAGGAAGAGCCAATGTTGGAGACACCTCTTTGGTCAAGCCAGGTGGGTATTCCAAAACAGGAAATGAACAGAAGAATGCCAGGACCTTATCCAAAAGGCACAAAAGGCAGTTCCTCTTTCCCCACACCTTAAGACTGCATGTTAAATAGTTTAATATGGGGAATTCCTTTTACCTGAGGCATTTCCAGAGCTTTCATTATAGCTGAAAATGCATACAGATCCCCCATGGAGTCTTTGAGTTCCACAGCAACCTGGATGATCCTGTTTAACGTTGCAACTCGTTCTTCCAAGTTTCCTGTGCAGCCGAGAATATCAACTGCTATCCCTATTGCCATGGTGTTGTGTCTAAAGGGGGAAAGAAATCAGAAACAGTCTTAAGATATCAGGAGAGCCATGAGATTTCAAGCTGCCCATGGAACTGAATCCAAGCACGAATATGACCTTAAAGTACTGTGGTGACGTCATGAAGCATGCATTTATTTATAATAAAGCAGGAGATCTGAAGAAAACAAGTGCTCTCTGTTCTTAGAGGTTGCATACCACACTCGCAAGCAGGCACTTTCTTAGAAAGTTCCTTCCTTCCTGAGGAACGTTTCTGAAAGTGTGTGTGTGGATATAGGATGAATTTTTAAAATTATTGTTTTTATGGCTTTAAAAATGCTTGTCTTCTTACTGGTCTCCAAAATAAACTGTCCAATTAATCATTTAGCCGATCAAAATATTTAAGTCAATTAAGTGAATAAAAATTGCAAATATTGTTACAATACATTTCTATCAATCTACAACAGCGTGACAAATCCCTATTTTCATTTAGAAGGATCACACCAGAATAATCAATCTGCCAGCTTTGATTGGCTTAATTAATGGTTTATTATAAATGTGGAGATGGCTCCCTCTTAGCTCATTTCTTTGTGCATGCAGCAAACCATGATCCCTGGGCTTAGATTTACATCCAAAATCGGAATTGTCATCTGTTCCACTCAATCAATCCAAGATTGGCTTTACTCTATGGTTTGTTTGAAGCATGCCAATGCAGGAATCATGGTTTGTTAACTCTTGTTTGCACCGGAAAAGGAGTGCAGTGGGAGCCCTTTCCATGTTTACAATAAGCCATTATCTATGGTTAACCATGATGTGGGAACATAGTCATTGTTTCAGTATGAAAACTAGCCAATCATCAACCTAATTGGCAGCTTTTCAAAATCTTTGGGGCTATTTAAGCAAACTCCAGCAGTGAGTTTGAGAACATTCAGAGTGAATTCTCTCAACGCCTAACAATCATTTTGACAGTACTCTCATCGTAGCTACTCTCCCTTTCAAGGAAGAAGAAAGGGGAAGGGGAGACAGTAATGCCTGTAACCAGGCATGACAGGCCAACAAAAGAATGCCAGCCCAGTTGGAAGGGCCTGGGAGGAAAGAACTTGCCAGCCCCCATGCTGGCAGCAGAGGTGCCAAGACTGGCAAAGCAATTTGAAGATGTCTGTGACAAAAGCACAGGAGTGGGTCATCTCGTTGCTTGGCAAGAGGAGCAGGAGGGAGGAGCTATTTGCCAGTCAGACCATTCCGTGCAATGGGTCTGAGCAGGAAACTATGGCAACCACATGGTTGGCTAAAAGTTCTAAACCACTGCATGCAACTTTTTGAAGAGGAGGGGCGGCCTGGTGGCTTTGAATGCAGACAAGGTATTATTTTGTAGGCCTCAAAGGAGGCTTTCAGAGTCCCTGAAGAGATGCTTTGCACTTAAAGATTCCTGGGATTATCTGTGTTGGCGACATGTGGGAACATAACGCATTTAGTTTTTCAGGTCTTGCTACAGATCTTTTTGGACCTATTTCCTGCTTAAGAATATCTTCCATTAAAAAAAAAATACTTCCCTTGATATCATGGTTTATTTACAAAAACCTGCTCACAGCTCATGATTAAATGCTTCCTAACCCACCCCTGCAATGTTGGTGTCCATGATGTAAACGTGCTCAGAAGCCTTTAAAAATATAATAATAATAATAATAATTAATAATAATAATAATAACAATAATAATAATAATAATAGGTTCAAATTTTTCCTTGGATAGTCATTTTGTAAAAGGTGCTTAGCCTCTCAGCAGCCCACCCAAATCACACCCTATCACTGGGAATCTATTAGTATGTCATCCATTAGGAATCTATGCCATAATAGATAAATAGTGGGAGGAAAGGCAGAACTGACAAATACTTTTTTTTACAAAGAACAACAATGAACCCCTGACAATTTTCCTCGGCAGCCTGATATTTTCCGCAGAGCCTACAAGGGGAAGGAAACTTGTAAGGTAGCAATAATAGCGTTTACCTTTCAATTATGTCGAGGCGCAGTTGGTGTCCATACGGCAACGTAATAAGTTCCAGGCCTGAATTCACTCCCATGATTCTTCTCATCTCTTCGGAGACCTCCAGTATCCTAGCAACCTGTCAAGTGCAGCAAGAGTGCGTACGGAATGAGTCGGGGTGGAGACAAGGCAGCCTGAACATTAACCAACATTTCAGCAGCCCCAATTGCTCCTTGCTGCTTTACATGCCAGAGCAGCTACCATCCCAAGGCTGCCAGCTTGCTCAAGCAATTCATAAAACGTAAAGCAGCTTCTCTCTCCAAGGGACACACGATTGTTCCGTTCAAACACTTCATGGGGATCCCGTGTCGGTTATACAGAGCTCCTGCTAGGGTTGCCAACTTTTCAGCCTGCAACTGCAGCTGTGCTTTTAATAGCTGCTTTTATCAGATGGTGACACTTGCCTCCACACTGTGAAAGGGTTCACCTGTTGATTTCTACACATGGGTACTTTTAAAGCAACAAAAGAGCAGGTCAGTTCTCCCCACCCCCAGTCAGCTGGCAAACCCCCAAGCTCCCCTTTCCTTGCTGTTCCTCATTCCACTGCAGCCCACCATGAACCTCAAGCGCTGTTCCCCATAGCAGAATTCCACTGAGGTTTCTTTCCATGATCCTCGCTTGGGTGGAACGGTTACCGAGCTCACAGTTCCTTTCGCATCTTAACACTTAATTCTTTTTGCAACGAATTTTTGCAAAGGTCAATAGACTGTTTCTCTAGCTGAATTAGAAACTTTTTAAAAAGCCAAGCAAATATACTCTGAAGTTTATAGATTTCTACTGCATACAGTTTAAGCTATAGGTTTGTTCCAGCTGTGTTGGGAAACAGTAATCAACAAAAATTGTCCATTTGAGCACAGCTTAATCCTATCAGGCAGTCTCAGGACACGGTATAGGGAAAGGCACGCAATGGGGTGTTGTCAAACATCCCAAGGGCTGGCCTTGTTGAAGCTACAGAGGTACTACCAGAGAGCCCTCTGTGTGAGATCCCAAGTTTCATCATGGAAGGTGGGTTACAAGCCTTCTCATTTACCCTAACTGCAGGTGGAGAGGGAGGCAGAGAAAAAGCCAAAACAGAAAGGCAGGAATCTCTAGGCTTGCCAGTGGAAAGGTGAACCAATCAAGAGATCAATCTATGTTTGTTAGGATTTGTTTAACCTCCCACACGGGAACACAGCACATTTGTTGCACTAAATGACATGAAGCAAAGCAAATGCAACCTCAAAAGGTGAATTTAAAGCGGTTTATTAAGGCCTGACGTGTTTTAAGTCAGACAGCTCTTCTTCAGGGCTAAACGAACCCCTAAGGAATTGGGTTTGGCTGCTGGCGGCTGTCTTGATTAAACTGTTGCCCACAAGTCAACCGCTTTGAAAAGCACTTGGGCCTTTCAATAAACTGCTTCAAATTCACCTCCTTCCTGCATTTTTCTAACCCTTCTGCTAATTATTGCCATCCACTGGTCTCAAAAGACAATGGAGTGCGCCTCCAGGGGTAAAGTCAAACCACTAGAGAATCACAGCACCTGCTGTGCCTGCAGAGACCTCTAACTCATAGCTGCTGCGTTACCAGCACCAAAATGACTTCTCCAGGGCAATGCATATGGAAGTCCTGGGCTGCCCAAACAAGTCCTCCCTCTCAGCCTCACTGATGTGGTCCAAAGGAAAGCAGAGCAGTATGTTTTGGCACCAGATTGACTGCAGGAGTTGCCAGAAGGAGGTGTACAAGGTGCCACCCAACTGCCTGAGGGACTCCACTCCGGATTTATTTAGGGTTTACTCCTTAGCTTTTTCTTCTCACAATGATGTCCCGCAAGGCAGAGGGTTTCTGCTAATAGGAGCCATATTATACACAAATGCAACCCCACCCATTCAACCCGCATCAGTTGGAGGTGACATGACCCTCGCTGCTAACAAAAGGGGCATGCCGGTGAAATACAGTGGTACCTCAGGTTACAGACGCTTCAGGTTACAGACTCCGCTAACCCAGAAATAGTACCTCAGGTTAAGAACTTTGCTTCAAGATGAGAACAGAAATCACGTGGTGGCGGCGGCGGCAGGCCCCATTAGCTAAAGCGGTACCTCAGGTTAAGAAAGGACCAGAACGAATTAAGTTCTTAACCCGAGGTACCACTGTAAAGAGGTGTATGCACAATTGTCTCTTCCTTGGTGACCACCATGTTACTGTGATTTGAAGTCACTTGTGCATAAGTGAGGTCCTGTGTGAGATCATCTGGGTTAGCCATTCACCCCCTTCCCAAGATCATCACCAGGAGATATGTTACAGCAGCAGGCCTGTGACAGCATTGCCAGCTTTATCACCAACAGATAAGACAAGAGAAGCATCTGGCACATTTTACAACATCCGCCAGAAATCTTTGATGAGTCATAATGGCCATCATATTTTACAGCATCGTCGAAGTATCCAGCATCATCCTCATTAGGGACCTCTAGCCCCTCTGGGCTGCAGGCAGGTGGCACTAAGTGTCATTAGTAATATTATCCTCACTCTCTCTAATAACGGGCCCCAAATGCTACTTGGCTTAACCAATCTCATCTGGAGACCCTCCTGTGACCGGGGCAAATGCAATGTCAGGAGACAGGCAATTCCTCTAGTGCCCGGTTTAAACTGAACATAAATATAGATTAAGCTCTCAGAGTGGAGTGCTCTAAGTAATGAGGAGAGTGCCGGAAAGGTCCTCACCATCCCTCTTGGTGCAATGGACTGCAGCTGATGCCAACTTGATTTACAGAATCCTCAAAGAAGCTGTTGATTCTAACAAGCCTGTAATAGCTTTAGGGGGAAGCATTCAAAGGAGTGTCACTGAACCGATGACAGCAAGAGGGGAGATAACGCTGTGAAGCTGTGTGTAGATAATGCCGTTTGACACCTGGGTGGTATCAAGCAGGGATTCGAAGTAATGGGTCATTCTCACAGAAAGTGAGCGGGGAAGATGTGCTGCAGCACAAAAGACTGCTTTTAATCCCCATCTCCCAAATAAAAACAAAGCTTATCCCATTAACTTAGGGTGTTTCCATAAAGCAAGCTCACCATCCAACTGTTGCCTCTAAACGTGAAACAAAACCTAGAAGAGGTACTTGTGATCACAGTAGCTTGAAGTGACCACTGCAGGTTTGTATACAGCTGTTGCCATGGATAAGCATTCGTCAGCATGGCTCTTGCAGTATGCAACATGACCAGCCCATAGAATCACAGAATTGTAGAGTTGAGAGGGATCCCAAGGATCATCTAGTCCAACCCCCTGCAATGCAGGGATATCAACTAAAGCACCCATGACAGATAGCCATCCAACCTCTGCTTAAAAACCTCCTCCAAGGAAGGGAAGTCCACCATCTCCTGTTAGAATCTCCTTTCTTATAACTTGAATCCATTGGTTCAGGCCATACCCTGCAGAGCAGAAGAATGCAAGCCTGCTCCATCTTCCATGTAACAGCCCTTTAGATATTTGAAGATGGCTATCATATCTCTTTAAAAAAAAAAAAATCTAGACTTGTTGTGGCATTCCTAGTGGTATCACAAGGAATCCTGCCCTCTGCAAAATCCTGCTGCTTAAATTGGCAAACTCGAGAGCTACTCCCAAGTATACCCCAAACAATTGCCAGGAGGATCTAAATTCTTTGTTGCTACAAACACAGATACTGTAGTTTCACTTATTTCAAAGACAGCTCCGCTAGAGGGCAGAATTAGCATGCCAAGAATTTTGGATCCAGCTGCAGTGGAGTCTATGTAGTTATTAGCTGGCTGGCTGCATCCTGGGACAGATACACGGGGAATCGAAAGTGATTTGGGCTTTTACCAAAACTCAGGTGAGATCAATACTCCTACAATAAATGAGCATTCCTCTCTAGCTCTTGCAGCCTCTTCTGCCGCTACAATGCACAAAACTATTTCCTGGAGCTCTGCTGATTAGCACAACTGCTGTCTCCTTTCACAGAAACACAGCCATCTAACCCAAGCCCTTCTCTCAAGACCAAAAATCCTTTAAGTTTCATCAGACAACGTTGAGATTCCCACCACCTCACCCCAAGCAAACAATATGGTAGTACTCCTCTTGTGCAGACTTGCAGTCAGTTACTCAACCAGAAAGAAGAGTTTTTATATAGTGAATCCACTTCCCGACAATCACAATTCCTTCTGGGCAAGTAACGTGCCAGAAAGCACTAGCCTTGATCTGTCCATATGAATGCAGCCACAGTCAAATCATCAATGGCTCCAACCAGCTGAGCTCAGAGGAGGCAGGTCTAAATTCAGCTCCCTTCTGCCCCTCTAACTGCTATGATTTGATTGAGGCTACACTGTTCTGGCTGATAAGTCGGATCTGGAGCATTATGCTGCTCTGCATTGAGTGTGCAGAAGCAGAAATCAAGCACCATGTATTTTGTGGCTCAAAAAATGCCTTTCACCAGACATGAGTTGGTGCACAGGCTGCATGAACCCTCACCTGCCACACTGTCCTGCTTGTGTTAGGGTCTGCGTTGGATTACTGCAATTAACGTGTTATGCATTTGAAAACTTGCCACTGGTTCAAAATGCGGCAGCAAGCAGTGGAACCATCAACACAAAAATTTTAAAGAACATACTGTACACATGTAAAGCAGAAGAGAACCTTGGGAACTGTAGTTCCCCCTCAGAGCTATTACACCCAGCACCTTTAACAAACTACAGTTTCCATGATTCCTTTTTTTTTGGGGGGGGGAGGCATGTGCACTGGATGTACTTTAAATGTATGGTGTGGATTGGCTCCTTGTCATTAAGAAGGATCCACCACAATGAAATGCCCTTTTCCTAGGTTACTAGTTTAGACAAACTCCTAGTCTGATCTAAAATGGTTATTACTGTTGAAAGGACACTTCCCTTTAGCCTTATTTACTGTATTGGCCAGAATATAAGACGCAACTGCAAATAAGACACACATTTAAAATTCAACGCTTATTTGCGGGTGCGGCCTACCTCCTGGCACTGCCTCTCCAAGCCAGTGCTGGGGGAGGCTTGGGAGTGGCGTGTAGGCGGCAAACCACTGCCCTGCACTCCTGGACTGCTCTGTGGGAGGGGGGAGCCGTGCAGCTTTGCCAGTGGCCTGCCCCCTTCCCCCTTCCTTAGGTGGCTGGGGGAGGCGGCGCACTGCTTCCAGGGGGGGCGGAGTTGTGCATTAAGGTCACGAATATAAGCTGCACTTTAACTTTTTATGGCCCAAATTTTGGGGGGAAAGTGTGGCTTATATTCAGGCCAATACACTACTACTACTTTTTTTAAAAAAGAAACAGACAGTTTACCTTGCAGTCCATTTTAAGCATATGCAGAGCGATTCTCTTTGCACTGTTGTTTGTGAACAGCTCCTTCACCCTTTTCAGCATGGCTGTCTCCAAGGGCTTGTTTTCCGAGGGAAGGAGCTTGGACTCGAAATCGTTAGGCCTGAAACTGGAGAACATCTCAAGAACAGGCGCGACAAAGACGCTGCTCTCTTTGCACATCTCCGTCTGGGCCACGAGTGGGTCCACATCGCTCAGCAAAGAATCATTGTCGCCCAGGATCAAGTAGCTCCTTTTGGAATGCCTGGATGAATGTGTCCCATTCTCCCTCGTTGCCAGATGCTCTACAAAGCTGTCCTTCTGGCATAAAGGTTGCTTTGTCACCCCGCAGTCTGTGGGAAATGCTGCGTTCAATTCACAATACAGGGCCTCCGAACCGTGCGGTGGCCTCAGAAAGGGGACTTTGCTGGGCTTGGGCGGAGGCCTGGGGTACAGCTGGCTGTCAGAAGCCCTGAGAGCATCGATGAGCTGCAACTCGGAGGCAGCTCTCCGGAACATCTGAGGGCTCAGTGCGGGCTCACTGCCTGTCCTGAATGCTGGCGACTTTGGACAAGGGCTGGTTTCAACTTCAGTTCCCTGAGATGGGTACCTTGAACCTGGAAGTTAAAAGGAGGAGGCAACACAGGTTAGGAGGCAATCAAATGGCAAGGGAGCAGCGCTTGTCAGGGAGACAGAGAAGGAAGAAGACTTCCAAAATCTAGAGTCACATGCCTTGGCAAGAAATGGCAGGCTTTCCTTCCCATCACAGTCATTGCACAGGTGATGGGTGAGCGAGGTGTTGAAAGGCCACAAGTGTGGCTGACCTCAGGAGACACTCACACAAAAGGGTATTACAAAGCAATCTACCCCTATCAGGTTTTCACACACTGAAGTGGCCTTGTGAAAGTGTTCACTCAACAAATTACTGGCTGGTTTTTGAAGGGTGGCGCATGCAGGCAACATGCAGCCCCCAGGCCCATCTTGCCTCCTCTTCTGTGCACTGCAACGTACTCACATTCAAGATCTGGAGTCCCCTGAAGAGTACAGAGGGAGGGAGGGAGGGATGCACAAACCTGTCATTCCCTGTAATGTCCTGGAGCTGAACAGAGAGGCATACTAGGCTCCCTTGTGCCCTTACTAGAGGAGCTGAGCCAGAGTGGAAAGGCATGATTTTTGCACCCCTCTAGGCCTGTGCCCTTGGCAACTGGGCCAAACCCTAGGTACGCCCTTGTCTGGAGAGGCAGGAGGGTTCAGAGAGAAAGAAATAGGGTTCTGTCAAGCCAAGCAGGCCTTGCTCTTCAGGCAAGTGCTGCACTCTTGCACAAAGGCATCATTTCCATACTGGACTTTTCATATCTGAACATAATGAATATGTCACCCCTGGAGCCAATTCTGTGCACTCATTATTTCCTTGGTTAAAGTATTTGTTTGTTTGTTTGTTTTTCTATCCCACCCGTCATCTGAGGATTACAGGGCAGTTAACACAAATACACATACCATAGTTACAAACCAAACAATATATTTGGGATGCCTTGCATTCTTCCCAATGCCACATACTTAAGATGCATAGTTTAGAGACAGTGAAGCGTAAAGCTCCACCAATATACAGGTCCTCCTCCCCCCCAAAAAAAATCAGAGATATACAGAGCAGCTGCACTGTCACATTATTCTGCAGTGAGTATGATAATGTTCCAGGCTGTACAGTCAGAAGTGGAAAATCTCCAGGGCTTGGAATAGGAACTGGTTTGTAACTGAATCTGATGGGTAAGAACAGAAATGAGAGCTTGTGACTCACAAGAAATAGCCCCACATTTTGCACGGAAAGAACATTTTCCGAAAAGGGAACCTGAGTGCACAAGGAGTTATGACAGGAATGGATTTCAGAGCATAGCTTATGTAAAGCTAATTGTTTCCAGAATGTAGGAAAATACCTACAAAGACCTTTAAGGCACATGAAAATCCCGTCATTGTAGATGTAAAGCTCCAGGTGGCATGTGAGGTTTTGCTGAGAGCAACTTTTGCTAGATGGAAAAAGCAGGTGGGCAGGAAGGGGGCAATGTCCCACACTCTCCAAAGTCTTGTGAGGCAAGTCCAGCCAACACTTCCACCTCTTGTTTGGTTCTTCAAAATAGGGGGTTAGAAAAGAAAGGCAGGGATTATGCAATGAATGGGTGGCATGTACTTTACGCACACACAATGTGTTTGTTGTTTTCTTGTGCTCGGACAATAAAAAGTGTACAATTCCCCAAGGACATGTTTAAAACAGAAGCTCAATGAACAGCAGCCCACCGCCGCAACACCCTCCGTTTTGCTCCAAACACATAACTCAGGTGACACATACTGATAGGCAAGTAACTTTCCGACTGGTGAGCCTTCAGAGGGAATCTCTTCTCCTGAACGTGGTCCAAGCAGGCTGGATGGCTACCGCTTTTTTCTTTGTTTCTGTAAAGGGGAGGAACGTCACAGTGTTAATTCAAGTTAATTAATTTTTTTTATGTTCTCCATTACGCCTCTGCACACAGACCATACTCTTTGAGCCTGCTTGATCTCTTCATTGCCAGGCCGTCAGGCATCTGACTCTCTTGACTGATGATCCCAAAGCACAAAACCATGAAAAATTCTGTCCCCACCACCATGGAATATGTCTATAGACATTCTCACTCTGAACCCAAGCCACCCTCACAGGATTGTTATAAGGATAAAATGGGGTGAACTTTGTGAGCAAAAGGAGTGATATTAATGAATGTGGATTTGGTTGATTTGCAATGCTACTTAAAAGCAGTGCTAGGAACAAGGATGTCTGGATCTCTAGAACCTTAAACAGCTGGAGGATGGGGGGGGGGGGAACAGGGAGATGGACTTGTAGCAGCAGCACTGGGCGGGGGAGTGCCTAACCTTTCTCCCAGCAACAGAAATCACTGCCACAAAGCTACTAATAGGCTCATTCGGGTGGGGGGGGAGAGATAAAAACACAGGCACCAGCCTTTCCCCCAAAGCAGGGCTAATAGATGTTTTAAGAGCAAAGGGTTGATAGATTTTAAAAGAGAACCAGGCAGGGAGAAAAGGCTAAAGAGCCCTTCCCAAGTAGTAGTAGCATTTATTAAATTTACATACCGGCCTATACCTGTAGATCTCAGGGCAGTTCACAACATAAAATTACAGTATTAAAAAGTATGGCTTCCCCCAGCCATTTCAGACAAACCTAAGCTGTTTTTAGGCTTTTTTTTAAAAAAAGTCAAGAAACCCAATCATGGATCTTCCACACAGATTCATGAGTGCAGATGGGTTCCCCTTGGCAGACAGTCGCTCTTCAACATGGAGTGTGATGGGAAGGGGTAGAGCTTCCTTGATCATGTATACTCCTCTCTTCCCTTCTATAATTAGAGCCATATTCTGATCTCCTGTGTAGGACGTCCATCTCAAACTCTCACAGATGGCACAAGATAGCCGTACCTTAGAAGGTTTCCTCGGGCTGAATTCTGCTCTCTGGCCTGCCGAGTGCACATATTAAGGCTCAGTCTTTTTGGAGTTTCCACTTTTCCTTCCGGAATGCTGCCCTCCCTTTGCAGGGCTGGGGAAGTGCCATATTTTTCTTCCAGACACCTCAATGGGACAGTCCTGTTGATGGGCTGAAAGATAATTGCTCCGCTCTGCTTTGAGATTGGCCGGCGGTTCCCCACATAGCACCGGACCAGGCCAGGGATGCTGTCGAAACTTTCGTCCTCAAACTGGTACTGAACACGGCAGTAGGCTTCGTTGAGCCTCAAGATGGTTTTGTTGATCTTGAAGTGCTGAGAGGTGTTTTTCCACTGACAGGTAAGGACAAAATTCCCAGGGCTTGAGAGAGAGTCCCTGATCAAGAAATCGCCATCTCTCTGAACAAGGCTTTCAGACACCTTTAAGAGAAAATCAGAATGAGATTAGCCAATATTGGACAAGTGTACCCTTACTTTCTTTTACTGAAAGCCTCAGCATGCATATATATATATATATATATATATATATATATATATATATATATGTGTGTGTGTGTGTGTGTGTGTGTGTTTTTTTAACGTGGGTCTCCAGCTGTTTTTGGACTACAATTCCCATCATCCCTGACCAATGTTCTTGCCAGCTAAGGATAATGGGAGTTGTAGTCCAAAAACAGCTGGAGACCCAAGTTTGGGAAACTCTGTCCTAGAGTAATCATTCCCACAACCTAGTGTCCTCCAGGTGTTTCCAGATGTTCACCATCCCTGACAATTCACTCTGAGGCTGGTGTGAGTTGTAGTCCAGATATAGTTCTGGAATAGGACTATGCCGCTATTCAACATAGTCAGCTAAGCCACAGGCCCTTCTCCTTTTCTGAGGTTCACATACAATTTTTCCATCTCAGTGATACAGAAGACCTGGCACTCTGTCTTCTGGTATTGCGCTTAGGCTCCAGCGCCTGACAAAGATAGTTCAAACTGCTACTTTTAAATTTGGACCTTGCAAAAGACTAAGATCAGCTTTGCAGCCCAAATTCTGATTAGCCTAGGAATATAAGTAGAATCCATGGGATACCCTGTCATGATGAAGTTAAATTCCTACCCTTGTTTACATCTGGAAACAAGGCCATGGAATCCTTTGTAGCAAAACAAAGCTCTGGTAGGCACATGGCACCCCAACATTAGGAAAGGCGTTCCTCATTCACAACTCTGAATTACTGGGCACACTGAGATCTGGACTGCAAGCCAAGACATCTCCATTCCTTCTTGCTAACACTAAGGGTATGGACACATTACAGGCTTAAAACACAGCTAGGTTTTTCCTTTTCTCAATTAGGATAGAAGAAATGGAGAAATGCATAAAACTGTGGTATTCCATAAGGAAAGACAGGATAGACATGGGTTGTGGGTGCACACTGCTTCCTATACCAGTGGTGGTAGTGTACTGGATGCAGAGTAAACATGAGTGTGCCTGCAGCCTGAATAAGGATTGTGAATGGCTCTCTCAATAAGAACAGCTGAGTGCCATGTGGTCATGTACTGTACTCAACTGTGTACTGCTTAAGTAGTCAGAGAGTGTTTCATTAGCCTTAGCATCCCACTGATTCACTTTGTTTTCAGCTCAGATGAGGACACCTGCTGTGTTTTCAATCCACCTAACACAGCTAATTATGAAGGCCGTAGCCTGCAGGAGCCCAAACCACAATAAACCAAAAACAGTTTAAGATTCCACACAACAAAACAAAGCCTTTTTTAAAGCTGCTACAAAACAAACATAAAATACGCTTCTGGAATTTTTACGGGCACACCAAACTGTAATTTGCAAAGGCAAAATAATAATAAAAATCATGATGTGATCAGAACACAAAGAGCTTTCAGCACCCCAAAGCTAAAAAGATGCAGAGCTGTGTGACTACACAATGCGGTCAAAGCCAACAGAGCTTACAGTGGCTCTCTCTTTCCAGCTAGTCTCCTATATTCCCAACATGCTGCATGTCAGGGACAAAATAGGTGTGACGTTAATTGTGTGAATATAAATTAATATACAATTATTTAATAGAACCATAAACTGCTCAAGCAGCAGGAGGAACACTGGTATAGTGAAGGAAAGTTTGATCCTTTTTCCCTTTGTGTTGGTGCCCACTCCAAAACTGCTACGGGTGTGTGAAGAACTTTGCACTAAATACATCTATCTGTCCCTAGCTTCAAAGATGGGATTATCTTCCTGGGATAAATTCCTGTTCCTACTAAAAGACATGGATAAGTATTCTGCATCCAGGACAGTGAGGTTTCCTGCTTGCATACTGCCTAAGTGCATTAATACTAAAATATTAATGGAAACGCTATTGATTACAACAGAGATGCTTGACTTCCTTGTGGCATCAATATTTGATATTTGAAATGTTTTTCCCCCTTGAAACAATTTCTGAAATCTTAATTGTACATGCAAGATTTGTTTCTTTGCTATACAGTTGTAACTTGGAAGTCAAACGGAATCCGTTCCGGAAGTCTGTTTGACTTCCAAAATGCTCAAAAACCAAATTGCGGCTTCTGATTGGCTGCAGTAAGCCGCAGAAGCCCCGTTGGACATTCGGTTTCCAAAAGAACGTTTGCAAACCAGAACCATCACTTCCGGGTTTGTGGCGTTCGGGACCCAAAACGTACAAGTTACAGGGCGTTCGACAACCAGGGTATGACTGTATAGCCCAGGGGTTGTCAACCTGGTCCCTACTGCTCACTAGTGGCCGTTTCAGGATTCTAGGTGGGCGGTAGGGGGTTCTACGGCACAAGCTGAATCCTTCCCTCGAGCACTGGTGGGCGATAAGGAAATTTACCATCAAGAAAGATGCATTAGTGGGCGGTAGCTATAAAAAGGTTGACTACCCCTGACATAGCCAAACCAGCACAATAGCAAGTGGCTGTGTCAGAATAAACGCATTCTGAATCTGAGTGAGTCCTGCTGTTGCTTGTCCCCAGCAGAGGGCGAAACTAGACATAATGGCCAAAAGCATCAACTGTGGCAGGCTGCATTTCACCACCTTCTCAAAATGGCTTGCTGGAACAGGGCCTTCTCGGTAGTGGTGCCCGCCCTGTGGAACATCCTCTCATCAGATGACAAGGAGATATACAACTTTTAGAAGATATCTGAAGACAGCCCTGTATAGGGAAGTTTTTAATTGTCTCACTACGTTTCTATATTTTGTTGGAAGCTGTCCAGTCAGATGTGTGGGATACAAATAATAAAATTATTATTATTATTATTAATTATTCCTAATCTTACAATCACATAAATGCAGCTTCCTCCGCACCCACAAATTAATTCTGATACTCCCTCTTTTTCCAATTACATTTTTTTTTTTAAAAAGAGAGAGATAGTTAGAATGGCAACTATGGTAACAGCCAGGTTTTCATCCCATGAAAAAATGTGCAAATGATGGCATTTTGTATGTATTTTACTATGGTGGGATTTTTTCTGGTAAGCACAACTTTGGAAAACTCGCAAATACTCTGTTTTCACTCTGTTTTCTCTAAATTGTGCCCATTGTCATAAAGTATCCTCCACACAACCAAAACCGTAGCTGAGCTCAGCTACCATCAAGGTAGAACTTTCTATTTAAATTGGCCCTAAAAGTGACCTCATCAACGCCTTTCTTCAGTGGGTTCAATATACTGGCTTTCTTTACCGTTATCTGGCAGAATTACTCATAACTCTAATTTTTTTAAGGCTCTCGTCTTTTTCATCAGACAAGCTTTAGCCAATAAGCATGTACATCACATGGCCACCAGATTCTGCTATCTCTGAATGGTTTCCAGGGCTGATATCCACAGGGAGGCTCATAACTCCAGAGGTCTGCACTTTGATGACTAGCTCATGCTGTTTCAGTTGCATTAGATTAAAATAATAATGTCTGCTTTCAGACAGATGTGGAGACGCATGTAAATATGGTGAAAACAAAGAAAAAAGCAATGTGTTGCTTAATGCTTTAAAACGGCCTCCCATGTCCTGATTCCAAAATCATCATCAATATAACATCATTCAGTTTCCAGCAAGGATCAAGCGATTTCTGTAGCTAGAGCAAATATTATGTGCTCAAAATCTTGCTAATCAGAAAACCCGATTCCTGCAATCAGGGATAAATGAAATAAATTAGAAATATCTGGCTGATTTTTACATAAATTTAGTCACGTTTTCCAGTAACATCGATCCCTTTTCTCCAAGATAGGACTGACAGGGAGTAAGAAAGGAAAAGCAAAAATATCGAAACTGTGAGAGCTATCACCTTGCTTGTTGTTTTTTATAGTAAAGATTCTCAGAATAGATTGGAGTGTCAATTTCTGTGCCAGAAAGGAGACTTAGCGGTTAGTGGCCAACTCTCTCATAGCTATATTCCCAGCTATGCTTAAAGCGTTGCCTGGGAGTGTATTTTAGAATTGAACCTCTGGTGATATAATTGGGTTCAAAAACTAACTAAATGACAGTTCCTGCAAGTCTCTTTAAGATAATCTTTATATTAAATAAACAAGCTGAGGGATAATTACAGGGAGAGTAAAATTGGGGTCTTGCAGGTTTCCTCCGTATCATTTGCGACCGCTCTAAGTGGGTAGCAGGCGTGACTGAACTGGATCTAGGCCCAGAGTCAGAACAAGGATAGGTTTCTGCACTTCCCTCTATATATCCAATTCCTCCTCCCATAATAACATCCTCAGGTTTTCACTTTTCCTTTCCCTGCTCCACAAATGCTGGATTTGAATTATTGAGCACAAGCGCGTTCATAATAAATTTGAACCGATTTGCAAAAAAACACACAAAAAAAAACACAGGTGATTGTGAAAGACTTGAGATAGAATTGTGAAGTACCTGGATTTAGCAAGCAAGGAAGAAAGAACAGGAAAAGAAAACTAGCTGGCAGAATCACCCAACTGAGAGAGACCGAAAAGGGACACACCTGTCGTGGAATACGTCCATGATACCAGGCATGGCTGCGCAGATCTTCACTGCTCAAAAGGAGCTCCTCTTCCAGCTCTTTCTTGAGTTTTTCTGGGGAACTCTCCATACCCAGCCTGTCCATAACATGCTTTTCCTTGGAAAACTGCAAGAGGGAAAGAGAAAGGAGACTTGATCACCTCAGGCCTGACTGAACGCCTTATCTTGCTCAAAACTTTCATTCTGCCCCATGTGCCATGAGACTCGCAACAAGCCAATGAAATCCGCACGCCACGTTTTATGAGCCTTTGATCCCTAAGCAGTATTTGTGGAAGCTCCTGCCAGGTGAGAAGCTAGGTAATGATTACATGCTGCAAGGTGATACTGTAAAATGTCCCACCTGGATGCTTGCGATAATAACTGGCGTGGCTGCTGAGTCATTTCTGTACCTTTGCAATAATAACGCTTTATGGAGAAAGGAATAAAAAGAAGATCCCAATTTGGGAGAGCCATAATTGCTCAGTCATCAGCCATGTGCTTTGCATGCAAGAGGTCCCCCAGGTTCAATCCCTGGCATCTCTACAGGAGGGTTGGAAAAGAGTTCCTGTCTGAAACCACTGGAGAGCTGATGTCTGTCACTGGACAATACCAGCTCAGTATAAGGCAGCTCCAGCACAAAATTCCATGTTTTACACAAGTTACACATTATTGCTAAACGATTATTGCCAAAAAATAAGAAAAAGGTGCATCAAAATTTGATTCACCATAATCACATTGTTTTCCTTTGTGACACCTCCTGCAATACCTTCAGCAACAATTTAGCTCTCTCCCCCCTAATCACTTACGGCTGGTTCGGACCCAATCAGCATATAAAATAATAAATAGGCTTGGGTATATTTCTGTTACAAAGCTTAAAGTCATATATAGCACAGGGTGTTTGTGTTTTGGCTTAACTGTGGATGATCCTTATCACTTTTACTTCCTGTGAAACTGAGCCTTGTCAATTTCACTTTCCCACTTTGGACTGCAGAAGTCAAACAGATAAAGCTCAATTTTCCAGCAAAGGAAACTGCCTTATACCCAAGCATACTACTTGTGTGTCTACCCCAGAACTGTCTAGAGCCTTGGGCTTATGTCTTTTCCAATTTCTTTATCTGGCAATTCCAGAGACTGAATCCAGGAATTGTACAAATAACACACTCTACATTACTGAAGGTAAATAGGTACCACTGAGGCGGGAAGGTAAAAGTGCTTCCATGTGCTCTGGCTTCCTTCATGGTGTTCCATTGAGCCAGAAGATTAAAAGCAAGATGAGTGCCACACCCCATAGTCAATTTGACTGGACTTAAACGTCCAGGGGTCCTTTACCTTTTCCTTTACCTACACTACTGAGCTATGGTCCATCCCTAGAGCTCACTCCAAAGTGCCCCCTTTTTAAAAAGATGGGAACAAATAGAAGCCAGAGGGGGTTACAGTTCTCTCTCTCTCCCCTCCACAATAATGCAGCCCCCTATCACCTATATCCTGTCCTAAGTGTAGCAGTGTTCAATATTAGGGATTATTAGGAAAGCAAACACATTTGGCTTATTGTATACATTTCTAGTCACAACATATTTAAAAAAAAAAACCAGTGCAGACCAAATGGCAACCCAACGCTACCGTGTTTAGGGATTTTATTTTATTTTTAATTTTTAAAAAACTACAGAGATACAGGATACAATGGTACCTCCGGTTGCGGACAGGATCCGTTCCAGAAGTCCAGTCAGATCCCAAGGTTTCCACAACCTGAGGACCGCTTCTGCGCATGCGTGCGCGGTGAAACCCGGTAAAATACCTCCGGGTTTGCCGCGTACACATCCTGAAGTTTACGTAACCAGAGGGTTACGTAAACGGAGGTACGACTGTACAGATATATAAAACTATTTGTGGTGTGGGCACAAATATGTTTCTCCCCCTCTCTGGGGGGTCATCCAATGAAAATGATTGGCAGAATATTCAGAATGGACTCAAGAACACACACAGACAACCCATAATTCACTTACAAAATTTGTTGCCACAAAGAAAATATGTCCCTGAGCCACAGTTGTTGGGACAACACTGGGAGATGTGCTGAAAGTGGAGCAATCACACAATGCCAGTTCATTCAGTACACAACTTAGATGAGACTGTTCTCATTCACATTCTCAACACACCACCCTCACTGTGTCAAGTAGAGCTCTCTCTCTCTCTCTCTCTCTCTCTCTCTCTCTCTCTCTCATCATCTTCTTCCCTTTCGACAGGGCTCTGGCTGAAATATCCCCACAATTCTTCTTGGCATGATGTCAGCGACCTGTCCAATGAGAGATTCTCGTCTCTGGCACTCTGATTAAGGATCAGCTGTTTTGTTCTTCACGAACACAGAATTAGGAGACGCAGGGTTAAATTAAAAGATGTGGGAGCTGAGCTCTTTGTTCTCTCCCCTCCAGTTTATGCCTGCTCCCTTAGTTCAAACAGACAGCTCACAAGGCTTCAAGCAGCATTTTAATTAAGCCCAGCTGGCTCTCTTGCTGCTATTATTGCAGATTTTGTTTCAAAAATAAGGTATCCGTTACAATGATTTGTCCCCTACTCAGACATATTTGCTTTCTTTTCAATCTGGACTGTTTACATTTTGCTTTGTAGGCTGTGACCTGGTCCCAAAACACAACCAAAAACTGAAGAAACAGAAAGCTCTCTCATCAAATCAGTGACTGATGCAAGAAACTGGTCCTGTGTTTCCCAAGACTCTGCTAGTCACACACAGTAAATAATAGTAAATTCCTGGGCACGCTACAGCATTATTATCACATGGTCTGATCCCTAAAGTCATTTGCACAAGCAACACTTAAAAATATTTTTTTAAATGGCCATCAATTTAACAAAAAGGCCATGTGCACTCACTCCCCTCCCCCCGCCTGGTCCTCTTTTCTAAAAAGAAAAAGAAAATATTGCCTGTCTCTAGCCTTAAAAGGTACTTTCACAGTGTCTATCACTTATCTATACATACATACATACATACACACACACACACACACACACACACACACACACCCCTATATCTGTATCTATAAATCTGGGTATCTGCAGCAGCTTGCTGGTTGCTAAATAAATCCTTGCTTGCTCCTTCCAAAAACAGCAGCACGAATAAAGGGATGCAGAGTTGGAGACCCCATTGACTGTAGAGCGTTACCATGCAACAACAACAACAGAAACATTGCCCTCACAAATGGCTGTGCATTTCTTCTTAGTAACTTGGATGAACCCCAAGGCCTCAAAGTGATGTGACTGCATCTCTGCAGTACTTGAGAAAGACCAAAGGATGCAAGTTCTCATCCTCCAATCTAGGTTTTACTATGAATGCTCTGATCTTGAGAGCTCATCCTCCATTGTATGCACTGTAGGAGGCATTTGCTACAGACTTCCTCCCTTGTGCAGCTAGTCTATTAAACTACCGGCAATTGGCCATACCATTAAGAGAGCATTGTTCTAAGTGGAACATTGCCAAGAAGAAAGACTGTTGTTCTTAGCTGACCTTTTTAATGCGATGGGAGCCAAGGCTGGCTCTATTGTTGATTTTCCTCTTGTGTTTCGCCTTCAAAGAGCAATGCTTTAAAGTCAGGGGTCAGGGAGAGCATCACCAAATGATAACAGTTTATATACATGTATGATGCAGGTTAGGAGCCCACCAGAATTTAGAAATACTCACATCACTGGATATTTATTTCTACCAAGTTAACTTTGACCTGAACTCCCCAAAAAGGGGTAGATCACTGCCAGTTTTTGTATGAGTAGATTGCAGTCTCTTGGAAGTTGGCCGTCCCTGACTTAAGTCATAGTGCCATCATGGCTGCAGGAATAAAATGGGTCTTCCTTTTACTAACCTGATGGTAAACACATTTAAACACATTTATTTACACCATTTTGTTGTAAAAAAGGATTCGTATTTCTCTCTACATAGTAAGAATGTAGTGCCTCATCACAATCCTGGATTTGCATGAAGTCAGGACAGTAAAAAGGAGCACAAGAGAAGGCTGGTTTCACAAGAGCAGTTGCCATGGTATAGGAACAAGAGGGAAGGGACACTGAAATGGGGTAAGTGATGGTTTAAAACAACAGCAGAAGTTTGAGTAAAGCAGAGATGGAAAGGACTGGGAGGAAAATGGAGATGACGGCCACACGGATGTTACTAGCCCGGAGATAGAAAGATGACAAAGTCCCTACCAGAGAAGAATGGCAAACTGGGAAGGCCTAGCCAGATGGGTGGTGTATAAGTAATAAAATATAATAATAATAATAATAATAATAATAATAATAATAATAATAATAATAATAATAATACTATGCCAAAATGGCAAAACTGACTGGAAAGCTCAGGAACCAAAAATACCCAAACTTTTATAAAGAATGGGAAAAATTTATAACTTATCTGGGAGACCACTGTAAGCAGATGAAAACATTAGCAGGATTACAACAACACTTGTAATGTTGCAAATATTATGGACAAAATGGAGTGACATAAAATCTGGATTACTGAATAATATGCAGTTGAATGGGTTGACAATAGGACCCATGGAGGGGAACGTGGTAAGTCCAGAGATTCGGATGACTCTCTAAATATGGATATGCATTTTGTATTGTTACAATTTTATACTTGTAAAACCAAATAAAAATTATCAGTTAAAAAAAAAAGGACAGAGGAAAATGGTGGGTAAGTGCTATGGAATATTTGAGTGCTTTGCATCCTTCTCTCACACATAAGGCAGCCGGGGAACGGAAGCAGGAGAAGCTTGGGTAAAGTGAGAAGGGAAAGACACTGAAAGCGAAAAAAGTGGCTGTTTTGAACAAGGCAGAAGTTTGAGTGAAGCAGGGGTAGAGAGGCACTGAGAGGAAAGTGGCAGCTGTAAGAAACAGCAGAGGTTGAGTAAAGCTGAAAGTTCAGATCATATCGAGCTGATAATGTTGTTTCCTCTCCAACATTCACATTATAATCTGTGGTGCAGAGACAATAAAGCTGATGGTACAATTCTCAACAGTTCCCTTCTTTTCCTCTCTCCTCTCCTTTTTCAGTCTTGTGTAAATCATGCCCATACCCATATTACACATTACTGTACATTACATTACATTACATGCATTCACATTACATTGCGTGTACAAGTTTTACCCTCAAGAAAGGAATCAGCCAGGTAAGCAATTGAATCAGCATTGAACCAGCAACTGACCCTGCTCTAAATGTCAGAGCTCAGCCTTGGAACATCTGAAATGATGGGAAAGTGCTCCTGTACAAGGCATCTTAAACCCAGGCACCTCTCACTTTTTAAATAAAACATCTCATAACACTCCAATCACATAACAAATACTCCAATCTCACAACAAGTTTCTTCACCCCACCCCCAAATTATGAATTCCGCCTCCCAGATTTAGAAAGTCTCCAGATTGCCACTATTTTTCAGGAGGGATTCATACAGATACAAAGGGTTGCACAATTTAAGTGCATTAAAGTACTCCAGTGGCCTACCACAACATATCCACTTAAAAAAAAAAAAAAGCAACCCAGCCAGATGTGTGAAGTATAAATAATAGTGGTGGTGGTGAAAGTGTTATGAAAGTGACAAGGAAATGCACTGTGGGGTGTGTGGATGATTAATGGGAACCCGTTTAAATGCCCTGTAAACAAATCAGGACAAATGCGGAATGAATGGCCACTGGAGTATGATCACCCTGTAAACAAAACAGAACGAATGCTCAATTAAGACCAGCCATTGTACAACCAGTGTGTAAGCTTTGTGCAAGCAAATCAGCAATTGATGCTGAATAAACAGGTCATCTGGAGGAGCCCTTCAAATAATATAATAATAATCTCATTTTATTTTGGGTTTGTTTTTTCTTACAACAACAACAACAACGCCCCTGGTGAAATAAAATAAAACAAGACAGTGACTTCATTTTTTGTATGTACATAATCTCTAGTCTCTCTCTCCTCATTAGGGGAATGCTTTAGCAATCTTCTCCATCTCTTTCGTAAAGTATTATTTACGTCTAGCGTACCTAAAAAGTTAGTGGGGCTTCCTGCTCTCTGTGATTAAAAAAAAGGAAACCTGAAACCCTGATGAGATTTTGAGTAAGCTGTTTGTGCAACATTTTGATGTCCTCTGCCTTCCTAGTAGGCTATCAGCCTTTCCTGCTGCTATGCATAGAGCCCTGCCAGGATACACTGAAATTAACCCCAGGAGCTGCCAGTCAAGGGCTTCTCACTTATGACAGGAAAGACCTCCGTGAGCAGATTTCACATTTATGATGAGACAGAATGCAGCATATTTAGAATACTCTCTGAATCTTCCTAAACTACAGATCCTACAGATGCCCACTTAGGAACGGCTTGCAGTAAAAACTAGCAAAATGCACAAGGCAAGTAGGCCAAGGAGCCTATTATAATTTAAATAACAAAATACAAGAAGAAACTGAGCATAATATAAGGTTGTAGGAGCTGCCCTAAAAGCTGCTCCAGAAGCTGAAGCACGAGCCTGTCATGCTCATCTTATCGTGATCTTAAAGCAGTTGCATTGGCTGTTAGTAAACTAACACACATGGTTTTAGTCTTGTCCTATAAAGTCCTAAACAACCTGAGAACAGAATACCTGAAAAAGTATCTTTTCCCTTACTGCCCCCCCCCCATGATTGCTACAATCAGCTGATAAGGCTCTCCTGTACTGCTGTCTGTGGAAGTGTGATTGACATCAACCAAGCAGAAGGGCCTTTTCTGTGGTGGCTCCCTTGTTGAGGAAACATCTCCCCTCAGAGCTTAAGCAACTGCCCACAATGATGATGCTTATGCACCTTCTAAACACACCTCTGTCCTTCCAAGCAAAGTCACCATACTTTTAAACTCTTCCCTGAATTCCAAGGGCCTTTTAGCTGTTGTTATTTTAGTGTTAGATATGTATTTTAAAATTGAGGTACACTACCTCATGATTAATGTGTGAGGCGGTACAGAAATGTTTTCATAAATAAGCAGCAAAAAAAAAAAACCCAACCCCAAATAAGGGTAGTCCAAATGACAGCTTATGCCCACAAGAGACACAAACAGCAACCTGCTTACTACAGGTCATTCCCCTTTGTACCATAACTGCTGCACTGTCTCTGCACAGACAAGAATATAAAATGATGTCACATAATTATGAATATTCATTTGGAATTCACCCTGACTGTTGTGCTGCCAACTCCTAAGAGAGATGGGAAAGAATTTGTGGTAGAGGCTCATGAGATCACGATCAAGGATTAAAGACAAAGCTTTGGGAGGGTAAAGGGGTGGAGCTCATGGTACAAACATGATGCTCATCTAAGGCAGGGGGCAGCCAATGTGGCACCTTCCAGGAGTTACTGGATTATAGCTCCAAACATCCCTGACCACTAGCGAACAGTGGTGGGCTGATGAAAGTTGTAGGCCACACCACCTTGAAGGCATGTTGGGTATCGCTCATCTGAGGTGCATGGCTATTCCATATGCTTTCAAAGTCCCCTGCTACCATGCAATAGGTAAAGGTAAAGGTACCCCTGCCCGTACGGGCCAGTCGTGTCCGACTCTAGGGTTGTGCGCCCATCTCACTTAAGAGGCCGGGGGCCAGCGCTGACCGGAGACACTTCCGGGTCACGTGGCCAGCGTGATGAAGCTGCTCCGGCGAGCCAGCACCAGCGCAGCACACGGAAACGCCGTTCACCTTCCCGCTATAAAGTGGTACCTATTTATCTACTTGCACTTACTTAGGGGTGCTTTCGAACTGCTAGGTGGGCAGGAGCTAGGACCGAACGACGGGAGGGATTCGAACCGCCCACCATACGATCGGCAAGTCCTAGGCACTGAGGTTTTACCCACAGCGCCACCCGCGCCACCATGCAATAGGGCCTAGTAATATTGGTTGGGCATGTAGAAAATAAAAAGCTATCCCTTGCAATCTTATTGGACTACAGTGGTACCTTGGGTTATGTACTTAATTTGTTCCGGAGGTCCATACTTAACCTGAAACTGTTCTTAACCTGAAGCACCACTTTAGCTAATGGGGGCTCCTGCCGCCGCCACGCCGCTGCTGCGCGATTTCTGTTCTCATCCTGAAGCAAAGTTCTTAACCTGAAGTACTATTTCTGGGTTAGCGGAGTCTGTAACCTGAAGCATATGTAACCTGAAGTGTATGTAACCTGAGGTACCACCGTATAACATTTCCTCAGCATCAAAGCTTATACTTCCAAGGCGGAAAAGGCCTGCAGGGCAGGGATCAGGTCTTCTAGGGCTCACAACCAATAATAATATGCAGAACTATCTAAGCTCCACGGCATCCATCAAGCTTCACAACTATATTCTTAGCGTGCTTCTATTTAAACTAATGTACTGGCTCTGGTCAGAGCTAAGATCCTGCCTTACAATCTTGTCAGCACAGATCTAGCTGAGATTCCTGCATTGCAGGGGGTTGGACTAGATGACCCTTGGGTTCCTTCCAACTCGTACGATTCTGTTATCCATTTCAACTTATATCCTCAGAGAGCAAAAGTTAAGTTGCCATCTCTGGTCCTCTTTTTCTATGCTTACAAATGCTTTAAAATAGAACTTTATTGAACATGAAGCAGCAGAGATCTCAAAAGTTCTGCAGTGCATAACCAGCCTATTTTGAAGAGCTGGGAGCCTCTCAAATGGAATCTTATTTCTGAACAGGGCCAGATGGATTTCTATATAAAAATAATGTGTCTCCCCCCCCCCCCCATCATCCTGTTTCCCCAGAGGACATGTGGATTGAGTCAATGGAATGTTACCATGACAACATGCTGCATGATTTTAGGTATTAGGCCATTGTGCCAAGATAAACAACGTAGTCAAGAACTGTAGCTCTAATTCTACTTTGATAATGAACACTAAGCCTCAAAATTCACATGGAAGTTTTTATACCAGCTGGGCTAAAATAATGGCTTTTACAACCTTAATCATGACCTTAAAACCCCTTCTTAAGTGGCGTGTTTGAACCAGCAGCTTTCTTTCCATTTGCTCTTACGTCACCCCGCAGTAAATTCCTAAGTTGCTCTTCTGCGAATTGCAGTCTACTCCACAAAGAGAAGCCTAGGGGACTCCTTGTGAGTAAATGCCTTCCAAGACAAGTTGACATGCTGGCATTAACAGCTGCATGCACAGCAAAAACTCAACATGTTTTCCTCAACATCAAAATATAGTAGCTTGCATGGGCATAGCCAGGATTTTTGTTGGGAAGGGCAGGCCTTGGGGGGGCGGCACAAAACCTCAGTTAGCTATGTATTTGGATTGATTATGATTGATTTAGGGGGGGGCAGCTGATAGCAGGGGCAGCAAACAGTGGTGAGATAATAATGTGCTGGGTGGTTTGCCCTGCACCCCCTAAACTAGCCAGCTGCACTGAGGTGGTCTAAGATTCTGCCCCATTACCAGTGTTTAAGTAAAATTATGTTTCCAGTCTGGTCACCTTCTGTACATTGGAACAGAAGAGGGACACTATCTTGCCTTTTGCCTCAGGCAGCAAAATGTATTGGGTCATGAAATACTCCCTGCCACCCTGCATGCCCTATCACCATTCCCCTGTCAGGGACCCAGGTAAGCCCTGCCCCACATCACGAAACGCAGTGTACACACACCATTTGAATGGCAATGCCCATCAACTTTGTGGAGGCCTGGCCCCCTCAAATATTTTATGGGGCGCGGGCAAAGGGCCCTTGATCCTTAGGAGTTGGCTCCTATATCCCCCAATGCAAGTCTGTACCCAGACTAAACAATGCTGAATCATAGCCAGGATTTCCCTCATAACCAGAGTTTGAAACCAGGATTTGAAGATAGTTATGTAAACCCTGGTCATAATGAATCGATCACATAATGAATAGATCACAAACAATTAAAACCAAAATAGGAGGGCAAAATTCATAAAAGGAATATATGAATCTATGGCATGTTTCTGACCTCCTAACTGAGGGATGGAGTCACTGTTGTTTATGAGCGTCATCTTTTGACAGTGATTAGTATTAATAATAAAATTATTCTTAGAGTTGCATACTTAATCTGAGATTTCGGTAACACAGCGCTTTAAAAAAAATGTATATAAATATATTTTGCTAGACCCTTTTCATGAAACTCAGTAAAAGGTATCTGATAAAAGAAAGTACATTGTGTTATGAATTTCTATATTAAGTGCCTGTGTATTATTTTTAGTCATATAGCATATCACTTTCAGGTTCCCGTAAAGAAAAGCAGAGATGTTTTGAATGCTTTATGTAATCTAATAACCAATTTGTAAATAAATCCTTCTTGCAACTACTGACTTCACATTTTCTTTATGATGCAACCTTCTGTCTGTTTACAACTTCAGGTTAGCAGGCAGCCTAAAGTTTAAAACAGAGGTTATTGAATAATTCAGTCTTAGTAAATTTCAATGCATGTTGACCTGATCTGCATGCATCTTCTAATCTAGACTATTGTTATTATTATTAATACTACATAATTATTTATTTATTCAGACCTCATCTTTTTCCCTGATGGAACTCAAGGCGGCTTACAGATAAAAACCAACAAAAAATCATTAAAATACAATTAAACATTAATAGAATTAAAGCTATGTACATATAGAAAATTAGTTGAAAACATACCAATAATTACAATAAAAGCAGCACAAAGAAAAAAGCATGGATCAGGAAATATTTATTCATCCTTCCCAAATGTTTCAAAGATCAAGACCACATATCTAAATATGTTTTTAAAGGCATCTTTTAAAAGGAAGTATGTTTAGAAGAGTATATCTGGAAAAAAAGGATGCATTTAAAATGTTATACTCATGAGTTTTCACACAGATTTTAAAACAAACATTGCAGATTAATTGTGGAAATGGCACGGAAAGGACTTGTGGGTAAAAGAATGCAATAATTACCCAGACTGAAAATAAGACTATTTTTTCTTATTTATCTTTTCAGCTACTAGTAGTCCTTATACCAGTTCTATCCACAAGCAGTTCAGAGTGGCATACCTGGGGATTTTCCACATTTTATCTGCGCAAAATCTTGTGAGATAGGGAGGGAGAGATTTGGCTAAGATCAGTCAGCGAGCTATGCGGCTGAGCAGGATTTTGAACACAGGTCTCTGTGGCAGACTCCAACATTTTAACCACTACACCACAACTATGCCTGGACAACAGTGTGTAACATAAAAATGTGACCTTTTCTTGATCTGTAGATAGAATATACGTGTAAGTACAATAGCGATATCAATCACACACACTTCCTTAACATTACAGACCACCTACCTTGACACCAATAATGGCCTTGCGGTGATAAAAACAGCAGAGAGATGCTATGAGCGTTTGGAGAACATTGGAATCTTTCGGCATTTTCAGATCTTTTGTCCCGCAGACCAACAACCTCCCTTGGCACACAAGAGGAATGGTCCCTCCCAGCTACTTCCAAGAGCTCCCACTGAGTTTAGCTCCTGCTTTGCTGGGTCTTCTACACTCCCCCCCCCCCTCCCCAACCTCATATTTTAATCCCAGGCCGTTTCCTCAGTGAAAGCTGATCCTGTCATCTAAGAAGGTCATCTCCCGCTTGCTTCCAGCAATGGATCAGAATCATCATGGGACTTCATTCAGCTTGCCAATGAAGTCCTAACTCTCAAAGAGAGGGAGAGGAGGGAGCGAATCTCTGTTTGGGAATCCCCCAGATTACAAACCACAAATCCCCAACCCAGCAAAAAAATCATCACCTTGTTCTTCAGCGCGTAATAGATTGAGTCATTGGGCCCAGAAAGGTTTCCAAGTCCAGTTATACCTCTGCAGCCACATACTAAAAAGCAATGCCCATGCTTGCATCAGTAACATTGCTACGTACATGACTGATAAGCAGGGTTCGGGGGTGGGGGGAGAACAGTTGGTTGCCTAGGGGGTTGCATGTCTCTGTTACTCATCATCTACAAGGTTACATCCTAGCGCACAGGTAACCAAGGAAAAAAAGTCGAGACTGTTTGTCTTGAAATAGGAAGCTGCTGACAACCTGTCATGCAACAACAGAGTGCAGCCAGTAGCATCATCACAGCAGCTGCTAGCGTCATAGAAGCAAACGCAGCCTTCCTCTATTTAATTAGAAGATAAGTCGGTCAGATCTGGTGCACACAATTATGCAGCCTTCTGGAAAGCAGCACTTACTACAGCTCTCTGGGCAGCCTTTGGGTAGGAGGCAACTGAAAAACCACGGGATTGCTGCCATTGATTTCAATTGAAACAGGAGATTTCAGCTTCTGGAGTGGGTGGGGGCAAGTTCCTTTGAAAACACAAGTTAAGCCAAACTTTGTCACTGGCAGACCAGAAATAAAGGTCAGTCTATACCCTATGGTTCTGGACAGAAAAAGCTCAACACAAATAAGGATTATGCAAGGCACCATGCACTTTAAAAACATATCCCTTTCAATGCTTTCCTTTAATTATAGGTTGCATTGCAGAATCCAGACCACACTGCGCCGTGAGCAGAAAGTGGAAGGCCTGTAGAAAGGAACTTGCAGAGTAAAGGGTCCCAAATGTGTCAAGTTAGTGATCCATGTGACAGCGTTGTTTTTAAATGTGGTGGGAACATTCCAACTTGTGATTTCTAACCAAACATCTGAAACAGAGTACAGGCCAGAAAATATTTCTTTGAACATGAAAGTTCCACAATGTAGGCAATATGAAAGAAGTCATCTCCCCCCTCCCACTTGACATTATAAAAAGTTACTGGAATTCTCCACCACAATATGTTTATTATGTGGCAAGCATTTAAATAGTTTCAAGTACATGACCAGCCATATATAGTTTTGAAAACATCCAAATGTTTAATTTTAGGTGTTTAATTTTAGAAGGAACCAGAAATCCATTGCCAAACAGATGCATAACTTGTCCATAATGTGTTCACAGAGCAGCCAGACAGGGGATGGATTATGGGAACAGCTCTCTTCCTAACAGCCTTGTTCTATAGTTTCAGTAAAGAATATTTTTTTCCTGTTGTTCTGACTGTATCTGATGGAAATTCTAAGTGCAGACAGGGTAGAAGAGCTTTGCTGGATTAACTAACCCAGGCTTCCTCAAACTCAGCCCTCCAGGTGTTTTTGCCTACAACTCCCATGATCCCTAGCTAGCAGGACCAGTGGTGAGGGATTATGGGAACTGTAGTCTCAAAACATCTGGCTGAGTTTGAGGAAGCCTGAACTAATCCAAAATAAGAAATACTGCAACGAAACTGAGACGATCTAGTTGGATAGTGATTTATTATAATCCCTAAACCTGTTGTGTCAGCAAACAGATGCTCAGGAAAGCAGATTTTGATTATAGGCCTACTGTTGATGTAATAAAAGTTTTGCTGATGCTTGCAGGGACATTTCTTTGCAAGTATAGGAAACACACATCTTTTTTTGGTATTTTCATATTCCATCAATGCTCAGCTCAAAAGAGTCCTGCAATAGCTTACAAAACAAAAAGTGTTTTTCAGAACAGCTAAAAATGACAGTAATTCAATAGGATGTTCACTTAGGCATTGTAAAAAAAAGAAAGAAAGACGTCACAGATTTGCATAAATGTACACCTCTTAAGTTATATGGACAGATGCAAAATTAAAAATAACTGTTTTAATTTAAACAGAAATACAATGCATCTCACCATTGTGGAAAAGACTATGACCTTATATAGAGATCTCAGGAGCTTGTTTTTTGGGAAACCTTTTGTGAGCAAGACCTGGTTGGACCCTCACTCATCCCAATTGTGATCTTTCGGCAGGCCACAATAAAGCTGTTACAAACAAGGTGGCCATTTTTTTCAATAGCAGCTCAAAAAAAAATCACTATAATTTCCTAAAGACTTCTGCTGTGAACAGCAAACAGGACCACTCACAATAGTATGCTTGATGTTCTTGTTAATCTCAGTTTGTATTGATAATTATTAGGGTCATATATTATGCGTGCTATTTTCTGTCCTTGTTTCTCTGGTGTTTCTCTTAGCTGGAGTCCTAATCTGCAACTAATTTGTGATGGTTGGTATCTGTACTATTCCTCTGTTTTGTAATTGTCATTGTGACAAACGTAAATAAAATCGATCAATTCTATTCTACTCAGTTGGCTCTCCAAATACAGGCCCATTTTTATGGTTTTTTATCTTTAAAACTGACTTGGACCAGGACAACCTTTCAAATAGGACTGTCCTCTGCAAAGCTGAACACATGACCATTCTACATCTCAACTGTTTCCACTTAGTGCCTACTTTATTGATCCAATTTCACACAAAATGGATTGGGCTTCTGCATCAGACGAAATCCACTGAGGGCATTTTGCGCACAACACTGAAAGTGTATCTCTGCATTTCCTGTCCCTTTAATGTGAATGTAGAACCAACCTAGGATAAGTCACTTTGTATTCGATTTAAAAGTAGCTCTCCTGCTTTTTATCCCATGGGAACCATATACACAGATGGGAACAAATTGCCAGGGAGGTTCAAAGGTCAATTTTAAGGTCATGAGCAAAATAACAAAGCAGCAGTTGTCATATATTCCCTAAGCCTACTAATTGTGATGATATAGCTAGTTACTGAGATTCGTCTGGCAAGCAGTTGGTGTAGGAGGTTTGTTGTCTCTTCACATAAAAATAAACTGAAAGTGTATTGCATGAAAGTACAGCATCAGATCTACCCAACAGAAAAGCTCTAGTCAGCACTCAGTTATAATCTGCCAGAATACGGATGTAACAGTTAGAGGAAAGCATCTGTTCGTAGATTCAAGCTCAAAGTGGGTGAACACTAGAAACTATTCTAACAACACACCTCATATTAATGTGACCATTCAGAATTAAAACAGCACTTACATAGCTGCAAAAATCAAGCTACTTATTTTAAATACAGTGGATGCTAGGGTTGCAAACGTGATCCATGCAGAATGCACGTTCGCAACCCGCAGCTTTCGCAACCCGCGTCTGCGCACACGCAGGTTGCAATTCAGCGCTTCTGCGCATGCACAAAGCACAATTTAGCGCTTCTGCGCATGTACGACCGCCGAAACCTGGAAGTAACCCATTCCGGTACTTCCAGGTTTTGGCAGTCCGTAACCTGAAGCGGCTGTAACCTGAGGTATGACTGTACAGTCAAAGCCAAGTGACTGGCATGTAAAGTAAGTCAGAAGATGAACACAAAGGACTTCTAAATCTCACTGGTTTCAAATTTAAAAACATGCTTCCACCGAGATCTACTTCAGCAAAATCTAAATTGCATCTTGGCAGGTTGGAAGCCAGCAATATGCTATTCCATCCATGTATGCATGCACTAACATAGTCTTTTGCACGTGCCCTGTTTTTGTAGCATTCACATGGCATTTCTGCACATTACATAAACGATATGACTCCACCACTGAAGTCTTGCACCACTCCTCTAAAGAACTGCTGCCACTGCTTATAGGTCAGCAGAAAACAAAGCTTTCCACAGTGAAGCTCAACACAGACAGCAGTTTTTAAGTGACTTAATGGTGGTATGAGAAGCTTTTCTGCTCATAGTGCACTGTACATGAATATTCTTCTGTCCCACTGCTACCAAATAGAAGGTTCCTGGTGCAAATGGATGCCGCTTCCAGCTCGCGACATGTCGAGTTGCCAATTTCCACTGGTTGCCCTCCCAACTCTCCCCACCTTGTGGAACAACACAACACCACACACACTCTGCAACATACTGCTCAATTAGTGTCCTCTGACTTTGGAAGGACTCGCATCACAAACTGGTCAACTTATGTCTATCTGCAGCCTTTCACAGGATCAAATCATCATTTTCTCTAGCTCAATCCTGTTTGCTCTGACTAGCAGTATCTCCCACCCTTGTTCATTGGATCATTTAAATGGAGATGCCAAGGATTTAACTAGGAACCTTGAAGATGCAAAGCATGAGTTTCATCTTTGAGCCTCAGCCATTTCCAAAATAGTGACAGCCCAGAAAAATATTTTTAGTTAGAGACCATGGCTCAGCTGTAAGAAACATCCTTTGCATGCAGGAGGTCCTAAATTAAATCAATGGCATCTCCAGTTAAAAGGATCTGGTTAGTACGTTGTGGGAAATACCTTCTGAAACAGGGCCAGGAGGCCGAATCTAGAACTGGCTGACCCTTCACAGGCCATTCTGACAGGAGGGCGGGGTAGCTTACCTATCAATTACCTGACATTGTATGACACCAGATGAGTCAAAGTTCAAGCCCTGGGTGCAGGCAAAGCCTTATCTCTGCTAAGATGGAGATCAGCCTCTTCATGCTCTTTGAGAGTAAAAGGCAGCAGTACAGGTTTGTCTCTGCCCCAAATGGCCATATGGATCAAATTCAGAGACCTGGAAGGCATGGTTAGGCACATGGGCTGCAGGTTCCCCACTACTGCTGCAGAACCATTTCCATCTCCGATAAGCAACACTGGGCTAGATAAATAAATGGTACAAGGACAATCCCTAAATTCTAAGCTATATATATCTTTGTGTCATAAGGTCGCAAAGGAAGTTTGCATTCCCAAGAAGGCAACTGCAACTACAGCTATTGTTTTCTATTAAAGGACAAGAAACAAATGGGAAGCAATTGTTCTTCTATGAAATAGGGTGAATATAATCTGGACAATACATGTAAAAATGTATTGACAAAGCTTATTTTATGCATGCTACTGCTAACTAAATGGCCCTGCTGCATGGAGGAACACAATGCACCTCTTTTGTGTTAAGAGTCTGAATCTAGTATCCACATGGCAAGAAATTACACTCTGGCACCCCCCTATGGATAACAATAATATGTTGGGAGAGTTTGTTTCAAAAACGAAACACTGCAGTGCAGCTCCTTTATTTTCCTTCTTTTGAGGAGCTGAGAAACTTGCCAAGGTTGAATCTCCAGCAAAATGGTTTTGAGTAAGGTGCAAAAATGCCTCATTCTACTTTCAGAACTTTTTAGTAACTAGGGTGCCCCAAATGTCAGCTTTCTTAATTGCCTAGAAATACCTTTGCCACTTAGGAGTGCAGTTTTTATCTCTCTTCCTTTCCTAGGTTTCTTATCCACTACTTCTTGGGCATCTGCACTAATTGAAGGATATGCAGGTCTGTGAACCTGTGTCTATTTAAAAACCAACCAACCTGTATTGAGAGAGAACTGACTAAACATAATGTGATAGTCTTGAACCAACGAACCGTATACATACTAAATTTTGGAGTTCTAACCCATATCAGATGTACAGTTTAAATAACCCTGTGAGCTAGTCAGGGCAATCAATTACTGAGGCCCAAGAGTTGTGGTTCTCAAGGATTTGGTAGGAGAAGATAGAAAGTGAAACGGGAAGATTCAATGACAATCAAATAAATATTTAAACATTTCAGTATTAGTATTATCAGTATGGGCTGGATAACAATTATTGTTAAAGCAGTTATTTTATAATTATCCTTTTCCAGAGAATCTGTCCAAGTCCAAAGTGAAGTTTAAGCAGAGTATCTCACATTTTAATACCAGATAACTTGTTTTCTCTTTTGTATCAATGGGGGGGGGAGAGACATCATTCTACTTGTCACACTAGAGGGCAGTGTATTACCACAAGGAACATTGCGTAAGTGGATCTAGAACAGCTAAACCACAGCGATTTATGTTCAACCATTTCAGTATACCGGTAAGTCACCTGTCAATTACGGCCTTGGTCTGCCATTTTCACAAGTTTAAATAAGACTGAGCAGTTAAATTGAAAATTAAAACACACACACACACACACTTGAACGTTTGTGTGTATATACATATCCCTTTTTAGATTAATAGGGGACTGAGGGGCAGATGGGGCTCATCAACTTGGGAAGGTAGCCCCATCTAGGAGAAGGAAAATTCTGATTCTAAACTTCTGCTGCCTTGTGGCTATACTTATTTGTGAGACTTTGGGAGTAAACCCTGAGGAAAAACCTGAACCCACTGCCTTGTGGGACATCTTTGGGAGAAGAAAAGGCTAAGGAGTAAACCCTACACAAACTTGGAGTGCTGTCCCTAAGACAGTTGGATGGTGCCTTGCATGCCGCCTCCTAGCAACTCCTGCAGCCAAGCTGGTGCCAAACATTTTGCTTTTCTTTTCTTTGGACCACATCAAGACCGGGGGGGGGGGGGGCGGTCTTGTCATCTGGGCAGCCCAGGACCTTTATACACACTCCGTCCAGGCTTGCACCCTAGACGAGTGGGATGGACAACCATAGCAGTGCTTAAGGCTACCAGCATCACAAGGAAAGGGCAGGTAGTAGCAGAAGCATTGTCATGCCTGCCTATTAGAGTTGCCACATTCTGAAGACCAAAAAAAGAGGACACATTTGTCAACTTCTACTTTTAACTAGGGATCACTATGACAACTCTCATTTTATATACTCATGCTTGTTTAAAGTTGTTGCCTCCTAGTTTCCATCATCAGTTACCTTCATGCACTTTAAATATGTGTAGGGAATCTAAATGGTGCAACTGTGGATGATGTGCGATTCCAGAACAGGCATGCATCACTCTAAAGCTTGATAAAATGAAATTTGGATAGGATATCCTTATTACAAGAATGTGATGTTCCTATATTTGGTTTTAAAAACAAAACAGTGCTTGGTCATGTTCATGTATTTATGTAATTGGTTATTTCTTTATTTTCTAAGGTCACATCCGCATCACACATTCAAAGCACTCTTATAACACTTTAACAGCCATGGCTTCCTCCAAAAATTCATGGGAACTGAAGTTTGTAAAGGGTGTGAGAACCTTTACAGAGGTACAATTCCCAAACTGCTCTGAGTACTTACTCTAGAAGAGCAAAATATAAACTACAAATAATTTGAAACAGTTAACAAGGTGTTCTCTACTAAATTTTCAAAGCCATTCGTGATTCACATGAAGCACCATTCTTAATAGATTTCATATGACCCTCTTTTAAAATCTAGTAATGCCAAAAAGACGAGCTTCAGAAAAAGCCAACCTTCTGTGTCCAACAGAGAAACTGTATCAGTTTATCTTTTTTGGCACAAACATTAATCTGACATGTGGGTGTGTGACCCACAATGGCAAGAAGATTAGTGCCGGTAACCGGTCACGAGTGCAATCATTGTCCAAAGAACCAGTGAGTTGCAAAAATGTGCTTAGCTTTAATTTGGCAAAAGTAATAAAAGCAATTGCTCTCAGTTCTCTCTTGATTTACCACCCAATAAATGTCACTAGATGAGTACCAATGTTTCCTACAGGGGAGGTCGGCTCTATAAAACACCAGCCTGGGCTGCAAAGCCATGCGGATCAATGTTTCCCAAAGAAAATGCAAGGGCAGAACCAACAATGAGTGGCAGGAACTGGGTGGGTGGGTTACGAGGCTGAGGGTGGGTGGTCAATGGGCATCAGGGACAATTCTTATTTTTATTATTCTTATACAAATTTAGAGACCACTTCACAGCATAAAGCCATCAAAGTTATGTCCACGATAAAAACAAGAGTACACAAGCTCTAAGAACAATAAAATCAGTTCAGCAAACTTCAAAACAATAAAACTTTCCATACAAACTCAAAAACAAAAACAAAACAATGGGTGGCATTCAACGTCAAGCTACTGTGATTATTCCATCTGCCCGAGCGTTTCAGCTAAACAGAATGTGACATACTGAGCAATCCCCACACAGGGCAGAGAAAGGAACCCCCCTGTTCAAGCAGAAGGTCTTGTAGAAGACCTCCATGGTGGGGCTCCTTAGATGAATGCTGCCCAGCTGAACAATTTCATCAGATATTAAACTGATCTTCCATAATGAATGGGTTTCACTTCAACAGGCACCTAAACATCACTGTCTGATTGCAGCTAGTAACTGATTCCAGAGAGCTGGAGCTGCAAACCTAAAAGCTCAGTTTCTAGTATAGGCCAAGTGCACCTATGGAGAATATGGTACTCTCAGCAGCGCCCCATATGAGGAGTGCAGTTGCTGGCCAGAGACAGAGTAGGCAAGGTGGCCTCTTAGATATAATGGTCCCAAGTTGTTTAGGGTTTCAAATGCTAGAAGCAGAAACTTGAACTGCTCCCCATAGCATGTTTGCAGCCAGTGTAGCTCCTCTAGCAGAGGAATGAGTAAACGTAATGTCAATGGAGCACCACAGTCAACACAACCTAGCTTGCTGCATTCTGAACCAGCTGCAGCTTCCAAGTTAAACCGCAGAGAAGTCCCACACAGAGCAACTGCATAATCCAGCCTTGAGAGCACCAATACCAAAATCACAGGGGCCAAGCTATCTCTGTCCAGAATCAATGTGTGAAAGAAAAGCTTAGAACGGAAGGTTCCATCTGAGAAAGAGGGCAAGGCTAACATGTAGTTCTTCTTCAACAAGATACAGAATTCTACGAGTGGGTGTCTTGGGTATTATCACAAGGGACCATATGAACTTCATGATTGGTTCCTCTCTGCACACAGTTGAAAGTGAATTCAGAACTGTATCATGTTGCAAGGGCTTAACACAACTTTTCCAACCTGTGGACAGTAAATTTGCAGTCCTCACTTAAGTCTTTCCTTGGTAGTATCATTGTCCCTGTTTTGCTGCTGGGGGGACATTTTGTGGGACTTTTTAAAATGTTCCTTGCATTGGCACTAGAGATCTTTATATTTCAGAAAAAGAAACCTGCTATGATCACTTTAGTGGGAGCAGATGCTAGATAAAACCAAAGGCCTTTCTAGTCCAGCATCTTTTGTTTCCCAGAGTGGTTAACCAGGTGGCTTCTGGGAATCCTGCACGCAGGAAACAAGGGCAATAGCATTCCCCTGCTTGTAATTCCTCAGCAACTGGTAATTCGAAGAGTTACATCCCTACAGGTGCTCTGAGCGATGCCAGTGGGAAAACTAAGAACATGCCTTCTGACTGTAATCGCTGGGGAAACTGTAATAAATTCCGCAGTTCTATCCCATCAGACAATCCTCCGCCAAGTCATCTATAAAGAGCTATTCTTCAAAGTTTGCGCCCAACATCAGTATTCAACAGGAATATTTCCTTTTAAGGCAGTGATGGGATTCATCCTTCCACCTTCATTTCTCCAGATCCATGCATAGCAGAAACAAACCTTCTTCTATGCAAAACAGATTTTCAGTGCTGACAGTGAGTGAGGAGGGAGGCAATGCCAGAGCGCTTCTGCAAATTTTATTGCAAACGCTCCGGTACTGTTCTCTTCTGCACTCACAGCTGGCACTGTCTTAGCTGCTCTCCCCCACAGAGACAAGGCTTTTAAGCTGCTCATGTGCAGTCTCGGGGAAAGGCAGACGGTGAGGAAATCCTCTAGAAGCCAGTTTGCCTTTCCATATTATTAAAAACGAAACAAAAAACAAAACCTCTAAGGTGCATCTGACTATTGCTATTATTCTGCCTTATTAAAAAGCATTTCTCTTTCATGAGGATATACAGAATTTCTTTCACAGCTCCTTGCAAGCAGCCATCCCAAAGAAGATTGGCCTGTTTTCACTTGGGGAATAAAAGCCCAACTCTAAAAGAGCCATTTAACTGTGACCAGTTTCATCAGAGCTCACAGAACAAAGGAAAAGCCCTCGTCATACGGCCACTTCTCAGTACTGAGACTCCAGCAGATCAGTACATTCGCTTGTTCCCGAGACTGGTTTTTGTATAATTAGCAGCCTCCTTTTTTAATCCACAGAATGACCTAATGCATCAATACTTTAGAGGTTATAAAATGCATTCATTTGCATTCAGCTATTAACGCTAACACATACGACCTAAAGAACCATTAAGAATGCCTCCTCCCCAATAATCTATGCAGCAACAGGAAAAAATGAGTAGGCTAAAAATATCCCTCCTCACATGTCCCTGAGCAACATTAATTCCTTCTGCTTTCACTCTCCACTGCTGTATCCAAGGCAGAACTCTTAATTTACATCCAAAAAGCAAGACTAATAATTTGCTTCGGAGTCACAGAGAAGCGTTTGTCAAACTAGAGGAAAGCACAGATGATGAAAGGTATTGTTCAAAATGAAGACTATAAATAGAGACTATAAATAGAGTTTAAATGGCCATCATAGCTCAGCACTGTTTATTGCATAGACACATGCAGGCTATGATTATTTTCTTAAAAACTGGAGAAACTTTTATCTTCACTCAAATAAGTCTGGCAAGATCACACTTTATCCACTGAAGGCAGATGCCATGACCATTTGCTTAGTAGTAACATCGGACCAGCATTGTCCCGCCAAGATGTGGAAGTGAATCTTACCCATATTTCTGCTGCTGATAAGCAACCTGGAAGTGGGCCAGTAGTGGTGGCAAGATTCCTAGGCATTTGGCAGGACAACACTAGCTTCTAAAGGGGCTTAATCCTATGAAATGCTACTATGTGATCCTATATCAGGTTGGTGGTGAAAAAGCTGCTTGCTACTAGTTGTTTTGACTCTTCTGCCATTTTTCTACCACTAACAGAAAATACTGAAGTATTTCTACTAGCGTATAATCTCCATGCAATCTTAAAACAAATTGCAGAATGTCCCTGTGCCACACAGAATTGTAAAATCGTAAAGTTGGAAGGGATGCTGAGGATCATATAGTCCAAGCCCCTGAGATGCAGGAATATGCAGCTGCCCATACAGGGATCGAACCTGCAACCTTAGAGTTGTCAACACCTGCTATAACCAACTGAGCATGCCACTGCAATCTTTGAGCTGAGTTCATCCTCATCCCTCATTTATGGAAACAGGAACCCTAGTCAGAGAAAACTGAGACACAGAATGTTATTGTTTATACCCCACTCATCTGACTGGGTTGCAATGAGCTGGGACCTAGAGAATCTGTATTACAGGACATCTTCCTATGTTTTGAAATATAAAGACGACTGAGACTGGCCAATGCAAGAGTTGAACTGATGAGAAATTTAATTTTTATAAGTAAAAAACATTGAAAATGATGAAGTTGGGTTCTTAAACTTGCAGTACAAATTTGCAAATATTCCTTTGCTTTGAATTCTTTATTCTCACTCTGCTAGTTATGGGGAAGGGGAAAGCGCTTTTCTAGGCCTGCCCTACAAACACTAGGAATCCTATTCAGGGAAGTTCTCCCCATCCTACTAGCTATTGCCTTCAAACTTCTGAACAGATCTAAGAGCAGGGAAACCTTGCTTTTAATTTTTTAAAAAATAAATAAATTAAAAAGTAAGTTGAGATACAAGTGACAGCACTGTACCTACTCCTAATTTTTGCATACGTATGGTACAGCTATAGCATCCACAGCAGATGCTGCAAAGCTTGCCATGTGCCTCTCCCAAGGTTTATCACTGCAAGAGCTTTTACTCTTCCCGTCACATGCAGAGAATTAGTCCCAAACTGGGTCAAACTAGGAGGAACTATTGCATAGATATCCCATTAGTTACACTTGAGAAGGCTTCAATAGCTAACTTCCAAACTTGGGGTGGGCCTGGTGGGTCAAAGTCTCAGACCCTCTGACCTATAGCTTTAAGCAAATGAATAATTTACCCAGACGTCTGTGAAATCCATTGATTGCACATATGCGACTATAAGCCCGTGCACATCCTCTCACGCCCTTGATGTGTCATGAAGACATCATTCATCCATGCTATGGTTCCTGCTGCAGGAAGCTCTACAGAACATTTTTGGGACACTAGCGGGCTGGAAGGGAACCCATCCCATCTAAATGTATTTGGAATCAGTCCAAACCACATCCTTCAACACCCCTGAACGTAATCTGCCGTGTGTAAAAGACACAAATTGCTGCAGTGAGACTTTTCTGCAACCAAGCAGGACTGTTGTCTAACAGTCTGATCTGTTCATGATTACTTGGAATGAGTGGTGCTTACTCCCAAGTAAGTACACAGAGCTACAGCTGAAGGCCTATTTTTATGACCAGCTTCTTATCGAAGTTGTTTATTTCTATAAAAAGATTACCGGAAAGGAAGAGGTGAGATAACCAACAGACAGCCCAGAATGTGATTTAACTCTGAACTCAAGGAAAACAAGCAGACTTTGTGCTTCAGTTGCAACTGCACTTCTTGTGCAACTTTAACACAAAACGAAGGGAGAATAAAAGTTAGCTACTTAAAAAAAACACCTGAGCACCCTCAGGATCTGACCGTGCTATTGTTTGACTGTCAACACTAATTCCATCCCATTCAGAAAGGGAGTTCAAATAACATATAGAACCTTTTCATCAATATTGGGCTATCTATTTATCTATCTATCTATCTATCTATCTATCTATCTATCTATCTATCTATGAATTACACGCACACGCACACGCACACGCACACGCACACACACACACACACACACACACACAACCTATGAAATTTATATGTAAATGGTGAACATTCCCCTAAAATGAATGGTTTTTAATCTTTTTTTCTGGAGAATACTCATTCTCACACACTTTTTTGGGGTAACTGAAACTGCATTGCAAAATCTGAAGAAGTTTGTGCTCTGGTTTAATAGCTATGTACATATAAAACTGGAACTGAATAATTTAAAATACTGACTGAAATAATTTTCTCCATCCCATGTTTCAGCAACATTCCCTAAGCCAATGTTTGTCTGCTTTCAGAACTCTGTTAATGACCACCACATATATATATATATGAGACAGAGAGACAGAGAGAGAGAGAGCACACAAGCCTATGACTGAGTGTATGCAAAACTAATTCAGAGTTGAAATAAGTTGATGGTCTGTATCTCAAATACACAAATCACGAGAATGACAGAGTGCTTCACGCTCCACTGCCTGGACTGTCCCTTGCTGCCTCCAAACTGGGAATGTTGAACATTTGAACACTTTCCATTATATGAAAATATGCAAACTCTCCCTGCAGTTAGAAAACTAGCACATAATGGAGATGTTTGCTATGAGTGGCAAAAAGCAGGTATCTGCAATCGCTTAAACACATACCCCATGCCAGATGTTTCAATTGGAGAAACATTTAATGTTGTTGCAGCAGCTTTCAAGTATGAGGCAGTAGCTTATCAGCCTGTAAGGCCTAGGACATTTTTTAAAGGCCTTTTACATGATGGCGTCACAATATACGAAAAATGACTCCCTTCTAGAATTGCGCCTTCTAAAATTTTATTTATAGAAATAAAATATATCCCACAGTGGCTTAAAACATAGGCAAGCAATTTGAAACCCTATAAAATATCAAAACTATACACTATTAATGTTCAGCAGAATTAAATCAGTATTTAGATCAATTTCGATATGGGTTCAGTTCTGGCCAGGGTCATTCTGATGGCTGACCTTTACAGAGAGTAGGGCCAAGGGGAATGAGTCCAGTCTTGCTCCTGCTTCTCAATCTTTCTGCAGCTTTCAATATCACTGACCAGAGGTTTTCAACCTTTTTGAGTCCACTGCTCCCTTGACCAACCACATTCTTTCTGTGGGGGAACATGCTCTGAGCCCCAGAAGCCCTTGCCTGTAGAGCCAGCAGCCCCTCACCACTTTTCGAACACCCTCCCTTGCGGAGTGTTCCCTCAGCCTCCTCTCCTCTCTCCTTGGGAGTCCTCCGGGCGGCTACCAACCCAGTCTCTGAGCTGCCCCCACCCCAAAGAGTGGTGCCTCCTCCCTGGCCAGCACCAGAGGCTACTGGGGAGCTTGAAGCCAGGGCTGTGCACACCTTTGGGAGGCAGAGACGCAATAGGGCATCAGAGAAGGAAAGAGGGACAGAGACCAGTGTTGCCTGTGGCAGCCCTGACCGTCATTCAAGGCACCCCAGGGTGCTACAGCTCACTGGTTGAAAACTGCTGCCATTGACCATGGTATCTTCCTGGACTGGCTCTGCGGGAAGGGAATTAGAGCGCTGGGTTACAGTGGCTCCAGTCCTGTCTACCAGGACCAAGTCCAGAAAGCGTTAATAGGAGAGTGCTTTTTGACCCCTGGTCAAAATGCTGTGTGGTGTGGCTGTGAACTATTCAATCCCCAGTGCTATCTAGCTGTGGCACTGGCACTATTACAGATGCCTCATAACACCTGTTTCACACCTGTAAGTCAATCATTTAGTGTGGCAGCATCTACAACGTTGGAACTCCTTGCCTACTGACATCAGGCAGGTGTCTTTCCTGTATTCTTTTTGGTGCCTGCTTAAAATGTTTAGGTTTTGTTTCTTGTTCAAGCAAGCCATTCCAGACATGTAGAAGCTTACGTGTGTTTTTAGCTACTGTTGTTTTTAATCATCTTTTGACTGCTTTCAAATAAACTGTTTTTATCAATAATTTTAATGTTTTATTTTAAATTTTTGTAAAGCCATCAAATGGCATATAAAGCTTGTTTATATAAATATATAAACAAAATGTATTTTTTAAAAAAGTATAAACATAAAAATAAAATGTTCCCTTTTCCTACATAGGTCAGTATTTGACTCTACTCTAAGCGCCCTGTTCCCAATGCAGTTTGTGGCACTAGGGATCAAATTGCAGATGCAAGGCCATGAATACTGGAATATAATCAAAAGAAAATGAAAAAGCCCTTAGTGACAGTGCTGATTAATTACCAAGGTCACAAAGTGACCTTATCTACTTTCTACTTGTTTGATACAAGCACTCTAATTAGCTACCCCTTTTTTCCTTGAGAATCAAATCACCATAATACTGTGGAACAATGAACCAGAGAAGAGATACACTTGCAATTATTGGCATTTACTAATAAGATAATGAATTTTAGCCTTTTTTTTTTTTACAGGGACTTGGAAGTAATTAAATAATATTTCATACCTTTACATATTCCATAGCTGGGTCCATAGCATTCTGATCTCTGCAAAGGAGAAGTACAGCAATGAGTACAAAGGTTTTGTCTGATTTAGAACAAAATCAACATTTTATTTGCTTTTTGGATCAAGTGGCATGAATAATGCAACACACTACACACACAAGTTGAAAGCTTAGGAACTGTAGAGCATCTGTTTATCTGCCATTGTTATAATTCACATACTATGTGCATCATGATCATGTTCATCTTATCGTATTCAAAGGCAGAATTAGAATCAGTTTACACAACCACTTTAAACGATTGTTTACAATTCATGCTCACCTTTTAGAGAGATGATTATATGAGCATGCCATGGCCAGATAGGAAAAAAAATACCGAAGACTGCATCTCTCTCATTTATATCTCTTTAAAAACCAGATGCAAGGAGATGTGAAACTGCTCAAGTAAATGAACCCATACTATCAAAGGCACACATCAGAAAAATACAGAACTGTACTGTGTTGTAATAATAAAGGGAAGCCATCACAAAAGTAGTCTCTCTCACTTTGGGGAAGGGGCGATTTAAGTTGAATATATTGCTTTCAACTTACTGTGTTGACTGTGGGTTTTATGTAAAGCATGGGATGGTATTAGTTCTATTCAAACCAACAGTGAGCTATGCCAAAAGTTACAAATGAGATGTGGACCATAGTCTTAATTCTTCAGAACAACAAGAACTAGAAATTAATTGCATACACAGGCTATCATTTTACTGCATTTTCTACCACACTTTTTATCACATATCTACACTTGGAAGAGCAATAAAATCATTCTTAACACTTGGCAGTGAGATACAGATGATCAAGCTACTTCAAGGATAGGTTGTCCAAAGGATGCTTGGCTTACTACAGTCATCCTGCCAAAAAATAACAAAAGTATTATAACACACCCTTCCAATGGGCAACCCAGTGTGCCGCACCACAACATCTTGTGTTGTGAAAGTTTCATTTGGATGTTCAAATTAATCTATTCTGGAGTAAAAATGAAGAGGGCCAGCTGTGAATGTATTTGTTTGTCTAAGGCGGCAATGTAAGTAAATCCTACTGAAATCTGAGGGCCTTATTTTGCGGTAAACACATTTAGGACAGATTGTGCTGTATGACAAGCATCTTCTCAGAGGACATTTGTTAAGTTGATCTTCTGCTTGTAACTTGATATCCAAGTTCAAAAAAATTTAATGGGCTGCAATTTACTTTCTCTGGAGCCAATTTGATAGGGAATTCTGTTTTCCAGTCTCTGCATTGTTTTAGAAAAGATTATTTTAATCTCTCCAAAATCCAGAAGTCTATAAACTGAGGTCCAGTATTCATGCTCATCTGAGGTAAATGACATGCGCACAGCTTCTGTCCTGGCTGAGATACAAAACTAAGGTAGTAGCAGAGTAAGGTACCAGTTCACAGTAGAAACAAAGATTGGACCAGATTAAATACAAATGTCTCCCATTTGCCCCATGTGTGGGCCCATACTGGGGAGTAAGAGCATGTTTTAGCTCCTGTCCACCAGTGCCGTAGGAAGGGGGGGATGGAGGGGGCAATCCGCCCAGGTGCCTCTCTGGGAGAAGTGACAAGATGGCCCCTGCCTCCCCACAGCTGTAGAGCAGCCAAGGGCGCCCACAGTCCATATGGGCGCCGCTCGTGCAGCATCCATACAGAATGCCACACATGCGCAGTCCGTACAACTTGCACTGCCCCAGGTGCCGGAGAAGGTTCCTCTGTCACTGCTGTCCACCCAGTGCACCTGACCCATTTTTGTTGTTCCTGGATGTCACTGGATTGTATGCAAGTCTTATTCAAGAAAATAAAGAGAACCTGATGGATCAGGCCAATGGCCCATGTAGTCCAGCATCCTGTCCTCACAGTGGCCAGCTGGATACCCCTGGGACCCACAAGCAAAACTTGAGCAGAAGAGAGCTCTCTCCTCCTGCAGAACAGGTACAGTGGTACCTCAGTTTATGAACTTAATCCATTCCGGAAGTCCGTTTTTAAACCAAAACCGTTCTTAAAGCGAGGCACATTTTCCCTAATGAGACCTCCCACAGCCGGTGCCCTTCCACAGTCTGGATTCCATTCTTAGACCGAGGTACAGTTCTCAAACCGGGACACTATTTCCGGTTTTGCGGAGTTTGTAAACCAAATTGTTCTTAAACCGGACTGTTCTTAAACCGAGGTACCACTGTATTCTGAAGCACTGCTGCCTCAAACTTTGGAGCCAGAGCATAACCATCATGATGAACATCCATTGATGGTTTCATGGAGGATAAGGCTATCCTCAAATAAACTCCTTTAAGTTACTAATTTACAGTACCATTTATTGTTGCAATGTTTTAATGAAATGTTTTCTTGTAACAAAGCTCTATTTTGAGCTATCCCCTGACATTTTTCCTTTTGAGAGGAATTCATGCATGTGTGCATCAGAATGGAAGATGGCAGAATCCACAAGGACGTGGTCTACAGGGAGATGGCCTCAGACACCAGGCCCTTTGGCAGACCAACTCTGCGTTACAAAGATGTCTGCAAATGTGACACGAGGGCTGGCTACATCAACCCTGCCATGCGGGAAGCCCTTGAAGATGACCACAGCACCTGGAGATGATCAGTCAGGTTGCGTATCCACAGCAGTGACCAGAGGAGGAATTACCACTGGGAGGAGCGCAGAGAGAAAAAATGCCATGGTGCATCTACACAACTGAATGCCTTCATCAGCCCCAGCTACAAAGAAACATGTCTCTCCCATATCGGTCTCTACAGCCACAGAAGACGCTGTAATCTTCCAACGGTTTGACCCCACAAAGGCACACTCCTCCATTGTCTCTCATGGCAGACAGAGGACAGATAGATGCCTACCTACCTACCTATATAAGCCAGGCTTCCTCAAACTCGGCCCTCCAGATGTTTTTGGCCTACAACTCCCATTATCCCTAGGTAGCAGGACCAGTGGTCAGGGATGATGGGAATTGTAGTCTCAAAACATCTGGAGGGCTGAGTTTGAGGAAGCCTGATAACAAGCTTTTTCATATTGACTTGCCATCTATCGCCCCACCCCACAAACCAAAGACAGCTGGCTACAGGCTTGCGTACGTATGCGAAAACATTCCCAGAGCTGTGCCTCTTAAGGTTATCAGCTACAATCCCCCCCCCCCAATTTATTTCTCTGCAAGCAACATATTAAAGAGACCAATAAAGAAAACAAACCACCACTGTTACAGTCTCTTACCACCAATTCTAATTAGCCATGTTTATGGGGTCACCGGAGATAAATCAACAGGATTACAACTGTGCTCAAACACAGCTGCTCATTGAGACCTTGAGTATCAGTTGCAGTTGAAAGCTTGTTTCGCTGCCTTAATAAGCCATCTTTCATCTGGCATTATAAAAAGTTCCTAGTTAAAAGGGATCTTAACTTTCTGTAAGAACCCACCTACGTCACTACCTCCCTGGGGTATCTTTTGCTGTTTGCTTACAGGCTGCTTTCTACTTGCGTATATGATGAAATCAAGTAAGCTGTGGGGCTCACACAAGTGTAGAGTTTGCACTGTATGTTTGGCTTCCCAGTCATCAGATAAGTCTTATTTCCATGTCAACAAAAGAGCATTTGATGTAGAGAGTAGCTCATTAGCATTGGAAAGGAAAAGATGTTTTGTTCTTTAGAAGATAAGAGAACAATTATAACAAAAAGCAGCTCATCAATTGAAGAACAGCATCAATTTAGGAACTATTTGGGGTGACATCACAGACACTCAGAAACTGCACACTAGAGGCAAAACAACCCAATGTTGCTTGCCTTTAGAGCAGGGGTCAGCAAACTTTCAGCAGGGGGCTCAGACCTTGTGGCCGGGCTGGACTATATTTTTTTTTGGGGGGGGGGATGAATTCCTATGCCCCACAAATAACCTAGAGGTGCATTTTAAATAAAAGGACACATTCCACTCATGTAAAAACACGCTGATTCCCAGACGGTCTGCGGGCCAGATTTAGAAGGCGACTGGGCCGGATCCAGCCCCTGGATCCCCTTAGTTTGCCTACCCATGCTTTAGAGTGCTAACCTTTGGATGCCTTTTGGAGGCATCAACATTTCCCTCCAGTTTTAAGCATCTCTCTCTCACACACATACCTCTGACTTGCAAATCCTGCTACTAAATGAGATATTTCTATTCAAAGCAGCAAAGACATTACTGTTAGTATGATAGCATACTGCAGTTGTGCTGGATCCAGAGAACTCAGTTGTAAGCCCTATTTAGCATGAAGTCTTGGTATGGTGCTTCAGTGCTGGAAGAAGAAATATTCGCCTTCCATACATACAAAAATTGATTAACAATTTTCACTCCATGTCCCTATCTGAGCTGACAAAGTTTTGATGTGACTGCAAAAATGAAAAATACACAAACACTAAAATGAGCCTTTATTGAGACATATGTCCCATAGATGGCAGCCCAGTTTATTTGTGTTCATAATTTATATTGTTAATGTACAAGATGAGAGCATTAATAAAATGAAATGAATGAAACAAATTTGGAAAACTATGGTATCCTTTTATTGAATTTGCATGTAAAAAGGGAAAACCATTTTGCACCACCTTGAATGCATGGTAACCTATGGAAAACTGATCTTGGTTAAATGCAGTGCTTTTTTCTTTAAAAAATGTTTAAGGGTACTCTCATTTTCCTACTCATATTGAAATACTGCTCCTCAATGAGATCAAACTTAGATTCACAAAAAGTTTAGGGGTATGCGTCCCCCTGTGCATCCCCCCAGAAAAAAGCACTGGTTAAATGTATTATTTTCACGTCCTTCTCAGGACCAATTGGGGATGACTGACCTGGTGACCTGTACAACTGTTCGGTCTGCTGTCAAGGTGCAGAATGTCAATGCACAGCTCCAAGAACCCTGCTCTCCCTTCTTATGGTTCTTTATCAACTTGAACCACACAACCATTCAAACAGAGAACTGTAAACAACTAGGGCACATAACCACCACGTGTCAGTGGAATTTCAGAACCCCTAACTTCAGCAGGATCATGCATAAAGAGTTACATAACATTACATGTGCAAGTGGCTCATCACAAGACTGATCCAAGAAAACTTTTTTGCATCAAGTAAATTTAGTTCACATTTCTACTGGTTACAATAATCTATAGCATTTTAGCACTGCATTTTGCACACAATATTTGAATACAGTCTTTGAACAGTATTTTCACACCAAAAATAAAAGCTAAAAAGCAGTTTCCTTTAGGTTTCAAATAGCCCCACTTCTGTCATCTACCAAGCACTTCACAGCTGGACTCCAATTCATTATCAATGCTCATTCTTAGGACTCTTGGATGCATAAATCTCTTGAGATGAGAATACATTCTTTGGCATTTGGTATTTGTCAATTAAGTTAACCAACACGTACACTCCTCAAGTACATGGCATGTGCTCATTTCACAAGTAAAGAGTTGTCTGTGTGTGTCAGTCACTAGTTCAGGAGATTTGAAACTGAGTAAGCGTGTAAGTGTAAAACAAATTTGAAAGGCTTCCCCTACCCAGACTTAGAATCACCAGAGCAAAATGTAAAAGCTAAGACACAGAGCATTGCAGTGAAGCTGGATCTCGGAAGCCTTTTTAAAACAGAAGAACCAAGTGTTTGGGGGACAACTATATTGTTCATTAAGTTCCTTAAAATACCATTCAAACCTGAATTGTGCAAACAGAACTCCTATAGAGCTTTAGTACAGCATTCGCTGCCAGCAGCTTCTGAACTTACTGCAGTTCTGGGGCAGGCCATTACAAATCGTTCCTTGGTGTCACTGTGCTTATTTTTCCCAAGCTCCCAGCATGCAGCTCTACTCCTCCTGTACACAATCTGCATGTCAGGGGTGGTGTGGGGAACAGCAGGTTTGGGGAACAGCAGGTGTTAGGATGTTTGCAGTTAAGGTGCAGAAGGACTTTGACTGGTACATGGCCCGACTTGAGCATTTGCCAAACTATACCTGTATGTGCAACCAAGACTTCAGGAATACATTAGGATTCAAACGCCAAAGCAAATCCCAACAAGGTCAACAGGGTATCTTACCCATCTACCAAAGAAGAATGCTGGTATGTCAACTCTATATACCAACATTGCAACAGACCACACTGTGCTCATAGGAAACTGTGGCTTCCAGTTCTCTGAAAATTCACTTTTTTTTTTTAGCTCAAATGCAAAGAAGTGATCTCAAATGCCAAGAGGTCAGAATGGAAGTTATTCATGCCTGCAGGATCCAAGTTATGCTCTCCCTCAACCCCTCCCCTTTACATCAGCAATGGTCATAGCGTTACCAAATGGTGCTGCAACAGCAATTTCCTGTATTGGCCAGGAGTGGGAATAGATGACCTTTGAGTTACCTTGAGAACTCCAAGATTCCAAGTCAGATGAGGCTTAGGGAAGCTTGGCATGAAGTGAAAGAGCCAGGAGACAAAGCCTACCAAGCAGTCTTGAGTCACCTAATGAGCCTGCCTTCTATTTTGTTGAGGTCCAAAACAGTAGAACTCCCAGCTGATCTCAAAATAATTTCTACCATTCACTTTCAGCTGCGACAGAGCTTGCTAAGCCATAACAGCAATATAGCTGGTGCTTCCATTATCCATGTAGCTGATGGACATTTGCAAAGCAATGTGCACATCAGCGCTCTCAGAATTAAACAAGCCCTGTGTGTTTCAAATGCTTATACCCCCTCCTTTAACAAGCATGCTTGCTCCTTTTAAGTAGCCATAAATCTTTCCAGGACAAAATTATCAACAAGTTTATTTCTCTGCATTCTCACAGCAGCCGTTCTTTGCTATGCACTTTTGAAATACTTTTAAATACTTGAGTAGCTGATACTGAATGATGACTTGACTGAGCATCATGAGATAAGAAAGGAATTTTTAAATAAAGTAAAAAAAAAAAAAATTGAAATCCGTATGCATAAGTTGCCTGAAGGGCACTGCACATTCCAGAGAACTACTTGCATTTTTCTTCCCTGCTTCTCTCTCCTTTTTAATGTCTTTGTAATGCGAGTTAAGTTCTGTTATGCATTCACTTTTGCTCTAGAGTGCCAGTGTATATTTGTATTTAAAAATATGTATCATGATTTTGCAACCAGAACATTCCTGCATTATAACCAAATAGAATTTTTGCACTACATAATCAACTCTACAGGTTTACGGTGAGAGTTACAGAGCCAAACAACAACAGTTGAAATCAGGACACTTGGTTTGGTCAAGCCTCCTCAGGAACGTGCTCAGAGGTAGATTTCAATAAAACTGTAATGTACACAAGTTATAAAGCCGAAAATACTCTGCCATAGCTCACAAACCATATGTGCTCTCAGATATGCCAGTAACAAAAGCTTCTCTCAGGAATGATTTTACATTCTGCAGCCCGGGACACATGCCTGAACAGAACGTGCATGTCTGCTTCATGTGCTTGGATATGGATTTTACAGAGCATCAAAAAGGAAAACATATGAGAGCGACAATGAGGAAGCTATCATGTCCCCATTTCAAATATATTTTGGAAAAGACATGTGTCAAAATATAAACGTCACACTAAACCGTTGATGCATTTTGATGATTCAGGTTATTATTTCTTTTCTGCATGTCTTATTTATTTATTTATTTATTTATAATAATTTTATTGTTTATACCCTGCCCTTTGGCTGGGTTTCCCCATTCACTCCAGGCGGCTTACAGAATATATAAAAGTTAATAAAGCATCAAACATTAAAAACTTCCCAATACAGGGCTGCCTTCAGGTGTCTTCTAAAAGTTGTATAGTTCTTTATCTCCTTGACAACTGAAGGGAGGGTGTTCCACAGGGAGGGTGCCACTACCGAGAAGGCATTTTACATTTACTATGTAAAATAATTTTATATACCACCCTTTTCCATAAAGGCCTCAGAGTGGTAATACAAAAATATATAAAAGGCATATATCTGGGCACTGGCAGCAAAAGGGAGATTTGGCCAAATGTGTCAATAAAGGCAACTCAAGGCAAACCTCTGCATCTCAAACATTCTAAAACTACAAGACTGCTTTGTTTATACTGATAGTGAAAGTGGAAAAGCATGTAGCACCAGCATAATGTTCACCATATAAGCTTGCAAATGTCAGATACTTGGGACTGTTCTTTATTACTTCATATATGCTGAGGAATGTTCTTTATTACTTCATATATTTCTTTCTTTAAAGAGGAGACATGGCTAGAACAGTGACTCAAACAGTCTTTTGTGTCGGCAGGCGAGGTATTGGGGGGGGCATCCTAGGCGTTTGTGAATTAAATTTTAAGACACACTAAACTTAGGGCACACTATTGTGCCCAGGAAGAGTTTGGAATTATTATACTAGGTTAAGCAAAATCTATGCCTGCCCTCTTCCCAATTTCCAACTGCCAAGGCTGCACAAAACACCACTGTTTATGTACAAGCTAAACAGCCACCTTCATTTATAATAAATAATATGCTTAAACAGCTACATTCTTGCTTGCTTGCTTGGGGACATAAGTGCAATCTTTTACCCCCACTATATCAACACACTAGATTGCTTACGTGAAAGAAGGCCTGTGAAATCCAGCAGCAGAGCATTCTTCTTCTGATAGTATCTCTGCCTATTTGTACCATCCAGTAAAATAGCAAAAGTTAGACAAGGCAATAAGTTCATAAACCAGCTCAAACAAGCAGCAACCTTCTGATAAGGTTGCTCTACAACAACAATAAGCCCCCTCCTTAGGGCATTTCTTTCCATGTGATCTCAATCAAGAAGACTCGCACAGCAGGGCCATGCACCCTGCACCACACAATTGTACTCCATGACAGCTCCTCCCAAACAGTTGACATGGTAGAGGACGGTCTGAAGTGGATATATCTAATGACATGTGTAGGCTCTATCCTACACATGCAGCTCATGGAGACAACTTACAATCCATTCAGCTGGATTTCCCCCTTCAGATCTTCCCCTGACAGGTTGACAAGTGTGAGGGTGGGGGCACAGCCAATAGCACACACAGGGTGAGCATGTGCTAATCTGCTGTCCCTACGCAACTGAGATCACATGGAGAGAAACACAGGGGCGGGTCTACTATGAAATTAATGAAGCTTAAGCTTCAGGGCCTCTAATCCAGGAGGAGCCCCAGAAGCAACATTAGTCCACATTGCTTTAAAATTTGGGGTCTGGTAGACCCAATATAAGTCGCACTTGGATGTTTACAAAATGTGTCTGAACTCAATCAAAGTTCATGTACGTAAGTTGACATTCAACAACAAAAAACCCCCCATATATTTACTGTTAACATTGTGAGTTCAAGTATCTGGACTGCCTGTTCTTCAAGCCCTTTTCAAAGCCAAATTATAAAGTTCAGGAAGAAATAGTACCTCACTTATAATAGCAAGCCATTCTTTCTTCTTTACAGTGCAGTAAATGTAACACTGTATTTTAAAAGATGTATTATCACAGATCTATAGAACTATTGTCCAAATAGGTCTCTAGAAGTCAACCGATTCCCACACCCTTCTCTCTCTCCAGCATTCATCATCTGAAGTCTATCCACCTGCATGGAAAATAGGATTAACACAAACCACTCAAGAGATGATTATACACAGCTACTTTATAAAAGCTTCCAGAGCCAAGGATTCCACAACCTTCCCTTGGTGACTCAATAGCTGTTGGACTGTGGTAAGCAATATTACTGAGGAAGACATCACCCACCACTGTCCACATTATAGTACTTTGTGGCTACCGTAATTTAAGGAAAAGTTGAATAATGAGTTCCATGGTGAAGAGATACTTGGCATTAACAATCCAAGTAACTAAAACATTTTAAACTAAGAAAAGATACTGAAGTACCTCAAAGTTTTGCGTCATTTGCAAAATTGAATAAAGATCCCCTCCATCACTTTCACCTGAGTAGCTGGTAAAAATGTTGAAGGGAACCAGGTCTAGAACAGAGCTCTGCAGTACTCAGTTTGAAACCAAACTTCAGTTTGATGAGAAACCATTGGTGATCCCTGAGTACAGTTTTCCAACCAACTTTGCTGAAATCAAGGTAAATTACATCCACCACATTCCCATAATCAACTACACTACTAACCCAAAGAGAGGCGGGGGTATCAGGCAGAAGTTACACTCAACAAATCCATGCTAGGGTTTCTGCTAATCACTGAATTATGAAGATGCTTACAACAAAATGCTTATTGGGACTTTATGTTCTAGCACAGTGGTTCCCAATTAGATAATTACTGAGGACCCCCTATTTTTCAAAAGCCAAGCCACGGACCCCTTACTTTTGAAAATTTTGATAACTCTATGGTAGTTAGCTCTACAAAGCATTTTTTTTTTTGAACAAAATGTGGGGTAGCAAAGGATTTTAGGTATACTAAAAAACATGGACCATAAAATTTGTGATATTACTATACAAAAATGACAAAAAATTAGTTGGGGGAGAGGCAAGGGATGGGGCTGCGGACCCCCTGGGTGCGTTCCGCAGACCCCCAGGGGTCCCTGGACCCCTAATTGGGAACCACTGTTCTAGCATCTTCCTTGGTAATGAAGTCAGATTGACCAGCCTGTAATCTGCTGAATTCTCCCTCTTCCTTTTTTTAAAAAAAGATTGGCCATCAGCCTGTTTCCTGTCCAGTAGAGTTCAAAGTATAACGTAAGGAGGCACACATCCCTCTGCATATCAGATTACTACCCCTAGAGTTTCCAGTGTTCACTCTCTGTTCTAGAGAAGGGTCTAGATGAGCAACAAACCATTCATAAAGTTGTTTGTTCTGTCTGAATGCTGCTTTCTGCAAACCACACAAGATTATACTAGAAATGGCGATCCCACAATGATACACACATCTGCATAAATATCCTCAAGGATGATAAAGCACAGCCTTAGAGCTTTTCCTCACAGTGATGGGTTGCAGCCTGGGCTGGGCCTGAGCCCTTGTGGAATGTACCCATCTTTTCCGACCTTGCTGTAGGGTGAAGCGATGACACACCCAACCTAGTCAGACTTCAGGTATTCAGAGACTGTACAACTCAGTTACAAAAGCTCTCAGGCGGCAGTCTTCAGCCTGTAGCATCTTAGCTCCTGGACAGTCCAAGAGCAGCTGCTGTAGTCAGTCACAGCAATAGGAGCAGCTGCTGCACAGCAGCTGCACCCCATGTGCTTCCAATGCCAGGTACGCCAGCGGTTTGCCAGGACTCAACTGCCTTCATTGGTGCATGGCAAGGGAGAAGGTTTTGTGGATTGTGCCTTTTGCTGCTAAGTTTTGGAATAAATATATGCAACATGGTGATGTCAATGAATTCTTCTAACTATGCTTTAGAGTAGATCCACAGAAATTAATGGGTCTAAACTGGCCGCATCCATTCATTTCAATGGGTCTACTCAGAGTATGGGTCTACTCAATGGGTCTACTCAGGGCGCAGGTGGCGCTGTGGTCTAAACCACTGAGCCTACGGCTTGCCAATCGGAAAGTCGGTGGTTCGAATCGCTGCAGTGGAGTGAGCTCCCGTTGTTCGGTCCCAGCTCCTGCAAACCTAGCAGTTCGAAAGAACGTCAAATGCAAGTAGATAAATAGGTACCGCTCCGGCGGGAAGGTAAATGGCATTTCCATGCGCTGCTCTGGTTTCGCCAGAAGCGGCTTAGTCATGCTGGCCACATGACCCGGGAAAACTGCGGACAAACATCGGCTCCCTCGGCCAGTGAAGCAAGATGAGCGCCACAACCCCAGAGTCATTCACGACTGGACTTAACTGTCAGGGGTCCTTTACCTTTACTTTTTTTACTCAGCGTATAACTAACATTGCACACAACCCAGTCTTTTTATGCCAACTTCACTTTCCTGACCCCCAACACAGAGACCTAGCAGTATCTCTAATGAGACAGAGCTCCCAATGTGTCAAATCAAAACTAAAGATGTTTAACCAAACAAGACATGCTGTTGCAAACGGAGGCCAAAACAGACAAAGAAGCAATTTATGTGACAGATGCCTGCTGCTTTTGTTTGAGAGATGAAAGACGGGCACATCTGCTAGTCTTTTTTTTTTAAAAAAAAAAGGCTAAAAAGCATTTCCCTTGTTAACCGCAATGCATAAGAAAGAACAACTGGGCACTGCAAAAGGAGCACATTGCTACAGTTACTGCTAAAAAGGATGAGCATCAAATGTAATATTGGTTCCTCTCAGGGCTATGCATAGAGGAAAGAGAGCCAATAGATATGGTCGTTTTAGACATGGGCAGGGGAAGCAAGATGGTTTACTTTTATTCTGCCACTGTGCCTGCTACTCACTTTAAAAAAAAAAGTTCAAGTTATTTACATATGAATGGCTGCTATAAGCAAGCAAATAAAGCAACATCTGTAAAAGGACAGCATATTTACTTATGATGAGCATAAACAAATATGTGTTCACCTATGCATTGCAATATTTTAAGCATCACTAGAAATGCCAATAAACTTAGGTAGCAGCCACAGCAGGTTTAAAATGTAACATGATTTACCTGTGGTGGAAGTTCTCACTCTTGTGGTTTTTCTGGAAATACTCCCCTATAACACCTTGCATCAAAGGTTCTTGGGGTCGATGTGCTTTGGAGTAAGGCGAAGTCCCCATGTGGCTAAAAACATCACAGGGTCCAACAGGAATGGTCCCTTTTTTCTTCCTCGGAAGGGTGCCATGAATGGAAACATCTTGACAGGCATGGGAGCGATGGTCTGCCAGAGATGGTTTGCTGCTCAAAAGGTCCATAGAAGATGCCAGCGAGAACTCATGGCTCATCTGCATATTTCTTGGGAGACTTGCAAATTTCCCAGCTGCTATCATTCTTAATTCTAGAAAACAAAAGTTGTGCATGGTGGAAGTTAGAGAAACACCAAAGCTAACTTCTTGGATCAGGGTAGGCTAAATCATGTATCAATTGTTTCTATTCAAGTTACTTGTGTATATTAGATGTATAAAGGAAAAAAGAAAAGAGTATATCCCTAAAATTAAGGGTTGGCAACTGAGAGCTCTGAAAGCAAGAAAGGCTGCCACAAATATACCCAGTTTTAGATTTTAGTGCCCTGGCTTTCACCACAGTAGCTGCTGTGACTTCCAAGTCAACACTGCACTGGCAAGACTTTGAAAAAATTTAGATGGAAGAGTGTAGTTGGAATAGGAACAGCATAGGTAGCTGCTGATAACCGCTCAGTCATCCATGATAGCTATTTATAAAGGTAACTGAAAATTCTGTAAAACAAGAGGAAAATCTGCAATAGTAGTGTCAATGGCTACTATTGCTCTGATATCCAATGCAAGAGCAGCTCAGCTCACCAAATTGCAATTGTATACTGGTCTCATCCACTGGCACAATATCTCACACACTGCTTTGCCAGTATAGTGGTTTATAGGCTTGGCTCAATATGCATGACAAGACCCAGGGCTGGAGACTCAAAACATACACATGATTGTTCGGAAGGATTTCTGGAGGTTAGGCTGTTATTACCGACAACATTTATCTTTCTAATTGTTTTTTAACCCCCAAGTTTTTAAGCAGGTCAAACATCAGCCAAGAATCATTAACTACAGCTAAGCTGTCAGAAAAGACTGATATTGTACAGACTATCCTCAATTTAAGAGATTACAAATCTAAGCTCAGCAAGGGGTGCCATTTGAAAAAAAAAATCTTTAGTGTTGCAAGAAAGCAGCTTGAGAAGCAAAGGTATGCTCATGTATCTAAATGCCTGCCAACAAAAAATGCACACACATGCTTGGATCCTGAGTTCCTGTGAGCAAAACTCTGCTCGTGGGACGTTCCCTCCAGCGTAAGCAGGGGAGGCAATTTTCAGATTCTCTATCCCCTTGAAAATCTGTAGGGGCCCTTCCAGAACAATGAAGTGGGAATGCAAGGGAAGGAGGAACTGGCAAAAAGAGTGTCCCTGTTGTCTACCTGTAGGAGTCTATGCTGGATCAAAAGACCTTTGACAAATGGAATGAGACTTTCTCAAAAACCTGCAGCCAAGGAATTGCAGTCTTACAATAGATATAAAGAGGGTGCACAAGCAGGCAAGGACATAACAGAGGTGTCATCTGCAAGCATCCAAATGCCAACACAAATCAAAACATCTGAGTGAAATGAATAGAGGGCAGGGATAATTGTGGACCACAGCAAAAGAAATAATACCCACTTTATGCAACTGTTAAAATCTGAGTTTTGGGCTGGGGGAAAAACCTGTAGCATTTATCCCATGGTAAATTTAAGTGTTCTCAGTGTAAATTGTACAAATAGGTCACAAAATTACCTTCTCGTATACTTTTCTCATATGTTTTTCTCATATATGTCTCCTTATCTCTACTATTTGTAGCTGCTGCACCCTATTTGCACTTACCTATGAGTAAACCCCATTGAACTAAATGGAACATACTGCTGGGTACACATGTACAGAATTACATTGTAAGAGGGTTATTCATATTCTGTGTTATTCCCCTTAAGGTACACACTCCTGCAATATTTTATCCTAAAAACACCATGGGTGGAATTCAATGTCACACTATGTTGAACATCCCACCTGTGAAAGCATATTAGCTTGCCAGGTGAAATTATCCCCCTTTCCCTGGTTTTCTGGGGGGTTTCCTGAGTCCTCCTCTCAACAAGCCAATTTCAGGAGTGTGTGGAGTGGAGCCCCTTTGAGCAAGCCCAAACCCTTGCATGGGGCTTCTACCAACAGGGTTTGTTAGGTGAATCCTGCCCTATGGTTTTATGTAACCCTTACAGGAGGCTCAAGAAGGAATCTTCCTCCCCCGGAGGGAATTCCCCATGCAAACCAATATCCCAGCACGAAAACATCCAAGACATGCTTACTAATACAGGCAACCAGGATAAAATGTTCAAAGATATGGCTTTTTGCTGAGCCTAAGCAGTTGTAGAAGTTGTTCACTACACGGCTGGGAGATCTCAAAATGCCTTAAAGGATATAGTATTAAATTCAGAGATGAGTATTGCTGAAAACGCAGATTTGCTAGGAAATATTCTTTTCTTCTTTCTCTGCCAGTGTCAGCTCAGTCAACCAGCTTCAAGGGTTGGATCAAGATGCTGGAGGGGTTTATTACAAAAAGATATGGAAACAAGTTTTGCATGTCTTTGCTGAAGTGCGATCAACTACAAAGCTTCAAACTCTGAGAACTAAGGTCACTTGGTACAATTTTTATCCAGGAGTTCCATGATGTCCCCAGTTAAAGCTACCAACTTTTGAACCAGCCTCCAAAATAACACCATTTATCTCCATGCTTTACAACTGTACAAAATGATTTCTCCATGTTAAGCTGCTATTTAAAAGGCACAAGTGACATCACAGGGTTTTTTTCCTGATGAGTTGGCAACCTGGTGATGAATCAAGGTGTGGACTGGAAACCCACCAATGTTGGTTGAGTAGACATGCTTATACATTCTTTTCACATTATTATTTTCATCAAGAAAATGACTACAAAAATAACCCTAGGAAAGAGTTTTTTTCTGTTTTCCTTAGAATGTTAGAGTAAACAGAATAAATGCAATGTAAGGAGCCTGTTGGATAATGATTAATGTGTGTCATTGTTAATCAGTTTCGAGTCCATTCAAGAAACCAGCAGGTATGAAGTACAGTACTACAGACTCATGTCAATCATCAAAACTCTGGTTGTTGGGCACACCCACAGGGATAGACTGGAGTGACATCACTGCTTAGGTACTACAAACCACAAGAAAAGTTATGAAGCAGACTGTTAAATCTTCTTGAATGCCAGTACTGTGGTTCAATCTACGCTCATTAAAAGTTTGCAAAGCACAGTCCCAAACATTCAAGTGAGATCATTAGTGTCCTTGCCCTGCTTATCTTCTTTGATTTGACTGCTTCTTGGCAAGGTTATTTGAAATGAAGTTAAACATGCCAACACACCCTTTTGAAAGTTTTACACCAGTATCTAGGGCTATCTTTTTGTTCACTCTTGTCCTCAGTTAGGGAGCAAAAAAATAAAATAAAAAATTCCACATACACCTTATTTCCTGTTCCACATTCAAACATTCCAAGGCAGGGATGACCAACACCTTGGGGGTGGGTGGGGTGCTACTTCCTCATGAACAGCAAGACTTCCAATGAGAGCTTCCCACTTACTGATCACACAGTGATCAGGGCAGGCCTTTGGGGCAGAAGGCCAGTGCCTCACAAAACAGAAGAAAGAGGTGCTCCCAAAATGCACAAGCTTATCACATTTTGAAGCGAATTAATACATGCTACCATCAAAAAAGCGCCCCCGCAGAAAGAACATTAAGTAAAGAATCTTGTTGTTGTTGTTGTTTAGTCGTGTCCGACTCTTCGTGACCCCATGGACCAGAGCACGCCAGGCACTTCTGTCTTCCACTGCCTCCCGCAGTTTGGTCAAATTCATGCAGGTAGCCTCGAGAACACTATCCAACCATCTCGTCCTCTGTCGTCCCCTTCTCCTTGTGCCCTCCATCTTTCCCAACATCAGGGAAGTAAAGAATCTAAAATTACTTAATTGCACCACCGAGAACATGTGTGAACCAAGTAGCTAGTCCAATGTGCAGGATCATTGAACAAGTGTACACAGAGCCGACCTGATCAAAGTTTGGAAGAGTGAATCTTTATTATTTCAGCCTTGCATCTTGCAGACACTGCTGGGTCATGAAATTGGATAATACTGGGATCCAGATCAAATAAAAATGGGATTCGGCTCTGGGACAAACAAACAAACAAAACCTTGAAACGACTTAAATTGCATCTCTAGAAACATGTTCTTTTATTAGCTGGGGGAATGCCTAAAACCATAACAAAAACAGATTCCAAAAACAACATAGTATTATTTTAGTTTGCTTCTTTTGTATCTTTTCTTTTCAACATGTCACAGTAGAATTATATCTGCAGCATGGTCATTAACCCTAAGGCTAGTTTTGTTGACAGAAAGCTACAAGGAAGAGATAAAAGAAGTTAAAACCTCAAAACTCACAGAGAAACAGGTTGTTACACCAGCAGTTAAGTTTACAGTCTGTGGGTAGAAAGTTACACTTATAGATTTGGAAGACTTGGGTTGATATCTATCTCCACCACAGATACATTTGCCAGCCAATCCACTTATTCAAACTAAACATAGTCTGGCACTGCTGGGACCCTGCAACTTGAGAATGCAGATTGGGGGTTGTGGTAGACATCACATTATCACTGTCTCCAAACATCTTAAACTTCTTGCCCACAAAGCTACCACATCAGGGAGCATGGTTTTGGCCTAACCTTCTCCCTCCCAGATGTGCTTGTTTTTAATCTGTGCCAAGAGTTTTAATACATGGAATCACCAAAAATATCAAATCCCACACACCTGAATTGTGAAATGGCACAATGCTAAGGGCTACTTGATATTTCTGAAGATGTAGATTGCAGGAGCCACTGCCTGCAATATGGGAATAACTATATTAGAGGAAATGATGTTGTGGAGACAAACACAATAAAGGTAACTCATTTGCAATTAAATTTGTCATCGATAGGAGGAAGAATGACTAAAATTATTTTAAAAGACATTCGGGTACCAGATGAACTCCTTTCACACACAGTTTGAGTCTAGGGATACCACTTACAACATATGCCTCATCCATCCTTTGGAAAGTTCAGAGCAGCTTACATGAAATTCACAGGTAGTTTTCCATCCATATACGGGCTGGGCTAAGATCAGCTACGTTTCCACAATCTTACTCAGCGGTCAGCAAACTTTCAGCAGGGGGCCAGTCCGCTGTCCTTCAGACCTTGTGGGGGGGCAGACTATATTTTTTGGGGGGGGGGGAGAAATGATGCAAGAGCACCACAAGCCCCAGTGGCTGCTTACTTGTGTCTTGCGAGCGGCAGGGGCTGGCGGCAGGACAATGAGCGGCACGCGGAAGGGCTCTGGAGAGGGGCTGCTTAAAGGCGGCCACTCGAGCACTGCTGTTGCTGGCACCAACAAAGCCCAGTCCCCTTCCTCCTCTAGGCACCGCCGCCGTGTGAGGGAGAGGGAAAGAACGCATGCGTGCTGGTGATCCACACAGCGATTCCCAGACCATCCACGGGCCGGATCCAGAAGGCAATTGGGCCTGATCCGGCCCACGGGCCTTAGTCTGCCTACCCATGATCTAACTGTTCTGTGAAGCCTAAGGTGTCTCTGGCTCCTAGTCCCTACTATGACCTGCTTCAGTTGTGCCATTATTAGGGTAAAGCCAAATGGCTTTCTAAACTGATCCTAAACATATTTATTTCAACTGAGCCTCCAAGTGAAAAGTTTAGGATCACAGAATTTTAATGAAAATATAGATTCTGAAAATCATGAGCTCCCTACAGATAAATGACATTAAATTTTTGAGCCATTACTCTTTTGGATAATCTGTGAGGGCAGATTAACTGCCTAAACTTTACTGACCATATTCTGGTCTATATACACCCAGGCTCTAGAGATCAACTTCTCTTCCATATTTTGGTCTAATGAAGATGCCTGTGCAAGAATATCAGTTAATATTTCTATCAACAGAAAAGGCTGAACAGCCTGATCCAACCTAAGTTGGTTTGCATTTCTGTTTTCACAGGCACAGTATTCCAATATACATAGGCACTGCAATGAAGAAATCCAGGGCTTGCTTTTTCCTTTTTTTGACAAATGAACCTTTGAAAAAGAATACAAAGGGGCTGTGGAACACACAACCTGATAAAGATAAAAGATTATCTGGAGGGAATAAACACACCAAAAGCAAAAAGTCTGCTTAATTCCATCACCAACAAGTGTGTCTGCCAATTGTCAAAACTCCAGATATCAAAGGGTTCCACTTTTGTGTAAAGAACACAAGAAGAACCCTGGACCCTTCCAGCCCAGATCTAGTCCAGCATTCTGTTATTACTGTGACCAACAGATGCCTATGGGAAGCCCACAGGCATAAAATGAGTACAATTGTTCCCCCCAGAACAAGTCTATGGCGCTACACCTTTTTTATAATTAAAAATGCTTTAACATACATTATGAACATCTGAAAGCACATTGGAGCAGCTCCCCATGATGACAGCATTGTTCTGAATCAGAGCATGGCAGCTTAATTTCTACCCCAAGCCAAAAGTGAACACATTTGTGGGGGTAGCTCTCAACTGCCTGAGCGAACTCTTTTTCTTTCTGTCCTTTTTTTACTCATTACTCATGCCGAGCCAGCCAAAATCATAAGAATTAATGATTTATTTTCCAAGTAATTTTGGAGCCAATGCATAGCCCCAAAGCAATCTATCTTACAAAAGGAAAAGCCAGAGCAGCAGCACGATACAAATAATTGAGTCACCCAGTGTGGGAACTTTTATTGTAATGGTTATGAATGTATTTGGTGAGGCTTCCTAGGCAGGTTAGGGCAGGAGCAGACTTCTCTCCCATTCGTATGCAGTCAAATTTTTGTCTGTGCTACCTCTACCCTCCATTCTCCTCCAACGCCAGTATCTCAACCCCAGGACACCTTGTCATTGAGCTCTGGCGCTAATAAATTTGTGTATCTTCTCAAGTGTTGCACTGACCAACAGTACTGAGAACCAACAAAGAAGAATACACTTTTAATCCCACTTTTACTTTGGGGTAGCTCTTTTCTTGGGAACTATACAATGGATCTCTGGGGAACCTCTAATACATCAATGACAGGTTCTCCTGTTGTATTGTTATTGGCTACAATTGCTCAATTGGCATTTCAGCTTTTCCCATTCACCGACTAGAGCATCCTGGGGAAATATTCCTCTTGAAGAACAGACAATAAGTGAGGCACAACAAAATACCTGATGAAATCACACCACAGCCCTCCCAGGTAATGTGGGTATGCCAAAAACTGCTTTGACCAATTCTGCACCCTGAAGAGAAGCCTTTTCTTGCCTTGGAGAGAACTTGATAAGATCAAGTTTTAGAATCACAGTTCTTAACATAGTATGATGCAAAGGCCTTTTCCACTGGTATCTCCATATGCCTCCTGCAGTTGCTTTTAAAGTCAGGAGACCATCCAGAGTGGGATTCAACATGCAAAAGCTTCAGTCAGAACACAACATCAGCAACCCCTCTCCCTACAAGCCTAAGCACCTTTTGCTCATTCATATGGGTGTTAAGATCCCTGAATCTATTAACTGCCAGATAAAGTGACAATTTTATTCATATCTTAATTGTTTTAAATAATTGTTTTTACTATTATACTACTTTGATGTGAGGCTACCATGCAGGTTGCTGATCAAATTACATGGTCCATCAACACCTGAGCAAGTGGAGCTCCCAGGCAAATTACTGGACCTACATATTCTTAATATGAATTATTCCTGTCAATGGAATTCTATATGACTGTCACATTAAACCATATGCATCTCTTTTGAGAGTGAATTTAAAATACACTTCCAAATAACATTATACAGTCAAAAAGCAACTAATACTACTTAAGAAGCTTCCTGCCAGTTTTACTGAAATACTATCATTTATTTTTAATCCATTGATTGCTTAAAAACAGGCCCTTAACTTAATACGTTCTGCTGACAGCTCAAATAAGAGCTAATAAGCAGATTTCAGAGAGGAATGCAATTCATGATTTAGCTCTTTTGATCATATTATATGACTCTTTGTGAAAGGTTCCCTCCATATTGAAGGAAGGGAACTACATTTAACCTTCTCAAATAGCATGTCACTCAGTAACATGTCAAGATATTTTACAGCAGGGATGATCAACCTTTCAACATCAGAGCTCCAAAACCCTTAATTCCTATGTAGAGAAAAATGAATTTTGGATAGATGAACTCCAGTCACGCCACAGGGCTGAACAGCTTAAAAAGCTGCACCTTCCAAAATATCCTCTTTTATACAACTATGAAAGTACAGGATCCCTACTGCTGAAAGGTTGGTCATCTCTGGTTTACAGTGAGAGCTCTGTAATTCTAACCAGTTAACAAGCAGCAAACTCCCCAGTCCAGTGCATGCTTACTCAACTGTTTATTATCAGATTTACTTAAAGGTAAGGACAGATTCTAAAAGAACCACTATGTTAGTCTTTTGCAATAAAATCAGACAGAACAGCCCAGTGGCACCTTGAAAGACTTAACTAATTTACTGTGACATAAGCTATTATCTGCCTTGTCAGATGCATGAGAGAGATCATGAAAATACTAAGCAGACAAAACAGAGGCCTGGTTTGCACATAACACTACGTCATGGTTTGTTTAACCCAGGGATTGCTAAAGTGTAGTTTTCTAGATGTTGCGGGACTGCAGTTCCCATAACGCTTGACCATTCATCAAGTTGACTAGGGCTGATGGGAGCTGGCACTCAACAAAATATGGAGGGCCACAGGTTCCTCACTCTTGATTTAAGTTGTGGTTTGTTCAAACTATGGTTTGAGTGGCCAACAAACCATAGTTAACAGTGCTGGGTTCCTGCATAATGCCAAGCAATAAGGCAAACACAGTTTCATAAGAAAACAAACCATGGCTTCACACTGTGGTTTGCTGGTGGTGATTGTGGTAAGCTTCTGGGCAGGATTCTCACGTAACACTAACCCATGATTTAATAAGCTATAGCGGAAAAAACAAGTTTACAGTTATGTGCTAACCAGGCCAAACAGTCATACATCAACAATCTTCACTAGCTTCATTCTCACTAAGGTGGTCAAAGGGGGAAATTTGCCATGTGAGTCCCCAGCAGGAAATATGGCAAGATGCAGCCCAGACACAGGCTAACCACCTCCGTGAGGACAAGCAAGCTCTAGTCCAGAGGCGGCTAACTTATAGCCTCAGGATGTTATTGGAATACAGTTCCTACCATCCCTGGACATCAGCTGTCTGGAGGGGCACATGTTAGTGACCCTCTACCCCAATGTTTCTCAAACTTGGGTCCCCAGCTGTTGTTGGACTACACTTCCCAGCATCCCTGACCACTGGTCCTGACAGCTAGGGATGATGGTAGTTGCAGTCAAACAACAGCTGGGGACACAAGTATGAGAAACACTGCTGTAGCCCATTAAAGACTATGGCAAAATGTGCTAAGTCTTTAAGGTGCCACAAGACTTTGCCGTTTTTACATCCAAGTATGCATAGTTGAGATTGCAACCTTAGTAAGGACTCAAATTGGACCTAAAAAAAATTTAAACCTAGTGACCACTAAAAAGGGGGGGGGGGATCCTCTGCCTCTCTTCTGCAACTAGGCAGACTTTTTTCTTTTCTTCTGCATGTCGAGTCCATCCATTGTCCTTCTACCATTCCGTTACCATGATTTCTGAGAGTTGTCATGGATATGCATGTGAACTTTCCCAGACAAATAACTTTCCTAAGAATAAACCTAAACACCTTTTTTTAAAAATAATGGACTTATAGGGAAATAAAGAAAACGAGAGAGAATGAATCCAGCCCAAAGTGGTTTATTGATGTAATCAAAGTATATTTTTATTTACTCATCCAATTAAAACAGCCTAACTATGTAGTTAGCAAAAGTGGAATGTATTTCAGGTACAATCCAGAGTTATGGACATCCTTAAATGTCTCCCAATGGAATACAAGAACTTTAAAACACTTAATTTTGACTAGATTGGACACACCATTGTCATTTTTCTCATTACCTGCCCCATCCCCTAATGCTCTATTATACCTTCTCATGCCACCCTTGCACTGTAGGCTAGGCTGCGAGACCCAGAGATCCTCTTGATTACTGCATCAAATGCAATTTCAGTTTTTGCTTTGAAAAAAAAATTAAAAATTGAGTGGAATATTTTCTCTTTCTCCCTCTTTACCAATCTCAAGCTATTTCCTTGTCTATCTAACCCAATAGCTCACACCGGCTCCACAGCCTCTCTGTCTCTTAGTAGCTTAAGATTCACATCAGTTCTTCACAAAGAGAGAGTTCAGGGTGAGTCATATCCAGAGAAGTGGGCTTTTCTCGTCTCCCTTCCTCCTCTCAGGGACAAACACAACCAGCTATTCATTCTTTGGCCAAACAAAGCAGGAGAACAATGTTGTCAGCAGAGTTACACAGGCAGCCCACTTCTCACTCTTTACTAACTTTCCAAAACAAATTAGTTAGGAAGCCAGCCCCATCCTAAAGTCCTGCCTTCACTTAAGCCTTGCCCATATAACACCACCAAGGCTTCCTGAGCCGTTCAACAGTAAGGTAATTTGGGTGCAAATCAGTAAAACGAGTGAAAGGGTTTAGGTTAGGGGGAGAAAAGCAACATAAATTAAGTTAATTCCCAACTATAAGAATACAGTTCTATTTGATAGGACTCCTAACTAAAGAGGTAATTTTTTTTTAAAAGGCCAGCACATTTTATAAACTTACTTTAAGAGGAATGTTTTGTACTTCAATGCCAGTTGTGTCTGCTGAGAGAAAATCAGCTGGGATGTATAATGGGCAAATTCCATCACATTCTTACTACCATAGTAACCTGTTTTTTAAACAGACACACTTGCCTTTTACAACTCAAAATACGCAATTGCTGGCAACTCTTTAATAAAAGCTCTCTATTATTAACATCTTTCTAGTCCAAAGGAATCCCTGGTCAAATTAAGCAAAGCCAACATAGTGGAGAGCACAAGCGTTAGTAAACATCTTAAAAGCATCTGAATAAGCAGCTTAACCCTTGCAGAATACCGTATACACTGGAAACATTAGAATCTTGTATACTGGAGAGACAAGTGAGTCAGGTTGGCACTGAAAACTACAACAAAGCTGGTGATAATTATGATTATTGTTTTCTGAAGCACTTCATGGTACTTTACAAAATACAGAAGGGCAGGTCCTCGCCCACAATGAGTTTACAATAAAAAATTCAACACATGAAGACAGAGAAAGGAGAGTGAAGTGGAGGTGAGGGAGATGTGCTTGCTGCTGTTACACATATATAGGCTTAGGCTGCAAACACACCATACTTTTAAAGCACATTCACACACTCCCAGAACAAAACACAAGCTTGGGAACTGTAGTTTGTTATGCGTGGTCAGCATTGTAGCTCTGTGTGGGGCTAAATTACAGTTTCCAGGATTCTTTGGGACATAGGAACTGCACATAGGTGGTCCCGTAAGACACAGGAAGTACAGTACTATATACCTATACACTGATGAATCACAGAAAGAAATTTAAAAGCTCTTAAAAGACCATCTCCAACCACCTATGCTAAGGGAAGATAACCCACCAACTTTGACTCTCACTGGTAGTTCCAACAAGGCAGAATGTTACAATAATAAGACAAGTGGATTAAGGAAGGGGGGGGAAATCAGTTATGAATATTTTACCATATTATCCAGGATAATCTTTGACAACTGAATTTTTTAAGACATATTATACATTCATTCCATACACATACACACCTTCTTTACATCTTCAGACTCTAACACAATTAGTAAACCACATCATGTGTGCTGTTTGCCAAATGTAAGTCAAAAATCTTAGATGTTTGGGTATTTACCAGTTATTTGACTTTGTACATTTAAGTTAGCTCCGTTCAAGGGTCTTTATATTAATCTTTTGGGGGGGAGGGGGAGAGATAAACATGCCATATCTATATACATGTATCAGCCTGCATTCACAAGCACTAAACCATTGATTATGCTCTTCACTTTAATGCCCCATCAACATGACTCTAATGTGTGATAAAAAACCCAACCTTTCGTTCTCCCTACTGAGGTTATGAAGGGAACTGTTAAGTAATCTGCGTTCAACAATCTTGTGTAGCCTTTCCATAGAAATCAATTTCGTTCCCCAAAAGCATTCTCTTCTAAAACCTAAGTAGGCAATTTCAGAATGGAAGCTATTTCTCCTAACTACAGTGGTACCTCGGGTTAAGAACTTAATTCGTTCTGGAGGTCTGTTCTTAACCTGAAACTGTTCTTAACATGAAGCACCACTTTAGCTAATGGGGCCTCCCGCTGCTGCTGCGCTGCTGCTGCATGATTTCTGTTCTCATCCTGAAGCAAAGTTCTTAACCGGAGGTAATATTTCTGGGTTAGTAGAGTCTGCAACTTGAAGCATATGTAACCTGAAGCGTATCTAACCCGAGGTACCACTGTACAAACCAACCAGCATTCCTCTTGATGTACTGGCCCAGGAGTAGTCAACCTAAGGCCCGGGGGCCAGATGCAGTCTAATCGTCTTCTCAATCCGGCCCGTGGACGGTCCGGGAATCAGCGTGTTTTTACATAAGTAGAATGTGTGGCTTGATTTAAAATGCATCTCTGGGTTATTTGTGGGGCATAGGAACTCGTTCATTCCCCCCCCCCCCCAAAAAATATAGTCCGCCCTCCCCACATGGTCTTAGGGACGGTGCACCCGCCCATGGCTGGAAAAGGTTGCTGACCCTTGTGGAAGCCAGAAACCCTGTGCGCACTTCATGGCGAGTAGGCAAGCCTCGTTGGATCCGGTAGGGCTTACTTCTGAGTAAACATGCAACATGGGCCCGGACTACACACAGCCTTCTTTCCCCTCCCACCACAATTTACTCCCGTCAATAAAAATAATAATAATAAAGTAATAAAAACTCCAGCAGCATGGTCGAGCTCCGCAAACCCTAAATCAACCCGGCGTTCTTTTTGCTGTTGCATCGACGGAACTTTCCTCAAAGGAATACACCGGGGTGTATTTTTTATTATTATCATTATTTTGGAAACCAACCACCCTGCTCAAGTTTTCTTTCATCGCTCCACAAAACCAAAAAGGCGCCACTCTTACCTCAGGGGATGTTAGTTCGCGGCGCTGGAAGGGGAAAACTCGGCAGCCGCGCACTCCTCGCCCCAATTTGGGCAGCCGGTGAGACTTAGGACGCCGCCCCGCTCGTCGGGCGCGGATCCTCCGCAGGTTCCCTTCGGGCTCCGTCGTTCAACTTCAAGCGGCTTGGCCGGGACAGAAGCGCTGCATGGTTCCCCGACCGCTGAGCCGGCGGTAGTGCTGCTGCGAGGCGAGAGTTTCGCAGCTCAGGCAAGCGAGCGAGCCGCCAACCAACCCCGGGCGGCGCGCGCTGCAAACTCAGGCAGCTGCAGGCACGGCGGCCAAGCCCCACACGAGGCAGCGCCGGCGCTCCGGGAGTGATTGAGAGCCGCTCCGCAGCCACACCCCTGCGCCGCTGGAGCCCCCTCCAGAGGAGCTATTTACATACGGTGACCTCCCGTTGCCCTTTGCCGCGCCGAGAACTTTTCCTTTAGTCCTCCCCATAATTCTTCCCTTTAAAATCAGCTCCCTGAAAAAGTCATGATTTACTACTTCCTAAAGGCAACCTTTTTTTATTTTTTGCCGCTAGGTCAGGCCAGGCTGTTAAGCGCAGCTGATTTCATTAGCTTGAGCCCCTCCCTTGACTGGCATCCAATCTTCCCAGCCATAGTTTGTGGTGGGTGGTTTTTTCCCCCTCTTCTTTTTGGTCTTCTTGTCAAAAACTATTCACCGTGTCAGCCAAAGGGGCCCGCATACCAACAAATAAGCACGCTTAATTAAAACAGCAGGTGAGGAAAGCAATAAACAAGACAGCCCTCTCGCCCCTGTGTGATTTCATCCTTTGCCAGGCTTAAGGAGAAGAGAAATTTATACCACCGCCCACCAAATGTGGATATCCGACGGGTCAAACTGAGCGGCAATACTGGCTGCCTCTGAACGGTCATATTATTGCCACGGTTCAAAGCAAAGCCAGCCCTAACATTGGGCAGAATTCAAGTGGTCCATCTATAACAGCGCATATACCTGAAGGAGTGTCTCCACCCCCATTGTTCAGCCTGGACACTGAGGTCCAGCTCCGAGGGCCTTCTGGCGGTTCCCTCACTGCAAGAAGTGAGGTTACAGGGAACCAGGCAGAGGGCCTTCTCGGTAGTGGCACCCGCCCTGTGGAACACCCTCCCATCAGATGTCAAGGAAATAAACAACTACAGTGGTACCTCAGGTAAAGTACTTAATTCATTCCGGAGGTCCGTACTTAACCTGAAACTGTTCTTAAACTGAAGCACCACTTTAGCTAATGGGGGCTCCTGCTGCTGCCACGCCGCCAGAGCCCAATTTGTTCTTATCCTGAAGCAAAGCTCTTAACCTGAAGCACTATTTATGGGTTAGTCTTTAACCTGAAGCATATGTAACCTGAAGCGTATGTAACCTGAGGTACCACTGTATCTGAGTTTTAGAAGACATCTGAAGGCAGCCCTGTTTAGGGAAGTTTTTAATGACTTGATGTTTTAATGTATTTTTAATCTTTTGCTGGAAGCCACCCATAGTGGCTGGGGAAACCCAGCCAGATGGGTGGGGTATAAATAATAAATTACCATCATCATCATCATTAATTAAAATATTTATCACAGGAACCACAGAGGTATATTTAAGGCAAGGTGTAGGTGGTTCAAGGAGGTCCAAGGTTAATTGAAAAGGGATCCCAACTATACCAAAAATACAGTTCAGGAATCCTAGAGATCTTTAGAAGAACTAGAAGATTGCTGTTTGGAGCGTGTCCTCTTTACTGTCAACATCAGTTCTCCCTCCCTCTCAATGCATTCCCTTCACAACTAACTTCTGCTCCACGGCACAGCAAGCAAGACATCACAGTCTGTTTCTGAGTCCTAGAGTTAAATCTCTCCCTCTCCTTTATCAACTAGCCTCCTGACCACAAAAGCAGGCATTGTTGTGGGGGCCTCAATCCCCCTGGTCCATCTTGGGGAAGAAGGGCTGTGGTCCCCTCTCCCCCCTTTAGAGTCCCAGGTGTATCAATATGGCGGAAACACCGTCTGAATTTTCTGCATGACTCTGATCTAAATAACTACTTTATGAGTGCACAAGGACTTTGGCACACCCAGGAGGATTTTTTACTTTGAGAAGCCAGTCAGCTCATCCCTTCCCCAGCCCCTATCATATCACAAACTGCTTTAGAAAGTCTCCTCGTTTTCAACAGGCATTTGCCTTGCAGCATGAAAAACTGCCCGTTCCAAAATTCAAGTGCTTATAAATCTAGTTGCTTGGATCCAGCAACATGCCCAAGGCATGTTTTGGTAAACTGTTTTGGTAATCATGTGGAAAACATGATTATATGATTTAGCCAAGAGGGACTATCATCATTAATTGCCATTCGGACTGAACTGGGACTAGAGGCATACCTGGGCTTGCTTGCACATTTAGCAAGGCGATATATTGGCACGAGTGCAAACCCATCTCCATTAAAAAACATGGCGTAATTCACAATCACCAATCACAAATGACCCTTAAGCTGGGCATTTAACAACGCAATCCTATAAATGTCTACTCATCAAGTTTGTTGGGGTTTACTCCCAAGAAGCTAGGTGCATAGGACTGCAGTCTAAATCTAGCAAGCCAACTTCAGACAATACCTCACTTGCCTTCTCACTTCTGACGAGGTGCCAGAAATAAGCCCCACTTAAGTCAATGGCCATTGCTCTCTGGGGTCTTGGGCGGGCTGCCCCTCTGCCAGATTGCTTGATCAGGTGCCTTTTCCAGTAGCACCAACTGTGACTTGTTGGGAGAATACAACTGGGCAAGACAGCTGGCCAGCAACAAACAAGCATCTAACCAGCATCAAATCAGGAGGGTGGCAATTGCCAGACGGCACCATCCATACACAATGTCCAGTGTCTGCCACCTGAAGAACAAACCATAATACTTAGCCACGGTTTGAAATTGGCTTAGTTCAATAAGTCACAGTTAACACTAGCCACAGTCTGAGCTTGTTTCAACAGAATGCTAAATAATGATTTAGTGCTTAGTAAGCGGGCTTTGGGCTTAGAAGCTCCCCTCACATGGACATGAGGAGGAAATCTGAATCTTTGGCTTGTCTGTTTACCTAACCATAGTTACTCACTATGTTGAAACCCAGGTAAACTGTGGCTAGTCTTAACTTTGATTTAGGGAAACATGCTGACTTCAAACAACAATTCACAATCTTCTTTCCCTAAACCATTGTTTGTGGTTAATTTAATCATGGTTAATTTAAAATGGAAGCAACTGCTTCCAGACTCCCTGTCATTCATGTGCTGGTGGAGGGAGAGTACCTGAAACTGAGGTAGTTTAGTATTTTGTCTTAACCAGATCATTTGTTAGGCATGAGAAGTTGTGGTTAGTTAAAAACAGCAGAAAATGCTTCCAATTTCCTCTAAGCCATGCTGGAAGAGGAGGGGGGCATATGGGCCTGAGGTTTGTGTATGTAACACTAAACTATGGCTTAGTGTTGTATCTAATACAGTACTGTATATAATTTTCCATATATGTATATTTTGTTATTTTGCAAAACTATGTGAGTATACTTTAAAAAAAACCTCCCTAAGAAGAAACCATTAATTTTGAGATAAGACAGCCACAGGCAGCCTCACCCAGAAATAGAAAAAGGACTTTCTTTTTAATTCTAGGAATTACTGTACAGCCTTGTTTATTCATAAGGCATGGAAGAGATATAAGAGTCTTTCAGATAGTCATGCTTTCTGATAAAGCAGAGGGTAAAGTATACATTACATGGGGAATGTACTATGAATATATAATCAAAATAAGATAAAATTAGAATTTTTAATAGCCCTTTCTGATAAGAAAAGTTCTACTGTCTTCTCATGTGTTGCTCTTTTTTGCAAATAGTTCCTGGAATAGCACTCATCTATGTGGTCTTGCAGGAAGTGAACTGAATTTGGTTCTGGGTTGAAATTACACATCTGCCATGACCTCAAGTATGTGGCTTTGGGCAAATTACCGTAAGTATCTTTCAGCTTTGTTTGAAAAAAGCATAATAGTGACTATTACCTACCTCACAGGGTATTGTGAGGCACAATCAATAAAGTATTATGGGGAAGGGGAACAAAAGAATGAAAGAAAGCAAAATAAAATGAGTTGTTCACTAGGGGCTTTGGTAGTGTTCTATCAGTCTTCTGCAGCCCAGAATTACAAGGAACTCCAGTGCATGGGCCTTATTTTCCATTCAAATAGCTGTAGACTTTGTTTCTAATGATTGATTCACACACTTACTCAGCTAATTATCATTGTTCTGTGGTGGAGGGAGCAGGCAGGCATGTGCACCTTGTTCTAGCCTAGGCCTAAGCACAGAAGTCCAATTTGCATGATCCTTCCTCCTCATTAAAGGGAGGGAAACACTGCATGAATTAGATCCATGGACTGGAGTTCACCATGTGAATATATTATATAATCTCAGTGTTTGGTTTCTGGGATTAAGCTAAATGCCTATCAATAATCCATTCTTTTATATGTTTTGGACATTTCTATACACCTCATAATCTAAAAGAATTTGTGTTTTCAGATTTGCTTCTTCTTATTCAAGGTTATGTCCTCTTGCTACCAGTTCCTCAAAACTCCCACACTGCCTGAGAGTTGCCTCTCTCTTTCCTTGAATGTTGACGTTCTGCAGCTGTGTTGTCTTCTGTAATCCCCAAAAGTTTTTCTTAACATTGTTCTATTACTTTCTTTCCTTTGTCTGAGTTCATAAGCCAGGAGCTCAAAGGCTTTCCTGCTACTACATTGGTAATAATTCTGCCTTAGCAAGCAATTTATATTTCTAAATAAAACAATGGTTTTTAAAACAAATACTGTTCCATAACTTTTGTCAGGAGGCTTGACTGCTTTTTAGATAACAATATTTTTTATTTTTATTTTTATAATATTTTTTATTAAGTTTGTAAAATACAGAAAAAAGAATAAAGAGCATGTTATAAGAATAAAATAAAAAGATCACAAATTTTCTTGTTCTTTTTTCCAAATCTACTGGACTTCCCCACATCCTCCCAACCCTGCATTCTCTGTGAACATAACATCAGCAATTTGTTAACTTATTTCATTACTTATTGTATCCTTCGTTTTATCATGTTACCCAATTTCAAATGTGTTATAACCCAAATCATGTACATTTTCATTTAAACACAATAAAGTTATTTCCTTATTCTATCTCAGACTTCTTGTGCCTTAATTTCCATTTCTTTAGTTTAACATTACTGAAGCTAGAGTTTCCTAAAAGGTGCATTTTTTAACATTCATACAGCTTATAGTGTTTTTCCAGATAGTCCTTAAATTTTTTCCAGTCCTCCTCGATTGTTTCTTCTCCCAGGTCTCGAATTCTGCCAGTCATTTCGGCCAGTTCCATGTAGTCCATCAACTGCGTGTGCCATTCCTCCAGTGTGGGTAAATCTTGTGTCTTCCAATGCTTTGCAATCAGGATCCTTGCTGCTGTAGTAGCATACATAAAAAAAGTTCTGTCCTTCTTAAGCACTCTCTGGTCCACCATGCCCAGGAGGAAGGCCTCTGGTTTCTTAGGTAAGGTAAATCTAAATACCTTTTTTAGTTCATTATGAATCATTTCCCAAAAGGCCTTCACTTTCGGGCAGGTCCACCAGAGGTGAAAGAATGTCCCTTCCGCCTCTTTACATTTCCAACATTTATTATCAGACAGGTGATATATCTTAGCAAGCTTGACTGGGGTCATGTACCACCGGTATATCATTTTCATAATGTTTTCCTTCAAGGCACTACATGCCGTAAATTTCATTCCGGTGTTCCATAACCTTTCCCAGTCTTCAAACATAATGTTATGCCCCAAATCCTGCGCCCACTTTATCATGGCGGATTTGACTGTCTCATCCTGAGTATTCCATTTAAGCAGCAGGTTATACATTCTCGAAAGTAGTTTACTTTTTGGTTCTAACAGTTCTGTCTCTAGTTTCGATTTTTCCACCTGGAATCCAACCTTCTTGTCTACTTTAAAGACCTCTTGAATTTGTGCATAATGCAACCAATCTCGCACCTTGTTTTTTAATTTTTCCAAGCTCTGCAACCTCCAATTGTCTCCAATCTTTTCAATAATTTCCCCATATTTAGGCCAATTGGCCTCCATGTTAGGTCTCTTACGTGCCTTGGCCTCCACCGGTGAGAGCCATCTCGGAGTCTTACTCTCCAATAAGTCTTTATATTTTGTCCAGACCATTAAAATTGCTCTCCTAACAATGTGGTTTTTAAACAGTTTGTGCACTTTAACCTTGTCATACCACAAATATGCATGCCACCCAAAAGCATTGTCAAACCCTTCCAGATCTAGGACATCAGTGTTTTCCAGTAAGATCCAATCTTTCAACCAGCAGAAGGCTGCGGATTCATAATATAACCTCAAGTCTGGCAGGGCAAATCCCCCTCTTTCTTTCGCATCAGTTAATATTTTAAACTTTATTCGGGGCTTTTTGCCCTGCCAAACAAACTTAGAAATATCCTTCTGCCACTTTCCAAAACATTCCACCTTGTCCACGATCTGTAGGGTCTGAAACAAAAATAACATTTTTGGCAATACGTTCATCTTTATAGCTGCTATTCGGCCCAACAAGGAAAGTTTCAATCTTGACCACGTTTCCAAATCTCTTTTGATTTCTGACCAACATTTCTCGTAGTTGTCTTTAAACAAATTCAAATTTTTGGAGGTCAGATACACCCCTAGGTATTTTACTTTTTTAACCACATTTAGTTCTGTTTCTTTCACGAACTCATCTGTTTCTGTAGTTGTCAAATTTTTTGCTAGAACCTTAGTTGTTGCTTGTTCAACTTAAATCCCGCCACCCGACCAAAATCAGAAATTAATTCTAACACTCTTTTAGTAAACAATATTTTTTAACAACTTCTATTCCAGAACCTGTTGTGTTTTCATTTTTCTCTTCATCGCAGAAAGCTATTCCAACGAATGTTTTCTTCTCAGGCTATAGCTAAATGACTACAATCAAATTCAAACTGCGTAGATTTGTTGACTTTATCTCAAGGGTACCATGATGATAATGATTATTTTAAAACAAACTGTGGGTGAACATAATAATTGTGTCAACCAGAAATCTTAAGAGTCAAGGGTATGTGAAAGGCACACATTGAGCTGGCTGAGACATACAAATCTTGGCTTCGTGCCTGTGTGCTCCATCCTCATGTTGCCTCTTCCCTCCTCAGCCTGCTCAGATTATATTTATTTAAACCGTAAAATATAGGATACAGCATAGACATAAAATCAAACATTTTTAAAATAGCATCAAAATAAAACCAAAACGAAACCAGTAAAGGGAGTAGTACCAAAGATCTGCAAAGCACTGAAATGCTTAAAAAAACAACAACAGCTGTAAAGCCTGGAAATCTCATAGTTGTAGAGTTGGAAGGAAGCCCAAGGGTCATCTATCTAAACCAGGCATAGCCAAACTCTGCCCTCCAGCTGTTTTGGGACTACAATTTCCGTCATCCCTGACCACTGGTCTTGTTAGCTAGAGATGATGGGAGTTGTAGTCCCAAAACAGCTGGCAGGTCAAGTTTGGCCATGCCTGATCTAATCCAACTCCCTGCAATGCAGAAATCTCAACATGTGGTTCCCCATCCAATTTGAAACCATACCGGACCCTGCTTAGCTTTGCAAATGTGCTAGCAGTTTCATTGCTGCACCACTCTTCACCTGGTGCTGAAAGTACCACAATGTAGACACAAAGCCAGCTTCTTTGGGAAGAAAATTCCACAACCAGGGCACAACTGAAAAGGTTGTTTTCTTCATAGACACACTCATCCAGAATGCAGATGGCTTCTATTAAGTGCAGTTTCCTGTTACATCTGAAACAGAAAGCCATGGTTACCACGTTCACAAGCAGTCAGAATCTGAAACCACAGTTTGAACTTGACTTAAGATCCTGCTTTGTTCTGAAACTAGTAGCCATGAGTTTCCACTTTGGACATGACAGGAAACCCATGGCTAATGGAAGACTTCCTGGGTTAATATCTGCGTGCTGAAGAGGAAAGCTTTTTTGCTTATTTTATAATTCCTCTTTTTGCTGTCTTTTCTTTCGGACTATCAGGGTCATTGAACAGTGGATTGTTTTCACTTTAACAGGCTCCTGCCTCATCATCAAACTTGTCACAGAAGTGAGAGCAGCTGAGAGGCAAGGACAATTATTTCAAGATAACAAGATCCTGACAGCTGATTCCTGCTGTAAAAATGTTATAAATACAGTCACTCACAAGGGCAGTAAAACAGATGAAACCACTGGAGAGTAGATTTAATTCACCTCAGGTGTCACCTTTCCCCTATTCATTCATCTTCTTTGCACCTTAGCCTAAAATATTTATTGTCTTTCCTTAAGTCTTTTTTTTTTTACCCGAATGATCTAGAATTGGATCAAACACTCTGTTTTAATATTTCCATCAGACAATGTCTAAAAAAATCAAAGTATCTGAAGATTATAAACTGTAAATTTTGAAGTAGTATTGAACTAAATATGGAACGCAGACAGAAATTACCTTCAAAACATTCATCTGCAAAGGAAAGAGGAAGCTCCAGTGGATTTGGAAACAAAGGGATGGAAGGAGGGCAAATACCGTATTTTTCGCCCTATAGGACGCACTTTTTTTCCACTCCAAAAATGAAGGGGAAATCTGTGTGCGTCCTATGGGGCAAATACAGGCTTTTGCTGAAGCTTGGAGAGTGAGAGCGCACTGACCCCTCTTGCTCTCCAGGCTTCAGGAAGCTATCAGCAAGCCTGGGGAGCCCGCGGGAGTTCCCGCAGGACTCCCTAGGCTGCAGATAGCAGCCTGCCGCCCGGTGCGCGGGGCACCCTGAAGCAGAGCGCCCCTCGCGCCGGGCAGACATCCGCAGCATGGGGAGCCCTGTGGGAACTCCCGCAGGGCTCCCTACGCTGTGAATAGCAGCCTGCTGCACAGAGCGCCCCGTGCTTCGGGCAGACATCGACCAGCCCCACAAGCTCGGGGGACAGCGGGGAGGCGCAGCGCCGCCATCCCACTGTTCCCTGACCTGGTTTGGGGGGGGGGAATCAAGGGAATTTTTTTTCCTTTATTTCCCCCCCCAAAAACTAGGTGCGTCCTATGGGACGGAGCGTCCTATGGGACGGAAAATACGGTAAAACCTATCGCTAAGATCATAAGAAGAGCCTGCTGGATCAGACCAAAGGCCCACCATCCTGTTCTCAGTGGCCAACCCAATGTCTATGGGAAACACGCAAGCAAGACCACAGTGCACCAGTACTCTGTCCAACCCTGCCATCTCCAGCAACTGCTCTTCGGAAACCTGGTGCCTCCAGCAGCAGAGACAGAACACAGTCATCCCACCACTAGTGGGATCACAATCCATAGTTTAGCTGTGCATAAAGAAGTACATTCTTTTGCCTGTCCTGAATCTTCCAGCATTCAAGTCGATAGTGTAGGCATAAATAAGGCACTTTGCAAACTGGGTACTGTGGAATGAAAGCATCCCAATGCGGAGTAAGAAGGGTCAATGCTCACAAGGGCTATAGAACTGTGTGATGTCATATGCCTGAGGCAGTTATTTCAGTTGGTACAGTTAACGGCAGTTACGGAAAGTCTTTTAACAGTTTGAGCAGCAGGTATGTTCTGTTGTGCTGCTGCCTGCCTCAGAGTTAGTCTGTATTTATCTTGGATGCACATCTATGTAAGATGTCTTGGCAACATAAGCAACGCCTATCTGCGTTGTATATTTTACTCTGCAAGTGCAAGTATGCTAAGTAAAATGTATTTGTTCTTTAAACTTTAAAAGAGAGCGCCTTGCATAGTTTTTGTATGAGGAAAAAGGGAACTAATTAAAGGGTCAAACGACCCGGGGAACTAGAGTTTAAATGGGAACTAGAGTGTAATTCCCACAGGTGTGCCATACACAGGCCCAAGCATACATAGACTTGAATGGCACAATTTCCTCCCACCCTTAAGGAGCAGGAAGAACCATATGCATTGGACCTCCATAAGTACAAGATGGCTGGAGTGCCTGGTTTATGTAATGTCTTATATGCACCATGGGAAGAAGTGACTGTACCTGCTCCTTCCACTGCAGAATGCCAGTCCCTAGTTATGTCAGTGTGTAAGCTGAGCTTTTGCACCCACCATGCAATACATTTTTGTTGTGTTTTGGGGGGATTCTCCAAATCTTAGCTGGCCTTGGTAGCTAGTCATTATTTGTGGTTCTCTCAACCCTACCCTACCTGAGTCCTCTTGCATACTGAGAGTATTCAAGGGAATGGAAGGGCCAGCTATTAATAGTGATATTTGCAAGTGTTCGGAAGTAGCAAAAACCCCCACATCTTGTTGCTTTCAATCACCTTAAAAGGATGACATATAGTAGGGTGTTTGTTTGTTTTTTGTTTTTATAAAATGATTTTTTTTAATTGCCCCTTTTTCCAAGTTCCAGAGGAAGGGTGACAGAATAACTTATCACCTCAAGCCTGGATTTGGAGGTGCTCAACAAAAGCAATAATCCCTAGTTCTGCAAATAATAATAATAATAATAATATCTTTATTGTCATTGCCCCCTCTCCGGGACAACAAAATTACAACGAAATCCTGGAGGCATGTGTGAGACTGCATTCCTACCAATCCCAAAGTCTGCTGCATATGCCAGAAAACTTAAGGGGAGGATCTGTCTCTTCTACACATCACAAAAAAGAGATTCCGCCGCCCCCCCCAACCTCCAAATCTGTTTCAAGCGGTAGTCAGCATGCTGTCTCTAGCACAGTGGTTCTCAAGGGGTGTGGTGCGCCACACTGGTGTGGCAGGAGAGGGTGGCAAGTGTGGCAGGAAGATTTGAGGACAATCAACATATTTGAGGAATGATTCATGTTCTTATGTAGCTGCATTGTTTTATAGTTTCTGCATGTCCCATGATCATATTATAAAGTAGTTGTGTTCTATGTTATATAAATTAGGCACTGCTAGGAATTCTTTCTTTTCATTTTGCAATGTATTTCTCATCAATAAGAAATCCGGAGGGGCGCGAGCAAATTTGTATTCTGAAAGGGTGACCCAGAGGAAAAACGTTTGAGAACCACTGCTCTAGGAAGAACAGAAGAAGGACATGAAGGCCCTCCATTAATTTGTGACCCCGTAACTGACACAGCAAATCGGGGGCTAATGCCCCCAAATGCAACCTTGTCCAATTGTCTCCAAACAGGTGCCAAAGTTTTGTGCTCGTTTTGTGCCACTTTGTGTTTCAAAGCGACATTTTGTGGCACCCCCCCCAAATTGAGTAATCAAACATTCAAACCACGGTCACAAGTAAATGGCCCCAAACCCAGCCTTGTTTGGTGAGAGCCAGTGTGGTGTAGTGGTTAAGAGCGGTAGTCATGTAATCTGGGGAACCGGGTTCGCGTCTCCGCTCCTCCACCTGCAGCTGCTGGGTGACCTTGGGCCAGTCACACTTCTCTGAAGTCTGAAGTGAAAGGCGGGATATCAAATCCAAACTCTTCTTCTTCTTCTTGTTTGATTGAGCAGTCCCAAGTTGTGTGCCGGTACATGAATGCAACAGCCCTTCACAGTTACTTGCCAGCATATAGTACCCAGAGGCCCCCTCTACTTAGTTATAATGGTTAATAGCCTTTGATAGACCTATTTGTGTGAATTTGTGACATCCTTTTTAAAAGAGTCAACAAAGCTAGTGACATTCACTATATAAGATATAGTGAATAAGATGACGGTGAGTTCCATAAAGTCAGGGATGGGGAATTTATGGCACTCTAGGGTTGTTAGTCTCCAACTCCCATCAGTCCCAGGCAGCATGACCAATAGTCAGCAATGATCGGAGCTGTTCTCCAACATCTGGAGGGCCAGAGGTTTCTCATCTCTGTGAACATATTGTGTGAACAAGATTTTTCCTATTTGCACTTACAAGAAGCTCCCAAATATAAAGGAAATGCCTAGTGGGTGGATTCCATGCAGGGTAGAGAAGCATATCTGAATATATCATTAGAAGCATATCTGAAGATACCCAGAAAGAAGATGGAATAGTTCTCATTTTTTAAATGTCTGAAAAACAACCATTTATTAAAAAACAAAACCAAACCTCTCTTACATAAATTGTGCCTGGCTCAATTTATAAACTCACTCTGGAAGTTAATTCAAGTTAGTATAATGAAATATCTCATGTTGTCTCAGCAAAATGCCTCCTTTCCAAAGTTCCAACATAGCAAAAGGAGATTATTTAGGATAAATTGCTTTAAATAACTTTTGGAGTTGTGTAAGAATTCAGGAGCCTATGTCTCAATTCAAAACAGTTTTTGGCACACTTATAGAAGAGTAAGTTCGTATAACATTCTGACATCTGGCACTCAGTAGCTGTTATACAGAAGTTCATTTTTGAAAGTTGCTGGTATAATTCAGAACTGTAGTGGAACACATACATTTAGCAGAAAATTTCTATTAATTCAATAAACTATATTAATATGCAGTGCAAACATGATAAAAAGACAGAGGCTACAATCCATTAACATCAATTAACAAATGAGTCATAGCTAACTTACTTACTGAGCAAAACAAACTTTCACAAGAAAGAAACATAGAATTGTAGAGCTAGAAGGTATCCCAAGGGTCATCTAGTCTAACCCCCTGCAATGCAGGAATCTTTTGCCCAAAAGATCTCACCTGAGATTCCAGGAGCCACTACCAGCCACAATAGACAATATTGTGCTAGTTGGCCAAACAATCTGACCTGATATAAGGCACCTTCCTGTGTTTCTGCATTTGTGGTCTGGTGACCATAAGACTGTGGCTCAGAAAATGTAATACATCAACACAGTCTAAAAATACACTAGTTAAAAGCAGTTAATAAATGGTACAAAATACCAGTTCGTTGAATGTACACATTGGTATATCATATGATTTTTCAGTGGTCACATGACTATGAGTACAGCAAAAGAAACACCAAACTTCCTCATGAAACAACCAAGTGCAACATAATGATGACAATTACTTGGGTCATGTGATCATGTATCACTCATATCATTCTTCAAATCATGCAGCATTACTTCCTATTAGTTTTCCATTTCTTCAGATTAGTACTTGCAAATGAAAATAATGAAATGCAGGAGAACTTTGCACCATTTCCAAAGTTAAGAATGGAACTATTGCTTTCAAATCAGGGCTACCACCCCCATCCCCCAAAAAAGGAATTGGACTCTGGGCCACAGTTCCTTTCCATTCACAAAAGGGCAACTCAAGATTGAAGCTCTGAGTGTCATAATGGCAGCCTTATAGATATCCCCACTATTTGAAGGATGAGTGGATCACTACTCACTCACTCACTCACTCACTCACTCACTCACTCACTCACTCTCTCACTGTATGGAACTTCAAATGAGAAACGTGATATCTTGCAAGGATAGAAATTGCTTGTTTCTTCCAGCAATACAGTGGTACCTCTGGTTACGTACTTAATTCCTTCTGGAGGTCCGTTCTTAACCTGAAACTGTTCTTACCCTGAAGCACCACTTTAGCTAATGGGGCCTCCTGCTGCCGCTGTGCCATCGCTGCACAATTTCTGTTCTCATCCTGAAGCAAAGTTCTTAACCCGAGGTACTATTTCTGGGTTAGCAGAGTCTGTAACCTGAAGCGTATGTAACCTGAAGCGTATATAACCCGAGCTACCACTGTAATACAAAATGAGCAATAGCTTTTCTTTGTGTGTAAAGGTGTCAGTGATATTTTTGACTCAGTTTGTGATGTCCACGAAGATGTGGCTCAGTAGGGTTCTAAACAGAAAAAAATAAGGATACAGCTGCAATCTTCAAAGGATAGGGTAGTAGAGTCATTTGTCTCCTCACCCCACCCCAAATAGAACTTCCTTAACGACATACAAAAGCCAGAACTGTTTGTTTACATTATTGGCAACTAGGTCTACCCATTCAGCTCTTCTTTAAAAAAAGTAACAAGATGGTCTAGTAGTCTCCAGTTCTGATAGCTATGAAGGGTAGCCAGAAGACCACACAGGTACTGATAGAATATTTGGATGAATAATAATATGGAACAGTTTAAAGTGGAATGCTCTGTCGGCTGGCAAAGCTACTAGAGGGCTTGGCTCCAGTCTGCAATTTGCAAATCAGAGCCAATCAAACACACTCTTGCTGTGATAGTGAGGATTTTAAATATTATCAGAAGAACAGGCAATGATCACTACTTTGCTATGAATGTTTACTTGATTGTTTTTGAAATGCTGCAATTGTAGCAGCATGTTGCTGTTGCTCTTGGATTTGTTTCAAATCAATCAGCATAGCTACCTGAAATTTTTTGAGAGATTTTACATTCCAGTTCAGTACGGATTTGCTGAAATAACTGGGTTCAGAATCAGTACGATTTTTTAAAAATCTATTCATTTTATCCTGCAGTGTTGGGAAAACTTTACGTAGAAAAAAATATATTTTGAAAACAGAAGGATAAAAAGCAACAATAATTTGATGCTCAAGTGTAGTTCAAGTGCTAAAAGCAAGCATTCCCAGAGGAACTGATCATGCACTCTTGCTTCTAGACACAGCACTTTATCCAAAGCAGACACAAAACAAAAACTCTTCACAATGGGCTGGAGACGAGATAACAGCTTCTCATCCCCACTATGAAAACAATAGCCTGTAGTCACAGCTAACTGACACAACAGATCTATTTAAAAGCAAGATTCCCAGGCTCTTTGAATAGGATGAACCTATTCTTTCACCAGCAATGCTGTGCAACAAGGCAAAGATATAGTTCAGGATCTTAGTTCTACAACTTGTAGTTCAGTTTGTGTCTAAAAAACAGGAGCAGAAATTGTTCCTGCCATTGATTCTACCTCTTTTCATCAAGGTGGAAACCCTCCCAGCTTCTGAGTTCCGTCCTCAGTCAACACTAGGCACTCTCATTTGCACATGCGACATAAGTTGTGCAATTAAGGAAACTCCAACACATTTATCAACAAACAAGAGACTCAGCATGCACAGCAACGACATAATATCCTATTCTCTAGCTGTGATCGAGAGATGAGGAGTAGGATGTGGAATTGTGAACTCCCCAGCCCCTCCTTTTTCACACACATATTTCTCACCATATTCTTGAGTGCCTTGCCCGAAAGTGAGATGTCTGATGCTGCTGGATGAACATTATAAAGGGCAGGAAGATCTTTTTCAATACTGGCTTTACCACCACTTCCTTCAATACTGTTGGAACGATGTCCTTTGCTCCCCAACCGAATCAGCCTACCCAGCGCAGGCTTCCTTAATCAACCAGGAAGGGCAAGGATTAAGCATGCCAAGTGATGAAGCTCCCAACTTCAAGAATTCTGTCTACATCCACAGGCTATGCAAATTAAGAAGTATCCATAGAAACAGGAGAAGCAGCTGCATCTGGTGCTGCCCTCAATTTGGAGTCAAGGCAGAAATATATATTAGAGATGTTGACTACAAAGTGCTTGGCAAATAGGGCACACTAGGTAACCATCTCCTCTCAAGAGCCACTTGGAACAATTCTGCCAGACAACTCTGTATGGACAAAATGGTGCCAGAAAACCAAGACTTATTTTCCACCATCGCTGCCATGAGATGAGCTCTGAAATGAGCTTTAGCCCAACTTCAGTCAAATTCATCATGCATTTTCCTTTGCGGGAAGTGAAGTTTCATTGCTCAGGGAGCCTCAGAAAACTAGGGAGCCACATGGGCTCACCAAACAGAGAGATCACTCTGGAGTGAACATAGCAACTGCTCATGTAGTTTCCCCATTCCAGATGTTAGCAAGCGCTTTGATGGGACTGCCAGAATTACATTGCCCCAGAGCCAGCAGGACTTAATCTGGACTGGATCTATTTTTCTCTAGGGGCAGATTGTTCTAATAAGCCCTCCACTCAGTAAGCCTAAACCCTGCTAGGCAGAGCTCTATCCATGCCAAGGGAACCATGTCAAACTTCTCCACCCATGATCAGAATATAACACCAAATCAAGTGTTATGACCAGCCAAATGAAAGAGGCCGGATATCAATCGAGACAGATATTGTTGTCATGGAGACCATGAAATCCTGATCTGCAACAGATGAGAGGGCCTCAGCAAGGATGCTTGAAGTTGCCGTTCCCATTCTGGTTCTGCAGAAAAGCCCACTTGGCACCCACTGACATGTTGTTGGGAAAATGATGATGATGATAATTGATTTATATGCCCATCTGACTGGGTTGCACCAGCCACTCTGGGCAGCTCCCAACAAAAAATAGTAAAAACACAATACCACACACTAAAAACTCCTCTAAACAGGGGTGCCTTCAGGTTGAACAGGGCTGTCTTCAGGTGTCTTTTAAAAAATCACATGGCTGTTTATCTGTTTGACATCAGCTAAAGTGCCTTCCACAGCGTGGGCAAGACTACTGAAAAGGCCCTCTGCCTGGTTCCCTTTAACTTCACTTCTCGCAATGAGGAAACCACCAGAAGGCACTCAGAGCTGGATCTCAGTGTCCGGGCTGGATGATGGGGGTGGAGATGCTCCTTCAGGTATACAAGGCCGAAGCTGATTGGAAGGAGGTAGAGCTCTCAGGTGTCTAACCCCCTTATCCTGTAACAAGCCAACATAATTCACACTGCCACACTTCCTGCAATTGCCCACACTCCGAATGGTGCCATCTAGGCCACACACACTGCCAACCCTCACCACTCGATCAAAGCAAAGTTTTAGTAAGACTAAAATACAAGGCAAATTGCTTCTGAAGAAGAGTTTCAGAAGCAGCATGGCAGCACATTACTGAAAGGGGGGGGGAATAAAAAAATTCACAGGGTGGCCCATTCATTCATATATATATATATATATATATATGTGTGTGTGTGTGTGTGTGTGCGCGCGCGCGCGCGCAAAGTTTTCAAGGGAAAAAAATGAAATCACAGATCGATGGAAAAAGAATTTGATGGATAAATAGTGCCTACAAAGCACACACTATCCCTTTTGATAATGGCTTTAATTGCAGAGAGGCATTCATTTTCTCATATTTCTCTTATCACCCAGGACTCCTCTGTGATTATGTGTTTTGTTTTTTAAAAGTTCTCCTCTGCATTCCTGAGGAAAGCTCTTGAGATTGTTGATCCTAAGCTGGCACTGAATCTGCAGAGGATGTCAACATTCACATTTGTTCAGGACAGTTCTTGCATGATAAGTCTCTTTTCTGTGCTTTCCTCTGCTCAGCTTCAATCGCCCCTTTCAGTAAAATAGAGGCAGGGACGAAGTAATGCAAAAAGAAGGCTGATTTGCTGGTAAGGACTGTTAATCCACAGTTTGCACAATCAAAACACTATTAGGAGATGAATTTGCTGTGTCTTTCAGAATCACAATCATCTTTCCATCAGGATGCAAAATAAAGTGTGTAACTCGTATATGAAACCTATGCATCAGAATGTTCATGTGCATTACAAATGCCTCTCTTCCCCACTATCAGCTGTCAGACACTTACTTTAAAAGCACAAGAGATGATTAAAAGTGATTTAATCTTAACTGTTTACCTTAAGAACATAAGAGCATTGTTCTGTGCTTTAAACTTGCAACAATCAGCTGATCATTGGCGCTTCAGAAGGCAGGTGCGCAGCACTTCTGAAATGCTCCCTGATGGGCTGATCATTGGAACTTCAGATTGTGGACTAAGTAAACTACAAGCAATAAAGATAAACAATTGTACAGTTAATATACCATAAAACGACTGGATTATCTGAGAAACTGGATTTACCCTTGGGGAATCTATCCTGGTTCTTCTTCAGGGAAGGTTACAACATTAAAACACATCTCTGAAGGTGAAATAAATTTAAAAATTGTCCAGTAGCACCTTACGAGACCAACTAAGTTTGTTCTGGATATAAGCTTTTGTGTGCATGCACACTTTTCAGATACTTTGTTGGTCTCTAAGGTGCTATTGGATATTTTTTAATTTCAACTGCGTCAGACCAACACAACTACCTACCTGAACCTCTGAAGGTGGACGAACTACCAAAAAGGCCCCAATCTGCCAATCTTAACTTTCCAGAGTGTCTGTAAGGAAGGAGATGATCTTTCAGACATTTGGGGCCTGAGTCATTTAGTGTTCAAATGTGAGTACCTTGAACTGACCACGGAAATGAATTGGCAGCCAGTAACAAACTGTTCATTTTAAATTCACCAATAAGACTGACAAATTAATTTTAGATAGAACCTACTTCTTACCATCTTTTCTTTCTGTTTCCTTAAGGAGCAAGATATTAGAAAGGATATGATCCTCAGCTCCCATTTTCTTCAGTTCAGCTTTTGTTAGGTGGAGCAAATCCTGGAACCGGCCCAACGAAAAAGTAGATGGATGAGAAAATATTGACTTTGTTCATTTTTTAAGAAATAATATTCTTTTTTAAAAATGATCCAACATTTTATGACAATAAAGCATCCAGAACATAATCCCACAACATAACAAAGACTGCTCCTTTTTCCATAGGTACTGCTAAGAATTAACACCTAACAAATGAATGTATTGCCAAAATACAATGCTATCCAAAGGTTGTTTTTCAATAGCTAATTCTTGTTACTTATTTGTACCACCCTCCTAACCATTTGAAAGCACTGTGAGAAACTCTTTTAGTTCATTATCACTTTTCACTTTTTTCTCTCTCTCTGTGCCTTGTCTCTGAGGATCATTAAAAGACACATTCTTTGGAATTTACTTTGAGGAAGGAGTTCTTAACATCCAGGTCTATTGGGGGAATTTTTGTTTGTTTGTTTACAAGAACTGGCATCTAAGCTGTAGGGCCATAAAACACAGACCACACCATTTAATTACTGTCAGTGTATGGCAAAGAACCACCTGCAAGCAATTTCTATTTTAAATTGTGCCATGATCTGAAAAACCTAATTGTTCCCACCCAGCCACCCAGAAGTTGGTGGACTGGACAAAGGAGCTGCCAATTCATTTAGGAAACATCCTCCACTTAATTTTCTTAACCTCCATGACCTGTAAAAAGCTGGAACATAATGGTAGACTTGCACATTTGAAAATGTCTAATTATTTAGTATTATATTTTAATATAAAACCTTCGTGTGGCACAGGGTTGGGAGCAATCTCAGTAAGGAAACAGCTTCTAAAACTGTAAGATTGTTCATAGATAGAAGAATGACCTCAAGCACTGAACAAATCCATTGTATCCAGGATGCCACACTAGTCAGCCAAGGAGGAACAGTTAATTCCTACCTTCCTACCCCCTCAGGCAAAGGTTCTGGTCTATTTAACTATGAAAGCACTTCTGTTGTGCATACTGTATTATCTTCCAGTTTGCTGTCTGTGTGAACTCAATCTTTCTCCTCTTCAGTTGTATAGTGCAGCCTTTTTGTGTGCATCTCAAAGAAAGAAACATTCTCCAGTCCAATGCTGCACAATGTTGACTGCCTACCTATTGAAAAATGGAACTCTCTGGTGAGGAGGGATCACTTGGGAAGACAGGCAAACTAATATCAGTGTACTGGAAGAAGCAAAGATCACCAGTGTTGAAGCAATGATTCTTCAACATCAACTTCGTTGGACTGGTCATGTTGTGCGGATGCCTGATTACCGTCTTCCAAAGCAACTGCTCTATTCCAAACTTTAAAATGGAAAGCGTAATGCTGGTGGTCAACAAAAGAGGTTTAAAGACTGTCTCAAGGCAAATTTTTAAAAATGTAGTATAAACACCAACAACTGAGAAACACTGGCCTGCGAGTGCTCCAACTGGAGAACAGCCTTTACCAAAGGTGTCATAGGCTTTGAAGACACTCGAACCCAGGATGCAAGGGAGAAACGTGCTAAGAGGAAGGCACATGGAAGGACATGTGGTTCCAGAATTGGCCTCCACAGTCACTTATGGACTCACTGTTAAAACCATGCTTATGGAAGACAATCTTACTCGCCTACGAGTAATCGCCGAAGAAGAAGAAAAAGTGTGTGTGTGTCCCACCCTTCAGAAGCTAGTACTGACTCAAGGCTATCTCTGAAATCATTTTGTCTTTAATCATCAGTCTAGATTATCAGACTACATTTCCCCAAGAAGTTGTTGGCAATCTGAACAGAGACACAAGGGAAGCAGCAGTCAGAGGGGAATGGAAGTAGGTGTAAACAGGGGAAGAATGTGTGATTATTTTCATTGCAGTCACATATTCTTTGTCTGTTTACACCTACTTCCATTCCCCTCCAACTGTTGCTTCCCTTGTGTCTATTCTTAGATTGTAAACTCCTTGGGGTTAGGATCTGTCTTCTTCCTCTCATTATTTTCTAAGGTTCATGTACATACATGATGCTATATAAATAAGCAAATAAAAATAGCCCCAGTTTATGTACAGCACCAGATGGGCACTGTCCATTGTCTCTCTGTCTGGGAAGGTTCTACAGCTGGGGTGGGGAACCTGTGTCCCTACAGATGTTGCCTCATCATTCCTGACCACTGACTATGCTAGCTGAGTCCAGGAACATCTGAAGAACCAGAAGCTCCTTGTCCCTGTTCTACAGGACAGGGCAGATAGCGCTGTTAATAAATCAACTCCATTTAACAGATTAAAGCAGATAAAATCTCTCTTGCTTAAATCAATCCTTCTTTCATGTGATTTTAAAGACTGCAAATTGCGTCTGAATCAGCTGCAGGGCCACCAGAACTCAGGGAAAGGGGCATGAGAGCACACCCTCTCTGCAAACAGCAAAAACATCAAGCCCTAAAACACAAAAATAGTGTCATGGCTAGGACAACCACATTGGCAGACATCACACTACAGTAGTTGGGTTTACTCACTAATAAAGTTTAGAGATTTTCTTATGGGAAACAAACGGGAGGGTTACAGGATTTGAATTACATTATATCTGGTGTTGGGGGAAAATAACGATAAGTACTGATCCTGATTTAAATGCCTACTCTGGAATTGACCACCATTTACATGTGAATAATGTTTGATTTTCCTTATACAACCTGGTTGCTTGAGCTGCTGAGCTTTAAGAAACATGCTTCCACTTACAGAAAATGTATTATGCTCTGCTTCATGTCTTGAGATTTGCCTCTTTTGTCCATTACCCAAGCAAAAATCTTTCTGCCTGTTATGCAAAAAGAGAAAACTAAGGAAATTATGGCTTCTTGGCATCAAAACCACTTGTTCTAGCCTGCTTACATTGCTAAATATGTTACACACACATTTGCCCACAGGCTGATGTCATATGGTCAGCAACGTGTCAAAAACATTGTTACAGCCCACACTGCTGAGATCACAATTTTTAAACAGACTTGAGGGCTGGAGGAAGCTCAAGGCAGGCATGGCATAAAGCAGTTTCAAGATTACTCCAAGTACATGGTTCCTTTATTACTGGAAATGTTGAACAAGCATTCAAGCAAGAAAAATGACAGCTCTGTTAGCAATATTTTGGAAGCCACCAAGGATTACAACTATACCTACATTAGACCACTGGTCTGACTTGAAATAAGGCAACTTCTGATATTCCTATAACATAAAGAAAATTGAGCTGGGAAGTCCTAGGAAGCGAGCACAATTCATTCCCTATAATTCTTCCTGTTTCCTCATCTCCCCTTCCATTTGCATTTAACAATTTCTAGTAGTTCACATTCATCTTTCTCACTGGGAGGACCTAAGGAAGTCCTAACCAACACTTCCTAACCAAATCTATATATCTGTTCAGCTCGCCTGCCCCACCAGGGGTGTACGATGATGTCAAAATCACAGCCTTTAAACATCACTTCCCTTAAGCCTGTTAATTAAAACAAATTTTGAAAATAAATTACTATGCAGTGAAACCCCACACTAAGCCCTGCAATTCTCTTACCCTTTTGCTTCATCCAAGTTCAGAAAAGTTAAACCTTCCAGGCATGTTGCAAAGTCTACCTTTACCTCAATCATTAAAGCATTTGGGCCTTGATCCAGCAAAACATTTATAGACATGCTTGAAGTTCATCAAGTGCGTATATGGGGTACTGCTGACTCAGTTGTTCACAAAGAGGCCAGTAAAGTAAAATAAAATGAAATGAAAGAGGTAGTAGATGCATGAATCTAAGGGGAGCACCAACAGATAGGCATCACCAGAGCTTGCAGAGCTCATTTCAAAAAGGAACAAGCTCTAGTTCAAGTTCAAGGTGTCCAAAAATGATCTAATTCCAGTTCAGATTCATCCCTTTACAAAACAAACTAGTTCAGCCCATGTTCAATTTGCAGTTCAAGTCCATCCAAATGATCCTCAGCAGCCCCCATCACATTTTGCCCATTCTCGGAACAAAATAAAGCAATATTCTGAAGAGTGAGCAATTAACCCATCAAGCTCTACACAGAGTCATTGTGTCTCTCTATGTGCAACACGCTCTCCAAGAACTACAAGTCCCAGACTTCCTTAGTTCCTGCTGGTCTTTTCTGTGCATGGGCAGGTAGAGGCCACATCAGAACACAGCAGTAGGCAGCACCATCAGTAATTTAAGGGCACTGAGGACCAGCACCATCAGTAATTTAGGGGCACTGAGATAACATTTACAGCTCCCTGGAATATGTGTGAGTTGGGGCCTGTAGTTTCCTGAGTTTATAGGAGAATCGACCCTTGGTCCAGGGGCAAGGGAAGAGCAGCTAAATGTCATTTGACTTTATTTGCCAAAGATGTAAGAAGCTTAACAAAAAATAAGGACCCAAAGATGCTCAAGAGCAGACAAAGGATTTGGGGATGGGGTCTTGGGCTCCAGGCCCAGATGAAATACCGTATTTTTCGCCCCATAGGACACACTTTTCCCCCTCCAAAAATGAAGGGGAAATGTGTGTGCGTCCTATGGGGCAAATGCAGGCTTTCGCTGAAGCCTGGACAGCGAAAGGGGTCGGTGCGCACTGACCCCTCTCGCTCTCCAGGCTTCGCGCAGATCTCCGTAAGCCATGGGAGCCGGCGCGGGAGAGTTGCCTGCATGCCGAAGGCTGGGAGCGCTGAGCTCAGCACGCCCAGACTTCGCGCGGCTCTCCGCAAGGTGCAGGAGCCCAGCGCTGGGCTCCCGCGGCTTGCGGAGAGTTGCCTGTTCTGGGGGCTGGGGTTGGGGAAAGCTTGGGCTTCCCCCGCCCCAGCCCCGCGCCTGGGGGGGAAATAATTTTTTCCGCTTTATTTCCCCCCAAAAAAATTAGGTGCGCCTTATGGGACTGTGCGTCCTATAGGGCGAAAAATACAGTATGTTTGGGCACTGTATTCAGATCCAGTATATCCCACAGCACTTTCTCTCTCTCCCCCCGCCCCTCTCCTTCGTGTCCTCATGCCTTGATGCTTTGTGAGCTTCCAGAAGCATTTTGCTGGTTGGAATTGCAAAGCCAGGCAAGGTGGACTTTGGTTTCCTCCAGCAAGGCAGTTGCAATGCTTATGTGGTTGTCTGAGCCAAACCTTGGTTTTCCAAAGCTCCTAATTATTAACATGTTTTGTGTCTCCTGACTATTTTACCCGCCACCCACACACTCCTGTTTTATCCAAAGATGTTAATGTCCTGTACAGATCAATTGGATTCAATGAATTTTACTGTATTTTAGGTGTATTAATGTAAAGCTTTTCAAAGTATGTGGCATTCAGTATGAGCCCTGCCCTTCTTAGTGTGTTGAAGATTGCAACCCTCATGCTTGACAAACACTTGCAATGCAGATCTGCTGCAGTTTGTATAAAGATTTGCTGCACTTTTAACCTCGGGACAAAGAGAAATGCCAAAGGAATTGGAGGATTTACAGAAAAGAGCACATACTGAACAATGAATGAAATAATAAACAATAGCTATCTAATCTCCCAGGGCCAGCTGCATTTGCTCTGCTATTAATGTGTTAAAGAAAACCCAAAGGCAAATCTAATAAATACAAGAGCTCTATGGCTAGGCCTCACAAAACTCTGCTTTCTATATATACTTAACTGTTTTGTGTCAATGCTCTGTGGGGCATTTCTTCCCACACTTGCAGCTTTCCATATCCAGAGCAGATAAAGGTTCTTTCTATCTATAACTAAAGAAGCTGATCTAGCTGTTCACATTTTGCAGTCTGTTCCATGCATTTGGATGGCCATGTTTGTTGCACTTCACAGACAACAATCCTCCACTTCAAGAGCAGTAAGAGAACAAACCTCTAATTGAAAGCATCCTCTGTTTTGGGAATGGGAAATGTTTTTCATTCTGAGGTGAACCAGAGACAACTGTGGATAGAGAAATGAATATAAATTTTATATTTGTACAGTAGGATAGTTTCTACACACTCATTCATGTACTCCTCTCTATCCTCCATGCAGTCAAGCAAGATTTTCAAGGATGTCATCATACTTCAGGGTTGGGGACACATGTGGCCTAGAGAGAGCGGGTGTGGCTTAGAAGGACGTGTGGGCTGGGGAATAAATAAATAATAGCAACCATGTGACCCCACCAGCATGGGGGTAATGTGTTAACCCCTTCACCTGCACACTATTTTCTGAGTTGCTATTAGCTCAGCTAAGCAAAGCACATGGGAAACTACATTTAACTGCTATGAGTTTGTGGGTGCTATACACCCTAAATTCCCTGGCTCCAGTAGGTGTCAGAATCTAATCAAGACAAATGTTTAAATATAAGCCAGGCCAGTTTCCTGACCAGGAAATCGCCTTGGGTGAGAGGCCATTAGGAAGACCTAATGGCAATGAGCCATTAGGAAGGCAGAATGAGTGGGGGCTTTGTGCCAGAAGGCAGTTGGGTAGGGCCCCTCCTTCAGATGAGAGAGATGGTTAGAAGAACAAAAGCCAGGGTTTAGAGTTTGAGTTGGAGGGGTAAAAGGTTGCAGTCTGGTAAAGGCAATAGGCTGGAGAGAGGGTCAGAACATGATGTCTGATTGAACTGGTTGAATCCTAAGCTGTGGCTATGGGAGAAACAAGACTCTATTGGGGTGTCGTTGCTGTTGCTATGATGTGGAGGGGTTCACGACACCCCAATAGGGTCAGCTTCCTTCACACTGCCACACTGTCTTGTCTGAATCAGTGATGCACACTGTTGCTATGATTGCTTGTTTGTTTGTTTGTTTGTTTTAATGTGGTAGACCCTGTTCACATGAGCACCCGCATCACTGTTCGGTTTATGCAGTTTTGCATACGTACGCTTCAGCTGTGAAGAAGGCATGGACATTTCTTTAAAAGAAAAGAAACACGAAGTAGGTTATGCAGTTGATTCTCCCAAACACCCAAAAAGAATTCACACCGTCCACATTAGGCTTTGACATGTGTGACAATAAAGTCACACTAAATTTGTTGTGCGGACAGAACGCAAATTGCCAAAAATCTTCAGGACCAAAGGCTGAGAAGATACTGTTTAAGTGAACTATAAACATCAGATCACTTTATTCCTTTGTTTTTACAGAATCCAGCCAATCCTATTCCTCTTTCCTTCTTCCACTGGTAACCTCCAGCAGCAACTGGTTGTGCTATACCATGGGTAGGCAAACTAAGGCCCGGGGCCAGATCCAGCCCAGTCGCCTTCTAAATCTGGCCCGCGGACAGTCCAGGAATTAGCGTGTTTTTAGATGAGTAGAATGTGTCCTTTTATCTAAAATGCATCTCTGGGTTATTTGTGGGGCATAGGAATTCGTTCATTCCCCCCCCCCCAATATAGTCCGGCCCCCCACAGGGTCTGAGAGACAGTGGACTGGCCCCCTGCTGAAAAAGTTTGCTGACCTCTGTGCTATGCTGTAGCTTCTGCCTTAGAGCAACAGCTGATAGGATGAGGCATTTTTTTATGGGAGCTCATGGGAGAAACTGCCACAAGGATTGTTATTTTCACTGTAATTGATGAGCATCATTTAAGCACCAATAACCAGCAGAGAGGCAGTTAACTAATAGAATAATGTGTTGCTATTCATGGGCCTGAGGCTCAATCCCTGTCATGCAGGGATGGATCTGCTAATGGAGACCATGAAGATCTGCTGGCAGTCAGTAGACTGCAGCATTCCAGAAGAGGGGCTGAAGCATGCCATTAAGCCCTTGGTACCATGGATGCCCCTATTCCCTCTGCCAGTATGGACAGTGATATTATCCAAGCAAAGTGAATAGGAATGCACCAGATTCCCTAGTGCTACCTGCACAACAGCAGGCTCACACAAGAGGAGATGCAGAAGCCTCAGCCTTGGGGAGAAAGCACAATACCAACACCCGAGCTTTGACTCACTAACCACATTTTAATCCTGGTTTCAGATCCTGGTTAGCCACAGCAGAAGAGGATTTGGGGGAGCACGACTAGTGCAGTCACACTGGGCACTGAGTCTTGGGGGCAACACCAGGGACCCCACAAATATGATTTACAATAGTTTTGCAAGAGGTGGAGGGGCGCCGGGTTTTAGCATTGTACAGGGCACCGCTGAAATTTGAGACCCCAAGATCCACCACTGGGCAGAGTTTCTAGTGTTGGATTTATTAGGAAATGGATTTGCTTTAACTGAGATCAAAGTGCTAAAACTAGCGTATGAGGAAGGAGAGAGGGAAGGCATGAGAAATTAACTTGAAAGGCTAATAGTCATTCCCAGCTCCATATGCAACCAGTATCCCTGTATCTGAACTGGCCCAATTATAACTTGTTTATCACACAGTTGCAATGGTAGTTCTAAGAGCTGACTGAGATCGTGATGCAGTTAGGTAATAGGGGAGATTATTTAGATGGCAATGTGCTTTCCAAAATGTGTACTTCTTCAAAATGTGGTGAGACAACCCTGCTTGAAAGAATGTACACATTTTTTAGTGTAAAAAAAATAAAATTGTGCCTGAATATAAAACATTTCAGAATCACTGGAGTAGAATATTGCCCATGATATAATTCAATAAGATTCAATATCTCTTCTATACGAAAAGTATTTGAAAAATGGATAAAATATCTTCATGCCCCTAGTCCTGGACATGCATACCAAAAAGATTTTTTTAAAAAAAGCTGGTCATAATGTAGCAAACCATGCAAAGTGGATTTAGACAGACATTTTTCAAGTGTTTCTGTACGCCCTGAAGCTGAGACAGCACCATACTCATCAGAGCTCAGCATTTGCTGCCAAATGGATAAACCCAAAGGCATGCAATGCATTTTCTTCCTACACGTCACACCAGACTATAAATTTGTTCGAAATGCACTACAGAAATTGCCTTGGAAACATTTGGCAAAAGACAGCAGATTTTAGGCTGCAGTGTGAGAAACGTTTTAGATTCTAAATAAAGCACCGCTTCCCCCCACAGGAGATTTGATTAGGCAGGAACAATAATTATAAATGGGGGAAAGAGCTGTAATAAAGCCAAATCCCTAAATTAGAAGCACTTCCAAAAATGGAAGGAGAAAAATTGGCTTCTGAAACTTGAACTTCAATGGAATAATCAAGGCCCCTGGAGTAGAGTTAGTCATTCAGGTTGTTATATCCACAAAGAGAAGTGAAAGGCACTCGGAGGGTTTGGTTCATTATTGAGACCTTTCCTTGTGTCTGGTGAACTGTGAAAATGCCTTTGTCCATACTGCAGATGTGCTGGATGCAATAACTGCACTGAATCTGGATCTGTATTTCAAGTTCCAGTGCAACGTATAGGTGCAGATTGTGCCCTCTTTGGTACACTTCACTATCCTACCCCAAGACCAGTTTAGACACTTCTTGGCCTCCCTCAGAGGAGAGTGCAGGGCCATCCGCAATCACAGTCAAACTGAGATTAAGGTAGAAACTGAATGTGAAAGGAGAATGGGAGACGAAATTACAGGGGATGGGTGAAAATAGTTTAAGAAGCATGTGGGGGTAGGAAGGGGGGAAATATATAAATGAAAAAGTCTTCTCTACTAAGAACCTTTGGATCAGCAAATTCTCCCTAAAATTAGGAGGCTGAATCATAATACTTGGAATGCAAATATATGTACTTGGCTTGAGTAAAGCCGAGGTATGGAACTCCTTGCCACAAGGAACATGCCATGGCAAATAATTTCAAAGTTTTCAAAGATGAATTAGACATCAGCAGAAAGTGATGTCAGTAATTGCCAGCTGATTATACCAAACTCTACCTCCATGTGCCACCATTTTGTGACAGATTTGCCCCAGCACCACCATTTTGTAACTGGTGGGAGTTGGTAATCTTCAGCTATCTCAGGTGGACCCTGGCAGTAGATAGTTTGAAGATCTCATACTTTCGAGATCCTCTTGAAAGGCTGATGATCTGAACCCCTCCATTGTAGGCTCAGATTGTATATATGTGTAAATAAACCATATATTATAAAGACATCAGAGTCTCCTTTGTGCCTCATTATTTTCCAAAAGGAAACACAGGCACTTGGTAAGCACCTGAAACTGTCTGGAATCTTGCACTGCTGTGGAGACTGGGGGTGGAGTTTAACAATATTGTTACAGATTTGGGGTAACAGAGTTTGGGGATGCAAGGGCACCCATAATTGCTAAAGTTAGTGAGTGTTAAAACTTATTAAAATGGTAGAATTTAGATAATATTTGGTGTATTGAAAGGAAAATACAGGCCAGTGGAAAAATACAGGCTAAACTCCCTTTTCAGTCCAGGGTCTCGCTTGGGGATAGTAGCTGTTAAGCATAACAAACAGTGTTGATATCCCATCACAGGAAAATCCTTCAGTCTGTGGCAATGGAGGTTGCCAAGGTTATGCAGAGTGATAACGTACGGTTAGAGGAAAATGGTCACCTTTTAAATCTAGACTTGGAATAGCAAAGGGGCAGGGAAAGCAGACAGAAAGGGAGGCAAACAGACAGAAAGGCAAGGTGTTCTGGGAACAAGAAGAAGGAAAGAGGGAGAATTTCATGCGACAGCTGAAGGTCCGAACCATCTTCACAGGCTGGCTGAAGGCAGGCTGGGACAGAGACACAGAGATGCCTTGGAATTAGATGCTGCCCTGCTGTAAGGAACAAACCCCTCTTGGGATGTGGATGCTATCAACTGCACTCCCTCCATTGAAAGCTTCCAGTGTAAAATAAACCACATTACTTAAAGCCCCCCCCCCCCCCCTGCGTCTTGATTCCCAACAGATACACGGCCTGGAACTCCCTGGAATTTTGCTACAACTCAACAGAGATTGGGGGTGGCGCACAACCTTCGTAGAAATAGCACACCTTAATTTCAACTGCAGGCAGTTTCATTTTCTCCACAACAGGGCCTGCAATTGTTTAATTGCCTCCTTTAAAAAATGCCTTCCTGAAGCACCGAGCCTTGCCCCAGTGGAATTGTAGTGTCATGAGGAAGGGAAAAAACACACCTCTGGGTCAGATCTTGGCAGGTACAAACCAGCAAAGTGCTGCTCAAAGCGAAAGAGACTTGCCTGTCTGCATTAGTTGAGGCGCTGAAAATTTGCATCCATCTGAGGCAGCTTCCCCTTTTGTTTGCTCTTTCCACTTATACTTCATAACCATTCAGCTTGCAGAAGCTATTTCCATCTGAATGAATCTCTCCGCTTTATCTGAATAGACTACTCTGTTTAACCAGTTGCTTCTCTGAGGGCTCAAACTGTCACAGACATTACGCATACTCTTCAGTCTGAAATGAGACAAGAGGTTCCCCGCTCCTCCTCAACAATAGCCCAGATCAGCCTGAACGAGTACTTTAGCTTCTGCTTACAAGTAGGCAGAGGCCATATCAAATAACTCACCAAACAGCCCATCAATAACCCCATTCATACTTTATAATCCCCAAACTTACTTTGTTCAAATCATTGTGCGGAGCTGCCATAACCAGGGGCCATTAGCCACGATCCTGACAAATTGTTTGCCACACAAAAACTCTGGCCACTTGAAAAGATACTATTCACATGGTCTGTGGTGAGCAGTCTCTGCTCTCAGACTTGAATATGCAGCTCATGCCCATGGTTTCTCTAGGTCATATACTGCAGAGAAGCTTGAGGGTGAAACACAACTCAGGACCATGTTTTGGTAATGATACCCTCTCACAAGCAACTGCCTCAGCATTTCAAACACCCTTTGGATCAGCAAGTACGCTTCAGAATTAAAATTAAGGCTGCAATTATTATAAAGAGGTGCTTCTTGCGAAGGTATTGTGTTAGAAGTTGCTTGTTCGCCCCTCCACCGGGCGAACTCCCCCCTCAGTCATGTACGAACATGACTCTTTGCTGCTACACATTTTGGTTTCCTGGTGATATTCTCAAAGCTCTATCATTAAAACAACACAGCTAAGTCATCTCATCTCACCCCCAGCTGGAACTTTGGTGTCTCCTGTTGGGCAGGAAATCTGCTAGAAGACTCACCATTGTTCTTCATGCTCAGATGAGTATTTGTAGCATGCTGGAAATGGCCTGCTAGCAGTTTGTGTCAGGGCCTGTCAGGCAGAGTGAGGCAACTGCTTCAAGTGGCAGACGCTGGTGGTGAAAGCCCCCCCATCCCAAAACCCGAGCGATTTTCCTGTCTTGGAAATCAGTTGTGCTGCTGGATTGGAACTGGGATTGTTAACTTTAAAACAACAGCCTAGCTGTGTGTGCCAAGGTGACCAGGCACAGGATTTTCCTTTGAAAAGGGGGTGTAAGGACAAAGAATCAAGCAAAATAGAGGTTCAAAAGCTCTGCTTCCTAACCAGTTTTACACAGCTAGGGCTTCCTCTCCCTAATGGAAAACTACTGTTGAAAAGGGGAAATTGGAATTTGTAGAGAAAGATTTATCCTACCTAAGCAGACCAAGCAGACGTATACTAGGGATGAGGTAATACTCAGACTCAGGAACCTGGCTGGGGATCCTTGTGGCAAGCAAAAATAGGAGAAAGGTGAGGTGCTGAGAGAAGGAGATGCTGCAGATATGTTGCCTCTTTGGGTTCGCTGTGTAACCTTCTCTGGACTGGAACAGAGTGTTATGTGACAGAAAACTAAGACTATGTACACATTAGTGGCTTGTAATACACTGAGGTCGTTTCCCCCAACTACATTTTAAGTTGCTTTCTTATGTTCCTATGCAAACCAGGGTGCAGGGCTGTCTTCACCTGATGTGCATTGTTTTATCCCTGCGCTGAATACTGCAGCTTCTGTTTTCTAATCAGATGGACCAAAGCTGGTTTGAGGGGAGGGCATCAAGCAGGAGTGTTACTCCAGAAGCTACAGGATACAGATGAATTCTGGCTAACATCATGTGTACTTCAGACATCAGTAGTATGTAAATGGAAATGTGTACAAAGCCTAAGTTGGGTCCATTCATTTTAATGGATCTATTCTGAGGAAAACTTAGTTGAAAATGACCCAATATGCATAGCACCCAAGACTAGTCAAGTTTTTTTTGACATTTGAGGCAGATATGGCCACAAGCACCTCTCCTCCTTACTGGCAGTTGTTGTTGTTATCCTTTTTGTAAACCACTTTGAGGTTTTCTTTTAACAATCAAGTAGTGTGATTTTTTTGAAATGAATAAATATTCTTATTAGCTACCTTTTCATAATACCAAAAATCTGCCTGAAGTGGCCACCTCCCTCTGTCTAATTGGGTGCATCCTTTCATCACACTTCAAGCCTCAAATTATGCCCCCCACAATAAAATATGGAAATAATGTGTGATTCAGCCCCACTTATGGAATAAATGCCATAGGTTATAGAATCATAGAATCATAGAGTTGGAAGAGGCCACAAGGGCCTTCGAGTCCAACCCCCTGCCAAGCAGGAAACACCATCAGAGCACTCCTGACATATGGTTGTCAAGCCTCTGCTTAAAGACCTCCAAAGAAGGAGACTCCACCACACTCCTTGGCAGCAAATTCCACTGTCGAACAGCTCTTACTGTCAGGAAGTTCTTCCTAATGTTTAGGTGGAATCTTTTTTCTTGTCGTTTGGAACCATTGCTCCGTGTCCGCTTCTCTGGAGCAGCAGAAAACAACCTTTCTCCCTCCTCTATGTGACATCCTTTTATATATTTGAACATGGCTATCATATCACCCCTTAACCTCCTCTTCTCCAGGCTAAACATGCCCAGCTCCCTTAGCCGTTCTTCATAAGGCATCGTTTCCAGGCCTTTGACCATTTTGGTTGCCCTCCTCTGGACACGTTCCAGTTTGTCAGTGTCCTTCTTGAACTGTGGTGCCCAGAACTGGACACAGTACTCCAGGTGAGGTCTGACCAGAGCAGAATACAGTGGCACTATTACTTCCCTTGATCTAGATGCAATACTCCTATTGATGCAGCCCAGAATTGCATTGGCATTTTTAGCTGCCACATCACACTGTTGGCTCATGTCAAGTTTGTGGTCAACCAAGACTCCTAGATCCTTTTCACATGTACTGCTCTCAAGCCAGGTGTCCCCCATCTTGTATTTGTGCCTCTCATTTTTTTTGCCCAAGTGCAATACTTTACATTTCTCCCTATTAAAATTCATCTTGTTTGTTTTGGCCCAGTTCTCTAACCTGTCAAGGTCGTTTTGAAGTGTGATCCTGTCCTCTGGGGTGTTAGCCACCCCTCCCAGTTTGGTGTCATCTGCAAATTTGATCAGGATGCCCTTGAGTCCATCATCCAAGTCATTGATAAAGATGTTGAATAAGACCGGGCCCAAGACAGAACCCTGTGGCACCCCACTAGTCACTCTTCTCCAGGATGAAGAGGAACCATTGATGAGCACCCTTTGGGTTCGTTCAGTCAGCCAGTTACAAATCCACTGAGTGGTAGCATAGTCAAGTCCGCATTTTACCAGCTTCTTTACAAGAATATCATGGGGCACCTTGTCAAATGCCTTGCTGAAATCAAGGTAGGCTACATCCACTGCGTTCCCTTCATCTACCAGGCTTGTAATTCTGTCAAAAAACGAGATCAGGTTAGTCTGACATGACTTATTTTTCAGAAATCCATGCTAACTATTGGTGATCACAGCATTCCTTTCTAGGTGCTCACAGACTGTTTGCTTAATGATCTGCTCCAGAATCTTCCCTGGTATTGATGTCAGACTGACTGGGCGGTAATTATTTGGGTCCTCTCTTTTCCCCTTTTTGAAAATAGGGACAACATTTGCCCTCCTCCAGTCTGCCGGGACTTCGCCTGTTCTCCAGGAATTCTCGAAGATGACTGCCAGTGGTTCTGAGATCACATCTGCCAGTTCTTTTAATACTCTTGGATGCAGTTCATCTGGCCCTGGAGACTTGAATACATCTAAACTAGCCAAGTATTCTTGTACTATCTCCTTAGTTATTCTGGGCTGTGTTTCCTCTGCTGAATCCAAATTCTGCTCCAAATTCTGCTCCAAATTCTTCAGGTCGGGCATTGTTTTCTTTATTGGAGAAGTATTGGAGAAGTATTTGTGAATTTATTGGAGAAGTATCTTTATTGTTTTCTTTATTTATATTATACGTGGTGGAGGGGGATTTCAACCTGTTGTTATGAATCTGCTTTGGACTTGCCTGCTTCTTCCTTCCACCCTCTTTCTCTTCCCTGCTCCAATTCCCCCTCTCACTGCGTAGTTTGTGCTAACCATAGTTTGCTGTGACATCCAGATTGGGCAAACTATAGTTTCCACATGCTGCAGTTTACATCCAAACTGCTGTTTGAAGTGAATTTGCAATTCTGGTTTGGATTCAAACTATTGCTCTGGGTTTGAGGGTGGGCCTGAGTGGCCTTTCAGGATGTCTTGTAAGCCAGAGATTTTGAGCATGAAAGGTTCAGGGTTAGGAAGAGTGCAGGAATTGGTTTGGCAAGAACTTTGCCTGGACACGTCCCTGTGCTAACTGATGGTTTTTAGCTCAGCAACTACCTTTGTGAAGGAGCCTGAAAGCTGGTGTAATGATTCATATTTTTGCCCTCAGTCTGTTCTCAAGAAAGAGGACAACCTAAGCCCTTACATTTTTAAAATCAGTATCTGAAGAAAAGATCAGGACAAAGGTCAAAGAGCTTAGAAGATTTCTTGGGTAACCTTTGGGGGTCTCCCAGCCAGTATGGTGTAGTGGTTAAGAGCGGTGGACTCGTAATCTGGTGAACCGGGTTCGCTTCCCTGCTCCTCCACATGCAGCTGCTGGGTGACCTTGGGCTAGTCACACTTCTTTGAAGTCTTTCAGCCCCATTCACCTCACAGAGTGTTTGTTGTGGGGGAGGAAGGGAAAGGAGAATGTTAGCCGCTTTGAGACTCCTTCAGTTAGTGATAAAGCGGGATGTCAAATCCAAACTACTCCTCTTCCTCCTCCTCCTCCTCCTCCTCCTCTTCTTCTTCTTCTCCTTCTCCTTCTCCTTCTTCTCCTCCTCCCATACCAATCATACAGGGTAGATTCACAAATAGTCACATCCCTCCCTCATCCGTTCTTCGCACACCGCAAAACCATTCAGCAACATCTGCAGTCTAAAGTTCCCTTAGAATAAATTATTTTAACACCCAGGAATGTATTTCAAAGGCTACTGAAGCTTAAGAGGAAAACCTCCCTTTGCCTTTAGGGAGCTTTGGGGTGGATTATAGATGACTAAAGCATTGCAAACAATTGTCTCCTCATTTCTTGCATCGTGGTGTTCCCCTTCTGTTGTTAGATGTATTGGTTTTTATGTTTCTGTGCTTTTAGGTTTGTACATATTTTATGGGCTAATAGCTGTAAATAAATAAATAAAAAAAAAAAATTTGTCTCCTCATTTCAGATGAACCAAGTGCGGTAGCCAGAAGGCAGGAAAGCAAGGTAGGTACAAGACATTCAAGTAACATTACATGCGCCACAAAATCACTCCCTTTCCACATGCCACACCAGTTTGTCTGCTGGGGAACAGAGGAAACAGACTTCCACCTGCTGGGACGGCTTCTCCCAAAGGGTCTTCTTTGTTACTGGCTCTCCCAGAATCGCGAGCAGAGAAAAAATATTCAACGTTACCTGCTGCCTCTAACTGGAGAGAGCAGGGATTGAAACTGGCATCTTCTGCATAGAAGCAAGCATCTGCTCTACCACTGAACTAGGTTATTTCTCCTGAGACGTGCCGCCCCCCCGCCCCCCCCCCCCGTGCACCCTGCCATGGAATCACCCACACAGCACAGAGAATCCTGTAGAAAGTCCTAAAGGGTCCACTCAGTTTGCAGGGGGCATCGGAGCTTTGTTACACCCCTTCATGGGAGTCTACCCGAGAACAACCAACACTCCCTTGTGGTTCCACTCTTTTGTGAATGATCAGAAGTGGTGTGCAAGTTGTCTGATGTGCAAGAGAGCCAGTGTGGTGCAGTGGTTAAGAGCGGTAGTCTCGTAATCTGGGGAACCGGGTTCGCTTCCCCACTCCTCCACATGCAGCTGCTGGGTGACCTTGGGCCAGTCACACTTCTTTGAAGTCTCTCATCCCCATGCACCTCACAGAGTGTTTGTTGTGGGGGAGGAAGGGAAAGGAGAATGTTAGCCACTTTGAGACTCCTTCGGGTAGTGATAAAGCGGGATATCAAATCCAAACTCTTCTTCTTCTTTCAGGAAGAGTTGTCTGCTGTTATGTATCTGCTCCTAGAGGAACCACAATATGCTCTTGAGGAGCCCCAGGAGCACAGCGTTGAAAATCCACTAACTTACTGGCGAAGATATTCCTTCCTGTTTCTATTCTGTGATAAAAGAGTCCTTGTCTGTCATCTTGAGGAAATGTCCTCCAAGCCTTCCATAACAGGATGCAACCCACTTATAGGCCAGAACATGCAAATGCCATGTATGAGACCTACTGCTTTTCAGACCCTTCTGGTATAATTGCCAAGACTGTGCTGTCCTCTGTTGCCTTAGAGTCAAATCTGAGCCCATCTCCTTTGCACATTCAGCTTCCAAAGCAATGAAGGGAAAAACATGTTGTTTTGTAATACACAAAATGCAGAAAGAACTAGCAAAAATGTTTTTATTAACTCACGATAGCAATGAAGTGTTGTCTATTGTTATGCCGCCTCCAGAGGCTCGAACCAGAAAAGGCTCCATTTTCTCCCTCCTTAGAGATGAAACAATTGAGCAGAAACTGGACTTAGCTGCCCAGGACCAGTGCAAAAGCAAAAAGAAATTAAGTTTCCAAAGCATAAGAAGATGGTACCAAGGAGAGGTCCTCATAAAATACTGACTAAAATATTTCCAAATTAGGAGGCAGGCTGTAAACCTTTTCTTGTCCTAAGATGAATTGCTATTGTTAAGGAAATAACTGGGGTGGTGATACCACCTCACTGTGCATATGGTCTTAGACTTTTGCATTTGTATTATATTGAAGATGCCATAATAAAAGCAAAACCTACAAGGATTCCCCACACCAAGTCAGCAAAGCAGATGTCTGGAAGTTTCAACTGATACATTGCTTTGAGTACAGTGGTACCTTGGGTTACAGACGCTTCAGGTTACAGACTCCGCTACCCCAGAAGTAGTACCTCGGGTTAAGAACTTTGCTTCAGGATGAGAACAGAAATCGTGCGGCAGCAGCTGGAGGTCCCATTAGCTAAAGTGGTATCTCAGGTTAAGAACAGTTTCAGGTTAAGAACGGACCTCCGGAACGAATAAAGTTCTTAACCTGAGGTACCACTGTATTTGTAAAGTTACAAATTACTGTTATGGTACAATATAACTCTACCTCACCATGTTCAGTAAAGATCAAATCCCCCCAAAAGATAAATATGTCAGGGAACCTGAATACCACCATACAGTATCTAAGGTCCATGCAAAATTCCAGGAGCCTAGGGACTAACCTTGTCTCTTGAATCTAAGCAAGGTGTCATCTTGACAAACTAACTGCTTTGTTTCAAATGGCTTGCATTTTACAAGCTGGTAGTATGTTTTCCATGGAGTGTTATTGCTAGTGCTAGTTTCCTCTGAACTATGAAAAGATCTCAGAAGCTATCCATGATCTCATGCTTCCTGGAATTTTCCTAAATACATAGGAAAGTACACAGTGGCTCTTGTAACTTCATAGCAAGGAGAAAGACCGAACAACACTGTAATTAGTACACATAGTTTGAGCATGAAGGTTGCAATCGTGCACAGTCAGGATGGGGAACCAGTGGCTCACCAGATGTTGTTGGACTCCGACTCCCATCAGACCCAGCCGGAATGGAAAATGGTCAGGGGTTATAGGAGCTGTAGTCCTATAATATCTGGAATACCACAGCTTTTCTATCCCTGGCAGTGAGTCCCATTGAACTCAGTGGGGCTTGCTTCTGAGGAAGCATGCATCAGATTGCATTGTAGATTTCTTAGGCACATACTGGGAAAGCGTCTTAAAGATACACCTAAAGTTGTTAAGTGGTAATGTGACAACATGTGTTTGCAAATACGTGTGTCGTACAAGTGCACTTGTCAAGGAGCACTGGATTACTTGGTGGCAAACCCAAACGTGTCTCTGTATAATGTTTGCAATGCCCCTAAATTCCCTAAAACATGGTTGACATGCATAGTTATGCACAAAGAGGGCCAGCCCACCCATGAGGCAAGGCAAGGTGACCACCTCAGGTGGCAGGTTCCACAGGAGCAGCAGATCTGGTGTCCAAGAAATGCAGATCTGCCAAGGAATGCAAATCTTTAGATCTGCCACTGCCTCAGCAGCTGCCCTCCCAATGCTACCTCTAAAACCGTCTCTTGGAAGAGAGAGTCTCTGCTTGTCTCCTCCCACCCTTGTTCCTGATGTAGATCTTCACATACTCACAGTGGCGTAGCGTGGGGGGTGCAGGGGGGCCGGCCGCAACATCTGGGGGTTAGGGTTAGGGGGCACAAATCCACGGGTTAGGGATGCAAATCCACGGGTTAGGGGGCGCAAATCCACGGGTTAGGGGGCGCAAATTACTTGCCTTGCCCCGGGTGCTGACAACCCACGCTACGCCACTGCATACTCATTCTTCCCTGGCAGGGGGCATTTTGTGGGTCTTACGCCAGCCCTGTGCACAAACTATCCCTACTGTTTGTGCAGATAGACAGTACTGCAGATAGAAACATAGCAGGTGCTTTTCAGATCAAAACTTAAGAACTTCTGATTCTGTCACCCATTTCAGTTCCCACTCATTCCTCTTAGCTAATTAAATGGTGAAGCTATCATGATAAATTGCTAAATAAGCTTTGTCCAGGAAATGTACATTTGCTAGATTGGTCTTTCACTCCTGGTTGCTTGAATCAAATGAGATTAGACATATTTAGGAAGCAGCACTAATCTGATAACTATTTCAGCATAAAGAGCAACCAGCCTTCAGCAAAAGCAAATGGTTAGGGTGTTGTACAATTTGCTGTACAATTTTATTTCCTTTAAAAATTTATTCATTTGCAGTATTTATATTGGCCACACAATAACATAGTTATCTTGTCTGCTCACAACTTCTTTTTAAGGACTTCTTATAGAGGGTCAAATCATACATTGTTTACATTCCGACTTCTTCTGGTGTCTATAATTTTGTGTTCACAATAACAAGTAAACCTTTGTAGCTTAAAATTAACAGTAAGGCAATGCTGCCCTGAAGGCCCCAATTTGTAGGAAACAAAATGTTTGTTTGTTTGTTTAATTTATATCACACCCTTGTTACCAAATGAACCCCAGGCAGAAAACAAACAAACAATTTTAAAATCTGCTTCTGTAAAGATCCAACTCACATCAGCTGTAGCCAGCATGGCCAAAGGTTAGGGTGGGATGATGGTAGCTGTAGTTTGACAACATCTGGAGAGAACCAGGGGAAGGCTGATTTATAGCCTGTATTCTGGCCTTTGGGTTCAGCTTGTCTTTTGTTGATGAAGGGCAAAGGAAATCCAGGGTAACTGTCAATGAGTACAAAGCATTTTAAAGCGGGGGGTTTAAACAAGAGGTGTAAAAGACATTGGTTTGTGTCCAATGTTAGTTTTACTCAGAGTAGGTACATTAAAATTAATGGATTAAAATTAGTTGGCAGTTTTTAAGCAGAGGTTAAGAAGAACTAACATTGGACACAGCCCCTTAATTATTGTTATAGTTTAAAGCTGAAGTCTAATCCAACTATTTTTTTTCCTTAAAAACATAAAACTTTATAGAAATGAAACAAATAATAATAACAAACTATAGTAAACAATGTGTGGGGTGAGAGTTTTCATATTCTCTGCTGCACATTTTCTACAGAAAAGCGATCCAAGCATTTTCATTTTTAACAAATAACTAAAATATGGTGCAAAGATGGATGTATAGGACAAGATCGCTTCATGCCCTTGACCATTTTAGATGCTTCTTTGTTCAGACTTTCCCTCACCAGATGATTGGAGCTGATGAGGATTTTCCTAGCTTAATAGAAACTGAGTGACACAGCTGAAGTGCAATCGGCAAAATCTTGTTATGAACAATAAGGTGATTTTGAAAGCTGGTGGTTTGCCAGTGCTGAGATTAGTCTTCTAGTAATAAAAATAGCTTGGAAACTAATGATCATTATATATATAAAAAGCTTACTACTGTTTTCCCCACACACATTTTAAACCCTACCTTTCAAAGTTCCCCACAGCTAACCTAAACTATTGTTTGGTCTTTTTCCCAGGAAAGTGAGCGTGGCATGGGGTGGCTGACTAACTCTGACTCAGCCACTTCCTTACTTCCCATGAACCGCTTACCACAGAAGGTGTAGGTCTGTTTACATATGATTTATTGTATATTAATGTGCAAAACAGCCACCAGATGATCTACCAGCTTCAGAAAAATGGAATGCAAATTATGTTTTCTGAATATAACACAACCATGCAATTTAGAAGCAGCTTCTCTTTCTAAACTGTACTCCAGCACTGACCATATTTGCCGATCCTAGCCCTAGGACAAAAGGTGAGGTTTCTGCTGGGAATACACTTAATAAACCTACTTCCTTCAAGCCTATGCTGCACTTCAGCCCCCTCTTGTGGCATTCATTGCCATTCTCTGTGCTTTGAGGAGTAAGGTTAGTGCTGTGGTGAAGGACTGATTTTTCAGAGAACAATGATGTGTGCAAGGACAGAGCAATACCTTTAGGAGAGATCATCCAAGCTCACAGATTCAATATTAAAATCTTTCCACTGGTAATAATAATAATAATAATAATCCCTCTTCACTGGGGAACGGACCTAACTCCATGGAAGAAAACAAGTTGTGTGCAAGAGTTGCACTGAATTCAGTAGATGACGGGAAAGAACTTTCCTTAAGACTTTGGAGAGCAGTTTCAGGTGCTCTTTGGGTCTTACATTTATCATGCAACACTAGCAAGAAATAACTTACATGCACATTCCTGTTCCTGTGGTTTGTTTCCTTTAGTAATACATATTTACTAACCCTATCTCAATTTTGTCTACACAGTAATCCAGATGACAAGGAAATAATTCATGAATGCAATAATTTATATGTTGCGTCAACGTTTTCTTCCTTCCTTTGCCGAAGGCAAGAAGGGATTCTAGTTAGCAGAATCATGTGAGGTACTTATCTAAGCCATAATGCTGTCAAAATAGTGGGGGAAAAGACATTGCACCACTTCATAATGCTAGTGTCCATATTAACACTTCCTATCATCTTCCAACCATATCAAATTATGGGCTTTAGTATGTTCAGTTCTCCCATTCCGTACTCTTTTCATTGCAACTCTATTGTGAGAAAGTTTAAATATATAAATGTAAGTAAATGAAGTCAACTAATCCATACATTTCTAGGGTTTGCCGATCAGAAGGTCAGCGATTCGAATCCCTGTGACGGGGTGAGCTTCCGTTGCTCAATCCCAGCTCCTGCCCACCTAGCAGTTTGAAAGAATGTCAAAGTGCAAGTAGATAAATAGGTACTGCTCTGGTAGGAAGGTAAACGGCGTTTCTGTGTGCTGCTCTGGTTGGCTAGAAGCAGCTTAGTCATGCTGGTCACATGACCCGGAAGTTGTATGCCGGCTCCTTTGGCCAATAAAGCGAGATGAGCGCCACAACCCCAGAGTCGTCCATGACTGGACTTAACGGTCAGGGGTCCCTTTACCTTTACCTAATCCATACATTTCTTTTTTTAAGTTTCCCACTCACTCCTTCAATCACAGTAAATCATTTTGTGATTTTTTATGATTAAAAGTTGTATTTAAATGCTAAAACACAACAGTTTTGTGTTTGCAGGAACAAGGTACTGCATATTAAAATTGTTGCTATACTCTAGAGAACCTCCCAAAGAGCACAGTGTACATAAGATAATAAAGCACCAAGTTAGGACTTGCTATTTTAACAGGCGTGAAATAGCCTATTTTATTTTCAAATGCAGAATAAATGTCTTAGCTGAGACTCCTTAAAGCAGCATTTTAAATTTCTCACATTTTAAATCTCTCACAGACAATGTAGCTCAGCAAAAAATCCTCTTGATATGCACCAAACAATAATTAGCCCATTCATTAAATTTTATAACCCAGAGACTATTGCACTAAGTATTAATAGAAAAGAACACACAACCGTTCTTCCTGCTCAATCGGCTATCATTTCCCACTGATATATCCTTGTAACTGAAATGTCCTCTTGTTGAAAGACATACCTTGAAAAGTCCTTCCCAACCAATAAAAGATCAGACCTACTCAGATGCCAACAACTTGTGACTCATACTGCGAGGGCTGAATTCTGAAAAATATTCCCCATTCCAAGCAAATTTAGAGATTTATTTACATCTTAAGAAATACTTCAATGCATAATTTAAAACACCACTCCTGTCTTTCTGTTATGCCGTAGTACATCTAATACAGCCTTGATTATGTATCAGTTGGGCAGTGGAGGGAGAAACCTAAATGCATAAAAATTCATATAATATATAATGCAGACATGACTAAGTGCCAATAAGAGCCTGATCCTATATGCCGGTGATGGGGAACCTGTAGCCCTCTAGATATTGCTGAACTACAACTCGTATCAGCCCTAGCTACATGGCCAATGATCATGGGTTGGACTCCCACAATATCTGTAGGGCCACAGATTCCTCAATCTGTTATACATATTTACCTAGAGATAAGTCCCACTGAATTCATTGGGACTTACTCCCAAGTAAATGTGCATAGGCTGGCAGCTATGTGTCCTTATCTTATTGTATACTTGGAAATAAGGTCTTCTGTATAGCTCAGTTGGTTAGAGCATAGTGCTAATCATGCCAAGGTCACAGGTTCAATCCCCATATGGGACAGCTGCATATTCCTGCATTGCAGGGGGCTGGACTAGATGATCCACAGGGTCCCTTCCAACAATTCTATGACTCTAAGTCCCAATGTAACTTATTACCAAATGCCAGAAGCCCTGCTGTGCTCTCTGGTTCAACGCCAGATTAGATGCTGGCGTGACAGATGTGCCGGCAGAACTCTCCTGTTATGCTGACAGAACCATTCTGCCTCTGCTGCAGCCAAAATAAGGCAGAGATGGGGGTTCAGTTAGGGCAACAGGGGAGGAGCATATTCCTATACTCCTTTCAGGCTACATCTACATTGCAGAACATTCTTCTAGACACAGACCCTGGTGCAAGAAACTTCACTTCAGTGGGAGATTTAAGAGAGAAAAGCTTGTCCCGCTTCAGTGGGAAGGTCTATAAAAAAATTAAAGAACTGTCTCCATGACCAAATGTCTCCTCTTGGTTTACAGATTCATCTGTAACTTTTAACAAATCAGTTACAGATAGGTAGCCGTGTTGGTCTGCCATAGTCAAAACAAAAAAAATTCCTTCCAGTAGCACCTTAAAGATTCGTATCTGAAGAAGTGTGCATGCACACGAAAGCTCATACCAAGAACTAACTTAGTTGGTCTTTAAGGTGCTACTGGAAGGAATTTTTTTTGTTTTAACAAATCAGAAAGTCAAGGAACACATGCAACCTCTCTCCTACGCATGTCTTCTCAGAAGACATTTTATAACCACTGGAGAATCCTAGATAGCTAAAACCTCCCCCAAAATAGATGGATGACCTGATGAAGTAGTCTATATGCTTTCATAATACGGTTAATTAATATGTTACAACAATGAATGTCAACAGCAGATAATGCAAGTAATTCTTGCCACTCACATTCCTGTTCCTATACCCTTGAAACTGAAATATCCTCTTGTTGAAAGACATATGCTGAAAAGTCCTTCAATCATTCATGTTGACATTCCAAGTCAAAATTGGCTAGTGTTTTGAAATTCACATTTTTCTCATCTGTTGGACATACTCAAGTGAATAGTGACAATCACCTTCAGGCTAAGATCAACATTCATATTAGGGCTATACCTTTATTAGCACAACCGAAATGTCACAAATTATTGTACCGTACACGCTCTCCTTAATTCTTCATCAGGCTAGATGTAAACAAAGCAGGGGGTGGAGAGACAGAAAAATTCGCCAGTAGTGTAACCATATCTGCCTGCATTCATCTTATGACAGAGTGCTGGAGGAGATGGGGACCTTCAAATAAGGTTTTGTTAGACACTATACACGAATGCAGGGACGCAGGTGGCACTGTGGGTTAAAGCCTCAGCGCCTAGGACTTGCCGATCGAAAGGTCGGCGGTTCGAATCCCTGCGGCGGGGTGCGCTCCCGCTGCTTGGTCCTAGCGCCTGCCAACCTAGCAGTTCGAAAGCACCTCCGGGTGCAAGTAGATAAATAGGGACCGCTTACCAGCGGGAAGGTAAACGGCGTTTCCGTGTGCGGCTCTGGCTCGCCAGATGCAGCTTTGTCACGCTGGCCACGTGACCCGGAAGTGTCTCCGGACAGCGCTGGCCCCTGGCCTCTTGAGTGAGATGGGCGCACAACCCCAGAGTCTGTCAAGACTGGCCCGTACGGGCAGGGGTACCTTTACCTTTTTATACACGAATGCACAAAGCCTGGAGATGCTTTCAGACTGTCACTATACTGGCAAATGAAGACCCCACAATTAAAGATGATTTGCTGCTTTTTAGCAACACACTTTCTGTGATGCAGGAATTGATAGGAAAATGCATTGCAAAGTGTGGGATAACATTTGCTTGATGCAACAGTCATCTAATCACCCCTCAAGCAAATTTAGAATTGCTGATAATCTGGAAGCAACAATTGTGGGAAGAAAAACAAACTAACAATGGCAGTTCCCCCATCTCCAGAAATACAAAACCTAACCCTTACAACAGTCCATTTCCATCCTTAGGTGAAACACACCGGTACCTCATTGGGTGAAAAAAAAATTTAAACAGAAGCTTTATATTAGAAGGCATGGAGATTAATTTTAGATAGTGTGTTCTATTTTATTTTTTAAGTAATTAGAATAAAATTGGGTAGCTTTACCTAGCAGTTTGAGGGATTGCTCCCTAAGGAGAACAAAGTTTCATCTTCAGGTAGTGCAAGACTCTATTCTTCCCATTTAGGATCACCAATGTGTCTCTGAGTTTTGGGACATTCACAACAATGTCTGGGACTGCTAACATTCACCAAATTTTAGGCACTGATATATTCTGCAACGAACTCTGCCCTTCACAAAATACTTTTGGTTATTTAATCAACATCCATTGCTCGCTAATATTTCTTTTTCTAAAAAGTCCAAAGGAACAATGTGAGACATTATTTCAGTGTAATGTTAGAATGTAGGACTATGCCATGCTTTCAGAGCATAAGAACGAAAGTGGCCAATTCACTTCACAGAAAGAGGCCTTTGTTTGGGTGCCATCTGCAGAGGGAGCCTTTGAAGTTCTGTTTTTGAGCTTCCCCACATTGTTGCTTCCTCAGAGTGATGAGTTTGAGGCAAATTCTGATATATGTCAGAATATAACCGAGAATGTAACCGAGAGGTTTATACTGCTCAAGGGTAGTCACAAACGCAATTGTTGTGTAATGGAGATTGGAATGAATGCCCCAGTAGGTGAGAGGCGTAGTTTCTTCTTAATCTGAAAACTGACTGTAAAAGGGACATTTACAGTGGTACCTCAGGTTAAGAACTTAATTCGTCCTGGAAGTCCATTCTTAACCTGAAACTGTTCTTAACCTGAGGTACCACTTTAGCTAATGGGGCCTCCCGCTGCTGCTGCACCACCGCCACACAATTTCTGTTCTCATCCTGAAGCAAAGTTCTTAACCCAAGGTACTATTTCTGGGTTAGCGAAGTCTGTAACCTGAAGCGTATGTAACCTGAAGCGTCTGTAACCCAAGGTACCACTGTATATTCTAAACTAAGGTCCATATGCAACACTGCAGCTCTCCTGCTACAAGGGACTTCTTGTGAATAACAGAACTTCCTCGCCCTCTCCTGTTGCCTCCAGTCCCCCTGCGCCCTCTCAAAATCAGCTTTGGAAGGTAGAGATACTCTGGAGCAGATTCTGGGTGTGTGTAGTGGAAGCTGTCTGTGGACAAATGCTGGCTCCCTTGGCCACTAAAGCGAGATGAGTGCCACAACCCCAGAGTCATTCACAACTGGATTTAACAGTACCATTTTTAGTGGGAACCACCATAGCCACTAGAGGGCTGTAAATTTTTTTGTCCCTGGCTTTTTAGACTTGTCTACCCCTGTACTTGGGACTAGGGTGGCGCTGTGGGTTAAACCACAGAGCCTAGGACTTGCTAATCAGAAGGTTGGCGGTTCGAATCCCCGTGACGGGGTGAGCTCCCGTTGCTCAGTCCCTGCTCCTGCCAACCTAGCAGTTCAAAAGCACATCAAAGTGCAAGTAGATAAATAGGTACTGCTCCAGCGGGAATGTAAACGGCGTTTCCGTGCGCTGCCAGAAGCGGCTTAGTCATGCTGGCCACATGATTCGGAAGCTGTACGCTGGCTCCCTCGGCCAATAAAGCGAGATGAGTGCCGCAACTCCAGAGTTGGCCACGACTGGACCTAATGGTCAAGGGTCTCTTTACCTTTACCCCTGTACTTTATGAAACCAAAAGGGATGCATTGGTTGCTAGTTGTGATTCCCACCCCCCACCCCCAGCTTTCCTACCACACTATTTGAGCAACTATTTGGTTCTTCATATACAACTCTATTATCACTAGCACCAACTAGTGAAATTAACTGTAACTGCACTTCTTACAAATACCAGATTCCATGTATTACACTAGAGCAGGCTTCCTCAAATGCGGCCCTCCAGATGTTTTTGGCCTACAACTCCCATGATCCCTAGCTAGCAGGACCAGTGGTCAGGGATGGTGGGAATTGTAGTCTCAAAACATCTGGAGGGCCAAGTTTGAGGAAGCCTGCACTAGAGACTATAGGAATAGTATTGCATCCTAAATTGTATTAATGATTCAGCACTACCATCAAGAGAATGTTTTAACTGCAACATACTGTACATTCCTTTTTTTAAAAAAGTTTTGAATTTTCATACTATCTTCTGCATTTATAGAGTCTCTCCTGTCCTTCTTGGTCTTTTATCAAGTGTGCCAGTTAAAGCATAGAAAGGACATTTCTTCTTAACTGGAGGAAACATTCTTGCATAAAAGTTGCTCATTTTAAAAGCAATCCTTCTTGGGACCTGGATTATTTGGAAATGTAAACATTGGCAAGCATCCAAACCACACTTATTTTAATACAGTAGTAGTGTTAACTGGAGGAAGTAGAAACAGGCAGTAGAATCGGTGCAGAGAGATCTCTGGGATGATTTGTATGATCCTGACTGAACAGATTGACAAGGGATGCTCCAATGGTGTGCACATTCCACACCATCACTACACCACCTTGAACTTCACACCTCTTCCACGTGATTCCATTATGCCAGTGGTTTTCAACCAGTGTGCCATGGCACCTGAGGGGTGCCAGGGGTGCCGTGGGCAACACTTACCTCTGTCCCTCTTTCTTTCCTTCCCTCCCTTCCTCTGATGCCCCCTTACATCTCTGCCTCCCAAAGGCTTGCACAGCTGTTTGTTGCAGCAGCCCTGGCTACAAGCTCCCCAGGAGAATGGTGCCTCTGGGGCTGGCCAGGGGGTGCTTCCGAGGCCCCTGTGGGGCAGTGTGAGGAGGCACCTCTCTTTGGAGCGGGGGGGGGGGGGGCAGCTCAGAGACCGGGGGTGGCAGCTGCGGCTGCCCAGAAAACTCCCAAGGAGACGAGGCTGGGGAAACACTCCACAAGGGAGGGTATTTGAAAAGGGGTGAGAGGCTGCCAGCTCTGCAGCCAAGGGGTGACATAACTCGTGAGCCCCACAGGAGTTCTGCAGAAAGAATGTGGTTGGTCAAGGGAGCTGTGGACCCAAAAAGGTTGAAAACGTCTGCATTACGCAAACATTGCAGTGGGATCCAATGATGAGGAGGCAACAAGCGCACTGCCCTGGAAATGGGCAACTGGCGGCCAACTCTTTTTTCCAGCAATCACAGGCCCAGCACACTTTGAGCAATGAATGCCTTGGCTCTGTTATTGTTTCAAATGATTGCTGCTGCTGCTATCTCACTACTTGTAGTAAAGCACCCATCTACAAACTTTGTTTTGAGAATAGCGACTGCAAGCAACTGAAACTTTAATTTATAGAAAACAACACAATTCTTATCTCATTGATATGGCTGTGTTTTCTTAGGTTTAGTCACATTTCTCAGACATCTGCCTAGCCTGAGCATCCTGTTTACATTAGCAACTAGGCAGTTCTAATAACAGAAATCCCTGCTGGATAATTCCAGGTGCTGTGTGTGTGTGTTTCATATGCTCATTTTGCAAAGAGAGGCATTGTGTTGTTGTCAGCTGGGAAATCAATTTCATCACACTTAACCTTCTAGCAGAACTGAATGCAGCTTGAATATTTGTTTTTATTTATACCAAGTTGTATTTGCATCAACAGCCTATGGGGTTACGTCTGGCTTTTACGATCACAGGGATGATTGCAATTGAAGCTGCCTAGGATGTATGGATGATGTTACACAAAGCAGGGACTGAGCGGGTTCAAGGAAAAGTGAAAATAGAAGTGCTAGGCTGTACGATAGACAGAATTAAAATGTGAACCCATTCACATTGCTATATGCATGTGGCAAGAAATGGTGACATCTGCTGAATTTCTGCCAGGCAGTGGTTAATTGCACAGGGCCATTTGGGGCTGGGGCAAAAGTGCCTCCTCTTATTGGCCTGTGAAGGAACATCTGTGTGCACCCCACCAGTGGGCCAGTCAAGAGGGAAGGAGGAAGAGGAAGGCAGGAAAGCACTGCCAGAGCCATGTGCCTGGGCTAGAGCACCTCGCTGCAAGGACAGCAGGGCGAGGCAACACAGCGGTGCTCCAAGCTTCACGTTTCTCTGCCTTATCTCTGCTCCCATTTCAGGGCTCGTTTGCAACGACAGACTCCCTTGATTAGACAGTAGCTGGCAAAGGGACTGAACGCTGCCCAGTCCACCAGAGAATTCAAATGTTGTTATTTAGTTATTTAAGTGTTGTTAGACACAACACTTGCCCTGCCCTGGGCACTGGCAACCCACGCTACGCCCCTGGAGGTGGCAATTACTCCCCAGGGTTTTTAGCCAGGGAAATTCCTAGCCCTACTTGGAGCTGTCAGGGATTTAGCCTAGGACCTTCTGCATGCAAAGCTGATGCTCTGTCACTAAGAATCCCTCGTCAACAAAAAAGACCGTGCTGTGGCACTGAGTCTTATACAAGTGGTGTTTTTCAGGGAGGTGGAGGCAGGAAGAGCAAAGCTTAGAATTCATTTCATGTGAGGTGGGCGGACTGGAAGAAAGCACAAGGACAGAGTGGGAGAGCCACACAAAGGAGGCATTGAAATATATATTGGCAAACAAAGAGAGCAAAGAGGAATACATTAGGTGACAAGTTCACATAAAAAGTGCAATTTAAATGCTAAGTGTTGTTATGAGTTTGCGGGTGCCAAACCAATATAAATTCCTGCACCCAGTAAAGTGTTGGAATCTAATGAAAGCTTGGGGTGTTAAACTGGGTGCCCGACACCTAATCCCTGAACTCAGCAAGTGTTAGAAGCTAATCAAGGCAGGCTAGCTTATTGTGTTCAGGTAATCGTTTGGGTTTGACCGAACTGTGGGAGGCAGTGGAAGATAGGAGTGCCTGGCGTGCTCTGGTCCATGGGGTCACGAAGAGTCGGACACAACTAAATGACCAAAGAACAACGATCGCTTGGGTGATGGGCCATTAAGGAAAGACAAGGTGATGAGCCATTAAGAAAGCAAAGGAGAGGGGGCTCTGTGTGAGACGGCAAATGGGTGCATCCTTCACTCACAGACAGCAAGAAGAACAAAAGCCCGACTTTTGAAAGTGTTGTGGGTGATCTAGAAGTAAAGCTGCAGGCTGAAAACCAGAGAGGCAGAGCACAATGTCTGTATCCAAGGCAATGGCTATGGGAGAAACAAAACCCTCTTGGGGTGCTAATGCTGTAAACCCCTCCATAGTAGGCTCATGTTGTATATATGTGTAAATAAATCATATACCCTAAAGGCACCACAATCTTTCCAAAAGGAAACAGGAACTCTGAGTTAGCGCCTGGAAACCCTGGAATCTCGCACTGCTCAGAGATTGAGGTGGTGTGCCGTATGAGCAATCACATCAGTATATGAGCAGAACCCACTTCCACCCCACCCCCCGTGGGGAATATCTCATTAGCTGCAACCCCTCAAACTGCCTACCCCCACGTCACTCCTGAGGGCTGGGAGGACCATAAGGGATGGCTTTTCATGGGCAACTCCTCATGAGCCTTGCATTTATGCACATTGCACAAAGAACACGGGACACAGGCTTTCCCATTTACCTCCAAGTTTGTGACAACCTGACTTGTGGCTATTTTCTAGAGTCCCCGTTGCTGCCCATGTCTTCGCTTTCTGGCCACCTTTTAAGCTGGCAGGGGAAAGCTTCTTTCTCAGAATTCCTGAGGCAGTTCCTCCTAGCCCCTAGCTTTTTCATATTTGCCACAATAATAACATTGTCCTTTGCAGCACAATCCTACAGGGGGGGAACTCCAAAGAAAGCTCCCTGAATTTGGTGGGGCTTATTACTAAGTAGGTGTGTAAAGAATGGCGGCCTTTTATCTATTGTCAAACTGTCACCGCAGGTTAAGAATTTCAGCAATGCCCAACCCTAACGTTTTGGGTGGTTGATTTCCTGTTGTAGCTTTTTCTTCAAGCCCCCAAAGATTTCAGCCATTGTCTCTGGCTGCTGCCCCTAACATCTAGAACTCCCTTTCAGAACAACATGCAAGGCTCCCTGCCATCTCTTCCCTAAAATCCCTTTTCCAAAGCCTCCTTCTCCATTAATGCCTTAGGGCATGTACACATAACTGGCTTTGAAATGCAACAAGGCAGTTTCCATCTCCCCCGCCATGTTTCATGTTGTGTTTTAGGCTGCTGGGCGTACCATTGCCTGATCTATTTCCCCATGCTCGTAGCCCTGCCAACCCCTATTTGGCGAAACTGTCATTTGTGCATGCGTAATTTGCACATGTGCAACAGACGTTCTAACAGGTAAACAACCCAGCTGGACCATGGCTTATGTTTTTGAACTGGGTGGAAGCTGCTTTAAGAGAAAGCACATCACAAAGCAGCATTTCCCAAGACACTGCAGGACACAGATGGTCTGTGGCTAAGGTCATGCCTTCTCAGCTTCAGACACGGGTGGTGGGAGCCACTGGAGCCAGGTTAAGTAGTAACACGTACACAGCCTCAGTCTGTGAACAGTACCTGCTCATTTCCTATGGTATGGCTCTCCCTCCTTCCTCTGCTATCTCCCCTCGTGTCTAAATTTAGATTGCATGCTCATCAGGAGAGGGACCGTTTTTCTTTTTGTTTATGTTATGCTGTAATGCCCCACGGACGTTGACATTGAAAGCACTTATATAGAGAAATAGATCCATGAACAAACAAAAAAATGCACAATAATGTATCAAATCGATGCCTTACACACACACACACACACACACACACACACACACACACACACACAACTTGTCTTGCCAACTCCATTTGCTCTCCTGAAATAAATACTGGGCTGGATTCCCTGTCAGATTTATGCTGTGCCCTGCGAAGATGCAATCGAGTAGAGAAAGTCGCCCAGATTGTTTGATCACAGATTGTTCCCTTCTTCCCTTTTTCACATCGCTGATCCAAATGACTTCCTTTTGCTCGCCGCAGTGCACCACTGTCTCCACCACAGTCCTTGTTTAGTATGTGCAAACCGTTCACAGAGTGCATGGATGAAGGAGGGGAAGGGAGAACGCCGCATTAGGAAGGCATTGGAGAAAAAAAGGTAAGAGTTTTCCCAATTTGCTTTCAGCTGCAGTAGCCTTTGCTGCTATTTTTGGAGCTTGGTTCTCGTACCTTTTTGTGCGAAGTTTTTTTTTATGTAACGGCAGGGTGAACTTTAGTCCTAGCACATTTTATGCAGGTGCATTTTAAAGGACACCAGAAACTATTTTTTACTTCCTCTCCCACTTGCCCTTCAGCAGTGGTCTTATCATCCTCACTTTTGTTTCTGCCCACCTTTCCGGGACAAGATGTCAAATATTGATCAAAAGCAGCAGGTTAAAGGGAAAGGTGTGACAAAGCAGATAGACGGTACAATTCGCAAAAAGGCTTGCAGGGCATTATAAAGAGGATCTGAACCCAGAGACTGAATAATGATATGAGGCTCAGCTACAAGGTAATATAGAGGAATGCAGGAATCAGGTGTGTTCCTACCAGACCCCTACATTCTACATATATCAGGGGCTTTCAGACTGGTCCTCAGCCCCAACAAGGATGTCTGTACAGCCCTTGTGTGGGTGTAGAATGCACAGCAGACTTTCACCAGACCTGGGGAACAGGCACTGGTCTTTTTTGACACCTCCTTTTGCAGTGAAGGATAGTCCATTAGGATGAATAGGGCACTGCCCCACCAACCTCTGTCTGCCTTCAGCCAGCCCCCACCTGCTTACTTTCTTACTTCCATCCCATCCAAAGGGTGGCATTGGCAATGATCTACCTCCTCCTTAGTCTCAGTGCTACATTTGTGAAAACTCGGCTAGGAGGAAGATTGAGACAAGGCCAGAATTAGTTGGGCTCTACTACTTATTGGTTCTTGCTTCCCCTACTGTTGGGCTCCTGCCTTGCATCCCAATGGACACCAGCCACAACTGTACTGAAGTTTAATGGCAGAGAGTACTTGTGTTGCATGCCAAAGGTCCCAGGCTTCTGCAATTTAAAAGGATCTCAAGGAACAGGATGCTTGCTGTGACCTTGGGGAACATTCACCCTGGCCATATCTGGGCTAGGTGGACTAATATTCTGAGGCCCACACTATGCATTATGGGCTTGACCACATTTTAGCATCATTTGGGTGTTAATCCACTTTTTCCGCAATTGAATAAGATTGAAATAGTCCACACCAATATGTACCGTATTTTTCGCTCTATAAGACGCACCAGACCACAAGACGCACCTAGTTTTTGGAGGAGGAAAACAAGAAAAAAATATTCTGAATCTCAGAAGCCAGAACAGCAAGAGGGATCGCTGTGCAGTGAAAGCAGCAATCCCTCTTGCTGTTCTGGCTTCTGGGATAGCTGGGAAGCCTGCATTCACTCCATAAGACCCACACACATTTCCCCTTACTTTTTAGGAGGGGAAAAAGTGAGTCTTATAGAGCAAAAAATACGGTATTTGAATTTCTATATAAGGAGCAACCACAATCTTTCCTGTTCACACCACAGACAGTGTTACTGTTGCTATTCGCCCCTACCTTTTAAGTTGTTGATTTTATTATGCCAATTAGGTAGCTGAATGAAGACAACTGTGCGCGTACCTTAAAAAAAAAATCCTGCAAAGGAGGTACACAAAAGCACACAGTCAGGCAATCATAAAGGTTCAGCACACATTTGCAGTTTTCTGGATATATATATATATATATATATGAATGAGATAATCACTCACTTTTCAGATTGCTGTTGTAGATTTTTAAAAATGTGTTTTGCTTGTGCAGTTTTATAGTTTGGGGCAAATCTTCCACAATAAGAGAAGGAGGAAACCCCATGGGGATGGTAGGATTTACTGGAAACAATTTCATTCACTTTTTTTGAAAAAAGAAGAATCTAATTCACTGGCTCTCATTGTGCTCCCAATCTGAATTCAAGATGCTGGCTTTGACTGTCTGTCTGTCTGTCTGTCTGTCTGTCTGTCATCTATCTATCTATAATTTCCCACCTTTTCCCCTGGAAAGTTTGGGAGCAAAATATCTCAGATCCCTCCATTCCCCCACTCCATAGGCGCCTGCCTGCTACTTTCATTTATGTTTAGGTCTCCTAAATATCCCACTGCTATCTGAGGTGAGTGACCGAGAAGGGGGATTCTCAAATGTGGAGGACAGTGAAAATATTCTTTAAGTGGGCCTTTTAAGAATCTTGATTCCATTGGGACTCCGCTACTGCCTCAATTAGCTTATCAGCTTGTTTCAGATTTTGAGGTTGTATTTTTTTCTTTCTTGATTTGCATTATACTAACGTAGTGTAGGGACGCAGGTGGCGCTGTGGGTTAAAGCCTCAGTGCCTAGGACTTGCCGATCAAAAGGTCGGCGGTTCGAATCCCTGCGGCGGGGTGCGCTCCCGCTGCTCGGTCCCAGCGCCTGCCAACCTAGCAGTTCGAAAGCACCTCCGGGTGCAAGTAGATAAATAGGGACCGCTTACCAGCGGGAAGGTAAACGGCGTTTCCGTGTGCGGCTCTGGCTCGCCAGATGCAGCTTTGTCACGCTGGCCACGTGACCCGGAAGTGTCTCCGGACAGCGCTGGCCCCTGGCCTCTTGAGTGAGATGGGCGCACAACCCCAGAGTCTGTCAAGACTGGCCCGTACGGGCAGGGGTACCTTTACCTTTACCTTTACCTAACGTAGTGTAATCTATGTTAAAAGCATAAATCAATAAAAACAAACAAACAAAATTAAATAGAAGAAGCAATTAATTTAGGCCTGCAAGAATCTTTAAAAAAGCTATCTGTCTTGTCCAACTGCAACCATGGAATGATTTAATCACTTGCCTCATGCCATTTCCCCTGATTAAAAACTAATCCCTGAATCTGTTTCTTGACCGGTAGAAGAAAATGGATGGCTACCAGTAAGATACGATGTATTTGTTAGTTTTCCTTTACAGGGATCATACAAAGGATCAAATAACAGCTTCGGGGAAAGATTTTAGTTGCGTCGTCTCTAGGGTACATGGGGAAAGTCCAGCCTCCCTCCTACATGCACCATGGTCCCAGTGCACACACACCCTGACAACTGCTGCTAATTTTTAAACAACTGGTCTTCTGTATAGCATTTGGGGGTTTGCCACTTTTTGACAGAAGAGAGGGAAACAAACTCCTAGAATAAGATTCTACCACCTGATCTTCAGCATTAACTATTAAAGCAAACTGATCCTGCATGTTCACTGGGAAATAAGCACCACTTTATTAAATGGGCCTTATTCACTTCTGTAAGAAATTGTACGGTCATAGTCTGAGGCACAAATAGTTTATTAGAAGCAGAGGTTGCTACTATCCCCTCATTTTCATGCAAAGGTTTGATCCTGCCTTCTCCTGTCTCCCCCACTCCACAGACCTCTCCTTTTCACATATACAGTGGTACCTCGGGTTAAGTACTTAATTCGTTCCAGAGGTCCGTTCTTAACCTGAAACTGTTCTTAACCTGAAGCACCACTTTAGCTAATGGGGCCTCCTGCTGCCGCTGCGCCGCCGGAGCACGATTTCTGTTCTCATCCTGAAGCAAAGTTCTTAACCCGAGGTACTATTTCTGGGTTAGCGGAGTCTGTAACCTGAAGCGTATGTTACCCGAGATACCACTGTAGTATGTCTGGCTAGACATAGTTAACATCCAAAGTATTTAGCCAAAATTACAGTGGGCTCACATATTCACCAACACACTGTTATACACAGATGACACAATCACCTATTCACTAATTATAAAATTCCATCTCTGTTCTGTGGCATCTTGCTAGGCTGTTGTTGTTTTTTGTGTTGGTTTTTTTGGCCAATTTTATTAGCAAATCTTTAAAAACCAAGGTACCCATCCCTGTAGGCTAGATTTTTCCATGTAGCAGCTGCCTCTAAGGATGAAGGTGATATGTCACAGATAATATGATGCCTATTCTCACACACCCTCAGCAATTCCCAGAGCTAGCTCTTAAAAATCCCTGTGAAGAGCCTTGTTAGTGTCTCCAAAAGAGATACATATTTCTCACATGGATGGAAATGGGCTTGGAATGACTGGCAGGCTCTGGGACTGACAGACTGGGAAAAAGTGGGAAGCCTCACACTTCACAGTAAAATGAAAATTCCGCTTGCCTTTGTAAAACAAAAAACCAGGAGTCTTTATTCTTCTAAGCACACAGGCAGATTGTCTTACAATGTTTACTTTTCTGCTCCCAACCCACAAATACTTTAAAGTTTATTTATGTCTGTGTGCGCCACAAGTGAGGGTAAGGTGATAACAGAGATTAATGACCTTGCTCCATGGACCCCTTGATCAAGGAACTTCTGAAGAAGCCTTGGCCCTCAAGATAGTGTTGGACTCCGCTTCCCATCAGCCCCAGCCAGTATGGTCAATGGTCAGGAAAGATGGAAATTTGTCCAATAACAATGGCAAAGACCATAGGTTCCCCATCCCTGCTCTACACATTTTCAAACACTGTTCTAGAAAAACTTGGAGTTCAATAAGAACATACCACAACTACTACCATCTGGCTGAGGCTGATGAGAGTTGCAATCTAAGAAATTTGAGGGCCACAGGTTTCCTATCTATGATATACCGGTATCCCTTTTAAAAAGTAGATGGGAAGCACAGAGCTGCATGGCTATGTCAACCTAAGCAAGGCTATTCTCCTCTTGAGCATGTGAAATGTGGGGAAACTTCGGCTCTCCTGATGCTCCTGAACTACAACTCCCATCAGCTCCAGCAATTGTGGCCAATGGCCAGGGATGATGGGAGTTGCAGTTCAGCAACATATGCAAGAACCAAGATTCCCCATACCTGATCTGTCTAGGGTTGCCATATTTCAAAAAGTAAAATTCCTGACACCTGCAAAATTGTTGAGCATTTTTAAAAGAAATCAACAAAAATTGTTAAGCCTTTTTTTGGGGGAACAAACACAAATTATTGAGCTTTTGAGGGCAAACCTACCTCCCCCCATGGTGATTTAAAGTTTTTTGAGCTGTTTCTGCTGCTTTTTCCATCACATTGGGGAGACTCTATGATAATTAAAGTGTTATAAAATGGACTTGTGTTTTCAGTGAAGCTAGGGTCTGAGTAGGAGCTGCTCTCCAGAGTTTCAGGCACAGATATTGCCTATCATTGTTAGCAGAGACCCTTTAATTGACTTAATATGGGAACACTTTCATGCTCATCTTTAGCCCCTTGCCAGAACTTTCTTCTCTCCTTTTATCTAGGGGTGCAGAAGAGAAATTGTGTCTTTCATATAGCTGGTACTGACCATGACAGTCATGCAAAGGGGTGGGGAGAAATGATTTTTGGGAAATAATGTTTATTGTGCATGCCATTTTATTTTACTTCCAGCAGTGCCATCTACTGGTGAATGAGAAATAAGGGATATGCTTTAGCATGAAAATCTGGAAGAATTCACATTAATGTTTTTTTGATGTAATCAAATAAAAATCCCCAACTTTAACTGGCAGTGTTACACTTAAAGAGTCCTCAGAGGCTGGTAACTGATGCAGAGGGTGCCTGTAAAGTTTATTCTGGAAGTAAGGTATAGGTATCTTGGGCTAGATCAAGGATGTTCATCTTCAGTGAAGCATCTCTCGAGGCTGCATGGAAACCTGGTAGAAATATAATCTCAAAACCCAAGCAGGTTCATATGTTTGTTTCAAGAAAACTTATTGAAGTGGAGGGGTGACTGATCAATCAATTCCACCCCACCCCCACAGAAAAGGTAGATAAAATTATGACTTACTGAATTGATGTCTCTTGGCAAAAGGTGTGGGCAAAATGGACTGCCAATGATTCACTGTAAAGAGAGGAAAGTTACTGGTGATGAGTGAAAGTTATTTCGTGCACTTTGGAAAATAGTGGCCTTTTAAGAAAGGATCTGACACACACACAAAAATAACTCCTAAATTAGTGCATAATTTTACATGGAATTGAAGCATGAAATGATTGAATTGCTTCCTTAAATGACCGACAGTTTTAGGAAGTGTTTAAAAATAATCTGCATTTAATTTTAAAAACCCAATGACTTCTAGCAAAAAAAATACTGAGAATTATTCATCTTTCCATTGGTGAAGAGTTCTGTGTAATCAAAGAGCTTGCATATTCTTATGCCGCAATAAATTAGTCTAGTGAAAGACACTACTTTATTATTCTCTCTCACCAGTTCAACATTTTTATTAAAAAACTGGAAAATACAGGCGAACAATTGCTAAATATTTTCAAATGATATTTAAAGACACAACCATAATGAAAAAGGAATATTATAAGATTCAATAGGCTTGAAATGATCCGATCAGCAAAATTATTTACCAGAAGCACTACATGGTTCAATTCCCACAGTGAGTAGATATAACCCTCTTTTTATTTAATCCACAATGAATTTAGTCAACTCTAGTAACATAATAAAAAAAGTAAAGTATAGCTACATGCTGCTCTGGTACACAATAAATATTTGTTTTAAGGGTGTCCTTGGCAGCTCTGCCCTGAAATAATGAGGAGTATTGATTTCAACTGAAGTTCACACTTAATATGGAAATTAGTTCCATGAGCTGTTTAAAACTCGCAAGGAAAAAATAATAGCAACTTTTCTTTGTGGCGCCATGACATAATTCAGTTTTAAAAGAGCAATGGAACACACCCTTTCCTGCTGCGAAGGACAGAACGAAGTCTTTCTGTGGGTTGTATAGCGAATGTACAAAGAATCCAACAGGTGGCTCCGTGGCGCAATGGATAGCGCATTGGACTTCTAGAGGGTTGAAGGGATTCAAAGGTTCCGGGTTCGAGTCCCGGCGGAGTCGCAGGGAGAATTTTTGTTTCGTTTTGCTCCGCTTTTCTCGCCTACTTTTTTCTTTTTACGGAAAGCAGTTCCGCGTCTTAAAATCGGATAAATATTTGCTGAGGCGGCGAAAGCTTGCCGTGAAGGCCAGCAGCGCGAACCCTTTCCTTTAGCTTCCCCTCAGGAGGGAGGCGTTGCCTTAGCAAGCCGGCCGAGTCTGAGGAGAGAAAAGGCCGCGGCCAGAGGGGCGAGGGAGGCCGAGTCACTTCAGAGCGCCAAAAGCCCGCCTTCCCCAGAGCCAAAATGGGGCGGATGCCTCGCTGCGCCCGGCTACACTCGGTTCCTCCGAGTGCCGGAATGAGGAGGGAAACCCTTACGAGTCCCCGCAAAACTCGCGCCTGGCTGTCCGCTTCCTCGCCTGCCTGCGCCGCCATTGCAAGGCTGAGGGGGGACGGAAGAGCCGCCTCATGGCCGCCTCAGCAAGGCTGGCCTGAGGCAACTGCCACGGCTTTACCCGCGCGGCCGGGGCAAAGTGGCGCAGGAGTTTACTGTTTCGACAGCATCTCCCCCAAAAGCCTAGAAGCAGTTATTCATTTCTTTTGCTTACATTATTTTTTAAAAATAAAAATATTCGCCCCCGCATCTCCAAGGAGCTCGTGAAGTGGCGCAGCAGGTGGTTCTTTATTATTTATTGAATTTACTGTATATAGCCTTATACCCGGAGGTCTCACAGGGCGGTTCACATAAAGGGATCAACATAAAAACCACAAACTCAAACTAAAAATAACCCAATTACACCCCCCCAAAAAAAAGAGACACATTTTTTTAAAAGGGCATTCCTCTTCCTAGTACCTCACAACGACCTTGTGAGGTAGGTTAGGCAGAGAAAGCGCGGGGAGGGGGGGACGTGTTTGACTCAAGGTGGGCTGAGGGGGGGGGATATGAACCCTGGTCTCCCACCCAGGATCTTTTTTTTGTATGTGAGCAAGTGGCCTTCATAATGCCACCTCAGAAGTAAGACCCGCCAAGTCTTGCTCTCAGGTAAGAAAAGGAAGGAAAGCATGCATGTGAACAAAGACGGGTTACAGAAATAGGACAGCATGATGCTGTTGCATTTTTTATCCTATTTAAAGGCTGCTTTTGTTCATTTCTCTCAGTTAAAACTTTTTGGCAAGGGCTGTGTGCACATTCCAAGCACATTCTCATTTCTGTCTCTGCGACATCTACGCTGGCTTGGTCTTGTGCACAGAACGGAAGACGGCAGGATCCCCAAAGGCGTCTGGCTTTAGGGCACTGGCAGGCCAAAGATGTCGGCAAACATGACAGGAAGGCTAGCAACATCAACCCCACCAGTGGGAATAATCCCATCGCCTGGAGAAGGCTATGTCAGGTCATGTATCCACAGCAGTGACCAGACGAGGGATGACTGCTAGGAGGAGCGCAGAAAGAAGAAACGCCATGGTGCATCTGCAGCAGCACAACCGGATGCTTTCATCTGCCTCAGCTGCGGCAAAACAAGTCTCTCCCGTCTCGGTATCTGCAGCCACAGCAGACGCTGCAACTCTCCAACGGTTTGACTTATCCTGAAGGCGCACTCTTCCATATTCTTCCAAACAGATGCCAACATCATCAGTTCTAGAGTGCTGCATGCAGAATTAGCGCTGAGGACATCAAGGTTAGCTTGCCTTGCTAGGGGCCACGGAAATTGTGAGAAATGATTGCAATCCTTATTTAGCAGCAACCATTTGACCTTCCCAGACCCAAGGGAGAGAATAAAAGTTATTTCTACAGGCTATTTGGGCAGACAAGCCAAAGCTGTGGATATTTCAATGGGAAAGGAGAACTGAAGCTGGCACACTAAGTGGGCCCTCTTTTTATTTATAGATATTTTAAAAGAATCTCTTTGTATGACCAACTTTCTGCTGATCAGACAGCTTATGTAATGTCCCAAATATTCATGAGGTTCAATGAACAGTGTTGCATCACTGCCTGTGTGGAGGGATAATTTGGCGATGTTAAACATTTTAAAGCAAAATGGGAGTCATCACCAAGAAGTACACTCTCAACCCATCTGGGAGAATAACAGTAAGACAATAAAACAATTCCTTTTACAGTTTTCTGTAGAAGGGTTACCGCAAATGCGTTAAAAATACTTGTGAAGTCTGACCACTATTTCTAGAGTTCAGGAGCTGGGATAGTTCACTAGCAAAGCCCTGTAAGTCACAAAACAATCAGGCTTACAGTTGAACTAAATACAAATAGAATACAACGGTAAGCAGAAGCTAACATTCCCAGATGGATTGTACTCCTTCCACAGTAGTTTCAGTGCAGGTACTACAAACCAGTTTATCACATTCTCTCCCTTCTGTCTTAGGTTGAAACGGCTACACAGCCTCTTCAAGATGTGCTGCAGGTAGTGCAAAGTCCATCCCATGATCTCAAAGAAGGAACCAGAAATAAGAGTAATCTATCAGGCCCAATGACCAGGGGACGGACATGACTGATCCAGATACTTCAGGTGATGAAATTTCTTCTGAGTGGAAATTATTGTGTGGCCAGTGAGAATCTCACTAATTGGGTAAGGAGGAGGCAGGTACTCCTTTGGAAGGGAAATGGTTATTATTTTACTTTCCTTCTGACCTTTCTCGTTGTTTCATCAACAGTTTGACCTTACGAAAATCATTTACCGACCGAAAAAAAAGGGAAAACAAATGACTCAAAAATTTTTGCAGCAAGTTGAAGGCTACCAAGAAGGTACTGGGATCACATTGCTCACTGCTTTTGATGTGAAAGACTAGCACGGAGAGTCAATGTGGTGTAGTAGTGGATTAGGGGGCCCCAAAGTGCTAGATACCACTCTTACTGGTGACATGAAAAATCTTTAAAATTCCTGTTAACACCATAATAATTCCTAGTGTAATGTCATTTTGTTTTGAGCTGAAATGAGTTATGTGAACAGCCCATTTAAAATGTTTCAATCATTATCCCTTTTAAATATGAAGTCTTACCTTGAAAGAGGGTACTATCTTTGACCTTCATATTCACATTCATATTCATTTATAGAACTCGGGTCAGGATTCATCTGAGTCCCATCAATTGAAGCCCTGTGCAACAACTTCTGCAATGAGGTCTTCCCCCTCTTCTCTCCCAGGCTCTCTCCCCAATTGGTTGGGGTGGGTGGGTTGGGAGAAAACCCAAAATAGCACTTCAGGAGCAGGAAGGAAAAGGCAGATCATTTTGTCTGGCAAGCTGAAATGTGCTGCCAGAATGATCAGAAGACTGTGATACTGAATTCCTACCTTTTCCAGAGCATACCTTCACAATATTTCCATAACAAAATAAATTTTCTTAAATACATTTGTGAATATAATGCATTAACGTCACCTGATCGTGAATTCTTAGAAATATTTTAATGGGGAAGCACACATAGGTTTTACACTTTTCTATGCCAACATCACAAATTTTCATTTTAAGATTTTTAAGTTTATATTAGAATTGTCGTTTTTTATTTAATTGACCCATATATATTCAGAATGCTTAATCTTGCATAAGTTTATCTTTTTCTTTCTGAAGTTTAGTTCCATCATCTTTTATTTATTTTATTTCACAAAATTTATGCACTGCTTGTTTGTAAAGAAAACCTCAAAGCGGTTTACATATTTCAATTCCACTTCCAAGATATTGTTGGAAAACTAGGACCGGCCTTGTCCTCTTCTTCCTGATAAGATAAGTCCAGTAGTTGCAAAATCTTATATATATAATATTCAACAGGGAATTTAAGTTCAGCCCCCCCCCCTTAAAGCTATGTGCGGAATTTTTTCTTCTTCCGATACTTCTTGCCTGCTGCGAGGGCTGATTTTTCAGCAAGGATGTCTTGATACTTCCTTTTATTATATCTGAACAAGAGAAATAATGTTATAAAGTATGAATAACATACATAAAAAATATGCAGGTGCAAAGTAACTTTAAGCAGTGTAGTGACTATCATCAGTTATAGACCAAACCAAAAAATAGATTTGATTTAATTTAATAATAGCCATTATTGTTGACCATGATAGAGAAAATGAACCATGGTATTCAATGCTGGTGCATTTGAGTACCAGAACAAACACCAGAAGAGAGCTGTTGCCTCATACCCTCCTTGTGAACGCCCTGAAGACATGTGGCTAACCACTGTTACAAACAGAATTCAGGACTAGAAGGACCACTGGTATGATCCTACTACCTACAATAAAACTGAGAAAATATTTTAGATGGTTTTTTAGAATAAAACTAGTTCCAAGAAACTTAAAAAGGGAATATTTTTATAGCCAACAGCTTAGTTTTATATTAGTATAAAAACAGCTATGCTACGATGCCAATTCTAGTAGTCACAACTGAAATTACACTCATTAATTGATTAAAATTAAACAGAAGTACTGTTTTTCAAACACCCTAACAAGAGATTGAATGGGCAGCACTGAACCATCATGCAAGTCCCAATCTCAATATTGTCTCTCAAAAATAAATACCTTAAAACAGGAAGAAAATGGGCTCTGTCTTAACAGGCAAGCAAGATGCTACTACAACATGCAGTATGAACCACAATATGCAATTCTTACAAAGATATTGGAATCCAATGTTGCATAACTAGATGCTTGTTCAAAGGGGATTCACATTCATCTCTGCACTCCAGCTCCCCATTCACCCTCAAAATCTGCTCCAACCTAAGGTACCAGATTCTGATGGCACTCATGAGGGGAGGAGAGAAAAGTGAAGTTCCACTGTGAGCATAGGTCCATTCTGCTTGCACACTGGGAACACCCCAAAGAGATGAAGTATCTCTGCCGACTTTTCAGGATTGTCTTTTTCTCCTGCATCCATGAATATGCAGTTTTAAAAATAAAGAAACCTACTCTGCTTTTCTTTATAAATACACAAAGCACTTACTCACGTGACATCAAAGCAATAAAAACACAACCCCAAAATTACTTTAAAAATGTAACATATAGTAGGACTAAAAGCAGGATAAACTAATTAAGTTTATAGGATGGGAAAGTACACTTTAAAAGGTATCAACAGAACACCTAACCATAAGAGAGAGGCAGCTAACCACAATCTCTAGGGACACAGTTTCAGTATAATCTGAGCACTGAAATGGACAAGGCCCTGTGCCACAAATTCCAACCGACTATGCTTCTGAAAGTGTTTGGGATGCATAGCAGGGCCTCCGATGTTAAATGCACAAGATCATATGGGAGTAATGTGGTCCTCCAGATATTGCTAGTAAAACCTTAACACATTCTTTGACATCACTACATTGCTTGTATAAAGTTTTCAATTGAAATTCATTCCAAATACCTTCTAAACTCAGAATCTGCCAGAAGTTCTTCCACTATGTTCTTCTTCCTCTCTTTCTTGGGAATTCGGGCATGATAGAAGTCTATTGGAGAATCCACAACAGTTCCAACCTGAGAAAAGAAAATAGAATATATTTTATTGTTACATACATTTGAAGGGCTATTTTTACAATAGAGGGGTCACTGGACAAACAAAGAGCAGTGATACCCAGTACATACTACACTCTGAAACACAATTGCTAAATACATACAACACAGTGAAGAACTTGCAATATCCAGAAAAGGTTTTGATATAAAAGAAAGAAAAGCAGCATGCTAAGACACTTTTATTGAGCATATCTTAGGGGGAGAGTCATAAATCTAGCACACAATTAAACATGTTTACAGAATTTAAGTTCAAATAATGGTGCAAGTTCAGCTGAATCCATTTGACTCTTCAGTATGCTTATCTGTAGTGATGGACAGCATTGTGGAGCTGTAATATCCCAGTGGTCGAGTTGCTGCAGCATAGTGGGCTGGAAGGGGTGATGTCAGTGCAATGCAAATACACTGGCAGAGCCACCAACTCTCCTCCCCTCGTGTGCTGCAGGGACTCAGCCATGGTGAGCAATGCAGCCCCACTGTACCATCTACTTACTATTGCTTATATATACTCTGGACTCTAGTAACTGGCTACAATAAAAAGATATACAAGGAGTGAAGCTTTGGATGCAGCAGGGAGCCATGCACTTTCTTTTTCAAGCAGTAGCAATGAAAAAAATGAACACAGAAATGTTTTGTGCATACTACATTTGAAAGTCAGGAGGCAAAAAGCATTATGCTAAGCAAATTTAATGCAAGTGTGAATGACTGAAGGAAGATATATGCTGGAATACAATAAGCCCAGATTTTGGAGCATATTTTAATGCTGTGATTAATTCTTAAGGTGACATGCACATACAAAATTTGTTACCTAAGGAAAGTAGATAATGGTCAGTATGTTCCAAAGTATGCTTAACTTCAGCGTGGTGTAGCAGAAATCCAAAACCAGTTGAAAATATCTTCTCATTTTCTTACCTGGAAGTATTTGGGGAGACCTTCTCTGTCATTCTTTTTATAAAATCTCTTAGGATCTATGGCTGCCCTCATCTTCAGAGCCTTAAGGTCATTTTTCAATTCATCAGTCATTTCTGGGGCTTTCATACCAAACCAACCATTGCCTGTTGTTTTCTCTCGCTCTGCCTGTATTCAACACACCAAGAAACAGCAGTTCAATATTTGTCCACTTGCTAACAACTGCATTTTCATGCAATAAAGTCAGCTAGTTAAGAACTGCAAGCAAGCTTTATGATTAAAAGTGTTAGAAGCTGGACATATAACAAAAGGTTATCCTAACGTTTAGAGCTTTACATTAAGATAGATAGATAGATAGATAGATTCTTTATTGTCATTACACAAGTGCAACATTGCACAAGTGCAACGAAATTGGATGCCATCCCTTAAAAACAACAAAAGCAACACAACAACAACAACCAAACAAACCACATTCCAGCCATTAAGGCAGTTTACACAATATTCAAACATTTTCCTTGTATTTAAACAGGCTTCAATGGATTTTTTTAAAAGCAACTGTAACTATCTAAACCAACATTATTAGTTTACCAAGGTCTTCATATGTTATTTTTAAAGTAAAGAAGCACTTTAGAGATTATACGGGTAAGAAGTGGGTAAGGAGTTTAAGTAGTGTGTGGATGTGAATGAGTGTGCATGTGTGTTATCCGCATATAGATAAAGCTTTGGATTTCCTCTGACGATGTTTTGATAATACAGCTTCCCACCACCATCCAGCAGTGGGCATGGAAATACAGCATCTATGGGCTGAAGTCAGACTCTGTTATTAGCCTTTAAACTTTAACTAATGTTTCAAGTTAATAGATCTCAGTTTCATATTACGCTTTAGTGCCAAATTAAACCCAAATACCCCAAAAGCTCCTGTAGTATTAAGTAACCCACACTTACAAGCTGACATCACTATATGTGCAGTATCACTCTTTCCTCATTCAATGTATCCATATCTTCCACATGAAGCTTACTTCCTCCTTTGTTCCCCCAAATATTCAATCTTAAGCTTTCACCTTTTTGTCCTCCTCTAAGCTATTGCCTCTCACTCTTGCATGGTTACCCACACCCATCCTAAAGCCCTTGAGTCCTCTTGTCTCTTCAGGAATCATAATCTCTTGGCAAGCCCCTTTCTTCTGGCACCCATGTGCTCTTAAGTCTTCACATGCTGCTGTCTGATTTCACAGGCTAACGTGTAAAAAAGACCTACTGATTCAGTGTTGTAGTTGTCACATGCAACCACATGAACATTAAGGAGCACTTGATTGAGTCTGATTTCGCTGGCATTTTGCTCAAGGGCTGAAGTGTTTTTAAAAATGAAGAGCCTGTTATTATCAACCTTCATCTTTCATTTGTCATATTTTCTGTTCTTCTTCCAAGAAGTTCAGAAAAGCTTATATGTCACCACTCTTTGGCTGATTAAACATTCTATGGCCTTTTAAATGTGTTTGTTGAAGAGGGGTTATTGTTTTGCTTTTTGTGTTCTTGTTTTGTATTTTTATGTTGTGAACTGCTCGGTGATCTTCGGATGAAGGGCACTATACTAATTAAATAATAATAATAATAATAATCCCATTATCTAATCATTGTAAGGCAGACTAAGCTGAGAAGTGAAGAGTGCTTACATGCCCTCAGAGAGCTATAAAGTCAGCCCAATTCTTGTAGCATTGAGCATTGCTCAGTGACCCTCTACTTACCCTACGTTGTTTCTTCAGCTGGTGGACCGATTCCTTTAAAGGTGGAACAGATTCCTTTTTTTCAAAATCTGGAGTTATAACACTCTTTTTCAAAAGCTATAAGGGTATATTAAAGTAGCATAATTACTACACAGTGCTAAGCAGACAAAATACAAAAGAAATTTTAGGAAACTTGAAAACTGCAGTTACAATAAAAGTTAAGCTCCCTAAGGACTAGGTCAGGACAAAAAACTGAGTCACAGGAAGGTTACTGATGAGAGTGGCTCAATAGGACTTGTAGAAATCACAGAACAGTTCAGAAGTTAAGCTGAGAAAGAAGCATCAAAGAAAAGAAAATCTGGAAAATGCAGTTTTTCTGGCAAAAACAATGAGTAGATTCCTTCAATGTTTTATTGAGGGCTTCCTTCTAACCCAGCTTTTAGCACGACAGTGAACATTGGGTACTTTACCTGATCTTTCTTTTTCTCCTTTAGTGGCACAACTCCATGAAAGCCAGATCTCTGCTTTCCTGCATCAAAACTAATATATGAGCCTCCAAGGTTTTTAACATTTAGACCAGGATCAATGCTGCTTGAAAATGATAAACTAGAAGAGAAAGAAATGTTAAATTTACACGCATTTTGACACCACCTTCTAAAGCTTATTACAGAAAAATATTTAAATGAGCAAACCAAATCAGTTTCAAAAGCACTAACACACCTATTAACTCCTTCACATAGGAACATGCAGACAACTCTTTAACTGAAGTTTTAACTTTTCCCTAAGGCATGTGAGCTGCAACAGAGGCTTTCAACAGAATATACCAAGGTTGTACACTCCCAACAGAAAGCTCTTAAAAAGCAGCTGAAATGCATATGGCAAATCCACGGACTGTCAACAGCCTAGTTTACAGTAACTTTTAAGCAGCTTTTTTGCCCCTACTCCATGGTGACTATAACCTGGAAAACTAGAAATCATGTATCATCAGACAATCCATGTCTGCCACTGCTTCCATTTTCTCAGACCTTATAAAACAATAAACAATTCCGCCCTAGATACATGCATCTAATAATACTGCTTTCCATAAACTATAACTAAGTTCGTTGAGAGAACTTACATTTTATTATTTTCATTTATTAAATCTTCCTCCTCATCTATAAATTCTTCTTCACTGTCTTCCAATTCAGAGGATTCCTCACTTTGTTTATTACCTTCTGTGTCCTTCTCTTCTAAATACCATGATCTGGTGGAGTCCAAGCCAGGAGTTTTATCAATTACAAATAGTTCTTCACTATGTGATTCATGTAAGGTGGTAGTGGTTTTTTTATTAGTATCTGTCGAACTGACAATTGTTTCTACTTCATTAATTTCTTCTAAATCACTGTTTTCAGATTCTTCACTCTCATCACTTGTAAGAAGTGACACAGTCAAATGTGTTTCATGGCCTGTTTTGGTTGTATGTGAAGATGATTCAGCAACTGGTTCATCTTGCCTTCCATCACTGTCTGAACTTGCAACAGAAATCCTGCAGTCATCACTGTTGCTTTCTATATTTCGTGACTGGATAATATTCTTTTGTGGGCTATCTATTTTTGATGGCTTGCCTACTTCTATTGCCTCTTCTACTTGATACTGTGTAACCTTTCCAGTATCCATTTTTGGGGGTTCCACATTGCTTTTGTTTTTATTAGCAGTTGTCTGTTTCAGAGGCATACTAGATTGATCAGGTTTTATGTCATCATATGGAGAAATGTCTGAATTATTTTTTATAGGTGACTGGTTTTTAGTTACCTTTATGGATTTTTCTAAAGTTAGATCACACACTTCCTCTGTGCTCTCCGCAATTTCATATACATCAGCTAACATTTGTTTTGTGACAAACTCCTTGATATCTTTCTCCTGTCTTATCTTTACCTCCACACTGCCCACAGATTCACAGTTCCTCTCATTTGTCTTGTCTTTTTTAGGTGATTTTTTTGTGCATTCTCTTGCCTTCCGTGGGGGACTGCTTGACACAATCTGTTTTGGATCATTGTTGAGAACAGATTCAGAATGGCCCTTTGTTTTACAGGGGCTAGGTTTCTCGTTTATCAAAAGAGTTGAGAGAGATGAGGCTTGGTCTACATCTAAATCAGAATTTGTAGGTTGCTCTGAATCAGAGATTACAATAGTCTCAGATTTTGTTACACAGTCAGTCAGTTTTGCTTCTTCCACCACAGCTTCATTTTTTCTTTCAGGCTGAGACATTGCTTCTTTGGACAATCTCAGCCCCATGCTCCTGGTTATTCGTTTAGACTGGACAGATTGCTCTGCAGAAATACCGGAGCACCATGATTCTGTATCAGAAACTTCTTCAGCTTGGGCCTCACACACTGGTGAAACAGTAGTCTTGACTTGCCGAATTCTAGTCATTCTTGCAACACTTGGAGTCCGTACTCCTGAAACAGTGGAAGAACATGATTCTGCTTCAGATATGTCATCATCTTCTTGACATCTGCTTCCTTCACTAAGAGGAGCTTTCTTGCTCTGCCTGCTTTTAGTGGGCGTCTCTGGTGGACAAGGAACTACAATTTTCCGCCTTCTTGTTATTCTTATAAATAAAGGTGTCTGAAGGCCAGACACAGAGGAGCAATTTGATTCTGCTTCAGAAATATCCCCATCAGCCTGCAGTTCAGCAACTGAGTCTGCCAAATTTACAGCCTTTCTCCTATTCAGAGACGCCTGCACTTGCGGAGGCTCCTCCGCATCCATTTTTGTTTCAGACTCCTTTGTTTTCTCAAGAGGAGGCTCAGGAACAACTTTTGCAGGGAAATTCACTTTACTTCTCCTAGTTGTCCTGACAGATGTGCTGCCTTCCGTTGAGTCCAGCTGTAAGAAAGAGAATAATGTTAAATAATATGTAAAAGCTATTTCCACAGGCAAAAGCCACATGAGAAACTCCACTCTCAGATTCCAAGGCACTGTGGCTTTTTAATCCATTAGCTATTGTTAGAATGAAACAATATTACACGAATTGTCACAACAAGTCATCTTCTTAGTTTTACCTTGCCAACAATAACCATTTATAAGTTTTTTGATAGACAATTCAAAAGATAAGACCCCCAAACTGTTTGCTTTAATGTACCGTAACTCTCACTTGGAGAAGAGGACACTTACGCATCTACTTAGGAGCATAATTCAGCAGCAGTTTAGGGTTTTACTAAAACACCAGAAAGCATCATTATGTCTGAAGGACTCCTGTGTTCCCATTTTGACAACGGCTGTGCTATTTAAGTCCCCATGGCTGTAAATGTTATGGTAGCATCATGCACCATGCAGTTTGCAGAAACTAGATCATCAACACATCCACACTGTATGACAACTATCTAGCTATAGGCAATTCTAAAAAATACTGCTACACTTACCTCACAAACGGACCCATAAAACCAACAAGGTACAATCTGCTAGCAAGCACTGCCAGCTCAAGACATTTTGCTGCTTGAGGGAAACAACAAAATGACAATCCCTACTACTATGTATGGAAACCACTGAATCTTACCTGAGCGCTAGCGATGGGACAGCATCCTCCGCTATATGTGAGGGCAGCCAGTACCACAGCTGGCGTATCTTGCGGTGGTAGCTTTGCCGCCCAATCTCTCACCTCTGTACCCTGCCTCTCCTAAAGGCAGAGGGTGGTCCTGCCTCGAGAGCTTTCTCTATGGGGTGAATGAGCCCCACTAAGAATAAGCCATGAGATATCCGATTCCTCTATGCAATGTTTTCCTTCAGAGAGGCAGCAGTCAGAACGGTGCCTCAGATTGCACCGCATCTCTCCAGCTCCGAGCCCATCTTAATATCCATCATGCAAAACACATATGCGCCGCCCTGCTCCCCATCCCCCATTGAAGTAGATTGGGGGGCGGGAGACCGCTTCAAGGCACGCAAGGGGACTTTGGCAGGAGCCCCGCGGCCGCCGTCATCAGGGCTGCAGTGATCCGCCGCAGTGGATCCACGGCAGTGCTCGCGGCGCAACGGTCTCCGGTCACGCGCACGAAGGCTACGCGCGCTCCCGGACGGACTGAGGGGTCTGCGCATTCAAACTCCAGCGCGGGAGCTGCGCGGGCCGGAAACAGAATCGCTCGGGCCGGCTGCCCCTTTGTCCCCCCCCCCCGCCCCGCCCACTCTCCCTAGATATCGCTCCACTTCCTTCTCACCTCTGCTTCTCCAGGGTGGTCCCTGCTCTCCGGCGCACTCCGCCGCGTGGCCACCATCTTCTCTCTTCTTTAATACGCATGGGAAGGAAGCCACTTTCAGCTCGTTTCCGGGTTGGTGTGCTCTCCAGAGTTCTCCGGGTGAAAACTTGCCACTCCCCGTACGGTCCCGTCAGCGGCACCGGACCGGAACGGCTCGCCTAGATCGGCGCACACGTGGGCTTCCCCCGCCCGACTCTTCCGTTCTCTTAGTTGCTGTCTTGCGTGTTCTTGTTTTAGCCTACATTTTAACTATGGGGTATTTATGTCTCAACGCTTTTGTGTATCTTGATGGTCTTTATATTTCTGCTCAGAAGCCTCCTTTGGCATTGGGCTGTATATAGAATCATAGAATTGTAGAGTGTATGGGATCCCCGAGGGTCATCTAGTCTCACCCCCTGCAATACAGGAATCAAATAAAAATAAATAAAACAAACGATTATGACAATAATGCTCTCTTAGTCTGCAGGCAGGAGGTCTGTTGAAGGTGGGGGGGGGGGATTAGAGCAAATTTCCTTCAGCTGGGAAAGGGAAATTCTGATGAAGGGGAAAAGCTTTTAGGAACAGGCGCCCTGGCTTGTCCGTTTCCTGAGAGCGGGACTGACAGTTTTCTGTTTTTTATCTGCAACACAACTTCAAAATGTTTTCTGAGCGAGGGCTGCTGCCATCACCGCCATACCTTTAGCATTTCCAGACGTGCTGCTTTTGACCTTTAAAGCCCAAATGGCTTGGGACTGGGTTACCTGTAGGACTGTAAGTGCCTATCTTAACCATAAGATCCACTTCAGAAGCTTTGCCTCTGTCACATGAAGAGAGGCAGGTAACCCCCACCCCCTGGAACTTTTAGTGGCACCCCACTAAGGGAGCAGCCCTTGCAGGGAAGCTTAAAACGTAAAGGGACCCCTGACCATTAGGTCCAGTCGTGGCCGACTCTGGGGTTGCGACGCTCATCTCTCTTTATTTGCCGAAGGAGCCGGCGTACAGCTTCCAGGTCATGTAGCCAGCATGACTAAGCCGCTTCTGGTGAACCAGAGCAGCACACGGAAACGCCGTTTACCATCCCGCCAGAGCGGTACCTATTTATCTGCTTGCACTGGCGGTACCTATTTATCTGCTTGCACTGGCGTGCTTTCGAACTGCTAGGTTGGCAGGAGCAGGGACTGAGCAATGGGAGCTCACCCTGTCACGGGGATTCGAACCGCAGACCATCCGATCGGCAAGCACTAGGCTCTGGTTTAACCCACAGCGCCACTCCCGTCCCTGCAGGGAAGCTTAGTTTGCACCAATTTACACTTTTCTATTGATAGGTAAACACCCAGACAGTTGTAGCATGGACCTCTTTTAAACCCAAAACCTGTGTTCATATTTGGAGGTTTAGTGAATTTTGTTTGCTATATTTATGTACTTTTTGACTTTATGGGTTTTTAATATTTTATAATTGCAATGTTTGACGTATTCCAAGCTATAAAAAGAACATTGTTATGGAACAGCCTAGAGAGATTAAGAAAACACCTGCTCCCTCTCAGCCGGTGCAGTCACTGCTTTAAAAAATTGTAGTGTGCAAGCACATTACCAAATGGATCTGACACATAGAAGATCACAGCACTTAATTCCATGACGCAGGAGGGGCTGCAAATCCTGTAAGCAGCTCTGGGATTGCTCCTGGGATCAATTATATAGTGCTCTGCCTATCCCACCTGCCTGAGCACAATAAAATCTGGGACTGGTAATTTTTGAGATAACTTGATACAAAGAGGGGCACAACTCTCTTCCCCATAACCTATGTCCTACTGACCCTACAGCTGCTGCTGGATCACCTCCAGCCAGCACAACTATTGCCAGGGATGGCAGCTGTAGCATAAATAATATCTGGAGAGCTACAGATCCTCATCTCTGGTAACTTTTTTATGTACTTGCTTTTTTGATAGTTTTCTTGTCTTGTGTATTTTTGTTGGGAAGCCTCTGGTGTGTGACACACACACACACAAGAGTTAAGAGTTCAACATTAAACCATCAATGCCATATAACAGTGGTTTCCAATTAGCTAATTATTGAGGACTCTGTTTTTCAAAAACCAAGCCATGGAGCTTCTACTTTTGAAAATTTTGACATCTCTATGGTAGTTTTTGTTATGTGAATGCTCCCACACTGTGCTTTTTTTCTAGGGGGATGCAGGGTATGCATACCCCTAAACATTTGGTGAATCTGAGTTTTCCTCATTGAGGGGCAGTATTTCAATATGAGTAGGAAAATGAGAGTACCCCTAAACATTTTTAAAAGAAAAAAGCACTGCTCCCATATATCCCCTGGGTGGGTTATGTGGACACCCTGGGATCCGTGGACACCAATTGTGAACCACTGCCTAAGACCTAGCTAGGATTTTACTCCTTTGTAGTTCTCATTGAGGTGGTAGACTTGCATCACAGAGGTGCTTCTTTTAGACAAGGATGAACAGCTTAGTTTTATGGCAGAAAGGTTTATGGGTTCCAGAAAGGAAAAGTCTTTTCTGCACTTAGAAGGAATTTGCATGAAGGAAATTTAGCAACATTGCTAGTGTTGCTACCCTTAGTGTGGATTGGTAGTTACATGCAGAAACTAAGGTTGGTCTAGTTTCAGATAACTTATTCCTTTTGACTAGACTCAAGTATATCTGCAAACACTTAAGACAGGGCTGCCATACACCCAGCTTTTCCCGGGATTTCAAAGGCGGCATTGACTTCCCGGGGGAATTTCCAAAAGGCGGTGCTTTGTCCTGGATCTTAGCCAAATCAATTAAAAAAAACAGAGTGTCCTGGTTTTTACTTTTTGAAATATGGCAGCTTAAGATTAGAGTACAATATGTGTTGAGGAAGGATTTGGTTATGTCACCTATTCCAGCACTGAATCTGAAATACCTGAAATACAGTATTAAAATGAACAAAAAAGAAGTACTAAAAAGAAGTGCTGGATGGGGTAGAGCCTTGACTCAAACTGAGGCCTGTCTGAAAGGAAATCTTTCTCTTGGCATAGTGTCACCAAAAATGTGTTCTGCTTCCATATTTGGGATATGTGTATGTTTTCCAGATAACATGCATAGTTTAAAATCTGTTTTAAAGTTTTATTTCATCGTATCATTTTATGGGAAGCATTCCATCTAGTGTTCTTCATGCTGGCTGGAGAAAATCCAAACCAAAATCTGCAGTTCCTCACTCCCTAACTCCAAAAAAGGACAACATAACCTGCAATATTATTTGAAAATTTATATAGAGATACACACAAAGAGGAGAAACAGTTACCAGCGAATTTCTGTAAAGCAAGGGGTTTTTTTAATCAACAATGATTTTCAAACTAGTAAAAGCTCATTAGGTACAGAAGTTTAAATAAAACCAGTTAATTCTGAAGCAGACTACATACAACTGCAGCTGTCTACATCTTTTGTTTTGCAACCCCAAATTTCCATAAACAGACATCCTGCAAATTCAGTACATACTATTTTTAGCAATATCGCCAGAATTATTTGGATATTTATGCTGCAAATCAAAGTTTACGCCAGAATCCTGTCTGAGAAGCTTTACTTAAAACATTTTAGGACCCAAACATCACCACATGCTTAAACCCCCTTATTCAAAAACTTTATAAAAACTTGAGAAGTTTGCCCACTGGAATGGATTAAAGTAGATAAACAGGATATGATAGACAGTACAAAAGCATCTACTCTTTCCAGCTACCCATTATGATGCTATTTTTAATTAGAATGTAAAACTCTGGACTTCAGATAAAAGTTTACTACCCCTCATGAAACCTGTCATTAGTGCATTAAATAGGTATGCATATACAAATACAAATGTTAACCTTCCTCAAATGGTGTAAAACCTCCAAAATGTATTTGGCTATACACTAAATGAAAAACTAGAAAACTGCTTCAGTTATAGAAGTTTCCATAGGTTAAAGGCAGCCCAGAACACTGAATGCACCAAACTAGTTGACAAAAAGAAAGGGTTGATGCTACACAAAGGGCTTGCCTACACTTTGAACGGGTCCAAGTGGTTTTCCATTTGCCCAGCCACTTTCCCCAGGAAAACCTGCTCTTTACCACTGAATCGGAGGAAACTTCAATCCATTGAAAACCCAATTGACGTCTGCTCTGATTCAGCAGTGTATAGGTTTTCCCAGGATAAAGTGGTGGGAAAAGCAAAAGTGTGGATAAGCCCTTAGTTATGCTTTGAGTGGACCTGCTGTAAATCATCAGGATTTAAGTCAGTCATGAGTAACAAATTCCATTTATTTCAGTGGCTATACGCTTATTCAGTCTGGAACCAACCCAAACTAATTTTCGTTTAACTATGACAGCTCTGATTTTCAGACAGAATTGGGTCTCCTGCTTTTTGGGGGGGACTACAACTCCCATCATCCCTAGCTAGCAGGACCAGTGGTCAGAGATGATGGGAATTGTTGTCCAAAAAGAAGCTAGAGACTCAAATTTGGGAACCCCTGATCTATACTGTATGTGATGTCAAGATTATATATAAAGCCAATCATCTTTCTATGGGTCTCAAAATGTAAATCATGCTTTAGCACTGGCAAAATGAAACTAGGTAAACTTTGACAAAGTTAATTCTATTTTTGACCAGTGCTCTCCAATACAGAAACACCATCTCCTTGGGCGTATATCAAGAGAAATGTAGTATAGACATGATAGAAGAAAAAAGTTACATAATACAAGTATTACACTGTATTATGACAGGAGTGGTGGGAAATACATTCATGAATATATTAAACAATTTACTTGCATACCCTGAATTTTACATCTCTGGTTTAAAATCAGAGTGCTCATTCCACCAGTGTTCCCAAATTTACTCTGCTGTCCGCTTAGCAGCAATAAGGTTTAACAAGTTACATTACTCCTTGCAAACAGAAATATTTCAATCAAAATATACCTAGTCAAATTCTGTTTATATTAGTCATTAAAATATTTCAAATATTTTTATTTATATATCATCTCTAAATCACCCGAACAGTTAATGAAAAATAATATTTCACAAGTGAGCAAGCTGAACTCAACACAAAACACCCATGTATGAAATAAAAGGAAATTGATAGAGAAACATGGTATCAGCCTCTTACTCCAATATGTAATTTGGGCTTCACTGACTACTTGATAATAAAACATTTTGGTCTTTACAAATTCCAGTTTGCATCTTGGTGCAATGATATAGCAGAGACAGGGCCTTTCAGATACAGGTTAATGCCAAGGTCCATCTTAAGATGCTGGGATTCTTTTAGCTTGCAAGATGTAGCCTTTGGATTTGATGACTCCTCTGCTCTTAACAATGACTGAATATCGCAGAAGCCACAGTGGAGTCCATTCATGCACTTGGCAATCTGGGATACTTTCCTGAAGTGTTTCTTGGAAGCTTGCTTCAGAAAGGAGTTCTAAGGTTAGAACAGGGACAGGAGAAGGTGATGATTAGCAAAGCTTTTAGGAAATTGAGCTACCAGCATTCAGAATACCAGTCTGAATGCCAATCATATTTGAAATATGTATATATGTAATTACAATAAAGCAAATACATTATATGGTTGAAAGTCCTGATATTTGACATGCCAGAACATCACCAAGACCAACACTCCAGAACCTTCTACAGTTGTTCACTACTTGACCTTTTATAATATGTTAGTTTGGACATTATTTTAAAAGTCCAGGTTTGTTCAAACTAATCCAGCACTGCAGGATTTATCTCCTGGCTTATTGCTATGCACATCTTTGCTGCGGTGTTATCTCTACAAATGACTTTATGTTTTGCCTGCTGAATGAGTTCCTTGACTGCATTAAGTCCAAATCAATACCAGTTTTTAAAATCTCCAAACATACAAGAGATATAAGCCAGAAATTCATTGTTAAAAAGGTGGGAATAATGAATTCTTTGCTCAAATGGTAACACGCAATGCACCTTATGCACATGTTGTCCTCAAACATTGGGCTGAGCTATTCTGGCTTTGATTTAAGCTGGCATCCAGAAAAAGTTCTTTTTGTATACATTGTGCCCTACACAGAATATGGAACTAACTCTGTGATAATACAGCTAATTCTTAATGATCATAAAATGGCAAAGCATAAATAGACCTTTGGTCTACTCTGTCAAGGCAATTAACAGGACCTTACCTTTTGGATCATTATGAGTCAAAAGCTGGATATCAAACTCTTTAGCAAATGCAGTCAGATCTGGTGGCATCACACAACAGGATGCAAGATTCACCTGGTTACTGCTTGGTTTCACCTAGAAAAAATTAAAAATTTCAGCTTTCCTTCAAATATAAGATAGCGCTATGGTGTTTGTCTTACATTATATTTATTTAAGTGACCGCACATTTTTTATGACAATGGAAAGCTGCTCCGTTTTCTAATTTTTTAAAAAAGATGCTTTACATATCAAATATAGCGATGCAACTACATGCTTGCCCAGCTGGCTATAAAGTGTCTATATTGTACTCAAGTTTAAAACTGGATCTGATTTCATAATATATTCAGCAGAACATATTAACAGAAAAAGCAGCAGACCCAGGTTATTTCAGTTGAATAGACTGCCTTTTACCTGCGCCCACAAGAACAGTTGCTCCAACAGTGCTTTATCTAGATCAGAAGTCCCTATGGCAACAATCTTTTTGTTTTGAACTAAGTTTTCAAGCTCTGCCCAGTAAGGTTGTAAATATTCTAAGGAAAGATTAATTCCGTCTTCGGTTGGAGGAGGAGCAATTATCACGGAATCTAACTGGTCGACACCAAGGGCAGAACATGCTAAAAAAAAAGAGAGAGAAACTTAAATAGAATAAAAATGATTTACAGGAGGCTTTAAGAAACACGAATCTACTTGTCTTCTGATCACTTATTCTATCTCCTTGTATAAATGTTCAATTCCCTGAATCTGTGCAGATATAAATCAATTTTACAAGATCAAGTTAAACAATTTTTGAATTACAAGAAAGAACCTATACAATAGGTATATGCAGCAAAATATGCTGAAAAGAGAGGAAGGAAAGCAGAGTTCTTAATTGTTCTGAACATACAATAGTACACCAAGGAAACCACACAAAAGGGTTATTTTCAGAGTTTAGCTATCAGAAAAACAAAAGACTAATTTTTGCTTGAATTGAAGCTTGCTCTGCAATGCAAAATCTGGATTTCTTCCAGTTCTTAGTAAGTCGGTGTGCACTTCTGGCCTACTAAAATTAGGTTTGAAAAAAGCCTAATATTAAAGCCAATAGGAGCCCCACTCCTCCAAAGCCGAAATGTGGCATGGTCAATTGTGAGGAGGGTCACAGCCGCTATACCCCCTTGCTGGAAATGCACCCTCGCCCAACTGCACTTAGGTTAGAAGTCTTACTGTCTCCAATGCAAACATTCCCCCCAAACCTAATTATGTGCGTGTTGTGTGCTGTATATGTAAGCATACATGTAATGTGAGGTATGTCCAGGTATGTATGCATGCGCTGGTCAGCCCTGCTCACCTTCCATTTAGCTGCATCTATTATTTGAAAGATGGACCTTGAAAAGGAAACCACGAGAAATGCAGCCCCTCGACTGAAAGTTATTCCTTCCCCGCCCTCATTTCACTGTCTGCCAACTTTGTTCAAAGACAGTAGGGAAAGGGTACAAAGGTCAATAGATTTTTAAAACATTCATGACTAGGAAAAGCTTCTCTGTTTCAGAGCCAGAGAAGGCTTTAAAAAGAAAAAGAAAAGACCCTGCAAACTTTGGATATGTTCATATGTAAGTTGCCAACTTACTCATACTGACTGCTTCTCTGATTGATGAAGTGTTTGATCCCGCGATAAACAATTTTGCTGAAAATAAAAGATGAGTTAATAAGGGAAAGCAACACTTGCAAATAATGCAAATTCCCAACTGTGTGTTTCTGATCATTTAATAGCACATCAAATCTGCACAGATGAATGACCAAAACACTGCGGCCGAGGACATAATTTGAATGCAGAAGGTCCCGTGTTTAAATTCTAGAGTCTCCTAGAAAGGCTGGGAAGAATTATGCAGCCTCCTCCTTTCTTTATGTTGATGTCTTGCACAAATACAACTTAGCTATAAAGCAACAAGAACAACAAAAATGCAAGAAGTTCCCCTCCCAAAAGCAATTAATTCCCAAGAACACCAATTGTTCCAATTCAAAGTCTGACGTATATTACACAATGTCAGCCTTTCAGAGACTGAGTTAAGGGTTATTTGCTGCTCTAGGTTATTTCTAGGTTTATAGATTTCTAGGCAAGCCTCCCATTGAGATGAAATGCAAAACAAGCTTATAGAAAGGTTAGATTTCAAAGCAATTTGACTTAAGACATGTTTGCTCAGGTCCTTTTGGTGAACAGCGGCCCACAGATTATTTCTCTACATGTGAAGACAAGGAATTTTTGCCAATGAGCTCCTGACGCACTGGATGAGTTAAAGAATGGTAGAAATGTTGTTTTATGTTGTTAGTCCAGGGGTTGGAGAACCTTTGGTCCTTCAGCCAAATCCCATCAACCCCAGCAAGCATCGCTGATGGCCAGGGATGATGGGAGTCGTAGTTCACCAACATCTGGAGGGACAAAGGTTCCTCACACTTAGCCTTAGCCCATGGCTCAGCCTAGAACGTGGTGATGAAAAGCATGCTTCTTGGTTTTACTTACAATAGATGTTCGGGGTTTTTTTATGGTAGGTACTCTCAGAATCATTGATGGAACTGAGATTGCCTTATCAACTCAGATAAAAACCTTGGTTCAAAGTAGTTCATTAACTTGTTGTTCAGGAAGCATATATGAAAGATTACTGGCTGTGCCTTCAATACCAGGCCCAAGAGAGACCCAGGTTGGCACACACCTCTCAGCAAGATTTACTCATATTTATGTAGCTATTTTTGAACTAACAACTGTTTTCATTTTCAGGATGCAAGGATAGCCGCTATCTATACAGAGCACTAGGATGGTTCCACAACCCTTCTGCAACTGTGCTGTAACCTAGAAATGTCTGTCCTCTCTTTGAGAAACTTCAGAATTGCCCCTTACTGAAGGAGACCAGAAGGAGACCACCTAACACACCATTCTGTATCCAACAGCCGGAGGCCTCTGGAAGCTCACAGGCTGATGCGTTATGCAATTGGCCATTCCCTCACATTTGTCCCAGTTCTGTTTTCATTGTACTTCCAGCATTGCAACAGTGGCATCAGCTGCTTTAAGGAAGAAAAGAAAGAAAAATATATGCATTGCCTGAGGCTATGAGATGATCCTGAAGATTTTTGTTGAGTACAGACTTTGGAAAGAGCGATATGGATGCAATGATATATAAGCAAAGCAGTACCAAAGTTCTGGTGGTGCGCACTTTGGATACATCTGCAAGCCCAGGGCTCATGCACTCTCCCCTCCCCTCTGGTGTGGCTGTGAGGAGGCGATCAAGCATTTATGCTTCTATTTTTTATTAACCACAGTATCCTTAACTGGGGTCACTCTTAACTATAGTTCTCCAGAGCAAGCCAGATAAATAAACCTGCGGTGTGCACGTGTGTGCAAGCCAGAGACTTGCAAAGGCTTGGCCTCATACTGCTACATCACGGTGCAAACGCAGCCTAAATGCAGATGAACTACTAACTGTGCAATGCTAACCATGTTTTCTCAGAAGTAAGCATATTAAATTCAAATACACCCAGGTAAGCAGGGTTTAACGATCCTTTTTTATTTCTGTGATCTCCTTTGGGAGAGGACAATTGTCTGAAAAGCAGGATAAAAATATTAAAAGGGAATAAATAATACTGCTTTGTCCTATGAATTAGTCATCAGGTTGTTTAGTTAGCAGATCCTCCTATGAATTAGTCATCAGGTTGTTTAGTTAGCAGATCCTTGACTGCAATCCTTGTCAGCAGAGTGACTAGAATAATGCAGATAAGAGTCCCAAGAAAAAGTAAGTGATGATACTTTACTGAAGGTAATTGAACAAAAGCAGCATATAATATGGAGATAAACGAGCTTTGGTCTCCTGGCCAATGGCAGACTCTGCTGCCTTTCAGCTCTGTTGCCCCATTCATTCATAACAATGTTAAGCTGTGCTATGCTGGACCTCTTACTCAATTCCCCAACCTATTCAATTTAATATTCCATAAGTCCCCAGAGGAAGGTGACTCTCTGTAGCTAAGAAGCTGGTTGACTAACACTGGGCCCTGCTCCATCCCATCTCTCCTGATGAAGTCAACAAACAAATTATACCTGAAACTTTCAGTTCTTCCCTTTCTTCAGGATTGATCTTTTCTATTGCTTGGGCTAGAGTACATTCAAGGGTTTCAGGCAGCTCCTGCAAATAAATATGTTGACAGTCAAAAGAAGCTTACCAGTATTGGCAGCTAAGCACATCTTGTGTCATTAGAGAAGACATATAAAAAGCAGCCTTGAGCTTCACCAAAATTCTGTTATCATATGGGGGAGGGAGAGCAAACAACTCTGCAGTAGATGATTGAGACAATAGTTCTGGAATCCCCCTGTCCAAGGTACCCAGTTGCAAAAGGCCTGGTCCACACTGCACAGCTGGAGGCCACAGAGGGCAAGTCTGACAAGCACCTCATCAAACTGCGTGAAAGGCAAAGCATATCTTCAGTATGGAAGGCAGATTTGTAGCACTACACATATTCTGAGAGTCCTCGTTTTATGTTATGCCTGCATTCAGCCTCAAAAATGCAGGGCATGAAATAAAAACACATGCAACAAACAGTTTTAAAAAGAAAATAAAAACAGTCACGGGGTTATGTTTACACAAACCATTCAATTACAGGGCCTCTGGTCCCGTTCTAATTGCAAAATGTGACTGGCAGGAGTGGGTCAGCAATAAATCACATGGAGTAAGCGCAATTAACTCTTTATTAGAAGAAACAAGGTCTGCTCAGTAGTGCCAGGCCTCATAAACACAGCAACTCTTCTCGGTAAATACTGTCCCTATTATATAGTTGTGGAGAATCAAGGTCCCTGCCTTACCCCAGCTGCCTAAGTCTCCTCCTCTCCCAGGTCCTTCCCAAGCAATCTGAGACTTCCAGCATACCTGTTTTTGCTCTTCCCTCTTCATGCCTCTTCTGGTTCTGGGAGACCAGAAGGGAGGGGAACTTGACTCTCCCTGCTCACTAAGCCCTGTTACCTCTCCAGCTTCCAACACCTCTTCCCAATCTTCTCCCTCTTCTCCCTCTGATGACTCGTTGTTGTCCCACCACCAAGCCCTAGGTCCTTGCGGGTTCCCCAGTTGGTGCCTCCCACCATTCCTCTGTGTCCATTCAGTCCATGATAAAGTGCTGCTTTGGACATTTAAAGCCCTAAATGGCTTGGGATTCCAATTACCTAAAGGATCATGTCTTCCCACAGGAACCTGTCTGGACACTCCATTTGCCCTCCAAAGTCCTGCTCTGTGTCACAAAGAAGCATATGGAGGGCAGTGACCAGACATGTGGAAGCTCTCCACCTGCCCATCCCTACTCTTTGGAATGGGAATGAATGCCTGCCTCTGACTTTATTATCATTTTGGTTCCAGGTAAAGGCACTTTAATTCTTCTATGATAACTTTCATTATATTGTTTCTCTCCCCAGCAATAAATTTCATTTAACGAGGACAGACTGAGATTGGGCCAGAGAAAATTCTAATTATTTGACAAGCATACTAGCAAGGAAACACAAAACAGGAAAAGTCACTTACCTGCAATAGATCTGGGCTGATCTTTGAATTCCACTCATTTAAGGTTTTCTGAATGCAATCCCGCAGCTGCAAAGCAACATATTCACTATTCAACACCGCTTGGTTTCAATTTTGCAATACAGTGAGAAAAGGAAATTAAACTTGCCTCTGCTGATCTCTATATCTTCTCTCTTATGCACACAAACTAAGCAAGTTATATCTGGGTACAGGGATAGAACAAAAATGTGAGGACAAATGTAAACAGGAAACAGTAAAAAGGAAAGGAATCCTATTTTTTCTGCAATTCACCATGCTGGTTTTAAAGTATTGCTCCCTTCCCCCATTAGGCAAAGCAGGTAGCCTGCATAAGGTCACATCAGGGAACTAAATGGGTAATGAGAGGAACCCTCCAATAATGCTGCAGATTCATGACTTTTGGGGGCAAAGACAAGGAGGAACAAGTCACCAAAACCTAAAGAACTGGAAAATTGTGCTAGAGGAGGGCAGCGGAGGGGTACAAGAATGTAAGGCTTGCTGTGGCTTGTTCCTGTCACAAAAAAACAGTGGTTTATGTAACATATAAGCTAGAACCACAGGTATGAACTCTTGCTTAAGAAACTAAGTGTCTTTCTCTGTACCAGAATCCAGCAAACCCAGCAGTCGGCAATAAGCCTTCATCTAAAAATTGGCCAGTGGTTCACCAATAGACCACTGTCTTCTTTATGTCTCTTTGGACAAGTTTCAACTTCCTGTTCAACATCACTGTGATCTGAATTGAGGGTTGCTGATACTGAATGGAATGATCAATTAACTTTTTCAGTTAACAAGGCATAGGGAAGTTTGAGTCCAGGTCTGAATGAGCAACAACTTCCATTATTATTTTTAAAAAGGGAAGAGAAGCAAAATCTAGCACCTGGTCTTGTAGTAGTGTATTTTTCATGCAAAGATCATTTGCAAAAGCTACAAATTCAGCCTAAGTAAAGCTTTAAAATGGTTTGACTGATTTAATTGTTGTGAAACAATTCAATGAAAGGCAAATATTAAGCATGTTGTGGGCATGTTTAATTTTGCCAAACTTTCAGAATGAGAAAACTAAATGTGACTTTTAGTACTAGAATAGAGTAGCGTTTGTCTATTGAACTGGAAGCTACCTCACACTCTTTAGAATTTCAGAAAGGCACCTTATTAACTGAGATTCTGATACCATGTTACGGTATTTAAACATAACTCGTCAATTAACTTCATTGGTTAAGAGACCAATAATAATTGGTTAAGAGGCCAACTAATAATTCTTTAATCAGTTAACAGCCCTCATATTTAGTGTTCCCTGCTGTGATGGCTTTGGACAGCTTGTAAAGTGTAAAAAGCGCAGCTACAGAAATAAGCTTCAAATGTATTATCTGACTCAATTCCCCAGGTGTAAAACCAAAACATTAGTTTTCAAAGTTTCTAGCTTTGGGGAATCCCTTCCCCACTGAGTGGTCTGTGCTGAGGAATCTCTGAGCGGTCTACATCTTCCAAAGGATTCTGGGGTGTATTCTATGAGCCACACTCGGTTTTTGTAGGCTGCCGGCCAAATCTTTTGGCAGCCAGTGAATGCCATTTACCATCACCTGGAATGAACTGAGACTACGCCCTGTAACACACCCAACCCTTCCCTGCAGCTACACATTACAGGGCCAGACGAGTTGTAGTGCACAAACTGTCTTTTCAGAAAACCTGTCCATCGCTACTGATATTCTCACTGAGGAACCCCCGTTTTCTGGCTTTCAGCTTGAAAGCCACAGGGTTAGAAACAATACTGCAGTTGTATGCAGAGAAAAAAAAGATAATAAAATAGGAACCCATGCTTCTGGTAGGTATGTTTTACACGTGTCAGAGCAGTTCCCTTCAGGGAAGTACTGTATTATTAATTAGACTCGTTAGTAGCTTGTTGCACAAGGGTTTCCCAAGCAACATGCAACATATTTAAAAACATAAGCATAATACAAATATAATATCAGCACATTCACACAAAAGCACATGAAATTCATAAAAATTACACAACTTCCCTAATAGCAGCATACTAAGAACAACAATAAACTACACAAGCTGTGTTGTAGTTTACTATTATTACTAGTATTGCTCCCACCCTGCCTATTGTAAAAGCAGTACTCACTTCTATTTTGATTTGAACTGAGGCTTTCATTATATTCAAGCAGGCTATGGGATAGCTGCCAAACATAACTTCATTACTACCTCAGAATGGTATGGGGGCCTATAGTTTGCAGAACAATGAGTCCCAATCCTCGTAATCCATGTTCTGAAACTAAGCTGCTGGCTTTATAGATGCTCAGTGCTAAGAACTGAACCTCATCTTTAGAATAATAATTAAAAACAACAGTACGGCAAGCCAGTTATCCAATAGATTAGCAATGTACTTTTCCAAGAAGTCACAAAGGAAATTTTAATTATTGCTACACACTCACTATGCATACTTTTGAAAGGGCGAAAAAAGGTTATTGTGATTTGTGGCTGTGATAAACTTTTCTTCTCATATCAAGGTGGAAGTATGATCTGGAAGCAAAACTCCTTTAAATACCACCTGTTTTCAGTATAAATGGTTATTGTGGAATAGCTGAGAATAAAAGTAAGCTTGGGGAAAACTTTCCTCAATCTGAGGATGACTACTTTGGGTTACAAAATACTATAATATTTCACCTTATGGCACACTGGGGGCGAGGGAATTTGACAATTATAAGAAAACAACTAGGTCAGTATGATACATGACCACTTTAGTCCAGAAGATATCTTGTCTTTGAATAGATTGCATTAGCCATAATAAAATTTATTTATATTTATTACATATATTTAGGTGCTGGGGGAAATGTTTCTCTTTAATCAGGCTGATTAAAATTCTATGTTCTTTTAAATGTATTTGTGGGAGGGGGAGTTATTGGTTTGTTTTTGTTCTTCTTTTTATTATGGATTTTGTGTCCTCATTTTGTATTTTTGTGTTGTGAACCGCCCTGTGATCTTTGGATGAAGAGCAGTATACAAATTTAATAAATAAGTAATAAAACAAAAAGAAAATGATTGGAATGAAATGCAGTTTTACAGGATCATTTTTAGGCTGTTTAAAAAGGACTGACCCCCAAGCATAAGACCAATACAGCGCTGCCTGTCAGTATAGCCTGAAGAGGCAATATGATGCCAAACTAATTACAACAGGATTCCATACGTCAATTACAACCAGGGTGAGGCAAGGAAGTTTTTGCAGCTACATGCCGCAACACAGTTCAAGATGCTCACATTTAACTGCTAAGCTAGACATGTATTTAGCTAACAAGTTTGGGGTCGTAAAAAGCCTAAACAGATTTAATGTAAAAACCTTTAGCACTACAAGGTGTTGAGTAGTTAAGTTAGGCTGATGTCAAAGGCATAACTGCCTATCCAATTTCCAGTAAGTTGCCTGATCAACAACAGCTCATCAAACTGCTAAAATGCTAGCAAGAGATTTGGAAAAAGTCGCTTGCTTATGATTCAGAAAAGTTTAGGAGAAACATAGCAGAATAAATTAAAGTGGATGTGTATGCCCTGACAGTATACCAAACATGTAGAAATGTTTGGGGAGTCTTTTCGCCTAAGTGCTTGTTAAGAGGGTTTTTAAAAATCATGTCCAAAATTTAGCAGAACAGCACTTGTTAACAAATTGTGATGGGCTTCAATATTTTTTAAAAAACCCTACTCTTAAGGTTATTAAGAGAGAGTAAGGATGCTTTGAGGCTATCACAATTTTTCAGATGGCGAATCAGTAACAAACCAGGAAGTTACGGCAGCGCACATTACTGGGCAACAAACCGCTTTCCAAACAAAATCAGACTTTTTGCAGCAAGGAAAGTGATAACAATTGCTTGGTGCGACGTCATATAACCTGCCTACAAACTTTGTGCAAAACAAATCAGGTGAATGCTCTACAAACAGGTTGTTTGCCTGGAAGCAACCTGTAAGGCATTGGACAAAAACACAATACAGTGGAAGAAGCAAATTGTTTTTGCGCTGAGGAAAATACACAGCAACATAAACAAATATCTACTTAACACTGACGCTTCTAAAAAAGATAACTCTCCGTGGTGGGATTTCCAACATTGCTCTGAACCCACAAACTCCCCGCTAAAGCGGAGCAGAGAACCAGGAAATCAATAAAGCTTTAATTCCCCTCCACCCCGATTCAGACAGAGACCTGGATTTTAATACCAACACATTGTTTTCAAATCATCGTCTCCGTGCTGTTTGGGGTCTTCCTCTTCTTCTTTTCAACGCGAGAGAGACGTATAACAGCAACTAAAATCCCAGTCAATAAAACCAACGTGCTTTGGGAACACACATACCCGCTGCTTTTGCCACAGAAAGGAGACAATAAATAACCCCTTTCAAGGCTCCGCGACGAGGAACAAAAAAACGCCTGTCAGCCCCCATATGTATTATTTATGAGGGAGCGGTCGATCGCAGCGGCCTGGCTTTGGTGGGGCATTTTTTTTTGGGGGGGGGGGGTTGCTCATCCCGCGCGGAGAGCAAGAATCGGGACCCGCACCTCCGCGTTCTCACGACCCAACAAGAGCGGGTCGTCAGAATGGACCGTCCACGCGTCTCCTCCCCGCTTCCCGCAGGCTCACCTCCTCGCTGGGGGTGGCCGGGCACTTCTTCCTCAGGCGCCCCCAGTTGAGCAGGTTGCCCGTCTGCAGGTTGAGGGTGCCCGCTTGCCCCAGCAGCACCCCGGCGCTGCCGCTCTCGGTCCCCATGTGCGCTTGTTCGCCTGCTCTCTCCGCCCGCTGGAAGCCACTGGCCGCCGGGTCCTGAGGAAGGAGAAGAGGAAGGGACTCGACCCGGGCAGAGTCTGCGGCGCCGCTCTCCTTCCCTCCCTCGCTTTCCCTTCAGACAAGGGACGGTGACTCAGCAGGAGGGGAAAAGTGCCTTGTCATCGTCCCCGGTCACGTGGCTCGGGACGGACACACAGAGAGCCACAAGGGAGCGGGGAGCGCGCGCAAGGGGCCCTCCCAACGGCGGCGGCCAACTGCTTTGATCCCAGCTGCACCCCACATAACACATAGAGGGGAGTTCTTGCTGCCAGTGCGCATGCCCGGCAGTCAGGAGCATGTGCCGTGACAGCTGCGATGCGTGCTGCCCTCACCCGGTCTCTCCGCCGGGAGCGTGTTTTGGAGCAGCGCCCCCTGCCGGTTACCTTAAGGACCTCAGCCCGTCGCAGACGCTCCTTTCGCGCCAACACACGCCCCACAGCAGCCGTGCATAACGAAGTCGTTTTCTCTCTCGCCCCCCCTCCCGCGTAAGGGCACCTTGTGTTGAGTGAGGGGGGGGAGGCTGCTTGCCTACGGAAACTCGAGCGCCATGGCGCCAGAAGGATGCTCACGACACGATCCTGGACAGACCCGTTTACATAGCTGTCAACTTACAGATTTGAAAATAAGGGACCAGCAGCCTCGAAAATAAGGGATCAGCAGCCAAAATAAGGCATTTTGCTTAGCCTATACAGAAATCCGGCACTGATGGATCCATGCTGCTTTTGCTGCCACTGACTGTGTTTTGCAGGGGGTTGGACTAGATGATCCTAAGCGTCTACAACTCCGACCAAAGAAGAGGGGCAGACAAAACTGATGAACGACGTCGAGATGGCAAAGCTTACAGGCAGAATTAGAAACCAGGAAGAGGACCTCTTTAATAAAGAATGGGGAGTTTATAATTTAGTTGAAAAGCTATTGTGAAGAGTTACATAAATTAGTAGGATTGACAGAAAACTTGTGGTAAAAATTTGAACTATGGATGGACAAATGATTTATAAAAATAGAGTTATTAAAGGGATGCAGAGGGGGAAATCACTACATTAAGATGCTGCACTGTTTGGAGGGTATGCTAAGCAGCACGTCGGGGCTGCCATCGTCCTGGTGCGAGGAGTTCCATCGGCCCTTCCCCGCCTGAGATGGGGGGGAGGGAGAGAGACTCTCGCCCATGCCACCCGCGAGCCCGGCATGAGGTGGTTGTGGTGCTGCCGCGGCCGCTGAAGCACCGCCCTTCTGCATCACTCCCCATCCCCTCCTCCCTCAGGCTGCCTCCTCAGCCGCCGCTGCCTCCGGCTTCCCCTGGTAACGCGGCGGAAGTCTCGCAAGAGAGGGGCTGCCTGCCCACCCGCCGCCACCCGTCTCCTCACGACGCGCCCCTGAGGGGAAAAAGGGAGAGACGGAGATGCGCCTGCTTGTGTGCGCGCTCTCACGGCGGAGGACCCCAAGCCGCTGCTTCCCTCCCGAGCCGGGCGAGCATGAAACCCGATAAATTTAAGGGACATCATCAATAAGGGACAGCAGCAGGACACGGCACTGGGATAAGGGAGTTTCCCGCCAAATAAGGGACGGTTGACAGCTATGCGTTTATTTTCGAAAGGGTGTCGCAAGGTGAGCACAATTTGATTTCCACAGACCGCTTTGTCAGGGAGGGTAGAAGTGTAGCATTCTGTAGCTTGGAACTCATCAGCATGGCTGGTTTTGAAAGCTGTGATTCTTTAAATTATGTGCTAAAAAATTAACTGCATTCAACAAGAGATAAAATTACTGAATTATGAAAGTATTCCATGAATCCAAAGCACCTGTCTGAGGAGCAGGTTTCCTAATGTATCATTGTGTGATTCGATGCCCTGGATTTGCTTCTTTCCCAGAGTGGTGGTGGGACTGAAACTTGCAAGCTGCAATCTACATATCTGCTTGGACATAAGTCCCACTGAACCTAGTGGGTCTTACTCCAGATAAGTGGGTGTACGATTACCACTATGATCACTCCCAAGTATCATTGATCAACTTCCTTCCAACTGTCACAGAATTGTATTCTGTTCATTTTAAAAAAACGCTTCAGGGACAATACTGTTTTAACGTGTTCAAGTCTATAGGCGTCCTACTTTACATGAACAAAAGTCTACATATTATGGGATAAGCAATGAAAACAGCACAGAAACATCTATCCCTTTCCCATGCAAAAATAAAATCTCAAACGTCCTGAACAGTTCTGTGTTCACTCCAGAACTTAGCACGAATCAGTCCAAAGTGCCTAATCACTGGCACTCAGTTGTATCCTCCATGAAAATGACTCAGTTCCAATATCAAGATTTGAAATATTATTTAAATTTCCCTTTTCCTTTGTAGCTGATCCTTACAAAATTGCATGCTTTTAGATGATGAACAATAGCATATGAATACTGTAATAGAGAAGGCATAACATATGAATGCAAGATGTGAGTTCTATAACATTTTGTATGAAATCCAAAAACTGACTTGTAAATCATGCCTAATTTATTTATATTCCTCTTTTGGAATAAGTAATCCCCCTTTTGTGTGTATTCTATGCAAATAATGCCTTCCAGTATTTGGAATTTGCTGCTGCAAGCTTCTATTTATCACTGTCCATTGGACTCCAATAATGCTTAACTAAACCTTGGCAACATCCCAGAAGGCTGCATGGAAGCGATGTTAAAAAGCAGAGCTTAAACACTATTCTGATCATACACCAAATCTGGCTACATCAGTACTAGATAGTTGTTTTCTGGTAAGCATGAGGCACAATTAAGGACCCAATTCTGTACTTGATTTCCCTTGACTTGAGGGGGCTATAGGATGTGCTGGCAGCTCCATGTTGGCAGAACTGGAAATATGCTGCTGGCACAAAATGTATGCTGGCAGAACTGGTCAGAAGCAGAGGTTATTTTTTATTTGGTCTTTATAAAGCATTTGTTCTGATTTCTTTGAGGGACTTTTTATATGTCTTCCCATTAATCATTTGTTAATTACACACGCCTCAATGCATTTCACCTAACTGCAAAAAGAAAGCTTCTTTTTTTAAAAAAAGGATTTATTGTGCAAGGGCAACAGAGCATTTAAATCCACCTTAATTGCACAAATCTGAATTTCCTAGTACTGTATACATTCAAATCCCACCTGCAAAATACTGGGCTGTATCTAATGCTAGGCCTACTCAGAGTAAACCTATTGAAATTAATGAACATGACAAACTTAGTCCTATTTATTTCAGTTGCTCTACTCTGAGTATAGCTTATTTGAATGCAAACCACTGGCTGGAACTACTTAACATCCCAACCTGTACCATATGTTTACTGTGCCTTGTTTAATGTTTTTGTAACTGATAAAACTCTGTAAAATATTCATAAAATAAAAAAGGAGATAAATATCTGGTTAGACTGATATGGCAGTTGTTTCTAGGCTTCTGCACCCATGCATGTTCATTGTGTTATGCCTGTTTCATCAAGTGATGATTTGCATCTGTGCATGGAGTTGCATATTCAGCTGCAAATATTCAAGGCCCAATTTGGACACTTACCTAGTCTGCAGTAGCCTTAATGGGAAGGAGGAGCAGACAGGCCTCAGTCTAGAGCACCTGACATGGATTCCAATCATGCAGGTGCTGAGTCTGCATTTGGGGCAAAAGCAGACAGCTCAGTACTGTTGCAACTGTTGCATACAGCATTGCCTGCAGAAGAAGGTTCAGTCCTCAGCTTCTCTAGGTAAGGCTGGGAAAGAGCTCTGTCTGAAACTCCAGAGAGCTACAGCCAGCCAACGTGGCTGCCTTGAGTCCCATCAGGGACAAAATGCATGTGGTGTTGATGATGATATGACATAGACAACATAGAATCTATGTCAGTTGTGTGGGGAAACTTTCACTCTCCAGGTGTTGCTGAACTCTACAACTCCCCTCATCCCTGGCCGTGGTTGCTAGAGCTGATGGGAGCTGTAGTTCAATAACATCTGGAGGGACACAGGATCCCGACTCCTGGGCTATGAGTAGTTACAGCATCTCCACTAGTATCCAAAGGCATGTTGCTTACCACTACAGTGGTACCTCAGGTTACATATGCTTCAGGTTACAGACTCCGCTAACCCAGAAATAATACCTCAGGTTAAGAACTTTGCTTCAGGATGAGAACAGAAATCGCATGGCAGCAACGGGAGGCCTCATTAGCTAAAGTGGTGCTTCAGGTTAAGAACAGTTTCAGGTTAAGAACGGACCTCCAGAAGGAATTTATGGTAAGTACGTAACCAGAGGTACCAATGTACTGTATGGGGAATTGTAGTCAAATACATAACTATGCATGAGTGCTAATGAAGGGGTTAAAACGACAGAGCTGGATTCCTAGTCTCAGCTAAGTCACTCCCCCTCTTTTCCATGAGGAGGAATTCCTGTTTCTTCTCTCTGTGGCATTTTAATTGACCAAGGAAGGCATGTCCAAGCTTTGTTGTACGCTTAAAGCGTGTGTTTGAAGCCATCTTTCTGTATTTTCTACCCAATAGTATTCTGCCAGTATCCTGCTGCTTCTTGGATAAATGCATGAATCTGACCATTGGAACATTTTGTAAGGAAAGCGTTTTAAATTTACTTAATAGGGTGTGGTCTGTTGGTTGCAAAAGGGTGGAGTGCTGTATTTGCAAGCTGGCAGGATAAAAGGGTCGAAAAACCTGTATTCCTAACTATACCACTGCTTGATTTTTGCGTGTTTAAATTGGGCTATTGGGGGCTTTCTCCTGCTGGAGAGTGTGCAAGGTCCCACATTTTGAATCCAGACAGCCTGCCACTTCTTTTGTTATTTAGCCCCCACACGCGGGTCACAGGAATTCGTATTCACCACCACAGCTACCTCGGTAAATGTTTGAACTGAGGACTGATTCCTAATACGAGGTAGCAGGGTTGGGGGTAAATTTGTAGCGGGGAGGCCTTTTATTCTTAACCCTTCTCGGCTAGGAAGCTCATTGGGTGATCTGGGGTCAGCCACTGTCTCTCTTTTCCTTCACTGGGTTGTTGTGTGAATACATAACGGGCTTGCTGAATTTATTACCCAGGTGGCAAGCAACCCAGGAAGATAAAAAAAAAAGTGCTGTTGTGTTTCATATTATATTTTCTAGTTCTTGTTTGTGAGCTGCGTCGAACTTTTCTGAGGAAAAGCGAGGTATTAATACGCATTAAGCAAACAAACACTCGACCAGACGTGAGTAGTCACGTGAGGAAACCCAAGGCACATGGAGAGGCCAGGTGGACGTTCCCGCGCGTTTCTGTGCGCCTCGCGCGCGGCACAAAGCCGCGCCCAGCAGCAAACCCTCGCCGCCCCTCCGGGTCTCTGCTTTCCCCCCTTTTTGCTGCGGAGCTACTGAGGAGCTGAGCGCACCCTGGCTGCATGCAGCAGCGGCAGTAGCAGCAGCGGTGGCGGCGGCACCTCCTCCTCCTCCATCCTTCCCCTCCAGGGGATGGGGCGGGAGTGATGGATGAAGGCGTAAGCTGGCTGAGCACCGCCGCCCGCCCCGGTCTGGACGCGCCCTCCACCTTCTTCCCTGCAGGGCTTCCTCCTCCTGGGGCTAAGGAATCACCTGACCGGCCGGAAGACCGGCCGGGGGCCCCCCAATTAAAGTGCATCCGCGGCGCAGACGGGAGGAGGAGGTGGTGGAGGAGGAGGAGGTGGCGCCGCCGGCGGCGGTGCCGATTGCATCCCCTACGCCGGCAGCTGGAGTCGGGGCCGGGCGGCCGCCTGCAAAATGGGCAGCAGGATTACTTTCTTCGAGGTAGGTGTCCCCCGCGAGCCTGCGCTAGGGAGGAGGAGGACGCGCCAGTGGGGCTGGGGAGAAACCCCCAAGGGAACCCAGGGTTCCGGAGATGCATGGAAGAAGGCTGCGCCTGCGCCCTCCATCCTTGGGCTGGCTCGCAAAGGGTCCCTCGCCGGCGGGTGCCTTAATGATGATGATGGGCGGGGGAAGGCGCAGCAACGGCTCTCTCTGCATTGGAGCCAGCGGGAACCCGGCACTTGCCGCTGGATCCTTAAACATGTTGTCTTGCTGCAACCACTAGGGCTTGTTTCTTCTCCAGCGTGCTTAGGGGGGCATGGCCTTTAAACCCCTCCTAAAGTCTGAAGACCTAGGAGGACCCACTTTTAGACCAAGCGTGCACTTGGAGACCCACCTGATATCTAGTGTTTGCCTTTGGCTGGTCCTGTGTCCTCCTGACCCATCAGGCTTGGGATGGGGGAGGTACAGGGTGGGTGGGTTGTGTCTTACCAGCAGATTTTCTTGTCCTTTCCTGAGCAGGAACCTTGTCTGATGTTTTGGGGTTTTGTAGGTGCTGGTGCCTCCCATAGGGAAGCCCAAGAGTTCTATGTCTCTTTGGGAAGAGAATGACTTTTCTTGGCATTCCGGTACCTCCTGGATCCTGGGCAGTCACTGCCATGGCACAAAGGAGTATACACTTTGCATGCCACAGCAAACATACCCTTTTCTGCTCTGCAAAAGGCTTAAAAAACCCTTTACACTAAAAGAGTGAGCCAACACATGCATGTTGGCAGGCATGCGACTGTATTCATGGACTACAGATTTCAGGGAAGGGCCATAGCACAGTGGTAAAGGAACTGTTTTGCTTTCAGAAAGTCCTGGTTCAACTCCCAGCATCTCTAGGTAGGGCTGTGAAAGACTTCTCAGAACGCTGGAGAGCTGCTGCCAGCCAGTGTTGACAATACTGAGCTAGATGGACCTGACTTGATATTAGGCAGCCTCCTTTGACTATCCAGATTTGTGTAATAACTATCTCCAGGCATCTCTTTCTTGATTACCTACCTACATGGCTGTCACATCTTCCTACTAGTAATAGCTGCTGCACTAACTTTTGCCTGTGATTGAAGAAGAGATGGTTGCCACCTTTGACAACCTAGTTTTCTAAGAACAACAAAGGGCTTTTATTGACAAGAGATGGGAACCTTGGGTTTGGAGGCCAAACACACCCCTCTAACTGGCCTTTCAGACTCTCTGCAGGCCATGCTCCTTGCCTAACCCAAACCCATTGAGTGCCTCTGCCTGACAGGTTTCCTTGTGCTGTGAGCATGCCTCTTTGCTTGCCTGACATCAGATGTAGGCGTGGGTAGGTGTAGCTTGGCAGAAAGGGCCTCGCAGGCTGAAAGGGGTAGATCCAATTGGACCAAATCAGACGTTCCCCTTTGCTGCTGCAGCTGGGCAAAACAATTCAACTGATCAACTATTCTGGAGAGAATATGGGTGTCTCAGAGGAGTCTCTCCACTTAGCCCTGTCTTCCGCTATCGAAGAAGAAGTTGTGCCCGTGCGGAGCACTCCAAAAGAAAGTTGGTTCGTGCCAACTGTTTTACGTTTGACAAATTGGGATTTTCGTTAACATTCCTTGGCATCCCAGCTCCTTTGCCAGGAGGTAGGGAGGACTCTCAGGCTGTCGGTTACTAAAGTTTCTCCTATGGTTTATGGCTTGTGTTTTGTCTGGGTTCAAACCACACACTAATCCCAAACATGGTTTTGTTTAAGGCGGTGCTGAAGCAATCTCTGGTTGCTTGTTTTGGAAATTGGCGAAACTACTGCTTTTCAGCAAATCTCCCAATTTTATGCTTTGTCATCTTATACGTGCCTTCATTAGCATGCTAAGTGTGCTACAATGGTGTCTTTTGTGCTTATAAAAGAGTTGGGTATATTATGACTGAAAATAGAACATAGATTTTGTTTCAGACTAATAGGTGAAGGTGAAATTGCACTGGTCACAACAATAGCAACTTCCTGGAAGACTAAACTGCCACCTGCCTTGTCAGGTTTTGTGTTGTGTAATCTGAGCTGCATTTGAACATATGTACTCTTAATTGAGAGGACGCGGGTGGCGCTGTGGGTAAAAGCCTCAGCGCCTAGGGCTTGCCGATCGAAAGGTCGGCGGTTCAAATCCCCATGGCGGGGTGCGCTCCCGTTGCTCGGTCCCAGCGCCTGCCAACCTAGCAGTTCGAAAGCACCCCCGGGTGCAAGTAGATAAATAGGGACCGCTTACTAGCGGGAAGGTAAATGGCGTTTCCGTGTGCAGCTCTGGCTCGCCAGAGCAGTGATGTCACGCTGGCCACGTGACCCGGAAGTGTCTCCGGACAGCGCTGGCCCCTGGCCTCTTAAGTGAGATGGGCGCACAACCCCAGAGTCTGTCAAGACTGGCCCGTACGGGCAGGGGTACCTTTACCTTTGCCTTTAATCTTAATTGAACATGGTGATTTAACAACTTAAGGTGTTTCAGAAAAACAGCAATAACATCCTGTGGCCAATCTTAAAATAGTGAGTTTGTTCTCATCTTCTAATCTTGAAATACTTGTATAGAATATTTTTCAAAGCACCTAAACACTATTGGAAATTAATTGCCTGCCCTACCTCTGCCAACCTAGCAGTTCGAAAGCACGTCAAAGTGCAAGTAGATAAATAGGTACCGCTCCGGCGGGAAGGTAAACGGCGTTTCCGTGCGCTGCTCTGGTTTGCCAGAAGCAGCTTAGACCTGCTGGCCACATGACCCGGAAGTTGTATGTCGGCTCCCTTGGCCAATAAAGCGAGATGAGCACCGCAACCCCAGAGTCGGCCACGAATGGACTTAATGGTCAGGGGTCCCTTTACCTTTACCCCACTTAAAAAACCAAACTATTTCAGGCCTTGATCCAAAGAGAAGTGCATACTACACATTTGTACTCAGAAATAATAACAGTTGGCAAAAACACTGGAGAACAAGAAAAATTCACAGGGCAGTGATTCAGTTCAGTGTGCACTTGCACAAGATATTTCATGTTTTGGACCAACGCTGTGTCCATAGATGCTCTGCAGATAGGCATATTCAGTACCTGTGAAGAAAAAAATGAGGCAAGAGAATGCACAATAATGAATCAACAATGAACCATGCTTTGTATGGTTTTAATTTTGTTTCAAATATATTATGATTTTTAATTACCTTTAGTAAATTGCCTTGAGACAGTTGTTTAGATAGTGATGAATGTTGTTGTTGTTGTTTAGTCGTTTAGTCGTGTCCAAATCTTCGTGACCCCATGGACCAGAGTACGCCAGGCACTCCTGTCTCAAACAATTGTTAATCCCACACTTTCCATTACAATTTCCCCAACACTTTGCTCCTTAATTTTTCTTGGAAGTGGGTTTGTTGTGCAAGAGCACCAGATTAATTGCACAACCAAAAGTGGTTGGCACACCACTGAATCCCACCTACAAAATAGTGACAGTCTGTAAGCACCCTTTATGACCAACATTTGGGCATGTTCCTTGCTTCGGGTATGTTTGTTTGTTTACCTTTTTGCAGCTCAGAAAGTTTAGATTCTTTTACTAGAGAAAGATAAGTTACCAGGATATTTAATAAGCCCCTGTGATCTGCAAATAAGATATACTGAATTACCCATAAAAGGGATGAGCCTTTCCTCTCAACTAAATAATGCAGACCAATCCCATAATGTGTGGAATCAAACCCATCAATAATACAGTACATTGAATAGTTTTTTTGTCAAAAACATTATGAGCAGCAGCACTTAACTTGAGTCATCTGTAGTGTTTGGAGCTGTCTAGATCAGGACTCTGAAATCTTATACAGTCATACCTCTGGTTATGTCCGCTTCATGTTACGTTCTTTCAGGTTATGTCCCGCGGTGACCCAGAAGTACCAGAAAGGGTTACTTCTGGGTTTCGCCGCTCGCGCATGCACAGACGCGCAAAATGACATCACGCGCATGCACAGAAGCAGCAAATCACGACTCGTGTGTGCAGACGCGCTGCTGCGGGTTGCGCTCTTTTCATGTTGCGAACGGGCCTCCGGAACGGATCCCGTTCGCAACCAGAGGTACCACTGTATTCTGGATAGCACAATATAAAAATTAATAAGCATGTATCTTGCCAAGAAAGCCTCTCTGCAGGAGACCTGGCATAACCTCCAACCAACCCAGTTGAACACAACCCATCAGTCATGTATTGTGAGTTGCCAGGCCCTTGACAAGTGCCCTGGAGTCCAGACAACCAGGAAAAATAGGAGTCTTCTAGAGGCCTGGTGACTTGCCATATTTGGGCTGCATTTTGGCATGGGTAGGTCTGCTTTACAGAGTCCAAAGGCAAATTATGAGAAGTACTAATATTAAATGAGCAGGAATTCACTGTGTTGGCTTCCTTAGAGGGCTTTTGCATCCACCCTAGGCTTGGAAATAGGTCATTCCAGTGCATGCATTTCTTTCCGAAAGAAAAGCATTTGTACTTGACGAATAAAAAGCAAGCTCTTCCTCAATAATTTATACCCCCTGCCACCCTAACTGATATTAGTGGGTTGTTGTTCTTGTTTTGCTGAGTTATTTGGAAAGCTGTTTGCTATCATTGGAGGGCTAGAGTTATTGGAGAAATAGCAGTTTTAAGTGGTGACAGCTATGCTGAGTCATGTAGCTTCTGGGACCAATAGCAAACTTCGATATTTTTTTTTAGAGAGAGAGAGGTGGCTCAAATTGTGTTTTCCAAAACAGTTTTAAAAAATGAAGACACATCCAAATTTCTTACACTCCTGTCCTGTGTAGGAAAGGGCTGTTCCCCTGAACTGTGCCAACGCGAAGGGCTTCTAACTGGTTTCCCCCTGTGCCAATGAGGTACAAAACTAGGCCAGTGTGGTGTAGTGGTTCAGAGCGGTGGATTTGTAATCTGGTAAACCAGGTTCAATTCCCCGCTTCTCCACATGCAGCCGCTGGGTGACCTTGGGATAGTCACACTTTGCTGAAGTCTCTCAGCTTCACTCACCTCACAGAGTGTTTGTTGTGGGGGAGGAAGGGAAAGGAGATTGTTAGCTGCTTTGAGATTCCTTAGGGTAGTGATAAAGCAGGATATCAAATCCAAACTCCTGGCGGGATGCGGGTACCAGGTAACCCGTATTCCATCAGGACATTGCTGGCGCATGAGGCGGGAATTTATAGGCAGATCTAGGAGCATGTAAGGGTTGGTGGAATCGTATGCTTTCTCGGGTTTCGGTTCCATTGCTACACATGGCACAATGCAGAGAGGGCACTTGGGAACCCAAGGCAAAGAGAGTCTGGGTGTGTGGGTGAATGTTAAGATGCTTGTTCCACACTGTGGCATTGTTTTATAAAGTTTGCAAGCAGCAGATATTGCAGTGTAGCTTAGAACAGGAAAAAACCCACTACTGTATACCTATGGAATTACAATTTGTGTGATCTAGACAGTCTACAAAGGGACACCTTTGCATATACAGTTGTGTGCTTGCATGCACATTGTGTGAGTAGTGATCCCTGCACAGTCAGATGGTCTTTTGCAGATGTTGTTCTACTCGATAAACTTTTCTTCAGTGGATGCTCATCTAACTGTTCCAGTCAAGCATCTGTTTGTATTTCCTCCAGTGCTGCTGCTTGGCAACAGACAATTGCAAAGAAATAGTTCCCTGGCATGGTTTATTGCCAACTCTGGCAGAGGAATTTTGATCTGAAAATAGACTTACATGGAGAAATGCTTGGAAAGATTAATTTGACTACTAAGAAGTAATCAGGTGCTTGGGGTATAAGGAGAAATTAATGCTCTTGCTCTAATTAAATCAAAAGGAGGCTCACTTACACAAGCACTTTATAGCAGCACAGGCATGATTAATTCATTTTGCACTGCTCTTATCCCAGCCTGCTTGTTCATAGATTGCAAAGTAAACATTTTTCTCATGAGTGATTTTTTTTTGGGAGGGGAGATCAATATGGTATTTGGTTGTAAGTACCAAGTAGGACAATCTAACAACAGGAAAGGGCTAACCATAAATGGGAAGAGGTGGTAATTAGGCCCACAGTATTCCTGCAATTGTTCTTACAACTTTTAAACAAATGTCATTTTCTAGAAAAAAGAAGTTCCAGAACTCACAATGAAAACCTCCCTTGTTCTCTTAGAATGGCAATAGCGTCCACCTAAGAGGTGCCTGAGTTCTGGCGAGTTCCAACTCCAAAAAGAAGAAGAAGGAAAAAAAGCCTGTCTATGAGCATTTGATGAATTTAATTATTTCAAGGTTTATGTCCCACTTACACCATTGCATACTCATAGCAGCATAATTTGACTTAGCAGTTCATTGGGAAAATACATTGTACAGTAGTACCTTGATTCTTGAATGGCTTAGTTGTTGAACAAATCGGCTCCCGAATGCTGCAAACCCAGAAGTAAGTGTCCTGATTTGCAAACGTTTTTCAGAAGCTGAACGTCCAATGCAGCTTCCGATTGAGTGCAGGAAGCTCCTGCAGCCAATCGGAAGCCACGCCTTAGTTTTTGAATGGTTTCGGGCATTGAACGGACTCCCGGAACAGATTGAGTTTGAGAACCAAGGTACCACTGTATGCTGTATTAAAGAAATGTGGTCTAATTCATGAGGGGGGGAAATACCACCCCTGTAACAATAGTAGACATGCAGTGCAATCCTATGTAATAAGGTATACATGTCTTCCCAGAAATAAGCTCCGTTGAATTTGCTTCCTCAGCAAATAAAATTTCAGGGTGGGATGCAATGACATATCAAGCTGATGTAAAAGTTCACTGAGTCAAGGAACCACCTGGAACGTGGTGGAACCATCTGGAACATGGTGGCGACAAGATAGGGCACTATAACACCTCTGTGCTAGCATTGCAGGGAGTTGGACTAGACGCAATGGTGTCCAAACTTTTTTCAAAGAGGGCCAGATTTGAAGAAGTCAAAGTTAACCTTTTTTAAGGATTTTACCCCAAAGTTGAAAGTTGTTGAGCTTTTTTTAAGATTGAAGGATTTTACCCCAGGAAATAAACTGCCACAGGGGCCAGATTGAACCGACCAGCGGGCCGGATTAGGCCCCCGAAACGGACTTTGGACATGCCTGGACTAGAGGGTCCCTTCCAACTCTACAATTCTATGATTCTATAATAATTAGCACTAGCAAGGGCACTGTTACACCAAGTTCATATACAATGCAAATACGGCTGGAAACAGTGCATAGAATGGATGAACTTCCTTACACCATTCCAGACACTACATTGGCACAACAGCATGTGCTTATTTCTTCAGTGCTGCAGGATCCTTAGCACAGCATGGATAAATTCATGGATAATTTTCATATATCATGAGAAACCGGTTTCAAGTCCATATTGTAATACCGGTTTCATAGTTTTTAGCCTGGCAATATACTGCGAATCATGATGTGAATTAGAGCAGGGCAATAAATTGTCCAAAACTGGTTTCAAGTCCATGTCATGACACTGGTTTCATGATTTTTGACCTGGCAATATATCACAAATCATGGTGTGTGTGTGTGTGTGTGTGTGCGCGCGCGCGCGCTATTCAAAAATCACAAGGGGGGGCGGGACCATGAAGCCAGCCAATGCCTCTACATAGCTCCATCCTTATTTCAGACACTGTGATATATCAGTATTTCAGATTTTTTGTCTGGTGATACGTCATGGTGTTGAAAACTAGGTATCTCCAAGACCTAATAATTTCTACTTGCCAGTTAGGTGCCACTCTGTTGTTATCCTACAGTGACTCTGTGGATCACAGTTAACATTCTGTGAAGCTAAAAGGCTTATGTACACCCCCTGGTTGCAGAATATGGCTTAGCAACCAGCTTAACAACTGTTGGTCTGATCACTGTTTCCTGTTCACACAGCTACAAGAAGCCATCACGGCGAGATTGTTCTAGCTGCTTTATTCACTTGGTATTTTCTCTTAGGTTGAAATCCTTGATTGGAAGACAAAGCAACAATTATGCTTTTTGGAAAAGGTAAGTAATCATAATGTTATTACTGCAATTTAACCGAATTTTGAGTGATCCGTGTGCTTTAGTTATATTTTCTTAGTAATTGTTTAAAGCATCCTGTTTGAGATGGATCAGCATCATTTTCCTCCATATCACAGATAGGGAAGCTCACCCTTAATTTCCTGTTTCCTAAAATGTAAAAAGGAACCGATTAGCTTGAAAAGCCTTTTTTTGAATGCCTGCATGCTTATAGATATATATTTTTTGTTACCTAGGTTGAGCCAAATGCTACAATAAGTGATATCAGGCTAATGTTCCATAAATTATGTAAGTATATGTATTTTTCAAAAGAATCTGTTTAAAAAGTGAGGGAAGCTTTCCAGAAATGCTTGAATTATATGTCATTGTATGGAGCCTGAGCGCCACTGATGTCATACAAGCCATGTATCTTCTTCTATGTACTTTGAAGCAATTCTAGTAAACCTGTACAAAAAAGTAGTTATCCCCCCCCCCCCTTCCTTGGTTGCCGTTCCACCAATTTGGTAATCTGCTCATATTTGTAAATTCAGAAGTTCTCTGTTTGTGGCACAGACATCCCTGCCCCAGTGCTAGGAAACTTGAGATTATTATTATTATTATTATTATTATTATTATTATGTGCGATTTTTTTTTTGTCCCTACAGATCCCCAGTGGTATCCCTCAAGGCAGTCTATAAGACTTGATCCCAGTAAGTATTATATAGTGAAGTATTATTCTTATTATTTCATTTAAATACCGCTTTTCTTATCTTGGAGCAGTTTATAGTGAAATGTAAAACCCCATTACAATATTGCTGTATCATCCAAAAGATGTATTAATGTTAATTGGTAGCCACAGAAACTATGAAACTCCAATAACATTAAAGGATCTGTCAATCAAGAGACCCCTTCATGGATCACTACCTTGCCGTGGCGAAGGGGCTTGAATAACTCAGAGAAGCTATGAGCTATGCCGTGCAGGGCCACCCAAGATGGACAGGCCATAGTGGAGAGTTTTGACCAAACGTGATCCACCTGGAGCAGGAACCGGCAAGCCACTCCAGTATCCCTGCCAAGAAAACTCCATGGACAAAGACAACAGGCATATAAAAGTTATGACGCTGGAAGATGAGCCGCTCAGGTCGGAAGGCATCCAACATGCTACTGAGGAAGAGCGGAGGACAAGTACAAGTAGATTCAGAGCTGATGAAGCGGCTGGGCCAAAGGTCGCTCAGTTGCGGATATGCCTGGAAGCAAAAGGAAAGTTGAATGCTGTAAAGAAAAATATTGCATAGGAACCTGGAATGTAAGAACCATGAACCTGGGTAAGTTGGATGTGGTCAAAAATGAGATGGCAAGAATAAATATTGACATCCTGGGCATAAGTGAACTGAAATGGACGGGAATGGGCGAATTCAGTTCGGATGACCATCATATCTACTACTGTGGGCAAGAATCCCGTAAAAGAAATGGAGTGGCCCTCATAGTCAACAAAAGAGTGGCGAAAGCTGTACTGGTGATGTATGGAAGTGAGAGCTGGACCATAAAGAAGGCTGATCGCCGGAGAATTGATGCTTTTGAATTATGGTGCTGGAGGAGACTCTTGAGAGTCCCATGGACTGCAAGGAGATCAAACCTATCCATTCTTAAGGAAATCAGCCCTGAGTGCTCACTGGAAGGACAGATCTTGAAGCTGAGGCTCCAATGCTTTGGCCACCTCATGAGAAGAGAAGACTCCCTAGGAAAGACCCTGATGTTGGGAAAGATTGAGGGCACAGGGAGAAGGGGATGACAGAGGACGAGATGGTTGGACAGTGTTCTTGAAGCTATCAGCATGAGTTTGACCAAACTGCGGGAGGCAATGGGAGACAGGAGTGCCTGGCGTCCATGGGGTCACGAAGAGTCGGACACAACTAAACAATAACAACAACAATCAAGAGAAGTCTATAATCCTGCAGTTGTAGATAGACCAATGGCTGCCTCCATGCCACATGTATGCTTGGGTAAAACAGAGCTCAATGGATGGACCAAGGACTTAACCTGGAAGAGGCAGGCCATGCAAGCTAAGACAGTCTCTTGCTGTCTTATGTCCTTGTTCGGTCCTCTGTGCAAAGTGAGAATGACGATGCTGTCAGGTCAGCAGGTCCTTTTCTGGTCTTGGGCGACGCCCAACTTTACTACCATCTGCAGCTGGTCTTGGGCAGGACAAAACCATGCATGCTTATATAAAAGAGCAGTCATTCAACACTTACTGCTACACTTTTTATCTCTTCAGCTATTCAAGCTACTCCAAACAATGTGCTTATGGGAGAGGCCATAGTTCTATTGCTTTGCCTTTCTCAGGATCATTAGTCAACTCTTGACATCTTGTGTTTAAGGTTTTTTTTGGGTGTTGGGACTGGGCAGTACCCTTGCCCGAGCCAGTAGGGAGCTGCTACATGTGGGGAGTAGTCAGTTCTACACTAGACAGGTCAGTGGTAGGGCTGATCAGTATATCTTTGTATCTTCCCAAACCGGTTTGAAGTCCAAATCATGATACTCGTTCCATAATTTTTGACCTAGCAATATATCACAAATCATGATGTGTGTGTCTGTGTGCTATGCAAAAATCACAAAATGGGACAAACCCTAGAGCCAATGCCTCTACATCTTATTTCAGATATATCACAATGTTTAGCTGGGGATAAACCACAATGTTTGAAAACCGGATATCGCCTAACCCAAGTCAGTAAGGCTGTGTATAGTTCTCACACTCGCTCGCCCCCCTGCTCCGAGTGAACATGGAATTTAATTGGAGCAATAAGCTCTTTTCAGCCAAGGCTGATTGCCATAAATGCAAAAGTGTTACTAGGTCAACGGGAAATGCAGGCTTTTTGATTAGGAGTCATATGCTTCAGCGTTCCTCTTTGGCTGTCAAGCCCCTTAAATTTTTCCTCTCTTCTTCTCAGAAGGAAAATCACTGAGGGATGAAGAAGCCCTTCAGCTGCTCCCTGTTGGCACAACCGCTACGCTCTATTTTAAAGATCTAGGGCCCCAAATAGGATGGACAATGGTGAGCTTCAAAGCCTCGAATGTTTTAATGTTTGCCTTAATTAATCCTTGCATCACTTTCTCCTTGTGCTGGTGATCAAGTCCCCAATTGTGCTTTGGTTTGCCAACTAACACAATTGGTAGGAGTCTCTCCCTAGCCCTGCCATCTTTGTCTTTCTCTCTCATTTGCTCTCCCCTCCTTTTGGTGTGTGTCTGATTTATAAGATGGTGGGGTGAAGAATCCAAGGGCGGCGGGGGGGGGGGATAGAATTGCCACAAATACTTGGCAGGCAAACACATCGCAAAGCAGCAGCGGTTGCTTGGCAACACGACAAAACACAGCTTGTGGAAGGCAATGGCAATTAGGGGGTGTTGCAAGAAACAACAACACAGGGATCAGGTTTTCCTAAATTAGGGCAAGAGACCCAGAGGCAGGCCAGCTGCCTGTTCCAGTCCTATTGAACAGGACCGTCAGCGACAGAATAGTGACCCTGGTCACTTCTTCCTTTTATTCTGAGCCCCAGTACCTGCAGAAATTCAACAGGTGAAATGTTTCCAAGACATAAGGACATAGATATTTCCCCAGTTGACTTCCGTCTTTCACACCTGTTGTGTGACACGCATTGGCCTGACTGGAAAAGCTAGCATGGGAACAAAGGCAAAGCTGGAATCTGTGGGAACAGGAGAAAAGGAATTTGCTATTCAAAGCTCCCCCCCCCCCGCCCCTGCCCCAATACCTTCCTGCTTCCTCTTTAATATGCCCTGTTATGTTGCTAGTAACTTGCAAAGCTGAAAGCAGTAGTTTGAAATGTGAATATTATAAATATATAAATAGTATAATTCACACACAAGTTCTCTACTGCTGGGCATAACTGTTTCTCATCCTCCAAGCTTCTTCTCATTTGGACATTCCTGCACAGATGGAGACGTCCTTGGCTGGGTTCCAACATAAGCACATGCTGTGAAAGGGGACATTGGGAGAGGGGAAGGAGGGGAAGCGAAGGAACTAGCAATGTGTTGGAATCTGTGGCATTAAGAGGAAGTAAGTGGCTCATGCGGAGCCAAATTTAGGACTAGGTGTCTTCTGCCTTTCATCCCGCCAGGATAACCCAAGTTATACAATCTCTGTGAATTGTGCAGTTTGAGCATTTCTGCATCGTTAGTTGTCTTATTCTACTTGCACTTTTTAGAGGAAGGATAAGGCACCAAAGGCTTGATGACTAGATATGCTGCTCTGGTTTCTGAGTTTTTACCAGAACTTGCAATTCACGTCTTCGGAGACACGAAGGCTGCAGAATTCCTTAAGCAGCAGCTTAGATTACTTACATGCCAAATTGTGTTCTCAGTCCCAACCCCACCCCACAAAAAAACATGCAGGACCTTGTAAAGCTGCCTGACTTTTGGGGGCATTCATCCAATCCATGCTATATGCTCACTTCAATGTGGTTTTGCATGGATAGGGATAAAATGCTGGAACAAACTGTGTGTGTATGAAATAGCAAATTCTTCTTGGACATCCGTACTGATTGGAATAACAGCATATAGCGTTGGTGTAAGGAACCAAACCATGGCTAACATCTTGACTAAAGCAGCACCCCCCCATTTTGTAATTGTTTGCCCCAGGGGCCCACTTGAAAATCTTTTGATGCTCAGGACCCTTCCCCCCCCGCAATAAACTTAGACAAAAATGCCTATTCCTCCCCTCCAAAAAACAGACAAAATGCCTGCCTCCCCCCAAAACAGACAAAACCAGCTATATACCCACCCGTGAAAAACAACAGACAAGAAAGCAAGACAACAACCTTCCTCAAAACAAGCAACCTGCCCACCAATACACACCTAAATAATAGGGCAAGGGGCCTTGACAGGTGCCATGTCTGAGGGTCCCCACAGGTGCCATATTGGGGACCTCAGTTTCCCTTTCCCTGGCATCCAGTGTTGCTGAGAATTGCCGTGGTAACCACCTAACAACCTCTCTCTTTTTTGCAGGTATTCTTGATAGAATATACGGGCCCATTGTTCATCTATTTTGCGTTTTATTTCCGTATGCCTTTTATCTATGGCCTGGATGACAGGTTTCCCTTGAGCCGGCACCCCGTAGTTAAGTAAGTCACACTTCTAAGGCCGGAGGATTTAATTCTTGGGTTTGCCGCAACTTTATTCCGAAATGTCTTGCCGTATTTGTGTCTCTAGCTTTCTGAAACGCTTTTATCTTGCTGTTTCTAGCCTGGCATGTATCTGCCATTCTTTCCACTACATCAAAAGGTTGATTGAAACAATATTTGTTCATCGGTTCTCCCATGGGACTATGCCACTGAGGAATATTGTTAAGGTAAATTTGCCACACAATCTACTCACAGCCCTTCTGTAAAATTCAGATCTGGCCGCCACCTTCAGCACGGCAGTCACCAAACCCTTGGCACGGCTTTCGGGGTACGGTGCTGCCTCCTGCCACTCACAATGTTAACATCGATGTGACCTGTTAACATTAACACCTCACAACTGAAGCTTGTTTTTTCCACATTACCATTTTTATTTCTTCCATAGTTTTTTCTCCGACTGTTGCTCTATAGCCACTTAATCCCTTCTAGCCAAGCACAAAGGCCCTCCTTGACAGTGTGAGTTTCCTCAGTTCAGTGTTTTGTATAGCAAAGGTCCCGGGTTCAATCCCCAGCTTCTCCAGCTAGGGCTGGGAAATCAGGGGAAACCTCTGCCAGTCCTTGTTTACAGTTCTGAGTTAGATGGACCAATGGCCTGGTGCCAGATAAGGCAGTTTCCTATGCTCCTGAGCTTACTTCCGGCTCCATCTAAGGAGCTAGTGGGCTTATTGCAGCAAACAAGCTGGAACTGGGCTTGACACTTGATGTAGGCCTGTTGTTGAAAATGACAGCCCCCCTGTTGGATTCCTAGGGGCCCAGCTCTTTGTGGGGGCCAATAATGTTTTGGGGGGGACTGGGACCCCCAATGTTAAAAATATGAGGGCAAGCATGGAGCTGAGCGTGGCTTCAGTAGTTGACTCCACCTGCCATGAGGGGAAGAGGAGGCCAATCGTGGAGCCCAGTGTGGTGCCAATGGGTAGTGGCTCCTCTTCCTGTTGTGTAAGGGAAAGACAGGGGAATCAGCCCCAAGCCAGTGGCAGAAGGAGAGGAGTTAGAGAGGAGGAGCCAAAGGCCACTGAAGCTGTGCTACCGCCATGTTAAGCTACGCCCTCCGGCTCCTCCGTTCTGACGTGCGCATGTGCGCCATCAAGGTCCTCCATCTCTCTTGCAAGTTGGCGTCTCTGCAGCCATTGATGAGAGCAGAAAAACACACTGCATGCTGATGTCATTGCACAGTTAAACCTATTTGAAAAATTGGCATGGGACTACTGCGCTGTCCTGTTGCGTCTCCTAGTTCAGCCCCATTTACGTCTAGGTCACCTTCAATAACCCATAGCGATTGCCACACATAAAGCAGCCTCTCCTAGCCACTCTGCCACATTCCTTCCGGCTTTCACTCCTCTCTGTCCCTACATCTCCGCAGTGTTGCCACATGGCCTGAGCCCTTGCGCCTTTCCCTTGCCCGTGTTCAGGCTCCCTACGCCCCACTCTCTAGGGCTGCTGTTTTCCTTCAGTCTTGTCTTCTCAGTTGCTTCCTTGTTAGTCTTCTCCACCTGAAAGAGGAGACAGTACTGTTTTTCAGAATGAGAAATTTGAACTGCAGCAATAATTGTCGGTGAACGCTGTACAGTTTGGAAAGTTGTTTTATTTTCTTTTTATGTTGCTTATCTCTCACATGCTTTCCCCCTGAGACATGACCCATGTGGTCCTTGCCCAGACTGACAAGTGAGAAGCAACAGGGATAGAAGCTATTACCATCTTACGGTTCCCATTCCCCAATTGGTCCCTTCAGTCCTGATATGATAACATTAGTGGGAATTGTGATATCATCATGACATGATCTGTGGCTTCCACTGATGTGCTCTGAGGTACTACCCCGTGAAGGAAACGTCTGGTGTTTTCTAGCCCATAGACATGTTCTGCATTTTCTGCTTTTCTCTGTGAACACACTGTGGGTTTAAGCTCTGATCTATATAGCATGCTAGGGCCAGTCCTCACATTAAAAATAAAATAAAATGTGGTGTAGCCCTTGGGGAACTGAACCATTCAGGGTGCTTATGGGGGATTGAATTATTTGAATCCTCTCCCATGCTAAAAACTCCTTCAAGGTGGAAATAAAACACACCTGGGAGAAAGTGTGTGTACTACCATTATATACTACCTTTCATCATCTAGTGTGGTGCTTTTTAAATTATTAAGTGGAGAATATATATTATATTTCACCTACAGTGTGAAGTGACACTATATCAAAATGGTTGTTCCTTGTGTCCTTATGAGTCTTAAAGACTTGGCTGAAATCTTTGAATGGCAGGTGCAGAACTCTTCACAGAAAATCCGCCTTAGGTATCTTAAACATACGCTGGAAGCAGAGTATTATTAAATAATTCCACCTAGATAGCAAATAAGAATGGTTAGACTGCGCATTTGAAATACAGTTGGTTAAGCTGTTCTGTCAGGTGGCAATTGGAAAAAACATGCTTTGCGTGAATGCCTGCCTTGTTGGTGTTTCTAGGCCTGTATCCTTCGCATGAATTCAGTTTGACTATTCTTTCTTGCAGTGCTCAGTTTCTGTTTCAGAAATAACTTCTAGAGAGCCAGCTTGTAGCACCCACAGGACCTTGGTGATTTCAGGAAACGTGGGACCGCTTCTGGGCTCACAATCTGAAACCACTCACATGGGAGCTCTGTCGGTTGACAAACAGTGCCTACACTTGGGAGTTTTTTGTCTTGTCATTACGTTGTTTGATGGTGTGGGTCATGTAGGAAGGCCATGTTTGGAGATGCTGGTATTCTCAGAGTGCATATCTCATGGATGTTGATGTGTCTCTGGTGGCAGCCCAATTCCCAACGCGCTTTTGTTGTAGACTGGTGTTAAGATCTGAACTCGGCCATAGAATCAGCAACGCATAGTGCCTTGTTCCAGCAAATCTACCCGTGCTTATAATTAGTTAAATTTTCTGACAGCTTGTATAAAACAGCTTGAATAAAATACTTTATTTGGCCTGGGCATGTGAAAATTCTATTTAGGAAATGCTATGATATATATTGTGTAGAATGGCTGATGGAATTGCATAGAACCGTTAGCAGCTCCTGTTAATATGGCTATATGAAGCGAAAAGTTAGTGATTTTTAACTAATGAAATGGATCCAAATGTACTTGCCATGGCAGTGATGAAATGAATATTTTTGGTTTCTTTCTTCTTAGATCTGCTGCATCCTGCCTGTAACCCCACTTAATATTTTAAAGACAAAAAGTAGCAAGGATTATTCATGTTGCACATGAACATGTTCACCTATATGGTACCCAAGATTTCTGTGATCTTTCCACGCACTTTTTCTTAGTTTCTGCTTAAGGCTATAGACCTCCTTGGTTAGGATACAACTCTTAAGAGTACAGCTCTCTGGAATGTTTGTAGATGTCCTTTTGATGGTGCTTTAAGTGCTTCTAGTAAGCCCTATGCTGAATGACAATGCATCTGAAGAATAAGTTGGCTAGTGGCAGCTGGCCAGTTATTTTATTACTGCTATCAATTTCAGGTGAAGTGGAGATCACTTACTCTACAGTCTGTTATTCAGACTGGCTTATGTTGTTATGTAGTTCACATTAATTACAGCATTTACCGTTCGATCTGGTCCAATGCAGATACTTATCCTTAAAAAGTATTTTTATTCTGTCTTGGAAGAACATCAAGATTGGGTGAGAACAAGCATAGGCACTGATGGCTTGCCTATACAGTAGCCGCTTTGGTTATTGTCAGGACCTAGTAAAAAAAATCTCTCTGTATCTTCTTCTAGCATACTCACCTGAGAGATTCCACAGTGTGGAACTGTCTACAGTTACGCAATGCAAAATGAAGACACGCATAATATTTTTAAACCGGTAGAGGTCCCTAGGAAAAGGGATTGATTGTTAAACTACTCTGGTAATTATACAGCTGTACCTTGGATGTCTGGGTTCCAAAGAACGTTTGCAAACCGGAACACTCACTTCCGTGTTTGCGGTGTTTGGGAGCCAAAATGTCCGAGTACCGGGATCCAAGGTACAACTGTAGTTCTGTGAGGGGATGTTGTTAACGAGTCACAGCACCCTTAACAAAATTACAGTTCCCAGGATTCTTTGGCTGTTGAAAGTGGTTTGATGCTGATTTACCTATAAAGTGCAGATAGGGCCTTAGGACTTCTTGACCTGGCCTTTCAGATGTTAGAATCATAGAGCTGGAAGGGAACCTGAGGGTCATCTAGTCCAACCCCATGCATTGCAGGCGCCATTGTTGGACAACTCTCACCATCACTGGACATTGGCCATGTGGCTGAGGCAAGTTGCATTCCAGCAGCATTTGGAGGTCTCTGAAGTGAATGAGCATTCTTCTCCCAATGATACAAAAACGCATTAATACAAAAATCACCTGCCGCAGCTGCATTAACTATTGAAAAAAATATTTATAAAAGGGGACATCACAATTATTAATGCGATGGGGCTGGGTAAATGAAAACATAAGGAATAGCAATGATACTCTGTGGAGCTTTGTTGCATAGGAATAAGAGGCTTTTGGCTGTGGCTGCATTTAAGAAGTTGGCCTGTGATCAAGGCCCTGCATTGCCAAGTTTCACACCAGTATTGGGGACCACTCACTTTTATTAGCTGCTGCCTCAGTGCATTAGGCTATGTTAGCATTGGGGGGAAAAAAAGTGTATTTGGGCACCAAGTTTCTTTCTGCTATGTGTAGTTGAACATTATCACAAGAAGCCTACCTTGGTCTAAGTTAAATTAACGTTTGAGAAACTGTCCGTTCGGTTGAAGACTTTTAAGAACACTGGCTCATTCACATTTCATGGGATTTCCACAATTCGCAACATTAGCTGGGAAAGCCCATGGGTGCCTTCTGCACAGAGAAAGTTCTAGAGTAAACGACATAACAAATTGGGGCTTGTGTTCTCTCGTTAAATGCATTATAAACACTAGTAGAGAACTTAACTCTACTAACGTCAGAAGCGTTTAAAAGTTATGAACTTTCCTCTGTGCTACAAGCAAATGAACATCAAATCCGGGCTTAACAAATAACTGTGAGGAAAATGTTCTCATTTTAAGAGCTATTTCCTTAAAATTTCTCCTCTGTTCTGAAATTTATAAACGTTGGGTTTTTTGGCTGAATGTTGTCAAATAATAGGCAGGTCCAGATCTTTTTTTCAGTCAGAACTCGCCAGAACTGAGTTCTGGCACCTCTCAAGTGGACGCCATTGCCATTCTAAGAGAACAATTTTTCTTGAAAAATAGCACTGGGCAATAATAATTGGAATTGGTCTTCTGTTTAGTAGTGAAATAGCTGACAGGAAGTGGGCTTGTCTCAATAAAGGCAGGAGAAACATGAGGCGTTTCCGTAGGCTCTGTTCTTAGGCAGACATTTTTGTGGGTGTCTCTCCCTCAGGGTAAGAGCAGAGAGAAAGCTTTGTCTCTCCTCTCAACTGTCTTGCTAATTTAGGGAGCAATTTTGTGTTCCCTGGACTTGAGGGGCTGTAGGATTATGATGACCTCCCTCTCTGTGGGAGATCCACCTGGACCAGTGGTGGAAAGTTAAATGGTAGAGCCAGAAACTGATTTCTTCCAAGGACAGGTCAGGGAAAGGCCTTGGATTTTCCAAAGCTGCTGTTTCCCAGAAAGGGTAAAAAAAAAAAAAAAGGCCAACCCTGGAACTGGTAGATCAGTTCCTCACCTATTAGCGTCAACAGGAGAGAATTGAAAGTGCTCCCCTCCTCCTTTTCTGGATGGCACAAAGCACACAATCACTTTAGGAATGCTCTGTTGCCTTGTTCCATAGAACTTAATAAGAACCATTGAGAACAGAGTCATTTCTTGCATAGCCCCTACCTAGGATTTACTTCTGAGCCACATAAAGGTGTCACAAAGAAATGGAACCCAGAAATTGGTATTAAATCATAGCAATAGCCCCGCATAATGTAAAACATTAACACAAATATAAATGGCTTCCCCCTTTTCCTTTTTTTGTTTTTGTTTTTACAGAATTGTTTCTATTACTGGGGATTTGCTGCCTGGCTTGCTTATTATATCAACCATCCTCTTTACACACCGCCTTGTAAGTAGCAGCATAACACACATTTTGCTTTTTATTTTGTTTTATCATTTCATTATCGGTGCTGACCGAGTGCTAAATTGAACCTTCCCTTGTTTTTGTCTTGCAGCTTATGGACAAAAGCAGGTCAATCTCGCTTTGATCATGTTCCTGGTGAGTAAGTTGCAAATATAAATACTACATTGTAAGAAATTTCCTTTGTTGTGCTTTAGATAGTATATGGAATGGGCAAATGCAGAGGTACAAATGGCGACTATATTCCTGACTGCAGCTTAAAATGCCAGTTTCAGTAGAGAGGAAGCTCCCCCCCTCCCCTTTGTCTGAAGGGTTTTATAGAATCTGGGATGCGGCAATTACATATAAACTCATTTACTATGTGCAAGCAAGGGGCAAAGGATTGTAGGAAAATAGATTTATAGAGATATGGGTGACTTGCTTCTTTTTGGATTGACAAATTTAAATAATAATAATAATTTTAATTTTGTAATTTAAATAATACCATGTGACCATTTCTTTTAGTTTGAAAAATGATTTTTAAAAGAACTGTTGCACCCCCCCTTTTTGTATAATAACAGGTTATAAATGCAAAGTTAAGTAAACTGATTGAAATGGTGCTGAAATCTTCCGATGAATTAAACCACTGATGCCACTTTAAGGGCGATTTTTATATGGAACACAGTGTGCGGGGAGGGGAGCTTTATCCCTTGCCTCCCCAGCTATGGTGCTTAGTGTAGAGTGGGCTAATGAGAACATTGTTGTTCTACTAATCCTCATAATTGTATTTGTTCAGAGGGCTCTTTATTTAAAGCAGTCTTTGTTTTAATTGTCTTTATTTCTGTCTCATTGCAGACATGTGAAGCTGGAAACTTTTCTATCCATGTTGCACTTAGTAATTTGAGAAGAGATGGTAAAAGTTGAGTGCTTAGTTTCTGTTATTATTATCATCATCATCATCATCATTAATTGGCTTGAGTTAGGGTGGGCTTTCAAAGGTGTAAACTGACCTCCCCCTCAGCATTTATTTATTTTGGTAAAGATCATTAATACTTCTGCAATCCTTGAGGTTCCTCCAAGCCTGCTGATACCTACTAGTCGGTAATGCTGTTTTGGTTACAAAAGGATTTGCATCAGAGAATTAGTTCATATTAAAGCTACAATTATTCTAGGCAGACAGTCCACTGCAGGAACTGCCTGAAGGTAGTTAGTCAGCATAGGTTATTGGCTAATGACTGCCATTTTATAAAAAGATTTCCAAATATGCAAGGCAAGGGAGGAGGAAAAAGAACTTCTAATCTAAACTGTCTAGTCTTACGGAGAGCGAAAAATGATTCCTAGCTTAGCTCATGATAGAATGGTCCTTTTCATCCCATCCCACAGCTGATCATTCTGTAATCCAGAGAAGAGCAGACTTCAGACTTGCGGGAGCTACTTTGGGTTTTACCAGAACCCCTATATTTACCAACTACAGCCATGCTGTCAAACCATATACTATAGGGAAAATATGTCTGTATACAGAAAGTACCACTAGTTTTACATTTCTGTGGACCTTTTAAATCAATAGGATCCAAGACCAGTAAGATCCCTTATCCGACGAAGAATCCTTTCACATGGCTGTTTTATTTTGTGTCCTGCCCTAACTATACTTATGAGGTATGTATGTTTGACAACTGAACGGACCGCTAATGTTTAGCTTATGCTTAAAGATTGGTGTAAGATTTTGCTTTCATAGGGGAGTGTAAAGAAATGTTCAGGATTCCATGGGGGCAACTTCTGGGATGAGAAACTCAGTAAAATGAACGTATTTTATTACCCCACCTTGGGTACAAAAGCACAGCTGAGTTGCATCTCAAACACATCCTTTACTTTGAGACAGCGTTTAAGCTGCACTTCTCAGTGAAACTGACGAAAAAAGGGTAAGATAAAGATTGTTTTTTAAAAATTGCCCAGTGAAAGAGCTAAATTAGTCAGATAATGAATTGGAGTGTGTAAACAGGAGTATTGCAGGAGGTTGTTTGGAGGATTGTGCAACTATCCAGGCCCTATTACATTTTCACGTTATGGCAGAGGTGGCTCTACTATGAATTAGGCCAGGCATAGGCAAACTTGGCCCTCCAGATGTTTTGGGACTACAACTCCCATCATCCCTGACCACTGGTCCTGTTAACTAGGGATGATGGGAGTTGTAGTCTCAAAACAGCTGGAGGGCCGAGTTTGCCTGTGCCTGAATTAGGCCGTGTGACACAGCCCACCTTTGCAGTACTAGCAAAGGATAGAAAAATTACCTGTTATTTAGCTGCTTGCATTTTTGTGTATGTGTTTGTGCGTATATTCTTTGGATTTTGTGTTGGACATCAAAATATTCTGAGCTCTGTCTCTACATCATATTGACTTTTGCGTTTGGAGCATAGGAATTTATTGTTTGGCTTCATTGTCTTACTTGAGACTTCCAGCGTCATTTGCTGCAAAGGGATGTTGCAGCAGTGTCACTTTTGTAGGAATATAGACTTTATGGAGCGAGCAAGAGTGGGGAAATGCATTATGTACCACGAAAACAGATGCAGTTACTATGCAGATAGCGACAGCATGTGTGCACATATATGAGTTTTCCATGGAGAACTCCCTTCAGAAGCTACCACCTAAAATTCAGAGAGAGAGATTTTTAAAGGATGTCGGGAGGACGTTTGTGTACATGTACCTGTTTTAAAAGCTCTCATACCGAATTCCCAAACTTTTTAAAAAAACAACTTAAGAGTGTAAAGAAGTGTTGGGGGCAGCTTCTGAGGTCACTTCCAGATTATTAAGCATTCATCCTCATTGTTTGTGGGGAGATTGTATGACATCATATCAAACCACTGTTGTCCCTGTTTCCATAACACAAAGTCTTTCTTTTAAAAAAACTTTTTTGTACATGAGTGTCAAATCCACTTAAAATGTACAACCTGAATTTACCTGTGTGCGATTGAATCCCACCCGCAAAATAGTGACTCCCTGGAAAATGCCCCAAACTGGGAACATTCTTAGGAAGAAAAATATGAGCACAAAGACTTGGTTAGGATAGGGGTACAGCTGTATAGGCCATAGGTCTTGGAGGTGAGTGACTGGCTAACTGGTTGCATAAATTTTGACTGACCAGGTTTACAGGTGTGTGAGACTGACACTTACATTCACTGCCTCCATTCTGTCTCAACAGAAACTAAATGCAGTGTTCTAGAATTTCTAGACTCATAATTTTAATTTTTCCCCAAAATTGAAGTGTGTATGTGTGTTGGTCTGTCGAGGTTGCAAAAACAACACTACAAGGGGGCTGTGCTTTTGTGGATTCTGGTCCATATATCCAAACGGCTCCAGTTACTTATCTGGTTGTGTGCATGATTTTATTTCAGTTGTTTTATTACTAAGGTTTTTACAAGCTGATATTAAAAAGAGATGCGTTTTGTATGTATTTTTTAAAAAGGGGACTAGGTTGTTTTAGCAGTTTTTATTGTGTGAAATAGTTTTGCATTTTCTTCACCATTACAGCTGGGGACATGGATTGGTTTTACTATCATGACTCAATGCGTTCCAGGTGAATAAGATTCTTGGTTTGAAAATTTTGGGCTAATATTCCAGCTACAATATTTCATAAACATTGACCTCTCTTTTCTCTTTCTCTCTTTCTCTTTCTCTCTCTTGCAGTGGGACTCTTCACCTTTCTTTGTTTCATTCAGATGTCAGTCTGGGCAAAAGATAAACACTGCACCTATATACGAGAGTTTAAGGATTATCCTAGTCTTAGAATGTCTATCATTCCTTTCTTACTGTAAGAACAAGGTTGTTGGGTTTTTTTAATTAAATTATCAGAAACAAAGTGGATGAGGCTGCATAGACACAACCACAGGCAAAGAAAATAAGTTAGGGTATGAAGATAATTTAGGCAAGGTTGCCCAGGAGCATGCAGAAATTACTATCTAGTGTGGAATTCCATGGGCTCAAAATCTACATAGTGGGGTTGGAGAGCTGGGGAGGGGGGGGGAGGATTTCACATCTGGCAACCAGTGCGCCCCTTTGGTTTCAGATAGTACATGGGTAGTATATCTACCCTTCAGGTAAGACCAGTTACTATTTACTATGGTGGACAATAAAGTCACTGGATTGGGACGTACCACAGCTATCCCCAAGTGGGCGGGACCCAACTGCAGATGAGCTGATCAAAGTACTGAGTGAAGAACTGTGCGACCAAATGCTGCATCAGCTGACGATAATTGGTCCAGCTTGTAATGCCTGGTGAAGGTACTTGAGGAAGACCAAGTAGCTGCCTTACAAATATCAAGCAGCGGAGCATTAGCAGCGAAGGCCGCTGAAGTGGATGCTGACCTGGTTGAATGAGCAAATAGATGTGTTGGCTGGGGCAGCTTGAGGGATTCATAAGCTGGGGAAATGCAAGCCCGTATCCATCTGGCAAGGGTGGAACTTGAAACCCTCCACAGAGATGAAGGGTGGAAGGACACAAACCAAGGAGTCCACTGTTCTATTTTCTTGCGTTCAATGAATGTGTACAGCTTTAGTGCCCGATGAACGCCTAAAGAATGCCAGGCCTTTCCCCTAGGGTGCTTTGGATTAGGACAAAAAGTTGGAAGAATTGATTCTTGTCGGACATGGAATCTCGAAAGTGCTTTCGGCATGAAGGTACAATCTGCGCAGCACTACTTAGGGAAGATGCAGAGATGTTTCACCTACCTCCCACAATTCTTAGCTCCTTGGTAGCTTGGTGAGAGAATTACCCAATCCTGTGGCTTCATCGTCCACCATAGTAAATACATTACTTCTGGTAAATGAGCCACCAGATTCATCTACCCATGTACCAAAGGGGCACATTGGTTGTCAGATGTGAAATACATTGGCATTATTTTCAGCATTCCTACTCCGCTAATATCTTCATGTATTTTTAAAATTTGTGGGATTCAGTATTGGTTTTATCTTCTCCCCCAATCCTCATGTTGTCATCTTTAGCCATGAAGGGTGTTCAGAGCTAACTGTTTGGCAAAGGTATTATCCACCGTTGCCGAAAGAATACGCTTTCTGTAAAAGTCTGGGCCAGGCCCTGTGGCAAAAAAGAAGCATGAGAATTGGGTGTGAAACAGTCTGGAATTCCACAAACAGATAAGTTTTGAGGGAGGGCAGTTCTGGATGATATGTTTATTGAGCATTCATCTTGATTTGTTTCCAGGGAGGTTAGATGATGTTGCATCAAAGCAATTATTATTGTTTTCCCACTCTTTCTGGTGTGTTCACTTTCCTTATTGCAAAAAAAGTCTGACTTTGGGAGAAAGTGGGGTTGTTGTGAAAGAGCTCCAAATCCGCTCTAATTGTGCAACCTGATTTCCCCAGTACAGTATGTGATTGAATCCAACCTGAAATAGCAACAGCCTGGAACTGCCCAGCCTCTGGACGAATTGTGCTTCAAAGCTGAGGCATAGAAAGTGCTGTGGGCAGCTTCAAATCAAGCATTTGCTGTGGGAAATACTTTTACAATTTGAATGAAAGTGGTACACACACACACACACACACACACAGAGGGGAATGAGAACAACATAGTTTAAATGTTCAGAATAATCATTTGAAACAGGCCTGTTGGGAATGAACCATTTCAGACTGCAAGGTGAGAGTTGCCTATTTGAATGTTTCCATTGCAAGAAACTCCCAGATTTATATAAAACTTGAACATGAAGGAAAAAGGGTTCTTGTGTGTCTTTTGCCCTATTTAGCATGCTCTTAATGGATGGCTGATAGTTGTATTTTGTATTAGATTTTAATATTTTGGGACTTGATGCCATGTTTTGGATCAGCTGTTTTTTATTTATTAATTGTGGTTATTTTTGTATTGGTTTTTATTTAGTAAGTTGACTTGACAGGATTTTAACCTTAAAAGTGGTCCAGAAATATTTTAAATTATTACATTCAGGGTGTCCTGTTAAATGGAAAAAGCATTCAAACATTCACCGCCTTGCAGTCTGAAGTGATGCAATACCAACAAGGCTGTCATGTGATCATTCTACTTGCATTTCTCATTCTTGGAAAACACTTCATGCTATACCCTGGTGCATGCTTACTTGAGAGTAGGGATAGCAAATCAGTTAGTCTTGGTTCTCTCAGTTTCTCATGATTGTAGTCTTAAATTCGCCCCCCCCCCCACACATTTATGCAGCATTTTGTGAATTTTCTGTTAGAAAATATCCTCCTGAAAATGCTTCAGCATTTTAATATGAATTTCTGCTAGAAAACACATTTTTGTATGCCGTTTTGACTAATGCACACATTTTTGCAAGCAATGTCTCCTTAACATAATGCATTTTTAATGTTATTTTCACTAATACTCATTTTTATGTACACTTTTAACTACTATGTGCATTTTTGTAAACATTGGTTGGTTGGAGAATTGCATCACAAAATTTGGATAAGTGTGAATTTCTAAGGGTGGCTATGTTCTAGTTCTCATAGTTTTGGAAAGCGTAAATTTGGCTTCAAATGCAAAGTGAATTGAATTCGTCCCCATCGTTACAGTGGTGCCCCGCAAGACGAATGCCTCGCTAAACGAAAAACCCGCAAGACGAAAGGGTTTTCCGATTTTTTAGTGGCTTCGCAAGACGAATTTCCCTATGGGCTTGCTTCGCAAGACGAAAGCCCATAGGGAAATCTCCGGGGACAGCGGGGAAGCGCAGCCTTCAGGACAGGTCTGGGAACAGAGGGGAAGATGCGCAGCACTTCTCCTCTGTTCCCGGGGCTTGCGGTGGGAGGAGGGTTTTTCCTCCCCACTGCCAACATTCAGAACAGCATTCATCCGCTGTCCCGGGGCGATTTTAAAATGCTGGCGGGCGGCAGTGCTGCCGCCCGCCAGCATTTTAAGATCGCCCCGGACAGCGGAGAGGTCCTCTGCTGTCTCGGGGTTTTTAAAATGCTGGCAGGCGGCAGCGAAGGCTTCGCTGCCGCCCGCCAGCATTTTTAAATCGCCCCGGGACAGCGGAGAAGTCTCCGCTGTCCCGGGAAGGCAGGCGGGGGGAAGCAAAGACTTTCGCCCCCCCCGCCGGCCTTCAGAAGAGGTCGGGGGACAGACTGTCCCCGGACCTGGTCTGAAGGCGGTTTCCATAGGAACGCATTGATTTTCAATGCATTCCTATGGGAAACCGTGCTTCGCAAGACGAAAAACTCGCAAGATGAAAAGACTTGCAGAACGAATTAATTTCGTCTTGCGAGGCACCACTGTATATCACAGTAGGCTCAGGGATGCTTCCTTTTAAGTAGACATGCATAGGAGTGGGTTGCCCATGTACTTGCAAATGTAAGTAGAACAATTGGTACTTAACCTGAAGAGTAGATTTGTGTTGCCAGCACAGGACCACTGGTTGGGCTATGGCTTTGCCCCTTTGATGAAGGAAGGAGTGAAAATTTAGGAAATGGATGGCTCCTTTGTCCTCAGCATTGCAGACTCACTAAGCACAAGTAGTCCATGGAGTCTCATCAGTTAATAAGCAAATAACATACAGTAATAAAGCCAAATTCCTATGGAACAAGAACTTTTCCTAACTGTCTGAACTATTAAACAGTGTTGCAGGCCATTAGAGGGTGGGGCCCCAATGGTCCCACACTGGCAACACAAATCTAACATTCAGGTATGTACCAATCGTACTATTTCCTTTTGCCAGCATGACACCACTGGTTGGGACATACCAAAGCTCTCCCAACTAGGGTGGGTACCACTGCAAAGAAAACACTGTGAGGAGGCCTGTTGGAGGACCCTTTGGCCAATGGCGGTGTCAGCTGACAACCAGGTGTCTTGTCTTAGTGTATGGCAAGGGTACTGGGAGATGCTCAGGTGGCTGCCCTGCCGATTTTCAGTAGGGAGGCGTTTGTGAAGGATGCCACCAGGACGTCTGCTGCCCCAGAGGAATGTGCTGTCGGTTTGGCAGGGACAGGTAGCCTTTGTGCCTCATATGCCGTGGTAATGCAGGTGCAAATCCATTAGGATCGTGTGTTTGGGGTGACTTTTCTACCTAACATAGAATGGTGGAATGATTGCCAAAGCACTTTGGTATGGGTTATATAGACCTTAAGTACCCTGCCTACATCTTAAGGCAGAGCTTTCCAAACTCTGTGTTGCTGGAAAGGGAGCAGATGGCCCGCCGATTTGCTAGTAAAACTGAATTACTATGTCGTGAAATGATGCATATGTAAAAAGTGTGTCACCAACGTGAAAAGTTTGGAAAGCTTTGGTCAAAGGAATGCCAGGCCTTTTCAAGAGGGTGGTATGGATTGGGAGGAAATCTACGTAGTATCAGTTCCTGCTGTAGGTGGAGTTTGGAAAGGACATTAGGCAGGATCAGAATGGAGGATGTCTTTGTCTTTGTGGAATATGCAGGGGCGTTGGACCACCAATAGGGTGTTAAGTTCAGATACTCTGCAGGCAGATGTGATGGCCACAAGGAATAAGACCTTGAATGATAGCGTGCAGAGTGATAGCTCTTTACTGGTGGCTCCAGAGAAAGTCAGTGGGGGTACAAAAGGTAGCAGGAAAGGGAAAAGCTGTTTTTAAAAAGTTGTTTTAAATTTGAAAATGAAGGTAAGCAGATGAAGAATAACGTAAAACAGAAGAGAAGAGGAAGAAGGTGTCAAGAGGAAAAAAGGAGTTAAATCATGGGAGCCCAAGGAAACTGACTATCTTCATCAAAGGTAGGAATGAAAACTTCCTAAATCTCCATCCCTGCCTTTATCAAAGGGTCATAGCCTAACCAGTGGTCCCATATTGCCAAAAGGAAAGGTGTGGAGGTGTGGTCCTCTAGTTACTCTTCATATAATCCAAAATACAAGGAAATGTGGAAAATATTTTTCCTTATTTTGTGTTCAATGCATTTTAAGAAGGCTCTGTGCAAATCAAATCAGTAAATGAATAAGACATTATGTTACAAAGTTTTAAGAACTTAATTTTAAGACTATCAGCAAAGGGACTCTGACTGTTTCTTGATGAAGTTTATTCCTCTAGAAATGTACATAAATTTTTGCAACAATTTGTAAAGAGAATATGCAATAAATTCAAACTTATATTTTGAATTCTGTCGAATTAATTATAGCAATAGAAGACACATTGCGACTGGTGAGTGAAATTTTAATATTTCTTTAATACCCAATCTTTTTCAAGTTAAAAAAATGCATCCATGATAAGATAAAAAACCTCTTGTTTCTTTTCACACAGACAATATGTAAATGTATGTTATACAGCAAATTACATCTGAGAAATGCAAATCACATTTAATGACTTTCAGGATCTGCTTCAAGTTTGTTTCTTTATTCAAAGCTATGTTGGAATTATAGCATTGTCCGTCTTAATGTTCAGTAGAGGAAATCCTGAGCTAGACCTTCCCAACAGAAAGCAGTCCATCCTCTGCAACTAATTCCATGGTTGAACTGCACTTAATTTTATGTATTGCCTAATATTCAACTGAAACATACTCGTCCTAGTCCTGCCATCAGAGCAGCTCTTCAGTCTCCTCTTCATGCTAGCCCTTCCAGTATTTGGAGAGCGCTTTTAGATCTTTGCCTCTTAAGTCACCCATCTGTGGTGTAGTTATTGCTGGGAGTGGCAGTCGTGTATCTATCAATATATCGCCCAGGACTGTTATGAGGGGTAGAATGGAATGGTGGTTTCACTCAGCGGTGTATCACTGGTGAAATCGCCTCTGCTCCAGAGTCCCTCTGCTACCAACACCCAGTGTGCCAAGGGAGAAACATGCTGGAGGCAGAGGGACTCTGGAGCAGCGGTGGTTTCACCAGTGATACCACTGCAGAGGGAGAAACAAGTGCCATCAGCAAGGCACCAATACAGCTTGTTCTTCTCTCGGCTTCTTGAAACTGCTCGGCTGAGGAGCATGCAGCTGCCCTTGCCTTAGCCAAGCAGTTTTACGGAGGCGGTGATGGTTTGGGCGTTCTCTTTTAAAGTGCTCCCACTCCCCCAGCTGAGAGATCTTCAAAGACGGAGGAAACACTGCAAACTGAGCCTGTCAGGTTGGCACTGTTTGCTTCATCTGTGGTGGGTGGGCGAGCTGCCTCCTTTACAGGAGGAAGTAGCAGCTCACCCTTGCCTGCAAAGGCAGCTCCCTCAAGTGTAATGGAGTTTTTGCCTCCGGCTTGCACAAGCCAGAGGTGGGCAGGGGGACTCTTTTAAACTTCTCTGTTCAGGGGCACATAGCTGCCTGCCCCGCAACAGAGACATTGAGCTTTCTCAGCTGGGGGGGGGGGGGCTTTCCACCTCCCAGCTAAGCAGTGGGCAGCAGCCAGTTGCATTGGCCCCAGCCCGGCGAGACACTGGGGTGAAAGTTTCACCCAGCACCTCGTGGGCTGGGGCCAATGCAGCTTGTTTCAGCATCGCAGTACATCACCAAATCACAATGTTTGGCTGGTGATACATTGTGATGTTGAAAATCTAACATCGCTCAGCCCTAGTTGTGTAAGTTACTTCTCATTGGGATGGTTAGGTTTTTAAACACCCAGTGTAGTCACTTAAAAAGGTGTGATGTCTGTGTGGAAAGAGCTCCACCCCCCAAAAACACCCAAAACCCATGCAAGGAGCCATTTCCTGGCAGCTACTCTCCAAGACAATAACTTAATTAAACAGAAAGCTATTTATTTTTTTTACCTTTAACAGAGCCCCACAGTGGTTATAGCATATAGCACTGAAACATAGAAAACAATACTAAAAGGTTATTGATCTTGAGATCAGAGCAGCTTGAATCGAACCTCAGCTAATGCAATACTCCTAAGACATAAATCCTTTTAAAAAAAGATGTCAGAATCCATAGCACCTTGGGGGAACCTCTTCTAGGTGATTTCCTGTTGACTTCACTAAGAGCTGCATACAACTACAAGCTATGGTTGGGCTAAATCCAAATCTCCACCTGTTAAGATTTTCATGGTGGGAAAAATGGCACAACTGTGAACTCCCCCATTGTACCTTTTAATTAGGTTTTAAGTAGGAGTTAAGTAGTATCAAGAGTTGAAAAAGAACTGTCAACAGCTGAGGGAATATTCCAACTTAAAACTAATCTAGTAAAAAGTGAGTCACTAATGTAAAGAAGGCTGTGAGAGACCAAATATTTCCTGCTCATCCATAAAATTTTGTGATTCTGTTGCTGGCAGCGACAGCCCATCTTGTGCTTGACTGCTGTCAAGTCTAGATTTGACCCAGAGCATTAATGCCACAGAACAATAGAGACTTTAAATAAACATGTGCTTGTTTCTCTTTTTGGTTCAGAATGAAACTAGGAAGCAAAGCACATGCATCCTTAAAAAAAAATTACGAACACAAAAGTGATTTTGACTAAACTTAGTATCTACTCATTTGATCCCATCACTGTGCCAGGCTAAAGTTCCTAATATTACATTCTACTTCGCTAAAAAAAATATTTAAGATATGCACATGCAGCTTCACAGGGCAGAGCCCTCCACAGGCAGCTGTCAAATGATAACGCAATATTTAAAAAATGCTTAACATACATTCAAAACAACCCATTTATAATACTAAAAACTGCTTTAAAAGCCCAGCACAACACTTTTAGTAAAAAAGACTGAAAAGCAAAGGTAGGGTTTTTTCTGTAGAAGCTTAACGAAGATGGATCTATTCATACATACTTCCTTTGCGGGCGAGTTCCAAAGATGCAGGGAAACCACTGAAAGGGGGCTAAAACCTGTGCTGGTGAGAAGCTTATTCAGGATTTGTAGTGCTCTGCTTGGGGAGTTTGCTTCACCTGTGGCAGAACTTCTCTATGCAGTTGTCTTCCGATAGAAAGCAGGGGTCACCTTCACCTCTCTACTAGCTCCCGCTGCACGAGGGTGGAGATGAATTTCCTCATCCTCCATCTGTTGTTTAGCAAAGTTCACAAAAACCTGTGGAAGGAAACCGGGAAATGCATAATCAGAACTGCACTTGCTAGAAGGAAGTAGGGAAAGCCAGAATGTCCATGACAATATCTCTCCACGTCCCGTCCCCCCAGATGTTCATCTCATGCATGCAGTTTTCTAGATCAGGACTGGTGGCTAAGCCCAGTACCTCTAAGGTCAGGACCCAAGGACCTGTCTTTCCCACGTGAACTGCAATCACCATCTGAGGCCCTTCTTTGGGTGCATCCCCAAACAAAGTTAGGAAGATGGCAGCACAAGAATTGGCTGTTCCATTGGAAAATAAATAACCTGTGGCCAACCAGATGTTGCTTTAGAGCTGGAGTGAAACATAGGGGAGATAAGCTCTCCTCCTCCAATTAGACTCATGCACAGGCTGACCTGGCAGAAGTCACAAGACGTGGCGTGATTGACAAGGCAATTCTCATACAACGTGTGCAGAAATAAGCCTGCTTCTTACTAACAAGAACTTTCAAAAAGCACACATTAAATACATGTAAGGGTTTTTGTGAGAAAGAAATGGATCTTTTTGTTCTTCAAAGGAAGAGCCATGTATTGTGAAGTGAAGGCCATTCTTATGACAAGTGCATCACCTTAATTAGTATAATTGGTCTGCAAAGCTTAGTTCTACTGAAAATGACTGACCACCAATGATCTCCTCTTTAAATCAACACTTTCCTCACTTAATGCCACTCTCTATTTTCAGATGAATGGAATCTGGAAGCACACAGCCTTTTAGAAAGAATTGCCTGTTACTAAAACATACTAGGCATCGGGGGGGGGGGGTGATGGTTTCCTAAGTGGCGGAGGGCGTGCATTTGTTGAGTTAGGTCCCCCCCCCCCCATTTTTAGCACTTTTTTTTCTTACCTGATCCAGGGTGGTTTGTGTGACAGAGTATTCTTCAATATTCAGGTTGTCCTTGTTAGAGAGAATCAGCCGGAAGATCTTGGCCAGCGAGTAGGCGCATATCTGGTACTGGAGCATGTTATGGTGCTTTTCCCTTTGTATGCTGCCAGGGAAGTTCACCTCTATGAAGTGTTCAGCTAGGCTCAGGTCTGGAGGCAGTCCGGGTTTAGAGGCCTTTATTTTCATGCTGATAATGTAGCCATCTCCGTATCTGTGAAATACCCATGGTATATGAAGTGACGGATTTACTATCCCAGTAAATAATATTCATCCATCAACTACACTAAATCAATCAATAAACCTAAGAAATGAATCATCAGCTTACTTGTACTTGAGATGCTGGATGGTGCCCAGGCATTTGAAGGTTCCCTTAACCATGATGGCTAGACGTGTGCAGAGCGCCTCACATTCTTCCATGCTTGTAAAGAGAGAAAGCTTGATGTAAAAAAGGCCTGTAGGTCCCACTTACTCGTACTGACCCCAGCCAGTAAATGCTCCATTGCATTGTAACTTTGTCAGGATGCTCAGCCATTATTGCAGGCTTGCTGCTGATAGGGGTCTAGAGAGAGCCCCTAACATTTGTGAGATAACCAGCCTCATAGAGGCAACTCCCCATTCGTGCATGTTCATGGCACATGTGCTGGTTTCAGCACCGCAAGGGGGCTGACTGACATGCACGGTGCCTTGGAACGCAACCCCCATGCTAATGGGGAGTGCCTTTATAACCAACACGCTTAAGTCTATAATTAATTCACGAAGAGGTTAATGCCATAGTAAGCTGTCCTGCCAGGCTTAGCTAAGTTGCTCTGTCCACTTGGGAGGAAAGTCTTGCTTCCCTCAGTCTGCCACGTGAACTCCAGTATGTAAAGAGGTCTGAAAAGAGGTTGCTCCAAGCTTAGACTGCTACCTGCATTTTCTGACTGCTGTATGGAAAAGCACATGAACTGGACCTTCAGAGAGTTTGTAAGTAAACCATTTTTAACTTTCCAAATGTGTGGTCTATTTCTATGATAGGGGAAATGGTAGATTTCCACCTGCAAACTGAAGTAGTACATTGCTATGAGTACTGTATCACATGCTTTCTCTGAAGGTTTACAACAGCAGCAAGTATTTTTTTTAAAAGGGTGTTAGATTCCCATACTGATTTTACATGGGGAGGTTTGTATTACCTGTGTGACGTAAGGACCACAGCTCTTCCGTCTTTGATCACACTGACAATTGAGTTCCATAAGAAGCGTCGGGACTGAGGGTCCATTCCTGTAGTTGGCTCATCCTGTGGGATGTGGATGATAATAATGATGTGGGTACCCTGAACAAAATACTGCAGCATACGTAACCCAACATCATTTCCTGCTAAGGGCTCCAGCCAGCCTGGAACAGGAGCTTTGTTAGTGCTATTTGGAGCTCAGTGAGGGAAGGACAGATATACCTTTTGATTTTATTTTTCATATTCCTGCAAGGCTCAGGTTTGCATTTTTGTATTCTTAATCTCACACATTCTAAAAAATACACTTTTTCAGGTGTTAGGATGAAACATGCCCCCAAATTTAATTTTGGGGGAAAGTGCGACTTAACCTTCTGAGAATATCAGAAACACCATTTGAAGAGGGTATACTACCGGTGGTTCAGCAGATGACAGCAAGAAAAGCAGGGCACTAACTTGCAAAGAACCACCCCAGGCAAGAAAATACAACTGGAGTTTGGCACTGTTTGGGGTGTTTCTCAGAGAAATTGGTGTTTTTAATAGTGTGTTGTGCAGTGTCCTGATACCTTACGACATGGTGACATAGAAATTACTTTTAGAAGTAAAATAATGTGCACACCACACGGTGTCCAACTGGAGTTTTCCACAACCTTACAGAATTGCCTTCATCTAAAGTGGCTACTTTTCACCTGGCCTCCTTGCTGCAAAGTGACTTACCAGCAGGACTAAAGGAGGGCAGCCTATCAGCGCAATGGCAGTGGAGAGCTTGCGCTTGTTCCCACCACTGTATGTGCCTGCCAACTGATCTGCATACATCAGGAGACCAAGCTTCTGAATTCCCCACTCTGCAACCTGCGGAGAAAGGATAAAGGAGGTCAAAGGACTGGTAGTTACTTAAAACACAATGGGCTCAATCCAGCCCATGATGGGAGCAGAGTCTATTAAGGAATGCAGTTATTGGGTTAATTCTCCAGAATCCACACAGAACTCTTATTATGCATTGGTAACGCAAGAAAACTCTGCAGATTGGCAGGATGGATTTGCAGAATTACCGTATTTTTCGCTCTATAACATGCACCCGACCATAACACGCACGTAGTTTTTAGAGGAGGAAAATCCGTAGGCATGCCACCCGTAGGCATTCCCTCCATAACACGCACAGACATTTCCCCTTACTTTTTAGGAGGAAAAAAGTGAGTGTTATGGTGCAAAAAATACGGTATTTTACCAGGTGCAAGGTTGGCACGTGGAAACAACAGCAGCAAGGTGGCGTGACTAGCCAGACTGGCTACCTGCAACTTTCACAGGGGTGAATGCATATCTGTACCGCAACATAGATAAGAATGTGCGTGGACATCAAAGAGCCGCCCAGGGATCTAACGTCATACGTAACTCCCTTTTGGGCCTGGATATCTTGGGATGAAATTCAAAGAATATATAAACAACTCTTGACTGATCAGCAATCATGGGATTTTTTTGGGGGGGGGGTTAAGCATCATATTTTTTAAAAAAATTGAACATTGAGGAAGAATTTGTCCTTACGTTCTCAACTTCTGCTGCTGGGACACCACGCAGATTGGCATAAAGACGCAAGTGCTCTCTCCCCGTGAGCAGGTCATCAATCGCATCGAACTGTGGGCAGTAGCCCATGTTTTGATGAACATCAAATATGTGAGTCAATATGCTGAAGGAAAAAACCCCACCGTTATAAGATAAATTGCACAGAACAGGAGTTACCATGTAGTTAAGAAGAAATGCATGCTAACAGTGAGCTTATTTACAATATTGCCAATTTTATTCCATTCCTGCCATGTAGGATAGGGGAAAGAAACCAAAACAAGCTCACCTCAGGCCACGTGCATCTTGTAGGAGCTGGAGGTGTTGGGTGAGCCTACTTCCCTCTCCAGCCACCAAAAACATAATACGTGTGTGTATGTGTGACTTTTTCTCCTGCCCTCAGCCATAGAACAGGGAAATATTGCTAACTGGCAGTGCAATGACAGTTACTCAAGTTACAGGGTGTTTTTATTCCTACAATCAAGCGGCATGTAAATTTTCCTAAATAAATACCGTATTTTTCGTACCATAGGGCGCACCGGACCATAGGGCGCACCCAGTTTTTAGGGGGGGAAATCAATAAAAAAAATCTCCCCAGCCCCAAAGAGCAGTGTACAGGCTGCGCACAACCTCTCCCTGCCGGAGGGGTTGCGCGCGGCTATGGCACAAGCCAAGGCAGCGAGCAGGATGGATCCCGCTCGCTGTTTTGGCTTCCCCTTTAGCCCCGTGCAGCCTCTCTTTGCCGGGAGACGCTGCGCAGGGCTTTCCTGGGAGGTGGGTGGATTCCCTCACCTCTCCCAAAAGCCCGCAGAAGCCGCGCAACCCCTTTAAAGAGATCACGGCTTCTTCTGGCTTTCCTGGGAGGTGAGTGGATTCCCTCACCTCTTGCAAAAGCCCACAGAAGCCGCGCAACCCCTTTAAAGAGATTGCGGCTTCTCCTGGCTTTCCTGGGAGGTGGGAGAAGGGACTGATGCAGCCAGTCAGTCCCTTCTCCCTCCTGTGGAAAAGCCCGCAAGAGCGCATGGAGCTTATGTGCGGCTCTTGGGGGTTTTCCCGCCTGCCCCCCCTGCATTCGCTCCATAGGACGCACACACATTTTCTCTTGCTTTTTAGGAGGGAAAAAGTGCGTCCTATGGTGCGAAAAATATGGGTAATTTCATTGTTCACTGGGCTGGGCTGACCCCTTCTGGCATTTTTCATGACATACCTGTGACCGGCAACTACAGCATCTCCAGATGTTACTTGAGTGTCTCCAGTCAGCATTTTGAATGTTGTTGTCTTGCCAGCACCATTCACGCCCAAGAGACCGAAGCACTGGATTTTAAAGTAATCACACACTTTGTTAATTCCAGAAGGTTGTAAAAGTGAATCACTTCAAAAGACTTTACAAAGTTGTTTCACAACCCACCTCTCCGGGACGAATGCCAACACAGAGTCTGTCCACTGCTGGTATGTGTCTACCTGCATAAATCTAGAATAAGAGGAGGAATTTTTTAAAATAATAATCTCTTCTATGAAATCTACAGCTAAAGGAATATTTTGGAACCTGGCATCTACCGCTTACAGGGACAAGAGGGTACAACACAATGGAAATTAGCATACCATCAGCAAAGTTAAATAAGAGAGGTCTAGGTAAAAACTTCTAAAAGCATACATATGGTCTCTAACAATTTAACAATCTTACTGATGAGTATGTCAAGGTGAGTAAGTTATCAAGAATTTTTTTAATGCAAACATCGACTTTTTGTTTGCACATTTAGAATATTCTTCATATTTTTCATAATGAAGTACAGTAAATGGAAGTTGCAAGGAGTGATTCAGAGGTAGTGTCAACAGAAAGCCAGTAAAACGATGCTTTACAGTTATGTGTTAGATCTTCAACAATGGAGTAACAGGAAGGAAAACAATACATTCCAGATGCTCCAAGGGATGCAAGCAGCTTCAGACTGATGATCAAAAGTCAAGGAAATAAGGGTCCAGGATGCCTCAGCCCAAACAGAGGTTTCATGCTGGGCATACTGTCTTCCATTTCCAAGATAAAAGTAAAGCAAACACACTTTTTGACACGCTGCCTGGAAGAAGATTACCTTGGTCAGTTCTTGTAATTTCAAAATATCCATTCTGCTGCCTCCATTCAGGATTCGTTGCCTTTCCTCTGCAACATCCTCATCTTCATCCATAACGGGCACCATCGTGTTTTGGGCAAACCTGAAGAAGCCAGACAGAACAAGTTCCAGGTGTGAAGAGCAGCCTTCATATACATATTGAAACACACATCCCACACTCAGAATAGTACTTTAGAAGGCAGATGCATTAAAACTAACTAATACGAGACCTTTATAAGCCAAGAGTTTTCCAACATACCATCCTGTAGAGAAGAAACTATGTTGCGACAGAAGATTCAGAACAAAATAGAAGACGCCCTGCACCGCCAGGGCAACCATGTTTTTTCCAGCAAAATCCCAGTGAAACGGGTTCAAGACATGTTCTTCCCCTTAGAGATGAAACCAACCAAAATCAACCTGGATTACTACCAAAATAGACAATGTGCTTCATCGGCAGCCACTGAAGTAATTGTTTTCAAATACAAAGTCGGACTTTATTTTACCATTATCAATGAACTATTTTGCAATTTCTCTAGGTGTTTCCTCCTAATGAATATGCTATGCTGGTACCTTCCAAAAAACCCCAACCCACCTCAGTTATGCTGCCTCAAATAGAGAAATAAAATAATCTATCATTTTTAGATGGGCCAAATGCACACAATTTTGTATGCAGTTTGCTAATATATGATATAACTCATTGTTTTATTTTCACTAAATTCGGAATTTCAAAGTATGGCTGTGTTTTAATTGGCATTTTCTTCCGGAAAGTGAAAATTAGGTATGCCCTTTAAATGTGAACTGGATCAAAGTTCTGCACTCTCCCTACCCCTCCAGGGTGTATATTAAGTTCTGAAAGGGCCAGCTCCGTGTTCAAAAGCTTACTTGGGCAAGGGGCAAAACAGAACAATTCCACGTTCCATCTGTACTTACCAAACCGAGCATATACATCAGTCACAGCTTGGTTCATGGCTAAGTCAATGAGTCCACGACCCAGGCAGAAATGAGGAAATACTAACAGGATATTTTTCAATGTTTTATTGAACTGCAGCAGAACCTGCAAGAAACAGAAATACACAATATGCTAGCGCTATCCAGATTTATTCAAGAGTTCCTTTATAATTTAAGAAAACGTTGGGAGTTAGGATGAAAGGCTACACAATTCTTTACCTTACCAGCTTTTATTGGCAAGGGAAATGGGATGCAGTAATTGCCGTGTAAATGAGGATGTGCAATTGGGATGTACCAAACAGGAAATTTAGGTGGCAGATGAATGCCCCCCCCCCACCTTTATCCAGTGCTACTGGATTAAAGGAAAAGTCGACCTATAAAAGTGGGTGCTGTTTTTGGCCAACCCCCCTTTAGAACTTCTAAACATCTTACGCTGGCCACAGCAGAAAGGCTCATAGATAGCAAAAGTTCATGGCAGTTTCAGCAACTGTTTCTACCAATATCTGACTTGGCACACATCCGCACATAAATACCCTTGCTGGATCATAGGTTAAAAAGTACAGTACTCTTGTCACAATAATGTCTATGATGAAAAGTCACTCACTGGGTTGTTCTCAAAGAGCTCCAGGACAAATGTAATGGCACTACTGTTGATACCAATGAAGAGGTTAATGCAAGACAAGGCAACATAGGCAGTGCTTGGGATGCTGAAGAAGCAGGACAATGGGTACATCATAGGAATTATGGCCCATCTGCATGCAAAAACAGCAAAAAGTGGGGTAATAAATTATCTGCTTGGTGAACAAACTATGTCTGACCTTCTCTGCTTTTTTATTTTGCTGGTGGTGAGAGGTCCTGGGATAGGGAAGAGGTCATTTCTTGGCCACCCTCTTCTTGGATGCCCTGCCACGCAGTTGATTCCAGAGAACAAGTGTGTTAACACCTGTAGCTAACTGACTTGCCTTCAGAGAAGAAGGCTGGTGCAGTGTAGACTTTTTGGGATCCCTATGAAGGCACTTCCCCTTTAATTCTGTACTGCATACCTGGTGAGTGATGTATTATTGGGTGGTAATCGGAATTGTGTTTTGGTTGCCTGAGTGAGAGAGTCTGTGTTGTCATGTCCAAGAGCGGGCGAAAGAGTTATAAATTATGCTAGATGCTGCTATGCATTTTTGTAGATCCAACATTTGCTCTTTTAATAACTTGTTGGCTTGGCATTAGTTATCTGTATGGTTGAGAGTGAGGCTTGGATGTGTAAGATACCTAAGGGTATACATGCAGATCCCCCTCTATCTGCCTGCTTGATATGCAAAAATTCACTTATTCACACATAGGAAAATACTCCTTATTCCATTGGAAATCATGGACTTTTTATGCAAACACTCACCTAAGAAAGAATTTCCACATAACATATTGTGTTACTATCACAGTTATTTCTAGTTACTAACAATGCTGTTTTGTGGAAGTTTATTGCAATTTTTCACATGATTTTTATCCTTAATGTCAACTTTAAGAGAATACTTTTTTAAAAATTACGCCGCTTTGAATCTGTATTTTATATTTGACCTTGCTTTTAATATAGGTTGTAAACTGCTTTGAGACTTTGTTTCTGAAAAGTATAAACTGGTATTTAAATAAATGAAATAAGCACCCACTCAATACAACAGACACCCATATTTTGAATGTGTCTGGCTTTGTTAAGAATTACGGTAATAAAATTACTTACCCATATAGAAGCAGCAATGCGATAAGTGCAGGAAGGTTGCTTGGGGACGTGTAAGCTTTCTTTTTGAAACCAATGAATATTCCCACTACCAAGCCAGCACTCACTGCATAATTGACCTGGCACGGGGGAAAGAAAATGAAAACTCATTACAAACAAACAAACAAACCAACCACCTGGAAATCGTTTGAAGCCATATCCCCAAATTTTGCACCAACTTTTCCAATATTTTCCAGGATGCATTCTACTGTGTGTGTTATTCTCTTGGTAAAACAGGAAAGCTGCCCAGAAATATAGGCCTTAGCTAGAAAATCATCATCATCAATAATCAGCATATTATAACATGAATACTGGAGTTTGGAATATTTTTGTTGGGTCTTCATTAAGAAGAAGGTGGCAGGAAGAGACGTATGTGCATATCAGGGTTGGCTAACCAGTGTTGCTCTGATGGGCTGCATTCACCCTTGACCAGCCTTGTGGTGGGGCAACCCCACACTCCTTCTCACATGCACACAGGCCCCCTTCCCAGCTGATCAGTGCAGATCAGCTGAGTTACAATCTCCTTATCAAATGACTGACTTTAGGAATTAGGAAGAGGGCGATTTGTTTCATCGCTGTGCCTGTTTTTATTTCTTCTCCTTTTTGCTGCCACCACCAAACTTGGCAGCATCTTAGGGACCAAGAAAAAAAATTGCTTAAGGCTCCCAGGCTGGGGGTTAGCTGCACTGTCCATAATGGGCAAAACATTTTTATATGGATAAGTGCTAGAATGGGCTCCGGCACCTACAGTAAAGGATCTTGTGGCATTGCTGGGGCAATCAGTGATACGATTCAACATCCGACAACTGCATAAATCACAATGAAAATTTAATTTATCACTTCAAGGTAAATAATATGACATGGATTGGGCTGATTTTATCTGATTAGAAAGAGCTGGGTGTCTGCTGCAACAAGGTTTTGCGGAAAGGCTGCATGACAGTATTTTACTGGGCTCATTGGAGTCCATTCAACAACATATGTGACATATATATATAAAGAGCTGCCTTATAACAAGTCGGGCAATTGCTCCATCTAGCTCAGTACTGTCTACACTGGCTGGCAGCAGGTCTCCAGGATTTCAAGTAGAGGTATATCTTAGCCCTACTTGGAGATGCCAGGGATTGAACCTACAACATTTTGCATGCACTACCACTGAGCTGTGGGCCTCCTCTGTACTTTCTTACATCATGTCCATCAGCTACTTACAATGTCCCAAAGGAAATTGGTAAACCAGTAAACAAAAGGCCTCACACCGCTGACGAACTGGAGGTGCTTGGCTTTGGTCATCCGTTCTTGGATAAGGTATAAGACAAAGCTTGCTGGGATGAAAGACATGGCAAAGATCACACAGATGGCAACAACAGCATCTACCGAAGTGGTCAGCCTGCAGGGAGAAAAGTAGGTGGGGACAGCTAATGATCAAGTGTTGTATTATTATTGTTTAAAAAACCAACAGCAACACCTTGATGTACATACTGTCTCTGAGGTTCTCTCAAGATCTCACAAGATTACATCTCCAAGCATGTGGCAATTGGTGAATATAAGCCCCCTCACATCATCTGAGCAGCCAGAAGCAACGTGGCTAGCATGCACGCCACTGAACAAACAGAAGTAGTGGTGTAGCGTTCACGAGCACCTATCAAAATGTCACTACATATGTGACAAACCTGCCCACCCATAAATAACTTGAAAAATGTGCCACTGGGTTTCCACACCAGCAGTGAATCTAGGTGAAAAATATATTGTTTTTAAATAATATATTTAAGAGTAAATATAGATTAAATGTAAAAAAAAATATGGGCTGGCATTTGATGACACCAGGAAACCCCCCCCCCCCCGCATACATGAGCAGCACCAATTCCACAATAAACTCCCACCTGAAAGCACCCTCTGTCTTCTGTTCACCCTAAACCTGTTGCTAAATGAAAGGACAGATTCTAACTAAATTAAAGAGTAGCTTGATTTCTGCACTATACTTAGTGAAAGTATCATAAATATTTTTATCTTTCATACAGGCACATTCCAAGTCACAGTACCCATGCTAGCAAGAAGGGAGGGAAACATAACAGCAAACTTTTCTTGCTTACACAGTGACTTCAGAGAGCTGCTCCTTCGTGAGGTTCAGTGGATGGTTGATAGCAGTTATGCCGTATTCCTCGGGGTCTTTGCCAGTCTGCAGATTGGCTCTCAGGATTGCATTGTTGGCTACGTTGAGAAAACTGACCATGGCATGCCAGCCTTTGTTGTTAAACCACACCTGGCAGAGGAAGTTAGCTCATTAGCAACTTGAGCAAGGGAAGTTCTGCCTCTTCTTTATTTCACCACCTGGCTATATAAGTGGAAATGGGTCAAGATCTCAGAACTTTGTTAGGGTGGTACTTCATATGTCTTGAAACAGGTGGCATTCGTCCCAAAATTTCATGTTTGCCTTTCCCTCTAAAAAGCAAATAAAAACCCCTTTTCATATCTTAAATAGAGTTTCTTTCTTTCTTTCTTTCTTTCTTTCTTTCTTTCTTTCTTTCTTTCTTTCTCTTCCTTCCTTCCTTCCTTCCTTCCTTCCTTCCTTCTCAGTTAAGGTGATACAACAAAGCCGCTGTTCCCTTAGGTGTGAATGTTAAATGCCAGGAAAGGGAAAACTTATCTATTTTTGACTATGGGTTCCTCTTGTCCCATGCCTAGAAAGCAATGGGTTCGAGTGGTTTTCCACTTGCACCACTCCTTTCCTAGGGAAATCTCACTCTTTAGAGCTCAATTGGAGCAAATGTCTACCTGGAGGAAGCCCAAATTGCCATTTGCTCCAACAGAGCACTAAAGAGCAGTTTCCCCCCAGGGGAAAGCAGTGGGATAAGAGGAAGTATTGATAAGCCCTAGGTTTTGCAGGATCCCATAGGGCAGGGATGGGAAACCTGTGGCCCTCCAGATGCTGGGACTACAACTCCCATTAGCCACAGGCAGCAGTGGTCAGGGAAGATGGGAGTTGAATTGCATTGGTAGGGACACAGGTTCCCAATCCCTGATATAGTGCTTCTAAACACTGAACGGTTTAGTCTTAAATATAATAAATACCTTAATATTGTATTCAGTTTCCATGTACTTAAGAAAATTTGCCATTTCTTTCGAGGCAGCCATTGTTGCTTCACCCTAAATAGCAGAAAGCAAGGGCTAAATTTTTCTGCAGTGTAAACATACTTTAATGCCTATAGACATGGAGTGGGGGGAGCTTACAATTACATAAAATCAGAACAATTCTTGCTTACCCCTGTTATGTTCATCATCTGTCCAAGATCTCTCAGGAAACCAACAATCTGCTCTCCGGTGACATGCAGTATTGGGAGTTTTCCTCCAATGGAGATTCCTCCATATCTAAAACACAAAGAGGACATGACCATCAATTGGTCATGGAGAACCCATCTTTCTATGAATAGATTGATATACTGAACATTCGCTTAAGAATAAACGTGTCTTTCTTACAGAAAAGAAGTACATTACTCCATGTTGAGTGTGGAATATAATTATAAACCAGATAACAACTAGGGTAGTCATATCATGCTATCTGTTACGCTTTAGCAAAGTATTTAGGCTTCAAAATTCAACAGAAAACCTACAGTGCCTTCCTACCTTTTCTCATTGACCCAGTATTTGCTCTTCAAACTGCAAAAGAAAATGAAAATATTATATTCCACACAAAGTCGGGTTCTTTCAGATTCAGGGAACTGCTGAATAAAATATCTGGGGACAATGGGCTGTATAAGAGTGTTTTCAATAAAAGTATTTTCAAAGCGCAAGGACATTTGGCTTTGCAATGGAATTCCCCTCCTCATCTCCCCACAGATTTGGGGAGGACACGGGCAGGGAGGAGAGGGAGGAGAAGTTCCATTGCGCAAGTGGAAGTACTTCATTGGATGCTGCTGAGTGTGACTTCACAAGAATGTCTAATCCTTACTCGGATGGCGAGTGATCTTACCCTCTATCGTTGTTCCTGACTACCACTCATTAATCTGACCTTGTTCAGGTACAGATGGATTGCCCAGAGATAGCCTATGCATGTACACCTGTTCTATGCTTTTTCTGTGCAGACGTTGGATGGCCATCTGTCAAGGATGACTTAGCTGAGATTCCTGCATTGCAGGGGGTTGGTCTAGATGACCCTTGGGTCCCTTCCAACTCTTTAAGTTTGCATAACAAAGCTTGAAAAGCTGTGATGCTGAACAGGAACAGTGGCAAGAGCATCACAACACCAAAGCTGCTTTTAATAAAAAGCAAGAACAAAGCTGCTGTGGCTTCATTAAACATATTTGTGTATAACATATAGTTTGCCCTCACAACCCAACCTTGTGCAGAGTTAGGAGCAGCAAAGTTAATTGGAAGCAATGGGTTTGCTGCTTGCATACCTAGCTCTGCACAAAACCAGGGATGGTTAAGCTGTGGCCTTCCAAATATTGTCGGACTACAACTCCCATCAACCCTGACCACTGATTGATAGTTGGGGCTGATATTATAAACCACAGTTATTTTATTCAGTGTCCTAACGAATGGAGAACTGAACAGTGGGCTGGGTATTCAAAACTATTCAAACCATTTCAAGGTAATTGTTCAGAGCCTCAGTCTATACAAGTTGCCGTGGATTTGTAAAAAAAGTTTCCAACCTGCTTCTTATGAGGGTGGGATAGGTTTTCACCAGGAAATCGGAAATATTTCGATGAGTGAGATCCTGAAGAATTTCTGTGCTACGCTGAGCTCTCTAAAAGGCAAAGAAAAGGACAAATGGATTAAGAAAACAACTGTTAAATCCCTCATGGTTAGAATTTGGCAGTTCAGAGAGGCAGGCACAGAAAGAAGTCACACAGCAGTGATTGCTAATTTTGATTTACAGTGAGAAATGGCTCTTCTACTGAAACCATAGAACTGCCCTGACTACTTGAAGTTTCAAGAGGAACTTCTGGTCTTATTCTATATCTTGAATTCTGATCACATAAAATATCAGCAATTTGCAATCAAAAGCCAGGCAAGTTTCACTGAAGGCTACCAAAATATTTGTAAGCTTTGATAAACCTCACCCTAAAAATGTATGCAAATGACATTCAAAACCCTAGCAATGGATCTTCTCGATTGCGAACTAGTGTCATTTCAGCTTTGGGGAATTAAAAGACAAGAAACAACTCGGCAGCTAGCAAAAACAACCACCCATTCACGTAGTATATGAATTTAACCACAGAGTGGCAGCACTACCCTTCATTGGAAGACAAAGGAGACTATGCATGAGGGGTTTTTTTCAAAGTAACAAAATATGACCAACAAGCTATTTCAAGAAGAGCATTGTGAAATTGTTTTTCTGCGCAGCCCTGTTTTCTGGGAAAAAAGCAGATAATGAAACCTCAATGTTCAGTTTGGCAGTTGCCCAAGAAGATTATTAACAAATGAATCTCTCTCTTGCAGCTTAACTATTAAAAGTGATATTACTTTTCTAAATTATCTTTACAACCATCGTGAGAGGCAAATCTCTATTCTATTTTAACAGATCAGGACATTGAGGTAGAAAGCTTGGGACATACTCCAAAGGTGAGCCCACAAAAGCTGAATAGGATTTGAACTCGGGTCTCCCAGATCCAAGCTGCATTTCACAAGTACATTGGATCAACTCCACAAAAAGCAAATCCACAATAAGCTTCTTACACTAGGTGTAACTGAATAAGAAGAGCCAGCTGGATACAGACCTGAGGCTGACAATGGCTTGTTGTCATAACCATGGTATAATACATTTGAACCACAATTATATAAGGATACTCAACAGGACTCCCTTAAAATCCATGTACATTTTGCTTGTGAATCGCTCCTTCATGTATTAAAAGGATTTTCTCTATATGTTTTCAATATATGATATGTAGCGTACTGTAGAATTTGGTGCAAAACTGGGTTCTTTTGGGAGCTTTTGGTTATAGAAGAGTGGCCGAAAGAAACCTACATGTTCCCAAAGGAGTGTCTCAAACTTAAAAAAATATCATAGCTGCTGCCCTTCTACTGTGGCTCCCCATATCCCCACATGCTCATTTCCACTATAGCAATCCTTCCAAGATGGCCAAATACTACAACTGACAAACTGAGTGAGTGAAGCAAATTATGGAAAGTAACACAAATGTGGGATGCGGGTGGCGCTGTGGGTTAAACCACAGAGCCTAGGACTTGCCGATCAGAAGGTCGGCGGTTCGAATCCCCGTGACGGGGTGAGCTCCCGTTGCTCGGTCCCTGCTCCTGCCAACCTAGCAGTTTGAAAGCACATCAAAGTGCAAGTAGATAAATAGGTACCACTCCGTCGGGAAGGTAAATGGCGTTTCCGTGTGCTGCTCTGGTTCCCCAGAAGTGGCTTAGTCATGCTGGCCACATGACCCAGAAGCTGTACACCGGCTCCCTCGGCCAATAAAGCGAGATGAGCGCTGCAACCCCAGAGTCGGCCACGACTGGACCTAATGGTCAGGGGTCCCTTTACCTTTAAACACAAATGTATTGTAAATGCAAAATTTGGTGTGTGTGAATTTTAGCATACTTTCAATCCACCTGAAACCAATTCAGTGGCAACCACAGTGCTTCAACCAAGCAGTCTTTCTTACCTGTGGGGGAGGAAGTCCTCCAGCTCCCAAAGGACACTCTGGTAGCATGGTGAGTTTCTTCCGAGTACTGCATTTGCAGGATGGTGAGGGGTTCTGGGGATGCCACGTATTAGTTTGGAAAAGGGCAGCTATGTTATAAGGGACAGCCGGTGTCCTCCAGGCAGTTGATGCATTAACGCAAGGGTAGTTCCTACACAAGGAGACAAGAGCACACATGATCTCATTAGCAATGTTAATATCAAACGGGCCATGCTAGGTCTCGGAAAATTTGCAATTATATATCTCGCCTTTACAGTACCAACCGTTAAAAAGGAGCAGTTTCCTTAAACACATTACAAACCCAACTCCATGTATCAAGTATAGGGCTGAGCGATGTCAGGTTTTCAACTTCATGATATACAGTATCACCAGCTAAATACTGCAATATATCACGATGTCTGAAACAAGGATGGAGTTACGTAGAGATGAATGGGGTGATGTTCTGGTAACTGCTACTACTTAGGAGTCTAAAACGGATCCATTTTTATTTTTAAAATATTGTTGCAAGTGGTATTGTATAGTACAGAGCAACAAGGGCACGACAAGAATCGTGAGAGAAGTGATTACTGACTTCATGAATTTTCCCATATAATGATTTTTTTTCATATAATGATTTTTTACATAGCACAGGCGCACATTGTGATTTGTGATATATCGTCATGTCCAGTGTTACAAAGCAGTTACCACAATGTGGACTTCAAACCAATTTTGGACAGTGTATCAATACATCGCCCAGTCCTAATCACCTATCCTGTAACTAAAGGGCTATTTATACTACAGGCCCATACAACCCGTTTGGGGCACATCTAGGCCAGGAATTCTCAAGCTTTTGGAGCCAAGGGGCACATTTTAACATTAATGGAGCTTTTGTGGACACCAATAGATATTGTGGAGGCAACCCATGTGTGGAGCGACCCCTATGTCCTTACACAGAACCATTCTTTGCATTTCATATTTTTATTCTCTTAAATTTGGGGTGCTTTGCTGTGTTTCTCTACACAGCACAGGGGACATGAATTCAATTGTGGGTCTGACTTTGTGGAACTCCCTCACAGCTGAGATCAGAAAGGCCCCTTGCCCTGCTGAACTTAAGGCACTTTTTATTACAGGAGGTATTTTAAGTACCGGTAAATTGCATTATGCTTATTTTAGGTTTGCACTATTTTATATATACACACTGCCCATCTTACTCGGTTTTCCCCGCCACTCTGGGCAGCTTCCAATAGAATATACAAAAACACAGAACATCACACATGAAAAGCTTCCCAAAACAGGGCTGCCTTCAGATGTCTATGGAAGGTTGTATCTCTTTGACATCTGATGGGAGGGTTTTCCGCAGGGCAGGCATCACTACCAAGAAGGCCCTCTGCCTGGTTCCCTGTAACCTCACCATGTCATTTGATTGATAAATTTATTTCATGATTGTTCTGTAAAACGCTCTGTGACCTTCTATGGTGAAAAGCAGTTTACAAATTCGGAAATAAAATAATTAAACCAACAGACAAAATCCCCAGTTTTGTCATTGGTGACAACAATATTCTCCGAGATTTTCACTGGCTGGGAAACCTCCGAGGCCAGTTCCCTACTGTTTCAAGCACTACTGATGCCACCCTGCAATTGAATAGATTAGATTAGTAGAGAGAACAAAGTGACTTACTGAAGGGTCTCTCTCTTCAAGCAGCGATTTCCAAATCCTGGTTTATTTAAGAAGGCGTCAATAAGAGAAACCATCTGCTCACTGCCAGGCCGCTCATTGCTAATGAGATTGGATGAGATTTAAGGTTATAAAAAGATGCTGACTGCAGATGCAAGACAGTGGCGAATGAAAATCAGCTGATCACACAGGTAGGGTCAAGCCACAGGATATGTTAATGATCAACTGCCCATTGTAGGATAAGGCATACTAAGTGTAAAAGGATTATAGGAAGGACAAGGGCATTTTTGACCCATGACCAAGGCACTGATTTCTAAATGCAAGGTGAAAACCACACACATCCATTCCTTGTTAACAAGAAGACAATAGTTTTTGTGTCGGAGAGATAATTCCCTGTGCTGTACCTTGTCCATTCATATCTCCTGGCTATCCACACATTTTCCATATAGTCTAATGCTTTGGGCAGGTTCAGAGAGTCTATGTATTTTGTACTGGTTTCATACAATCTTTCCATCCTGCTTTCCAGGTGGAAAAATTGTGGAAATGGAGCACACACATGTATACAAGTGACACACATCAATATGGTGTGTGTGCCCACAGGTTTTTTCATGTTTGAGGTTATACAAACTGGCCAGAAGTGACAAGCATTCACATTCACCCAGACGTCACCTATCTGCATATTTATGACACTGCAATAACTTAGCTATTTAGAGCAGTGTGGATGGACAGAAAAAGAAAAATATTGAGCAGCAAACCCAGTGTCTTGTTTTAATTACACAGAAGCCAAAGTATCTCAAACAAAGCAGAAATTGTACACGGCATTTTAATGGATCTACTGAATTAGCTAGCAACAATCCTAGAAGGTAGGGCAGTGCTACTGTTATGCCATAAACATGACGCTAGCTAGCCAGGAGGAAGATGCAAAATCTAGGCTGGAAGAAAAGATCAGTCATGATCTGAAAAAGTCTGAGAATGACTTCAGCAGCTAACTACGGACTACATTTGCATGATTTAAACCGGAATGAAGCAGCAGGGAACTAGAATCCACTCAGCAACAAGGCACCACAAGTGCTATTTAGGAACGAGCGAGGAAGGTCTTCTCTGACCTGAAGAAAGTGAACTGGTGCCCATAGATCCAAGGGTGGAGAGTTAAACTGGGGTATTCACCAAATGGAGGAATGATTACTGTAAGTATCAGAGCCAGCAGCACAAAGCTGGCAGGTAGAACAATCTGCAGGCAATATGGAAAATGTCAGCCACCGGGAGGGTTCACAGCACACCAGCAGTATCAAAGTACCACTCAGATAACACAGAAGCGCACTGACTAACAACACAAGTGGACACTTGTGCTGGAAGTCCACATAGGTCTGATAACACTACACGTCATACATCAAAGAATAAGAGTCAAATCTGCATTTTATAACTCACGTTTTTCTTTAATCGTCCCAAATTTAAAGAGAATGGCAGCATAAGCTAATAGCATACAGTATTATGCTATAGCGGGACGCGGGTGGCACTGTGGGTAAAAGCCTCAGCGCCTAGGGCTTGCCGATCGAAAGGTCGGCGGTTCGAATCCCCGTGGCGGGGTGCGCTCCCGTTGCTCAGTCCCAGCGCCTGCCAACCTAGCAGTTCGAAAGCACCCCCGGGTGCAAGTAGATAAATAGGGACCGCTTACTGGCGGGAAGGTAAACGGCGTTTCCGTGTGCTGCGCTGGCTCGCCAGATGCAGCTTTGTCACGCTGGCCACGTGACCCGGAAGTGTCTCTGGACAGCGCTGGCCCCCGGCCTCTTAAGTGAGATGGGCGCACAACCCTAGAGTCTGTCAAGACTGGCCCGTACGGGCAGGGGTACCTTTACCTTTACCTTTTTATTATGCTATAGCACATTATGCTAATAGCATATTAGTATATAACTAGAGATTATAAGAATGTGGGAACAGAGGAAGACCCCTCTTCACAAGTCAGACCATTGCTCCATCAAGCTCAGTACGGTTTACAATGGGACCTACTGCACACAAATCAATGTGCTCTGCCAGAGCTATGGCCTTTCCACATGTATGGATACATGGAGTTTTCAGTACCTATGGAATATGACGATTTTGTTCTCAGTTTTTGTCTGTATTTGGATACCTTGTTCTCCACTCAAATCGAACTTGCACAATTGGGCTTCTCTTACAGAAGCGTGTCGTTTTCTTAATTGTAATGGGATGCATTATTGACAGTAAAGGACAATAGGCCACCTACTCAAGTGGATGTCTCTGTTCTAAGATCTCATCATTAAAAAAACAAAAACAGCTACATTCTTGGCTGCTGTTATTAAAACGTGCAGCAAGTTGATAGCAGAATTTATATCATCACCCTGATGTCAATAGCAAAATTAGTGGAAGTATACGTATGTATGCTGCTCTGGGTAATTCTGAAGACCTGGTATAATTTGTTGTAGACTGTAAACACCAAATGAAATTAATTGACAGAAGCCAGCCTTAGCTTGATTTGTATCTGGAAAGAATGTTTTAGGATCTGGTTTATCGGGCTGCATTTTTAAGTACAGCCCAGTGATAGGCTTATAATGTAGTGAGGTGCTTTTACAATAAGATTGTACTTCTTTCTCCCCTTAAGCCTGTTATAAATGCAGGTGTGTATAATTGTGAATGCCATATGGAAGAAACTAGGCATGCGCAGAGTTTGTCTGAGGCCCGGAGCGGGAGTCTTGTTAGAATAAAGTTCTAAACTCAAACAAAAAAGCCGGGGGGTGGGGCCCCTGGCCAGCTTAGCCCTCTGAAAAATGGGGGCAGTATACTGGGCTGCCCCCACCCCACCCCACATGGGCCTGGAAGAAGCCCTTGTGACTGTAATGGAGGAGCACATACCTGAGCAAGGAAGTCTTTAAAGCTACGTGTACTGTGGTGGAGTCGTTTGATGAAAAGTGCTTTGATTTGCTGAAAGGTAAGTTGGCAACCTTTGTTCTGCCTCGATCCTTTCCCGCCGCTCCCATCCCCTTCCTGTGCCACAGGCATCCGAGAAGTGCCATTGGCTGCTGGAGCAGTCTGGTGGGCTCCCTCTTCTTGTCCAGCAGCACCGTTCTCCTGTGCAGCTCCTAAAGTTTGCAGATCATAGTTCCCATGCCAATTTCTTCATTTACATTTACATTTTTTGCCTTGCCATTCATGAAACTGTTGAGTTTCTCCAGGGTTTGATCGTTTAGAAAACACCACTTCCAAAGTGGCATGAAAATAGCGCAGCTACACTTGCAGCAGGAAACGTTTACAGATCTATTAGAAAATAAACTCAGCAAATGCCTACCGTACTGGTTCAGGTCTTCCCCATTTTCCATCAGTTTGTGAGCTGATGAGCTACATCTGTTTGATTCTGGATTTGCATTGCTATGGCTAAAATAAAAGCATGGCCCCACTGGACCTAGAACCGATGCTCAAATAGTTTCCCTAACCCTTTCATTGTTGAAGAATGCCCTCACCTGGAAACCTCTAGAAAAACATACCCATAGCTTAAGATCATAATGATCTGGAGTTCCCTATTCCTACCCTACCAATGGCTAGGGATGTAAGAAGGCATCCTTCTAGGGAATGGAGCTGGGACTTTCTACAGTTCTGCCACTGATCTACAGCCCTTCCCACACACTAGTGGCTCTTGTTTTCAAATCAGTAGTCTATTAAGATGTGGCAGATATTTAAATCAACTTTTTAGCATGGTACTAGATGACAAGAGAGTTTACCTGCATTCTGTATTCCAGGGTCAGCCTCTGCTGTAACCTTCAAGAAAACCTGCAAGAGAGATGCATAAATATGTTCTGTGGGCATATGAGGGTCTTGGAGCATCCTCTTCCCTCTGCCCCACAGTAATGTAGGCAAAGAGCTCGAATTTACTGGAAAACAGTAGAACCTACTGTACCATTAAGGTAAAGGTAAAGGGACCCCTGACCATTAGGTCTGGTCGTGACCGACTCTGGGGTTGAGGCGCTCATCTCACTTTACTGGCTGAGGGAGCCGGTATACAGCTTCCGGGTCATGTGGCCAGCATGACTAAGCCGCTTCTGGCAAACCAGAGCAGCGCACAGAAACGCCGTTTACCTTCCCGCCGGAGCGGTACCTAATAGCTGTCAAACTGCTGGGTTGGCAGGAACAGGGACCGAACAACAGGAGCTCACCCCGTCGCGGGGATTTGAACCACCAACCTTCTGATTGGCAAGTCCTAGGCTCTGTGGTTTAACCCACAGCACCACCCATGTCCCCACTGTACCATTAGCTCCCCATAAATCCAGATAGGATCCGTGTTGTCTTAAGAACTCAGACACACGCTTAATATTTACAAAAATCTTATTACTGATAGGGTATAAATGTCCATCCAAAATTATGAAAGAAAAGGCGGGAAGGACAGAGAGCGAGAACACTACACAAAGTTAACAACCTCTTCAAGGGGCGTGTCGGAGATCCCAAAACTGCTGAGTCCCACATCTGCCAGGGTTTCCTCCAATTCCCTGAAGAGACTTGCATATGCTCGCTGTTTGAAATTCTTACTGGGTAGAAGATAAATAAGTTCCTGACCAATACTTTCTATTAACTTGGCTTCTGGAACATGGTGGTGGATCAGTTCATTTAGTTCATTCACATCACCTGCAAAGAGGCAGAACAGAGTTTGGAAAAAATGAATGGCGAATTGCTTGTTTGTTTAAGTATTTACTTGCTTCCGACCTTTATATCCCAGCTTTCCCCAAAGGAGTTGAAGGTGCCTTCCATTGTTCTTTTCCCCCTCCCCATTTTATCCTCATAACAACCATGTGATACAGGCTAGGCCTTGAAGGTTATGACTGGAATAAGGTCATCCAGTAAGCTTCATAAATGAGTCAAGATTTGAGCCCTGGTCTCCCACATCCTAGTCTGACACTGATCACTACGCCATACTGGATCGACAGTTGTTTGAATTTCAACAAGCCAGTTAGGAAGAGCTGTCCTCCCAAGATACACAGTACATGTAGAGGCTTACTAGAGACTGTAATCACCATAGGAGCCAACTCCTTGGAGCCAAGGTCCCTTTGCCCCCCTCAATAAAATATTTGAGGGAACCAGGGGCCCCCAAAGTTTATGGGCATTGCCATTTGAATGGTGGGTGTGTGCTGCTTCTTGTGATCTATTATGTGGGGCAGGACTTACCTGCCCCCCAATATTTTATTCATTGGTACCCCTGCCAAAAACACAGGAAGATCTCCCCTGGGTCAGAAGTAGGATCCACCTAGCATCCTGTTTCCGAGGATGACACCTCAGAGAGGCCTCTTAAGAGGGGCACAAGCAAGGCATGAATGCCCTTCCCAGTTTGTTTGTCCCAGCTGCCTCTGAACATGGACACTCCATTTAGTTATCATAGCTACGGCCCATGGAGGTATAAGTAACTCAATAAACATTATCATAATGTTGTGCAATGAACAAGTCGGCCAAACTCTGTTCTCACCATCCAGTTCCTGTTCCACAGTTTCGGCTTTGTTTGTGGGCACACAGCTGGAGCAGGAACATGAGCATTTGGATCCCAGGCTGCAAGAGCTCTAAAATCAGATAAGCAAGATGAAGGTGAATGAGGAACAAGTCACATTATCAGCTTCAATGTGATCATAATACGCACTAAGTATAGTGTTTATCAGGAATGATTGCTGATCAGGCTTTCCAAATAATTGTTTTCAACCTTTGTTGAACCAGCTATTCTTGGGAACTGCTTGATACTTCGGTTGGGAGTTCCTAGGAGTTGGCAATTTTGTAGGCATGCCTTTTATAGCGTTCTTTGTATTTTGCAGTTCAAGGCTGGCCTATCGTAAGTCACATGCAATCGTTAAAATTACCTTGTGGACAATGGTGGAAAGGTGAACTGGAAACCTTAAGAGGGAAAAACAAATAAATACGGAGAATAATAAGGGCTTGTGTAACCTTTGTATTCAAGTGGTACTGCAATGTACGCTGTTCTTGATTATGAGTGAGGACATGAGAACATAAGACAAGCTGGCTGGATCAGGCCAGTGGCCCATGTTGTCCAGCCATTGATAGCGTTATCCTCCATGAATTCATCTTATCATTTTTTTTAAGCCATCCAAATTCGTGGCCACCTCTGCTACCTGTGGCAGCAAGTTCCACTCTTTAACTAAGCTCTCCTTATTTCTGTCCTGAATCTCCCAACCTTCCTCTTCACTGCATGTCCACGACTTCTAGTGTCATAAGTTACGGAGAAAAACTTTTCTCTATCCAATTCATCAACGCCATACATAATCTTATAAATATCTCTGACAGTGGTACCTCGGTTTACGAACTTAATCCATTCCTGAAGTCCGGTCTTAAACCAAATCCGTTCTTAAACCAAAGCGTGCTTTCCCTAATGAGGCCTCCCACCACCGGTGCCCTCCCACCATTCGGCTTCCATTCGTAGACCAAGGTAAGGTTCGCAAACTGAAACACTACTTCCGGTTTTGCAGAGTCCGTAAACCGAATAGTTCATAAACAGGGCTGTTCGTAAACCGAGGTAACACTGTACTTGCCCTTCTATAAACTAAAAAAATCTCAAATGCTGCAACTTTTCCTCATAGACAAACCACCACCCCCCTTATCATTTTGGGCATGCAAAATGATTTGAGGAGATGCAGACTAGAATTCACTGTCTGGTCTAACTAACGTGAATGAGCTTTCTTTGTATGATATATTAAACTAGCTAACACAGCCGATTAATTAATCACTGTTAACAACCAATACATTACAAAGAAAGGTAAGTTGTCTTATTGCTCAGAAACAGCTTCTGGTTTACACATAGGAACTTTCAGATCAAGGATTTGTTTCATCATAGCATTTCTTGTTCTTTATTTTAGACTTTTAGGTTTTGAAAACACTGAGTTAGAGCTGCATGGTCTTTTTTCAGCATATTATCATCTCCTTATTTTCAACTTCCCCTCTCCACCCAATTGTCACCCACTTTTTCTGTCCCAACATTAGAAGAAGAAGAAGAGTTTGGATTTGATATCCCGCCTTTCATTCCCCTTCAGGAGTCTCAAAGCGGCTAACAACCTCCTTTCCCTTCCTCCCCCACAACAAACACTCTGTGAGGTGAGTGGAGCTGAGAGACTTCACAGAAGTGTGACTGGCCCAAGGTCACCCAGCAGCTGCATGTGGAAGAGCGGAGACACGAACCCGGTTCCCCAGATTATGTGACTGCCGCTCTTAACCACTACACCACACTGGCTCTCTTCCACTCAACCACCACAGAGGCTCTTCCACTCAACTGCCCTGCGTTCTATGGTGTCAATGGAGTAGGAATTATAGAACCTCACTGGCAAACCTTCAAGGGTGCGGAGCTGGAGAGAATTCTGAACAATTGCGGACAGGAAAGGTCAGTTACCTGTCCCTGATTAATCAAAGTGCCTCTTGTTCCTCCCCCCCCAATTAAGCAGAATGTATACAAATGTCACTCGCAGTGTACTGTATTTGTATTTGAATATTGGGGGATGAATAATGCTTACAGGTTACTTGTGCAAAATGGTGCCAAACACTTACAGCCTCCTTTCCTCCACTGTCTTGGATGTTTTTCATCTTGCGGACTAAGGTGAGATAGAAGCCTGTGCCAAAGGAATTCTTTAGGAAAACAGGGGATCCTGAGCAGTGCAGCCTTCCCTGGGAAATGATAGCAACCCGGTCGCCAAGGATGTCTGCCTCATCCATGTGGTGAGTAGACAGAATGATGGTTCTCCCTAAATGGGATCAAAAAATAGTAAATCACCTGTGAAAACACTGGCTGCAGGCCTCTTGTCTATTATATAATCAGGCATTACTTAATAACCTTAGGGAGTTAGCATGCAAAAGCTTGACAGTCAATAACATGGGACAATTGTGTAAAGCTGAGAGGCTGGGGCAGATATTCCACCCATCCAAGGGGGGAAAATATCTAAGCATTGTCACCACAGATTATAGGCTCTGCATATGCGGTGCACTGAGTATCTGTTTTGGCTAAATTCAGCAAATTACGTAGTTGTTGATTGTTAGCATTGTCACCACTACTAACTATCAACAACTACGTAATTTGCTGAATTTAGCCAAAACAGATACTCAGTGCACCGCATATGCAGAGCCTATAATCTGTCAATCTTTGCTGCCTTTTCATTTGAATGGGAAGATTCCTTCATAGTTCTTCAGAAAGAATGTATAATTATTAACAGGTAGATGGACCACAAATTGCAGCCTTAGACAGTGAGAGATCAAGCACAGTCTGCTTCGTCTGAAATCCATGGTCCTTTTCTGTCTGTACACACAGAGAGAGACTGCTATCTTTGCATCATCAAGAAGCTTTTCATCCTGAGGACAAATTACCTGAACGATACTTCAGCAGGAGGTCCCAAATGGATCGTCTGGAATACGGATCAACTCCTGAAGTGGGTTCATCTAGGACAACCACTTTTGCTTCGCCTACAAATGCGATGGCGACGGACAGCTTTCGCTGCATGCCACCTAAGGAAAACGAGAGAGCAGCTAAAGTCAGCTAGAGGAAAGAGACTGCTCCTCAACAAACAATAATCAAATATTTAATGTAACAGACGATTTAGCACTTAAAGGCTGACATGTTAAATGTAGGATAAGCTTTTTGTAGACCAGAGACCACTTAAAAGCTTATGCCGCAATAAATGCGTTAAGACTGCAAGGCGCCACAAGACTCCTGCCTGATTCTGATACAACAGGCAAAACACTGCTGTTGCTTTGGGATTTCTTAAAAAGCTATATTCTGCTTTACCATATAAAATATGGTAAGCAGCTCACAAAGAAAACGACAAAGAACATCAACATGCAAAATAGGTTGAAAGCAAAAGCACATTTCTTCAATCCTTTAGAGAAATTAGATATCTGAGCATAGAATATCCCAGTCTCAGGAATGGCTCAGACCATGTGAACATCACATCCTTTTCAGCCTTAGGATAAGCAAACAACATGCAGTCACAGAGGGAGAATACTCCTCTGTTATGTATCAGTGAACAAAACCATATGTGGGGAAGACCCTGTTATAAAATAAAGTGATGTAGCTTCATCAGGTGGTGGGCTTCTCATGCCACTAAGAGGTGCAAAAATATCAGCTATTTAATCATGCACTCTACTTTTTACTGTACTTTTACTACAATTTTGCCAATATGTGCTGGGATGAACATGGGTGAGGTTAAACAGAGCATCTAACTCTGCCCTCAGAGTTAATATTCAAGAGCTAAAAAGGCGCACAGGACTTTGAGGGTTCAAACTTTGGATACCTGATAAGTTTTGAGCCTCTTCATTCCTTTTATGCGGAAGGCCTATGTCCTCCAGCATCATTTCCATTTCCAGTTCTGCCTCCTCTCTGGTTCTCCCTTTTAGCTGGGCATAAAACAGGATGTGTTCTGCAACAGTAAGGCTATAGAAAAGAAACAGTGCTGTTTTAAGTTGGCCAAAAGAGACAAAGCATGTTGCACTATTATACTGTAGAAACAAGACGCAAAAGCTTCCACCCACAGAGAGCTGAAGCCAGTTTGACAGAGAGGCCTCTGCTGTAAGCTCATCTGGTACAAGGTTCCTGAAACGATTCAGAAGCTTGCAAACCTTGTTTATTCAGAGGTGACATAAGGGAAAAGGGAATACAGTACTATAATGTCAGAGCTAAGCTTTTCTCTAACCACTTCTGTCTACAACCTAGAAGATTTTGTGAGGGGGAGAAGAAGTAACAGTCCGCTGGAAATGTAACATCATCATAGAAAAAGTTTTGCAGGTTCAAAACGGATTGCTCTCTTCTTCCCTCAAAATGGTAACAAACACCCATTAACTCGCCTCTGAGTTGCAGAGTGATGTAATCCTTTTGAGTCTCAGTGTTGACATTTTGCCTAAGTTCATTCCCACGAGTGTGAATTATGGTCCTAACTAAAGCCTAAATAATTATCACAGAGCAAAACTAACACAAGCACACTTTCATGTTGGGGTTGCTTGTATCAATGTGTGTCTGCTAGGTGAACAGAAGACTTGCATCAGGTAGTCAGAACAATTACAGCCTTTCAAGTTAGGAAACACATTACTTGGAAGCAAGTTTGAAGCAAATCCCTGGCAGCACTTACTGATTGAACAAGATGTTGTACTGAGGGCACATGCCTAGACTCTGCTGTATGGAGTCCAAGTCTGTCTGGATGTCTTTCCCACCAACCAGTATTGTTCCAGATGTAGGTGGAAACAGACCGGTGAGGATAGACCTAGCCAAACAACATGAGAAACAGGTAATGTTTATCAAAAATTATACAGCTGTTATTTACAAAATAAAAAAAAAACCAAAGCAGTATCAGATAAGTTGAGATAATGTCCTGGGGCACCACTAGGTGGCACTTTTGTCTATAGACATGTTTTGGAAAAAATGCAAATCTAAAGGCAGCTTTACAGATCTGCTTGCTGAATCTAAACTTAAAAATGAACAAGTCATACTCACATGCACACATTTATAGGGGGAGAACAGCATTAAGTCATTATTATTAGTTCTGCTGAGCTATATCACTAAAGGGATACTGAAAGAAAAACGGTTTAAGTTTTATTTTTGATAAAAACTATCAGAACATAACTCTTTTTTCTTTCACAAAAGACTTTACATGAGATCTGAGGAGGCTGTAGGCAGAACCTGAAACACTTGTAATACTGAGACGGTTTTAGTCAAAAATTAAATAACTTGCATTTTCAAATGGAAGTTTATCTGTTCCTTGCAAATGCAACCCTTGGAACATTTAAAACAAAAACATTTCATCCTGGCTCTGCAACTGGAAGTAAGACTGACTGGGCCTAGGAAAGGAATAAAAAAGGTAAAGGACCCCTGACAGTTAAGTCCAGTCGTGAACGACTCTGGGGTTGTGGCGCTCATCTTTCAGTTTTTTGCACCAGTCTGCATTTTTTTAAAATGAAAAGTCATCAGTGAATATCTTCTAATATGCACACATTTGTGTGCAATTTTGCCTACTACAGAAACCCGCAATTTACACGGTTGTTATATTTTTGGGCATTGCACCTAAAGCCAAAATCGCATATAGTCAAAACACACTGGATTTCCAAAGTCACTTTTCCTGGAACCCTGTCCCCTTTTGAATTATTATTATTTTTTGCCATGCACATAAAACTGAATGTTAACATGTTGCGAACATGCACATTTTATGCGCTCTTTGATCTAGAATAAGTATTATATATATATTTGGCACACATTGCTTGGATGAATCACTACACTGCAAAATTCAGAGACGTGTGAATTTTGAAGGATTGCTGTGTTTCAGTTCCTGCATTGTTTTGGAAAGGGCAAATCAGGTTGTTTCACCTTAAAATGTGAACCACATCTAATTTCTCCCCCATCTCTACCCTTGGAGTGGTGGCACTCGGGTGGGGGGACAACAAGCAGGCACAGGATAGGGGAAGCAGCCTTTTTCTTGCTGATCCTCCCCCCTTTCAGCGCTTCCCACCCCTGAATTCCCCATTGATCTTGTCAAACATGGGATGGGGCACACACATTTGCAAAGATAATGTCTGTTCCAGCCCAAGAACAGAACACAAGAGAACATAATGTGCAGCTCATATTGCAGAAAACCCCCAAAGTAGAAGCCAAGTGACAAGAAAGGAAAGATGAAGCAGATCTGCAGTGTCCACAGTTTTTGAAAAACTGACCTGGCCACAGCATATAATAGCTACTCAGGAAGAAACCTGGGGGCAGTAGAAACAGAAAGCCAAGGAAATGTTTGTCCAGACCCCTGAGAAACAATGCACCTGGAACTCTCCTAGGCCCGAGGGGCATATCAACTTTGCTGACTTCATTGCTTTTTCAATTCTTTCAGACTAAAGACTCCCCGTCTCTCTGAGCATATTTAAGAAGACCTGACCCCAGGAAAAAAATGCTGCTCTTCCAGAGAGACATCTGCTTTTGTTTCTCCCATTACTTCCACTTTTATAAGATAGGCATTTCCTTCTCCCGAGGTCTTGGAATTATCCCCCAAGCCAATGTGATCACCGATAAGGGTAATCCATGTTTATAATTCACACTAGTTAAGACGGGAGAGTAAGAGCAATCCTCTGTAGGAAACGACGATTACCTTCATTTTAAGCAATATTTACTGCTGTATCTAAAACCAGAACTGCCCCAGGAAACAAAATATATGGCTATGTAAATTTACAATACATGCAGAAATTAAAATAAACCCCAATACCTAACTATGTGCCTGGGCTGCAAAGCAGAACAGGTTACTAGGAGAGTTGATTAAATGGACCGAATCACTATGACAGCAACAATTGGCATGCAATTTAGAGGGGAACACACACACATATGCACATCCTCCATATTGTTCTTAGCTATGCCTACTGTCAGGGAACTGCCATCGGAGGGACAGGTGGTGGAGAGGCTCCAGGAGAATAGGAGAGACTCTACAGCAGAAGAAGGAACCAGTAGGGGGAGAGCAGGAGTTCCAGCGGAAAGGGAATCGGGGGAGAGGCTCTGGGATACTTCTAGTGAGAACAGTGAGGAGGTAACAAGACCCCCTTTAGCAACCCCCACCCCTCGCCGGAAGCTGTCACGCAGAGAGTCCAGGAGGCGCATGTCCGTCAAACAACTTTTATGTTGGAGTAAGTTCCGTAGACGCCCACTGTCGGATTCTACCAGCGACTGACGGAGTCATGCTTTGGGGGCTCCGTTAGTGCCTAGGTTTGGGTGACCAGCCAAACCCCAGAGGGATCAAGCTTTTACGCACAAGCAGCTCATTATCCCATCACACCTACCCAAGTATAATTGTCAGCAACAATAAGCATTTAAGGTTATTGTGTCTATCCTTTGAGCCACACACATTAGAGAATTTCAGTTTTGTTTGTGAAATGAAGAACCGTTCAGTGAAATTAACAGGAACTAGCATCAGAGCAGAGAGATAAATGCAAGCTCAGCCTCCTGTCAATTCTAGTGATGTTAGTGAATTTTCTAACTACTTGGCTCAGCACATGAGCTTGTCCATTTTAGAATGCTCAGCTTTATTGTGAATTGAATACCATTTTCCTGAGAAGTTCTTCTCTGGCTCAGAACGTTTAATGAGATTCTGCTGACCAAGCGCCCCAAACCTACTGCACTTTAAAAAAAAAAGTTCATTGCTTACTCTTCACTAATCATGTGATGATTACTGCAAACTACCAGATCACCTGATAAACAAAGAGCAGTTTGTTTAGTGAGAATCTATGAGGGTCAATCACTTTCCTTGATTGTTCCTTACATGCATTTGGGAGAGCCAGTGTGGTGTAGTGGTTAAGAGCGGTAGTCTCGTAATCCTGGGGAACCAGGTTCGCGTCTCCGCTCCTCCACATGCAGTTGCTGGGTGACCTTGGGCCAGTCACACTTCCTTGAAGTCTCTCAGCCCCACTCACCTCACAGAGTGTTTGTTGTGGGGGAGGAAGGGAAAGGAGAATGTTAGCCGCTTTGAGACTCCTTAAAGGGAGTGAAAGGCGGGATATCAAATCCAAACTCTTCTTCTTCTTCTTCTTGGTTGTGGTTAGTGTCCCGTATCTAGATTGAAACCCCTCTCTTGTTCTCAGGTGTGTTTGTTGGTGATGATAGTGGCAGTGGTTGAACTTTCCATCATGGCTGATTCTCCACTGGGGCACAGGAAACTAAATTACAGTCTCAAGGCCAAAATGATCACACCTGCATACACACCAATGCCAACATGACAAGTCTGGAGAGAACGCTAAAAAAAATGCACAAATATTTTCTGAATACAGAGACCACTCTGAACCACCAGGAGCTCACTTATCAGCAGGTTTACCCTCCTCCTTCATCCCACACATACTACCTGCAGCACTTCATTTCAGAAAGTGTTTGCTGAGGTTACAGGTGTGAAATTATCTTCACTCTTCAACTCTTATCTGTAACTGGAGTTTTACAAGCCACACCTTCTTTTCCCTCCCTCCCTTTTAAAAAAGGGCATTACAACCTAGTTTTGTCTTATTTTCAGTGAACTAAAATTATGACCATCACTTAAGAATAATAGCAAAGGTGGCTATGCATAAAACCTGTACCTTTGCAAATATAGTGTGTGTGTGTGTGTGTGTGTGTTTGTGTGTGTAATATTAGTATATAGCATAAGAGGCCAGCATCTTGATGAGACTAAGCAGGTCTGGATCTGCTAAGTGCCCAGATGGGTGGCCACCTGGAAACCGTGTCTGCCACCTTGGGTTCCATGATGGAAGGAAGGCGGAATATCAAGTGCAAGAAAAAAGCATATATGGAATTAGCAGCATGATAATCTTATCTCAGACTGACTCACATAGTGGTTGTCTTCCCAGCTCCGTTGTGGCCAAGAAAAGCAGTGATCTGACCCTCATAGAACGTAATAGTCATTCCGTCAACAGCTGGCTTAGAGCAACCGGGGAAGATCTTCACCAGGTTCTGAATACACACGCCTGGGACCAGACCAGAAGGCTCCTCTTCAAAGTGCAAGTTTGCTTGAAACAAAGATTAAAAAAAAATAAAAAAATAAAAAATTAATGAAACAACTGCAGAGGTGAGCTGTAGAGGTGTGTGATTGCAGCTCTAAGACAACACAGCATATTATAATTGTTAGAAGAAGCAGTTGCATTGCAACACATTCTGGTTCACCGTCCCCCTAACGGTACACTTTTTCCCCCTGGGTTGCATCATGGTTAGCCCACAAAGAATCGGACCTGAAGTGATTTCTGTAGAAACCATCAGGTCAGAGCTAACAATAATGGTCATGGGCATTTGTTGCTGACAAAGCTTTCATGGACCTTCTACCACACTGAGGATCGCCCTTGGCCATTACGAATATTCATATTAGAACTACTTTAAATTGCTCCACTTGCTGGTATAGCCAACTATGTGGTAAGCTGAGAACCAAGTCAAAATTTCTGATAAGAGACTTATGAGAAGGTAAGTTCTGAGAATTCCCCCTCCCAAACATACAAAGGGCATTTTTTTCCAGCCACCAATTGAACCCCCAACCTCCCTGAGGGTGCAGGGGAGCGCAATCTGCAAACTGACCAGCAACTGTGCACAATAGTTCACTACAGAGTCACAGCCATGGCACAGAGCAATTTAAAGTGGCCTCTTATGGTGCACAGGAGAAAGCAGCAGGAGGCCTTTATCAGCAGTGACAACAAAATCTGGCATGTAAATAATCCATCTGTCCACTTGAAAACTTTATTTTTTTCTTATTCCACTCCTCCCCACACAAAAAAGGGAACAGAATGAGATCACCAGAGTTTAGAATAACATTGTTTTCTTTTTGTCTTGGTGGGAGAAACTCACCCTTGTGCAGGAGGAAAGATCAAGGCCTGGGTTTCCCACTGAATACAGACCATCCAGAAGACTGAGCTCAGAAGACTGCCATTTTAAATGCCACCATGGGGACTGTTTTATTTTGCTTAATTCTGGGCCAAAGAAACAGCCTTTGAAGTAAACGACCCCCTTGGGCATTTGAGATGATGTAAATCAAGAGCCTTTTGACTTGTGTTTATCCAAGTTACCTTAAGATTTGCAAGGGGAGTTTCCATAAGGGTTTGCTTACTTAACTTTTCAGGATCAGAAGAGTTATGTTAGGGTGCAGTCAACTCAGTCCAGGCATGTCCCTTTCTACTAATAAGGTATTGTTGAGAAATGTATGTGACTCTCCTGCCCTATTTTTTTGTTTTTTTAAAAAACTTTCCTTCCACTTGCAGTCTGAAGTGACCTAACGGGACACAGGTTTACAACCAGGACTTCATGCGGGCTTCTGATGACATATTCAGCATTCAGGTTTGATGGGCAAAACTTGGAAGAAGAGAGGCTTGGATCCACCCTAAGCTACCAGACTCAGGCTGACATAGCAAGGCACCAGAGTGCCTTTTCAATCACGTATGATGGGCTGGAGACATGAGAACACAAGATGTTTTGTGCATACATTTTCAACGCAGGTATTTGTGTTGGTGGGACAGCAGTATATTTTTAATTTAAAATTCATTACTTTTTTTTTAGCAAGAAAACATGGAGCACTGCAACATGGATAGCTAGTTTTAGTCATCAGTCATCTGTGCAGGATATTTTTTAAGTTTCCTGATACTACTGCTGCATAAAGTCCTTGGATTTAATACTACAAAGATATATGAAAGTTTCTAGAACATGGAATTAGCTTTCCCCGTTCAAAATACAATAAAGGAAGCTAAGAAGATATACAATTCAATGGATCCTGAATTATGTTCTTTTCAAAAACACATTCATCACGCAAGCTGCCTAAAGGTCACAGGTTAGAAAAGGGAATGTCAGTTATTTATTCTAAGGCAGGCTAACTTCTGCAGAGTTTGGGGACTTGCAGCAATCTGGGGAACAAGCCAACAAGGTGCTAGGAGGAGATGTGGTAAAGAGATCTTTGCTTCTTGACAGGCTAGATCTTTTTGAAGTAAGACCCCTGCTTTCATTCACCCATCATCACACAAGATGAACCCAAATGACCTGGGGTTTCATTCAATAAGTTTGAAATAATGTGAGCTCGTGCTCAGTGCTTGAATCACCAGCTTTTCACCAAATGCAAAAACTCCAGTTCTGCAAAAGGTGACTCCCTGTGTCCAAATATTGCTTCAGAGGGTCAAGCTTGCACAGCAAAGAGAATCAAGCAGAAGTTTTTTCCCCCTGGCTGTATCAATTCAGGGTGCATACTATGTTTGAATGCTGACCCATTTAAAAAGGTTTATAGATGTCTGAGAGGAAGCTAGACCGAACTGTTCACCCTGATTGTGCTAGTTTTGTAGGCCAGCCTCAAATGAAGAGTTATTCAGACTGTTTTGTTGGAATTGGCCCTCCTGGGACAATAAAGTGAGATGCCTCTACTATGCTACACCCACCTGGAGCTATTCACACACCACCACATAGGCAGAGAAACGAACTGGCGACAAAGAAGCACATCAAAGTTCAAATGTATAACACAAAAAGAGTTGCGATTACTCCGCTTCTCTCTCTCCTTACTAGTCATTTCATCTTTGCCTTTTGCCTCTGCCTCAGGCTTCCCCTGCTCGATGTACTCTGGTTTCCTTTTGTGTTTACATTTGTTTTCTTTACCATCCTTCTTCAACGGGCTGTCTGTCTGGGTTTTCCCCCTGTCGGGTTCGTCAGCCATGGACTTTCTCATCTCTTCTTCTTCAGCCTTCATGTTGACGCTGCCTTCCTTCTCTGAACCTTTGTCTAGGTTAATCAGAAATCAAGTCATTTTTAAAAGGCAACCACTGCTGTCAGTCTTGAGTACACACTACACCTTTATAGCACATTTGAAGCATACTTCCCCACTCAAATAATTCTGGGCATTGTAGTTTGTTAAGGGTTGCTGGGCAGTGTAACTTTTTGAGGCGTAAACTACCATACCCATAATTCTTTGAGAGGGGGTGGAAAGGTAGCTTTGTGAGGGATAAACTACAGTTCCCAGGATTCTTTGGTGGAAGTACTGTGATTTAGACGTGCTTTCAATGCATGGTGTGGATGTGATCTTAAGTTTCATTTAAACAGCAACATTTAACAGAAGACTCTGTGTGTGTGTGTGTGTGTGTGTGTGTCACGACCACCAGAAGGCACATGCCTAAATAGTGAAGGCCATTTGGTTGGGTATAGGTCTTTTAAAATACATAGAATTGTTAAGTAAACTACAAAACGCCAGGAACTTCTTGGCCCTTGTCTAACAAAGTTTAAGGAGAAGCATTCTATGCGGTTTAAATCTCTTTTTTTATAGCTCTTCTAGAGGACTAGGACCTTAAATGAGAGATTTTAAAACTTCCCAATAGGAAGTTTTGTTCCTAAATCACAATGACTGCAAGTGAGACTCAGAAAACAATATTAAATTGGATGTGATTCTTACTACTACAGAGTGTTTCTTATTCCACTATGTATTGTGTTCACAGAGTACTTACTGCCTCAGTGATCAGGGTGTGCTTTGCATTCCTGTGATGTTCAAGTCCCTGCTCTGTTAGCTTGTTACACGCAAGTGGCAAGGTGAGCCAATCACTTGCCTCATCTCCCAGTGTCACAGCACTTCTTGCATTTTCCCCATCAGTGTATTTGTGGCCACTGTCCCATGGTAGGAGGGGGCACCTGCACTGATACAGGTTCAACCCAGGTGTTTTATTGGCCGCCAACACATGTGTCGAATAACCAGGTGAGGTCGTAAAACACCAGGCAGATGTTGATTCTAAGGACATGACATGGATGCACTACTCTGTTGTTAAAAGATTTAAAGCAGCCATTATCTGCCTCAGGTTCCCCAATGTCGTTGGACTACAACTCCCATCACCCCTAGCTAGCAGGAGCAGTGGTCAAGGATGAAGGGAGTTGTAGTCCATCATTATTTGGGGATCGAGAAAGGCTGAACTGAAGCTGGCAACATTTTAAAAATAATGCCTTTCAGTGGGCTTTGCTGATGCTCTCAACATGAAGATCCATGCTGCTACTGCTGATTACTTATTTCATTTAGGAATTGCTTCCTAAAACAGATCCCAGAGCAATTTACAGGAAAAACATACAAGCAATTGCATATATAAAAGCAATGACAGATATGGAAAATCAAACAAGAGAAATGTTGAAAGGACAAAAGAGAGGATCAAACGGTTGTGCGCTAATTTCTAAGTCAGGACTGTGGGCTGGATGTGGCCCTCCAGGCCTCTCTACCTGGCCCTTGGAACTCTCTCCAAGCTTCACTCCTTATTAGGCCTGTCTCGCACCCTCCTGGAGTGTTTTTGCTTTACTGGATTATGTCCTTTAACTCTGATAATGGCTCTTCATTGCCTGGGTGGAGGAGAGTTTGTTGTGTGAATGCATGTAGCCTACTGCACAAAGGTAGCAGTTGCATTAATTGTTCTGCCCACCTTACCCCCACAACCCATCAATGCCTTAAAAAGCTTTGCCTAAATCTTCCTCGTAGTATATAGCCTTGCAAGGTTGCTTTGATATAGTGCATCCTGGAAGCTGGAAAACAGAAGCAATGTCAATAGTAACAAACAGATGCATCCTCTGTTCTTCTGAATTCCTCTCACAGGACATCTAGTGGGAAAGCTGCACTTTCAGCTGAGAATGCAACAAAAGCAAATCCACTTCCAAGGGGGGCAATGTTGCTCTGACCCTAACATGTGCCATGACTGGGATGGTGCTGGTGGGAGAGGTTTCAGGTTGTTTGCAGAGGGGATTAGCCTCCTGCTGGCCCAGAAGTACCTTCATCTGCTGAGAACCAGATTCAAACAGCCTGTCATAGCCTGTGAAGTACTATGGCAGCGAGAAACGGAACAGCCATGCAAATAACAGATTTTCTCCTCCCTTCTTTGTAGTATAGCAACAGTTTGTCACTGTGGTTTTGTGGATTCATATGACCATTCCCAGGGACCCAACGGAGGACATAACATCTGACCAGGTTCTTCCTTGGATGTATCAGAAATCTGAAGAGGTGCTGTGTCAATGAGATGTTGCTAGGAAGTTAAACCCAAGCCAGGAATGCAGATGCATCAGCACCTTAAAGGTTATCAAATTTATCATGGCATATGCTTTGTGGACTTTGCTAAATGAACGCAGTATCATCCAGTTACAGGTGTATCATTTCTCTCTTTTTTGGGGGGGTATAATTGTAAACCATGAGGTCAAAGGGAAATGATATAAGCATCATTTCTCTCTTTTTTTTGGGGGGGGGGTATAATTGTAAACCATGAGGTCAAAGGGAAATGAAATGTAGAAAAGCCCAAGCGATTGGTAAATGAAATGTAGAAAAGCCCAAGCGAGTGGTAATTCGGGGGGAGGGGGGGGGAATACATCCTGGCATTGATATGTCAATTAACACATATAATGTGCTCAAAATCCTTTGTCTCGGTTCAGTCGATAAGTGATAGCACTAAACCTCTTGCAGTCTTCGTTTGAAGTTCCTTTACTCCATTGCTGGCCATGCTGAGGCTTGAAATTTTCACACTGGCTTTTCAATATCGCAGTTTCTGATGTCAGACTTCTGCCCATTTATTCTTTGCACAGAGGCTGGCCTGTTGTAGGAGGTCTTTCTGGCAGATGATGGCATGTATCACAATGGAAGATGATCACATGAATGAACTTGGTATTGTTGGCAGAGTAGACACTGGGCAGAGTTGGCATATAGGTCTGATCCCTGTGCCTGCAGCTCCATTTTGTGACCTGTTGTTGCTGTTTTAAGGAGGGAGGTTCTCTGTAAGCAAGTACATGCCCACCTCCAATGGTATGTGAGAAAGAAGTGCAGTTGTCCAGCATGGGCTCTACATAGATCACCAATGATACTTTTGAAACTACATGTACAAATATTCAGGTTAACACTTCATCTGATGAAGTTGGGCTGTAGTCCATGAAAGCTTATGTCATAACAAATGGTTAGCTTTTAAGATGCTGTTAAGTCTCTTGTAGGCTTTTGCTAAAAATGCAGGAAACAAATCTGCCTCTATGTGTCTTGGATGTGTGCATCAGTTCCCAAATGGTCAGGATTCAAGAACATGCCTGTCTCAAATGGACTGAAGCACATTGCCTTTCTATTATGCATCTCTTGGTAGATGGGAGAGCATCCTTCTCTATGTCTGCTCCAGTCTCAGGTTGCTGCTGAAAAAAGGCAGCATCAGAAAGAGAAGACCTGGATCTTCCAACATATTTGCATTGAGAAAATAGATATTGTAAGACTAAAGGGAACATAGGTCATCTTTGAGTATCAGGCTTAGTTCAGACCACTTGCAAAAGTGTTGGTCACATCTGCGTGTTGGACCAGTTTTAGCCCTTGTTTGGGGATACGTCAGAAGTATGGTTTCACTTGGGGTGGGGGGCAGGAGGGAAGGGAGATTACAGAATATTTCCAGGAACAGTGAAATGCTATACCTGAGGTTCAGAGTCATTCCAGTGCCAGCTCAGTTAACATCAGAATCATGCTACTTCCTTCAGCAGTTGCCATGATAGTCCTTGTCAACTATCTCCAGACAGATCAGTAAGAGAGACACGATTTGCAGGTCGCCAGTTAATCTCAGCATAATTTAGAAAGATTTCAGACAGAACCCCGACTCGCTCTCCGGCAACACTTTTAATAACAGTGGGCCACTCAGAGTTCAAAGCCACCTGCTAAGATTCCCACTGTAAGCCTGTGTCTAATCTTTACAATGGCTCCCATAATGAATGCAAGAGAGCATTCGCCTCTAAACGGATCAGCGGTTCTCAAGTTATTTCTGAACATCAGTTTTTCCACATAACTCACCATCCACAGTTGTTGTTTTCTCAGCCTTTGGGTGCCCTGACCCTAGCCAGTAAGACTGCTGGAAAGGGAAATACCAAGGCCGTGGTATCCCATAGTCTCCTGAAACAAAAACAAGTTGGTAGGGTGCATAAACCTCTTTGTGTTTTGCCATGGGGAAAAACCCATCTATGCAAATCTTACGCTGCAATAATTACTTGGCGTTTCATTAGCAGCAAACATTGCTGTGCACTAGAAGTTCAAACAAAGCACAGCCACCCACCACCGTCTTGGCTATAAAGTTTTTTTACAGAGGGAAAGGGACAGAGGGAGAATAACTACATTCCCGATTGCCTTTGTTTTCAAAACTGAAACTCAATTTAATTAAGGAATTAAGCTATTCCCCAGACCAGGGATTGGTTGAATCTTTAATAAGCAGGCAGTGAAAGCCTGTACAGTATGTGTTCTGCCTAAGGCAAGGTTTGAAACAGGGATTTCCTAGCTCACTTTCTTAGCCACTACATCATCAGTTACACTATTACTCTGCATTCCATTACACTATGAAGTGACTTGATTCCTGTGGGCAAATCCTACCCTCAAAGTTAATTTCCAAATTCCAAAGATTAAGGGGCCACTGCAGATGAAACTGTCCAGCTGCCTTAAAAGATTTCATTCTATCTCTCTTTCTGCAGTGTCGGTGGCTCTTAAGAGAACCATCCTCCTGGTGTGCTGTGTAGCAGGGCACCAGAGAAGGAGGAACAGACCTCCTTCCCTTTTGTGCTGCTCCTGCTTCCAGTCAGTACATTTTTAACGGGAAGGGTGGGGGTGGGAGTCTGGGAGGGATGATGTTTTGCGGATCAGGTGGGAATTCTTCTCCAGCTCAGATTTTAATCCCTAGGCTCATAAAACTCGCCTCTTATTTCGGGCTATCTTTAAGAGCTCCTGAAGCTCATACCCAAACCAAGACATAGCAAGCTGGATCTGCGTCTGTACTAAGGATGTTTTATTTGATGACCTTACATAGGGGTGGGTAACTCCCCGCCTTCCACCACAAGCCAGCCAATCACCACAATGACACTAGGTGATCTATTTTTGTCTGTGCAGATGGTCAGCTAACTGTAGCCACTTCCATATCAGTGTGTGTGATGCTTTGCAAGTCCCAAGAACCAGTTTACAAAGCACTGTACACACAGCTTTGCAGGTGCAGACAGTCAACCCCCCCTGCAGCCCAGTGGTGTCTTCATCTTCCCCAAACCTTGTGTCATATATGATGTCATGTGGGTGTTCCCCCCCAAAAAAAGAAAATTACCTTGTGGGACAAATAGGGAGGGTTTGGTAAACGAGGAAATGAGAAGCTTATATCTGCTTCCACCATGGATAAAATCTGAAAATGCTATTTTAAAGTTCCTTAAAATGGAGTAGATTACAAGTCTTTTACAGAAGGGGAAAGGCTCTGAAACAATCCGGTGGTAAACAGCGTCATTTTTAGAAACCCGTATAAGAGGGAAATCAAGGGTAAGGTGTGAGATTACCTTGTTCAGATAAGATCTTTTGTGGAGCTTTGTTTTAGCTTTTGAACACATATAATATGCAGCAGGACAAGTTTCTTAAAATGCCATATACTGTACTCTTCTGAACAAAAGCAAAAGAATATAAGATCATATGATATGTTCTCCTGCCAAATTGCAAATAGTGGCCCAAGACTTACTTTGCCCTTTTGCCCTTGTGCATAATTTGCCAAAATGCTGACAGCAGGTACAAGACACCATAATATAAGGGACAGGGAGCAAAATTTTATATTCAAGGCTATAATCATGTTTATTAACTTTTTGCAGTGGTAGCTACACAGAGCCACAGGACCTAGTGTTTCCACTAGGTTTCAACTAGTTGGCATTGAACATTCTGAGATGCTATTTTTGATTTATTTTAATGTTTAGTTAAGCTCTAACTTTAAAATCCAGTTCTATTAAAATCACTCTTTAGCAGCAACAGTGTCCATAAGGCTAACTCTATTAAAAATGGGCAGGGAAGAGACATTGCCATACCTGGGAAGACATTATCCAAGTACCAAGCAAGCAATCCATAGATAAAACCATCCAAGACCATCATCTCCATAGAGAACAAGAAACTGTATTGATCTCCTTCTAGTGGGCTGGTTCGGATGTTATCCCACTGTAGCCCAAGGCCTTGCTCTTCATAGCGTGACAAGTATTCTGTACCAAACCCAAATGCCACAGGTGAAAGGAAGCTCTGGAAGAGGAAGAGGAAAGGAGGGTGTCAAGTTACCTTGATGGGGGAGGGGGGAACTCTTAGCAATGAACATATGGCAGACAAAGGAATAAAAAGGGGATGGGTAGATTTCCTTGATTAGTTTTTCCTGAATGATCCACTCCACTCATCTTCCAATATTTTAAATTTCAGAGTGTCTGTATTTGCATTATCCCGCCCCCCCTTACAGATAAACATTAACAACTGTGTACATTAAAACATTGTTGTTGTTTTTAAGCTAATGGAAAGCACAGCAATTTTCCAAGACATTTTTAAGCACCCCTAAATTGTTGTAGAATTTTGCCTCTCAACCCCCTACAAAGATTATTTGGTGAAATCCCCCCTCTCCATTTTCCCACCCACAAATATCAATCAATCAATCAATCTCTTTTACAGACATAAAAAGCACATCATATACATGGATCAGAACACAACACAGTTAGCAAAACATAGTAGGAGATACTTTAGGATAAAACTGTCCATACATCATGAAGTACGAAGATGGTTCTTAGGACCTGTGGTGATATAATTTAATAGTGTCACTCAAAAATCTTGCCACATTCTCCACAACGTCATTACTACAACAGTTCAGCAAATAAGATACCCTGGAAGAGTCAGTGTGAAAAATCCCCTCCTTTGATAAGGGCGCCAAATATATTTTTGCATAAAATGGGCAATAAAAATAAAACATGTCTGATGGATTTGACCTGGTTTGTGCCACAAGGGCGGTATATTTCAGAGAGTGGGGTTTTCGAGAATCTACCTTGCAAAACTGCAGATGGTGACATTAAATCTTGTGAGGGAAAGAGCTCTGCATAGGTGGGGATCATACAGCTGGTGTAAATATGGAGTGTCCTGGCCAAGCGAGTGTGTAATTCCCAACCCCAATGGGGAACAGGTTTTGTTGGCTGCACAGCAAAGGGTTTGGAATTCAAACTCTAGTATTCTACACTTGATTGTCTGATATGCTTCCAATTGTGGGAGCGTAAGCAGTGACTCGAAGGGCAGTGCCAAAGAATGCTCCAACTACCGCACAACTGCACTCATTTCACACGCTAGCAAGGTTATGCTTAAAATTCTACAAGGAAGGCTCAAGCAGTATATGGACCGAGAACTCCCAGAAGTACAAGCTGGATTTAGAAGAGGCAGAGGAACCAGAGACCAAATTGCAAACATGCGCTGGATTATGGAGAAAGCTAGAGAGTTCCAGAAAGACATCTACTTTTGCTTCATTAACTATGCAAAAGCCTTTGACTGTGTCGACCACAGCAAACTATGGCAAGTTCTTAAAGAAATGGGAGTGCCTGATCACCTCATCTGTCTCCTGAGAAATCTCTATGTGGGACAAGAAGCTCTATGTGGGACAAGAAGCTCCTGAGAAATCACTATGTGGGACAAGAAGCTACAGTTAGAACTGGATATGGAACAACTGATTGGTTCAAAATTGGGAAAGGAGTACAGCAAGGCTGTATATTGTCTCCCTGCTTATTTAACTTATATGCAGAATTCATCATGTGAAAGGCTGCGCTGGATGAATCCCAAGCTGGAATTAAGATTGCCAGAAGAAATATCAACAACCTCAGATATGCAGATGACACAACCTTGATGGCAGAAAGTGAGGAGGAATTAAAGAACCTTTTAATGAGGGTGAAAGAGAGCGCAAAATATGGTCTGAAGCTCAACATCAAAAAAACGAAGATCATAGCTACTGGGCCCATCACCTCCTGGCAAATAGAAGGGGAAGAAATGGAGGCAGTGAGAGATTTTACTTTCTTGGGCTCCATGATCACTGCAGATGGTGACAGCAGTCACAAAATTAAAAGACACCTGCTCCTTGGGAGAAAGGTGATGGCAAACCTAGACAGCATCTTAAAAAGTAGAGACATCACCTTGGCAACAAAGGTCCGTATAGTTAAAGCCATGGTTTTCCCAGTAGTGATGTATGGAAGTGAGAGCTGGACCATAAAGAAGGCTGATCGCCGTAGAATTGATGCTTTTGAATTATAGTGCTGGAGGAGACTCTTGAGAGTCCCATGGACTGCAAGAAGATCAAACGCTTCCATCCTTAAGGAAATTAGCCCTGAGTGCTCACTGGATCGTGAAGCTGAGGCTCTAAGACTTTGGCCATCTCATGAGAAGAGGAGACTCCCTGGAAAAGACCCTGATGTTGGGAAAGATGGAGGGCACAAGGAGAAGGGGACGACAGAGGACGAGATGGTGTTCTTGAAGCTACAAACATGAGTCTGACCAAACTGCGGGAGACAGTGGAAAACAGAAGTGCCTGGCGTGCTCTGGTCCATGGGGTCACGAAGAGTCGGACACGACTAAACAACTAAACAACAACAAGCAGTGACTCGAGTGATAGGCCACAGGTTCTGATTTTGCTCTCAATGCAACCTAGCAATTTGGAGTGGTGGGATTCTGCCAGCATGTGGGAAGTTAAAGAAGATAGATCAAATATGAAATGTAGGTTGAACCAGAATTTTATAGTGGTGAGCCACACTTTGGTTTCCAGCAGACTTTGCCCAGTTTCCAGACAAATGGCTGTATATGGCACACAATTTGGCAGCGCCAGGAGTTTGCACATAAATTTGGATTGGAAGCATTCCAACGATTGCTTAACTGCGCCAATCCATAATGGAATGCCGTACAGGAGTTTTGGGGCTACTTTGGCATTGAAAACCTTTAGTGCAGCTGGGATGAACTGGTTCCCTCTGTTGAAGAAGATACAGGTGATAGCCAGAGCTAGTGTTAGAGTATCCACTCCATTAAGTGCAAGCTTACAATGGTATTTACAGGAAGCATTATATTGGAAGTGGATGCCTAAGTATTTAAAATTTTAACCTCTTCCAATGGGTTTCTACTGATCTCCCACCTATGAGGCTTCCAAGATGTTGAGAAAACAAGATGAAATTATAAAACTTATAAATGACACAGTTTAGAGGGCACTGTGGTTTCTACTGAGTAGGGTGGTGGTAGTGGGTGAAGAGGATTTCTTACCGCCATAATCTTTAGCTTAAAAGTCAGCCGGTCCTGCCAGGCAAAGCAAACAATGTGAGGCAAGTATAGGGTAAAATAGATGACGCCACTGCAGGCAGCTGCCAGATTAGCCTTGGAAAAGAAGGTGCTGAGCAAGAAGCACTGCATGATGCTGGCCGTGGTGAAGGTCAACAGGAACAGGAACAGGAGGTGGGGGTTGCTGTAATGAAGCACTCTGCCATACTGCATTGAAAGAAAGAAAGAAAGAAAGAAAGAAAGAAAGAAAGAAAGAAAGAAAGAGAAAGATCCAGTTAATCACAGTCTCCATTGACGGCATGGCAGAGACCAGAACTCATCTCTGCTCATTCATTGCTGTCCATCCTCTCTGCCTAGGCATTTATGTCAGAGTATATTGGAAAAAGAAGGGCTGGGGTGAAACTCAAGTCAGTAGGTCTGATATTCTACCTTCTTCCAGACAATAAGATACATGAAGGGTGTATCTAGCTCTGTTCAACAACTGTGTGTGTGTGTTGTGGAAGGATGCACCTGTATGAGAATTTCTTTAAGTATCCTATGTGGTCATGCAACATATCCAATCCTTGTAAAATGCCACATCATAGTAACAGGCAGCTTAAGCTGTGCTGTTTGTTCTGTGCTGTGCATGTCATCAGTGTGGCTTCATCATACTTCTCTTTTCATGCAAGGGTGTTGCAATATTGCTGCAGCAGGTTGCTCAATGTCATAGAGTTGCTAGTAAAACCTTAGCTTCAAGATCAGGCATTTTGGGTAATGCAGCCTCCTTTAAGATCAGGGCATGGTTACCAGGAGCTATCTTGCACGGAAGGTAGCCTGCCATGGATTAAAAGATGTCAGGATGACCCTGCACACTCCTAGATAGGCACTGGGTGAATTTCTCTCCAGATGTTGTTGGATTCCAACTCCCATCAGCCCCAGCCAGCAGGACCAATGCTCAGGGATGATGGGAGTTGTAGTTCAACATCATCAGAAGGGCCACAGGTTCCTCATCCCTGTACCGAGAACTGGGTGATAACAAGGCAGGAGTACCACCATCACAGGGTAGAGTTCAAACACAGCAGTTCAGAAGACTTGTTGTCCAGATTTCTGGCTCATCATTAAGGCAGCACCCTCACTTGCTCTAAGTGCAGTTCAAAGGAACAGGTCTAGTCTAGCATGTGGGTGTCTCGTGGACTGAATCATGAATTACAAAAGCAGCTGCTTTTCAGTAATCATTAGGCCATTGCATGGATTGTTGCTATTGAAAAAAAATATCAAGTTATCATTGCTCCTCCCAGCACAAATTGTGCAGCTGCCCTCTGTTGGTCAAGGGACAATCACTTTGCTATGACTGCAACTCTATGCATGTCTACTCAGACATCCTATTGAGTTCAATGCGACTGTTTCTCAGATAAGCATGTACAGCATTGCATCCTATAGCAGTCAAATAGATAGTTCAACCAGACTAAAATTTTACAAAATGTGAAAAGTAAGAGATTTGGAATGGGGCTAAAAACATGTTCCTCCACCTCCCTAGTTTGCTTGAAGTGTTTTTATACAAATTCACACACTGCACCTTTGCCTGAAAGCAGATGCTTAAAAATAAATAAACCAAAAAGCCAAAATACTGAATTTTCAGAGCATATTCTGATTATGCATGTCATCTCTTCTTCCCAGATTACAGTTCTCTGAAAAATAGGGTCCATGAAGAAGGGAATCAACTGTCTTTTTAAAAGTTGCTGTCTTTTAAAAAGCTGAAATAGTATTTTACTGCTAAATGACATTCAAATACCCAGAACCAGGGAGATCTCATGAGGGTGGCTAAGATCTACCAGGATCCTTTGCACTGCTAAGTAAACCAAGGATGATCTTTATGAATCTTTAAGGACCCCATTACAGTGAACAGTTGGACCTCAACTGAATGTTAGCTTTATCTAATCAAGTGGGACAGATAATTGTTTTGTACTTTTAGGCCTTGTATATCTACAGCTATTTTTTGACAAAAGTTACAAATGACAATTGACCATTGTTTTATCCCACACAGGAAGTGTGCTTGTTCATGTGCAGCAGTAATTATTAACATTAAGTATAATTATTCTTGTGCAAGGAAGAATGACACACGAAAAGTGGCAGTAATGGAATAGCACAATATACAGTAGGAATTACTACTGGTATGATATCACTGCTGGCATAAACTCCTATAGAGGAATGTGTCGGCCTTTAGCGTATCTGATTATATCACCAGGGGTCTATTGCCAACAACCAGCTCATAGTTTGCCAATATGTCAGATGTCAGATCCCCTAATGTACTCTTCAAAAGATACTGCCAAAGCCATTCTCTTAACAGCAGTATTTGGCAACATACATGTGGCACGTAAGGCATTAACTACCGCATTCTAGAGAAGAAGAAAAAGATATATTGGATACACTGATCTGAATTTGAAGTGGGAAACAACCTCAGTCCAGGGGGGAAACACCAGATATAAATAACATCAGCCCTGCTGGTGAACTCAAACAAACAATAAGCACCAAATTAATGTGGTGTCAAAGTTAAGTGCTAACTATAGGACTGCATACCTAAGCCAAGCTACAATGTCAAAGCTGACACACCATATCAGTTCAGGTAGGCCTGGCAGAGGAATAATTGAACAGGAGCAGGCTTTTCTCATAAAAGTAAACTGTGCTTTAGCAGTAGTTGTTTACAAATATTTGTTCTTTAGTAAGCGCTAAGATTCTGGCATCCAGAGTCATCTTTATCAGGAAGGCTTTGTCTTTTGTTTTAGAATGCAGCAGATCACAAAGCAATCATAATAACATAGAACCCTTATAATAAACAAATAGCAAAAGGAAGCAGAACATTGAATAAAGAAAGAAATCCTTAGGGTCACCAGGAAAAAACAAGAGCGCCACACCCAACAAGAAGAAACAGAACAAAAAAAGCCAAGCCAATGGGTATACAGAGGTATGTTTTCATGCTGTTAAGTAGTTCCCAATAGGACAGAATAGTTCCCACTGCATTTTCAGTTTCGCCTTTGTCAGGAGAAATTTCCCAGGCACTATTTACTCAGAGGCATCAAAGGTGCACTCCACCCACCAGCTGCCAAGATGACCCGTGACTTAAAAGCAAGAGTTCCATCTTCTAATGAACTTAAGAATAGCTCTGTTGGATCAGGCATTGGCCCATCTAGCCCAGTATCCTGTTCTCACAGTGGCCAGCCTGATGCCTATGGGAAACCCACCAACAGAACCTGAGCACAACAGCACTCTCCCTTCTTGTGTGCTGCCTCCAAGCATGAAGGCGGAATGTAGCCATCATGGCTTGTAACCACGGATAACTTTATCCTTCATGAATTTGTCTAATCCTCTTTTAAAGCCCCCCAAGTTGGTGGCCTGCAGGAGTGAGTTCCACTGTTTAATTATGGGCTGTCCTTTTTCTGTCCTGAATCTTCCAACATTCCACTTCACTGGATGTCCATGAGTATTTTGAGCAAGGGAGAATCCATTGGGAACTATCCTAGAATGCTCATTGGATAACATTCAGCATTTATATAAAGCTTTTGAAGAATTCAAAAATTTCCTTGTTGTGCAACTCTACAAGGCAGATCAATATTATTTCCTGAGAGAATCAACAGTCTGGATAATTTTGTGTGAGCAATTAAGCTGAAAGGTGGATTCTGGTCTTTTATGGCACCCTCTGGGTTGCGCATATTTGCAGTCACTAAGAGGGCCGTTCTACATTTTGCAAAGCAATGCCCAGTTATCATGTCTGGTGGACGTTAGAAGGCCGAGTAAGTCAGAGAGAAGGAAAGAAAGAGGTTAAGGGATGGGCTGCAGCTCAGTGACGGAGCATGGAACAGGTCCCCCAGGTTAAATCCACAGCACCTCTAAATAGGTCTGGCAAAACAACTGCAAAAGTTTGGCACAGCTTTGGAGGTTATCCAAAATGTGGGGGGGTTTGTGGTTAATTTTCCTGAGCAAAACCCCTGTCTGAAACCACCGCCGGTCACTGAAGACAACACTGAGTGAGATGCACCAGTGGTCTGACCTGGCAGCTTTCTATGTAAGACTCTGCAGACCAAATAGAGGAATGCGGAGAAGCTTATTGAAAAGATCAAAGCAAACGCCGAGGGACACACTTGAGTGGTATGACTCTGTGTGCCCCCTCCCGGAAGCAACGTATTTTTTCGAACCAAGCGAACAGCTGGTGGTTGTGACAAATGAGTTAGAGGGTAGATGCCTCACAGTAAGGTTTAAAAAGAAGTGAGAGAGAGACTGAGTGAGTGTGTGTGAGAGAGAAAGAGAGAGAGAGAAATTCCTGCTTTCTGAGGCCTCCTTGAAGTGAGCAGCAATGTTTAGAACGTGACCTGTCAAACCTAATCCAACCTGAGGCACTGTCATGAAGGCAATCTTGCGAGTCTCTCAGGAGTAAACATATCTATCTCTGTCAAGTGCTGATGCTGCCTTTGGGGGCTACCTAAAGGAATGTGCCTGCTGCTACGTGCTCGGGAGGCTGATCCTTCCAGCATGTCTGTCTGTCTCTTTTTTGTATAGCTCCCATTATTCCTTGGTAGTACCGGCAACGTGAGTGCAAAATGGCACGTCTGGGCCTTGAAAAAGAAAAACTCTCCTCGCCTGGAGGTGATGCTCTTACCGTAATGAGAGTCGTCAGAAGAATCGTGCTCACAGCCATCATGATGAAGCTGTCTAGGAACCAGGTGAACCAGACAGCCCCGCTAGTGACCCCCCTGTTCTTCATGGCCTCTTTCAGCCTCATTTCTTTTTCCAGCACAATACTCTTTACCATCATGGAGACAGAGTAGATCCAAGCAAGCACCATGAAGATGGGGAAGGCACGGTTCAGAGTAACCATAAAGCTGCCCAGGAAAGAAATAAAACAAAGGTTAAAATCATACCGTCTCCAAGAGGCAGTGCAAAAGGGACGCACGGATTGAAACTGGTCTAACAGCCGTTCCTTCTCTCTAGGGAAACCTCCAATGTTTTCCATGAGAATTCAGAACATCCTCAAACTATGCTTTCTAGTTTTCTTCAGGGGAAGTCGTGAAAGTTAAGTTGGCATAAAACTGGTGTGAGTGCACAGCGTCACAGGATCCCTAAGACAGTGCAGTTTCATTATTAGGAAAGTGGATTTAAAAAATGGATTTCGCTTGAACAGGAAATGGTGCCCCATAAGGATTTATGGGTTCTGCCTTTTTAAAAATCGCCTTCCTCTGTTATTGCAGACAGTTCATAACCCATATAAACCCCCAATATATTTAAGATTCGGTAGAGTTGGCAATGGGTCGCGGGTGGCACTGTGGGTTAAACCACAGAGCCTAGGACTTGCCAATCAAAGGTCAGTGGTTCGAATCCCCACAACGGGGTGAGCTCCTGTTGCTCGGTCCCTGCTCCTGCCAACCTAGCAGTTCGAAAGCACGTCAAAGTGCAAGTAGATAAATAGGTACCGCTCTGGCGGGGAGGTAAACAGTGTTTCCGTGCGCTGCTACAGTTTGCCAGAAACGGCTTAGTCATGCTGGCCACATGACCCGGAAGATGTACACCAGCTCCCTCGGCCAATGAAGCAAGATGAGCGCCTCAACCCCAGAGTCGGCCACAGCTGGCAACAGCGCCTTTCCCCAGTCTGCTCGCTGCTATTTCCACTTGGTGGTTGATTTATCTTTGTCTAAGGTTTTTCATTATGGGATCAGAAAACACCTTCTGATTTTGTGAGCTCTGTGTTAATGGCAATCTCAATTCAATGGAACAAATCAAATTAAAAATGGAAGGGGGGAGCAGGTCTAAATTGTTCACAAGTGTATCAACGTCTGCTGGAATATTCTTTCCCTGCCATGCACAGGTAGCAATCTTGTGCTGTGGCTGAACCCACACTGACTGTGCCAAAGCCCTGCGATCAATTACCCATCTCAAATACCTGATCTAGAGGCAGATCCTGCCCTTTTGCACAGCCATGACTCCTCCTTGAGGATACAATCAAGTCAGCACATGGAGATGTAGCAATTAAAGGGGGGGGGGAATAAACCTGTATCATATGTTTATGGGATTATCTGTGTCTGTTTTGTCTGTGCTGCTAGGAGAGGGGGTGGCATCTGGAGCCAAAGATAAGATCATGGCAAGACAGATCAAGTCAGAAACAAAAGGAACGCAGGGGCAGAATATTTCTCACCTTGGCTGCTAAGTGAGGTCGCTACTGGACAAATGGAGAAAAAGAGTGTTTTTGAGAATTAATCTAGGCCATGCTATTTGTGGCAGAGAAGGGATATATTTTGCAAGCTGGTGCCTCCCAGACAGACCCTTGTGTTTAAAAAGGAAACAGAAATAGAAACTAGAGACCACAAAATGCTGCCCTTGAGGATTCTGCTGTTATTGCTTCATGATAAGGCTTCCCTGCCAAACTTCACTTTCAGAGTGCCAAGCCGCCGTGTATTTCCCCTGTCCCCCTACCAATATCTTGTCAAATAGCCAGCATGTTGCAGCTAGTATGTTGGGCAAGGAATGGGGAGAGCTGGGTTTAAATTCTCATTTAGCCATGAAGCCCGTTCACTGACTTTCAGCCTATGTTGTCTAGAGAGAGAGAAAATGAGGGTGGATCATGAGTTCCTGGGATAAAAGATGGGATATCAGTATGATAAGTATATAAACAACATACAAATGACACCCAACTAGAACAATACTTGTGACTTTACTTTCACATACTTCAACCTTACAAGGAAAGTAAGAAATATTGTTATATTTGCAGGGAGATGCTGCTATACAGTGCACACACTGAGTTGTACTCAGCATTAGTATACTCTGAGTAAACCCATTGAAATCATTAAATATAACTAACTTAGGTCCATTAATTTCAATGGGTCTACTCTGAGTAGAATTTAGTTAGCTCCAACCCATTGCTATCCTGACAATGCAATCCTACACATGTCTACTCATAAGTAACTCCCACTGAGTTCAACTCCCAAGTTAGGACCTCAACCTGATTCATGCCACTTTTTTCCTGCATAGAACCAGTATATTCACTGGAGAGGGAGCCATGCAAGACTGTATTTCCATAATCCGTCATGACAACAGATACACGAGAGAGATTTTTCACATGTGATGTTGTAAAATGAGCCTATGCGGCATTTCCCCCAAACTGAGGTGCCTTCTAAGTAGGAAAAATGCCACATATTAAATATATCTTTTACCTGGTGGAAGGTTGTATGCTCAGTGCAGTATTGTCAATGCTTAATTTAATTTAATTATTTTTAAAAATGCATGAATCTAAAAGAATAGTGTTTACATTCAAGAATTATGCTATTGGGTCTAACCACCAGAGGGCTGTCTTTCATCAGAGGCAGGCACTTCATTCACAGACAAGCAGCTATGGCAGCACATACCCAGCATACTATGATTTAGAAGAAGAGACAGCCTTGAAGCAACTTTGAAAGCGGAATTATAAAAGACGATGTAAGTGGGATCTCGTCTCATTATGTGTTGGGCCTATGCTATTAATCTAGCTCTCGTTTTACATGGGCATTTCCCCATTGTGAAACCAGTTTAAAAATGGCATTAAGAGCCCTTCCCTGTATGTAAAGAAGAGACCTGGGGGTTAATGATGATTGATGATAAATCAAAGGAATGCGAAACCTTTAGAAAAAGCTAGACCCTGGGCCTGGTCTCTTACCCTCTGTAATCTGAAAAAAGAAAGTTCATTCAGCTTCTAACCTCAGGATTGCTGAACTTAATGGATAGCTGAAGTTGAAGTAAGAGGCTGAAGAATTTGATATTGTTAGGTTTTTGTTAGGGGGCGATACACAAAACTCCAATGCTGTATGCACGACTATGACCCTACCACCCCCTACCCCATTCCTGCACATAGCAGCACAAGCAGCTGAGCCTCCACAAAACCCTGCAAAGGAAGATGCTCAGATACTGTAGCTGCAGAACTATTCACAATGCTGATCTTTCAGAGGTGTGACATTTAAAGCTCTTCATTGTTTGGAGGCTTTGGTATCTGAGGAATGACCTCTTCCCACATGTCCCTACCCAAGCCATCATCTGAGGCCCTTCTCCGAGTGTCCCCGCCTAGTGAAGGCCGTGGGTGGCTATGAGAGAAAAGGCCTTTTTAGTGGCAGACCCCTTTGTTTTTTGTTGGCATCTGTCTGTCAATGGAGTGTGCCTCCAAGGGTGAAGTCAAACCACTGTGTTAACTGCACCTAAGTGACCACCCCAGGGCAGAAGCCTGGACAGTGTGCATGGAGGGTCAGACAACAAGACCCCCCTCTTGGCCTCACTGATGCGATCCAAAAGGAAGCAGAGCAATACGTTTGGTACCAGCTTGGCTGCAGGAGTTGCCAGAAGGAGGCATGCAAGGCACCATCCAACCATCTTAGGGACTCCACTCCAAATTTGTGTAGGGTTTACTCCTTAGCCTTCTCTTCTCCCAAAGATATGCCGCAAGGCAGCAGAGGTTTTGATCAGTTTTCCTTCTCCTCAATGGGCTACATTCCCAGGTTGAGAAGACCCAACGGCAGACCCACCCATTGTGGAATGCCCTGCCTAAAGAGGCCTGGCATGGTGCCTACTCTTATATCTTTCTGGTATGGGGTTTTATTTCTTTGCTTCCTATTTTGAATTGCCTGTTTTGGTTTTATTCTTGTGCTTGATTTGTTGCTTGTATTGTATTTTTACTGCAACATTATTATTTTCATGTTTATCTGCTCATAGACTTTGTTACAGGGGCAGGGTGCTGATAAGTTATTCAAATTTTGTTTATCATTTATTACGTTTGTTTACTTTTACGAAGGAGCTCAGGATGGCATATTATCACTCCTCACTCGCATACAAACTTCAAAACAGGCCTGTGGGGTATGTAAGTCTGAAAGGAAAAGACTACGAGCTTAATAGCTGATCAGGTGTTTGAACGTGATACGGACAAGGAAGTTTTTGACCCTCTCTCTCTCTCATACCACTAGAACTTGGGGAAGATCCTGTGAAGCTGAATGTTGGAATATTTGGGACAGACAAAAGAAAGTACAGTGGACGCTCGGGTTGCGAATGTGATCCATGCGGGATGTAACCTACAGCGTTCGCAACCCGCGTCTGCGCACACGCGGGTTGCAATTCGGCGCTTCTGCGCATGTGCAAAGTGCAACCGCCGAAACCCGGAAGTAACCTGTTCCGGTACTTCAGGGTTTTGGTGGTCCACAACCCGAAAAAATGCAACCTGAAGCGGCTTTAACCCGAGGTATGGCTTTACTTCTTCACGCAGCCCAGATAAATGCTGCAGTTCGGTCCCATAAGGAACAGTTATAGCATCCAACTTGGGAGGTCTTAAAAGAGGATTAGACAAACCACAATAGTTATGCTTCTGATAGTGTGGCTCTGAGTGCCAGTTGCTGGGAATCACAAGTGAGGAGACTACACTTAGGCCCTGCTTTGGGGCTTCCCACAGGCATCTGGTTGGCCACCGTGGGAGCAGGACAACAGACCAGATGGGCCATCGACCTGATCTAGCAGGCTCTTCTTGTGTTCCTAACATGGGTCTCCCTGATTCTAGTCAGACATGCTGTCGATTTCACCGCACTGGAATCCCCAGTGGCAGCTCCACAGCTAGGAGAGTCTCTGGCTCCCTGATTTGCAAGGGCATTTCTGGGGCACAACCGCCCACACAATATCTGTGGCTGCATGAGAGAAAAAGTGAACAAAATCCTGCTAGGTTGGTCAGTGTAAAATGTTTTCCAGAGATAGGGAAAGCCACTGATTGTTTTGGAACACTGTACTGTTTCACCAAACCTTCCTTCAAGTTCTTGTTAAAAACCAGAGGAGTTTTTTAAAAACAAAAGCTCTTTCCCCTCTCCTTTTGTTTTATGGCAAGATTCAGACAGCTATAAACTCTAACTTCTCCTGTACATTCCTGCTAATGAATCCATGGACTGTTGTTTTCCCAATGGAAGTTATCCTAGACCTAAGGTCTCCTTGCTGTTCTCTATTTTAAAGTTTTAAAAAGCTCCAGTGCTTTGGTGTTGTTGTTTTTTTGTTCCAGCCTCCTTATCTCAGACTTAACCAGGGCAGCAGCCCATCCCGGACTCCTTGGGGGTGGGGAGGAGATTTGCCTAATACCTTCATCCTGGATTTGTCCAGCTTTTCAGCAAGATCAAAGGCAAAAAGCAGCCAAGCCCCCTGTAAAATCCAATCTGCCACCCACCCAGTCCCCCAATTAGTTATCAGAAACAGATCACTGTGGCTGCTCTTACTCACACATCATCTACAAAGCATGGATAGGGCATTTGTTGCAGGTAGATCCCCGAAGGCACTTCAACTCCAGTCTGTGTCTTGATGATTCCATGCTCAACCATGTCTTGCAGATATGCAAACCCTCCCCAGATGTAACGCAGATCATCCACTGGGTCAGCTCTTGGGCCAGGATCCCAGTACCTGTGAAGACATAAAAACATTACTATATGCAACCTAGAAAGCTGACTAGGGTTGACATTACAATTGACAGAGCCTCAGACTTACACTATTCAAGGTTGAAAAAGTGGCAGTTCTACCTTGATGAGAACTACAGATCCCCGCCCAGCTAGGAACTTGTGTGTTTAGCTTAAGGCTGGAGATAGATCTAGGTCACTGTTGGTGTTTTATACTTTCCAAATTGGCTTTTCAGCATTTGCTTCTAAGTCTCAGAATCCTAAGTGTAACCTGAAACCCGCAACACCTAGCAGAGATTAATTCAGCCAGTCTGCAGCCTCCATTTTGAGACTGAGCCTAAATGCAAACAGTATGGCTACAATACCCAGTCAATTTTTAATGTACTTGTGTTTTCTTCTCCTTTAATGTACTTGTGTTTTCTTCTCCTATCTCCTATCTCCTCCCCCCAGCTTTGTACAGCATCCAACCTGACGAAGAATTCTGGAGAAACCTTGCTCACTATTTTGTAACTTTTTAAGTTGGTCCTATTCAAGTTATTTCCCAATATCTTGTTTTTTTCAGCTCTTCCTATGAACTAATACAGCTATCTTTGCTTTTTATGTTACCATAAATTATGTTACACCGAGTAAATCAGGCTTTCAAGGCTTCTCTTCTGTTACCAGTCTACACAATGTGGGGTCCAATTCTAGATGTGCATTCCACACTGTACCATCATATAAAGGATGGCTGTATATTATCAAGCATCTGCTCATCTGCCTCATAACACCCTCTGATTTAGGGATTACCATTAGGCAGAATTTGGGGTGGCAAACCCCCAAAGAGTAGCAAAATATCATTTATCTAGCTTTTTATTATAATATTTTCACCACCGGGATATTCTGTCTTAGTCACTGAAATGTCTTGGCTGCTCTTATATTCTGACTCCAGCCAACCTGGGCCTAGTGCCATAGCCTAGGCAAGGCAAGCTTGGGCCAGGCCTTCAACACATTGCGAGATGCGAGACTGCCATCACCTGTCTTTGATTTTGTTCGTTTTCTCCACTGAATCTATATCCATGCGAATTTTGAATTTGACATGAGGTGGCAGCAGTCTGTTTTTTGGGTCCAGATCAGGAAAGATGAGAGCTGCCCAGAATTTATTCTCCTCCAGAAGAGAAAGAGCACGGTGAGTCACGTGGGTTTCATCAGCATGGCCTTCAAATTTATCAAGAGCCAAGCACTGAAGAGTAAAAAGGTAGAAGACACATTGGAGTAGGACAGAAGGACATACGCATTACATAAGCACAAATGGGTTCACAATAACTTTTTTGCTTCTTACTCCAAGGCAGGGATAGCCAACATGGTGCCCTCTAGGTGTTGCTGGACTCCCCATCACCCCTGACCATGGGATTTGTATTCTGCCTGATGGTTTATTCTTTTCATTTTTCTGTGGGTTTGGGTCCTGAAAAATGACTAATAAATAACTGAAATAATGGAATAAAACCAGTATCTCGAAGTCACCATATTGGTTATCCCTGCTGTAAAACAACATCAACACAACACATTGAAGACAGTTTGAAATTGTATTGCTGGTAGTTTCTTGGTTGGGAAATGAATGAGACTTGAAAACAATTTAAAAATTTAATCTAGACACGCCTTAAGACTTCTATGCCTATTCTCATGCTAAAGTGATATGTAAAAACTGGTGATTAAAAGATAAAAGGAAAGACTGAAAAGGCCAACTTAAGAATATTCCACATCTAACATTTATACTACCATCCTGTAACGTTGGAGACTGACAATGCAATCCTACATACTTCTAATTCAAAAGAGAGGGACCCCCCACAAGTTCAATGTGGATTACAATGGGTGTAGGATTGCAGCCTGAATGGAGTAATTGTAGGGTGAGAGTTGGGAGTCTGGTCATTAAAGAAATGTCTAGCCAGGAAGAACACCAAAGCAAAACCTTCATCTCAGCAAACAGAGGGAAAAGATAATGTGAGCCCACCACCTGGAAAATAAGACTGGGAGAGCAAACAAAATCACCAGGTAGAGACAAGAGGAAAGTGTCTCATCAGCACATCCAGCAGAAAGAACACACTGCAGTGAGGAGGCACCAAGACACAATTCTCTATGGGTAAACACTTCACTCAGCCTCCACTTTACTCTGCATGCTTGGGAAAGTGTAAGGGTTGAAATCATGGGCTGTGGATGAAAACTGGAGGCGTTCTTAGCATATATGCCCAGTAGGAATGAGCAGGAGGGCTGAGGATGCATCTGAAAATGTGTCTTTCACAATGAATACATAGAAATGATGTAATATGAATGGAACCATGGCAGCAATCCAGAGGTAGACACAGTTATTGGACTGGAAAATTGTCACAAACTTTTATTATTATGTAACGACCAGCAGAATCTATTTAAAAGTGTTAGGGGTGATGAAGGGATCCCATTCCACACTTCTTATATAGTCCATCCCTGCAGAAGACACTATGTGTACATGGGATATACATAAAACACATTTCCCCTGCTGAAAGAATTCTGGGAACTGTAGTTCACCACCCCAACAGAGCTATAATTCCAAACACCCTTCAACTACAGTCAACAATCATTTTGCCTGGAGGCTCCATTCCTAGATACAACGCATGTTGGCAGGGCACACATAAGTGTGCCCTGCCCCGTACCACCTTTTAAGGGACGTGTTTAGTGATATTTTCTGTCACTTCCGGGTTCAGCGCCATGCGCGCATGCGCAAACACACATCATTCAGAGACACATTAATTGGTCATTGCCTGTACAGTTCCCAGGATTCCTTGGGGGGGGTGCTTTAAATGTATCTTTATATCTGCTGATATACTGACATTTGACCACACTCCTGTGCATTGTTACAGAAAAAGCAATTGGGAACTGCAAACGTGGCATGGCAAGTATTTAAAAAAACACACATAACCATATATTTGTATTTTTATTGAGCTTCCTAACTCCGAAACCAGTGAGTTATTATCATTGTCTCATCTTGGCAAGTAAGTAGGCAGCATTCAGTTCCTAAACGGACTAGGAAGAAATGTGTTTAATTACCTCACCTCATAGAATGCCACACAAAGCCAACTTGTTTGATCTTATCTTCTATCTAGATGGTCTTTTCGGCAAGCCAACAACCAACAATTACTGTACATCAAAGTGCTTGCAGACAACTTGTGATTTAACAGGCAGACTTCTCTGAAATGTAAAGTCTCCTTTGTTTGGCCTTGTCATCTAAAGAAACTTTTCTTATGTTGTTTTAAATGGTGGGGGAGGGTGGGGGAAGCACCTCTGAATAGAAAGGATCCTGTTTTAACTAAACTGATGATGTTCCAAAATATGCCTTACTTAAAGGATATGTCAAGGCTATATCGCTTTTTAGTGGATGATCAACAAAAAGCGATGTATTATAATTATGCTCGTATGTAAAAAGGAACATTCTACAGTTCTATCACTGAAAAGTGGACATTGATAACAAAAAAGATGACAAAAACATTGCCCAAAATTAATCTGTATTGATGCAAATCAGGAAAGTAATAACTATAATATAAACAGAAATACGTCTCACCATAGTGGGGAATACTGAACAAGTGACAGTTTTCAGGATCCTGCACAATCAGAATCCTTTGAAGAAGAGGCACAGGACTTCATGAGGACATGGAAGGACCCATTAAAAGTCCTAAAGCTGACCAAAGTGCTTTGGCTCACGGATGTCTCACCTGAGCCCCACTGATAACCCATCTGAGCACAGGCCAAGGCCTGGCCTGACCCTAGATGCTCAACCTTTGTCACCTGCACTTCAAAAGGCAGCAACAGATTCAATGGGAGCCCAGAGTCTCCAGAAAGCTATGCCACCAAAGGTCTCTTCAAGTAGAGGGTTCCACTAAGAAGGATGGAGAAGACTTTGCTGTAAACAAAAATGCAGCACATCACCAAAAAGCGGAGTAGCTGGCAGTGAAGATATATGCCTTATATATCCTCCTCTGGATGCTTGATGGGTTAATAGCTCCGTGTTGAGCTTCTTAGGGTCCAGCCCACTTACTCCCTGGCTGCAGTTCTTGCTCCAGCTGCTTCAGTAGGTACTGGTCATAGACACCTGTGGTCCTGCTCAGTATACTGTCCAGCTGCTAGCTGTTGATGAGCAAATTCATATCCCTTTCTTTTATATAGTTATCTTTACACTAGACTTGGGCAGGACACAGCCTTTCAAATAAAGGATAGTCTTCTATGCAGTCTTACCAAATGCAACTATGATTTCCTAAAACCTTTATTAAAATCCAAAATGGCTGAGAGAAGATGGAATCTAGGCAGCAACTTTGATGGGGAAGGTTGCTTATCTTCCCCCCCCCCCCCGAGGGGGAAAAACTGGTTTTATGGCCCAGAAGGAAACAACACTGTCCTGAACAGAAGACCCCATGCATAACAGTAGTAAAAAGGTAAAGATAAAGGACCCCTAGATGGTTACGGTAAGTCCAGTCAAACTTGGATATGGGGTGTAATAGTAGCAACAACCAGGATCCAAATAGTTACTTAAAGCCAGACTTCCCCATCCTGGTGCTTCCAAATGTTTTAGACTCCAACTCACATCAGCCCCAGTCAACATGTGCCATGGTCAGGGATGATGGAGGGGAAGGCTGCCTTAGGCCAGAGTTGGGGAACCAGTGACCCTCCATAGGACTACAATACCCATAATTCCTGACCACAGGTCATGATGGTTAGGGCTGATGGGAGTTGGAGTCCAACAACATGCAGAAGGCCTCAGATCAGACCCCGCTGCTATAGGCACACCATTTGGGCCGGCATGCCCAGTAAATTTTTGACTTTAAACAACAACAAAAACCCTTACTATGCCACAGGCTGGGTTTTTTTTTAAAAAAAAAAGTCTTCTCAGATTCAAAAAATAGCTTGCCTCTTTGTGTGGAGAGGCTGCTGTTCAAAAACCAGAAGCCCAAAATCCCCTTGAGCATACAGTATTGGTGGTTTAGTTCAAGGATAACAGCAGCAACAATATGAAGTAACTGTAGGCAACTTATTATTTCACAAAAGCATCCTTCTTTGCAAACAAAATTGTACAACACTACTACACTACAGGTTTTTCTTTATTGAACGTAAAGGAAACTTATGGATGAACCCTTCCCTATATATTTTTCAGTTGTAACTAGAAGTTAATTAAAACAGCCACAAAAATACTTAGTGTTTTTTATAGCACTTAGCATTTATAATTTGGTAAGGAGAAGCCATCAAGTTAAATGGTCAGTAGGCTCTGGACCCTAGCAGGATACCATTGCATGCTCAGTTTTGAAATGCATATAAATGAATGCCCAAACAGAGATTGATTTAAAACTGCTTAGTTAAACAGCTTAGGTTCCACTTTCTTCAACAACATAGACACATACAGGGTGTTTTCTAAATCTCTTTCTATTGTAAGCTTCAAGGCTCTGGATCATTTTTTTGTATCCTTCCCTGAGCTATTCAGAGTGGCAACACAGAAATCCAATAAAATCAGTTTTTTAAACAAAACGTAAGTGTGTTGGAACTATCAGAGCTAGCAACAAATGCTTACAAATAATTGTTCACATCAAGTTGCTTTCTCCCATTATCCAAGTGAAGTCTGCCTCGCCCAAAGTCTTAAGTCAGAAAGATATGGGGCCCATAATTAATGCCTGCCAAGACCTCTCTTTAAAACTCCTGGGGACGCAATCAAGCCATTGTTCTACTCAACTCTCATCCTGCTCCATGCCAAAAGTTCACCTGTGTAGCATACTTTTTGCTTCATTAGCAAGACCCCCCTCCTCCCAAACCCAAGCAAGATCAATGCCCAATAACTGCGGACCTTCCCCCACAAAAAAGAGTACCACAATTTTACACATAAGAAGTGAGAAGCTACACAATTCCAAAATAAGAGGACACTATCAGCAGACTATTCATATAAAGTGGTACCTTGGTTCTCAAAAGCCTTGGTTCTCAAACGCCGAAAACCCGGAAGTAAGTTTTCCGGTTTTTGAATGTTTTTTGGAAGCCGAACGTCCAATGTGGCTGTCAGCTATTGTTCCCAGGGCACCTGCACCAATCAAAAGCTGCACCTTGTTTTTTGAACATTTTGGAAGTCAAACAGACTTCCGGAACGGATTAAGTTTGGCGCTTTTGTTTTTGCTATTTATTTTGTGTTTTTGTTTTTGAGGCTTTCTCGGTTAATTTGTTTTTGTGACCATGTGGAACCCAGTTCAGCTACTAATTGATTGTGTGACTGAGGAAATGGATAAAAGTCCCCCATCCAAACAATGACTACCATCAGTGCAGGTAAGAAAAAAAGTTAATTTTAATTTTTCTCATCTTCCATACTGTTTTATTCATTCTATAGTACATTACATTGATTACTGCTTTCATTTTATGAATCAATGCTATCGTGAGATAGAAAAATTCATGTTAAATTGCTGTTTTAGGGTAGTTTTTAAAAGTCTGGAAAGTATTAATCCATTTTGCATTACTTTCTATGGGAAAACACACCTTGGTTTTGGAACACTTTGGTTTTGGAACCGACTTCCAGAACAGATTAAGTCTGAGAACCAAGGTACCACTGTACTTGCTTTTAAGCCAACGCTTCCTTCATACATCACATGCAATTCTCCTTGCCCCCCCTTTTCCTTTTCAAATCTAAACCAGCCTCCCAAGCAGTAAAACTGGGATCAAAGTCTTAACCCTTCCCTCTTAGTTGGTTTTCAACCTCCAAATTGCTTCTTTGGACCCCATGGGAGAAAATGTATGTTTCTGTTTCTTTTTCCCAATGGGACCAAGGAGATGGAATTGGCCAGGGAGTAACAGGATCTGGAAGTTGGAAGACACAGAAAACTAGACCCAGTGAGACAAATTCTAGTCTAGTCTTCCCTTAGACATGCTTGGTTTTGTTTGTTTGTGAGCTCTTCTCATGGGGGAGGTTTCCATCAAGTAAGTCCTCATCTGGATTAAAATTGGAGGCATATTATATGCTTATACCCAATGTTTGGTCTCAAGTGTACAGTATTACAGTAAGAAAAAGTAAAAGGTAAAGGAACCCTGGATGGTTAAGTCCAGTCAAAGGTGACTATGGGGTTGTGGTGCTCATCTCGCTTCAGGCCGAGGTAACCGGTGTTTGTCTGCAGACAGCTTTCTGGGTCATGTGGCCAGCATGACTAAACCACTTCTGGCACAACGGGACACTGTGACGAGTGCCAGAGTGCACAGAAACAGCCTTTACCTTCCTGCTGCAGTGGTACCTATTCATCTACTTATACTGGTGTGCTTTCGAACTGCTAGGTTGGCAGGAGCTGGAACAAAGGAACGGGAGCTCACCCTGTCACAGAGATTTGAACCGCCAACCTTCTGATTGGCAAGCCCAAGAGGCTGAGTGGTTTAGACCACAGCGCCACCTGTAAGAATTACCCTTCCCACTGCAGTGGAGTCAACCCCCCATGCTTCTGTGTGCATCACTGTTGGGTGCACCTCTGGGCTCGAAGGAGCAGGCCTAGGCAGGTAATTCATGCAGACACAATAGTTATTTTCCTCTGAGGTCAGGTAATTTTGCAGCGGCCTTGCGTCAGAAATGATCCAATCACACTCAATATGGATCTGTGGCAGAACTACAAACCCTGATTGCAAGGAAGCAAGACCAGAGCAGTGAATCATGCCAAGAGGGATTGGGCAGCCTCCTTTCCTTGGCTTCACAGAAGCCCTTAATTACTGAATTAATTTATTTATCATGCCCCCATGTCTCTTGATTGAAAATCACCACACTGGTATTCCAGAGGTTTTTTTTTACTTATGGTTGCATGCTTATTCCTTCTTTGTCTTTTAGAATTTGCATTGTGGACTGTAAACTTCAATTGAAACTGCAAATACATTGTTTGCCCAAATCAGCCCAATGCCAGCTCCCTAGATTGTGAAAGTTATGACCCTGAACAGCACACACACAGCCTAAAAACTCTGCAGTTTGGCTGGCTGGCTGGCAGGATTGAAAGCTACTGCTTTACTATAGGAAAGAGATCTTCCAAACATTGTCTGTGTGTCCTGTATGCTTTCTATTAATTCTTATTTTCTAAATGTTAGAGCATTGATGTTCTAATACTGTCATGAGCATCCATCCTCCTATTGAAAAAGATACCAGCCTTACCTGCAGGTACTCGTGGACCATATGCAGAGCCTGGTTGGCAACACTGAAGACATCCCTCCAATCAAAGTTCACCATGCCTTCCCTTCTTCTCTCTGGTGGCCCATTGTAGAGAAAATTGATCACATCTTCTGCAGTGAAACCTTCAGAACCCAGCTGCTCATTTAAGAAGCCTTTCACCGTAGGGTTTTGCAAAGTGTCCTAGGGAAGAAACATTAGGTCTAATTTAACATATTATATTTGTACATGCGTTTGTATTCTATCACCTGGGAAACTGCAACCTTGGTAACTCCAAGGGAAGAATTACCTGCCACTAAGCCTACATGGATAATTCAGTCTGGGGAAAGGTCAGAATCAGACACCAACCATCCACACAGGTGTAGAGGAACCCAAACCGTAACCCTGCCTAGGTCTGACCCCTTTGCCCTAACCAGCTACTTAGAGGCTAAACATTAATTGCCCTTGTGTTCACTGGCTTTGAGGTAGATAGAACACATGGGTGTGGCAGCATAGCCCCTTCTCCAGACCAGTCATAACCAAAGACACCCAACACGGGCTGCCATATATCCGGAATTTCCCAGACATATCCAGAATACAGCAGTCGGAAACCGTGTCCAGGTGGAAACCACTGAAATGTCCAAGGGAAAAATGGGCGTATGGCAACCCATGTTGGAACTTTAGGTTTTGGCGAATTAGCTCAAAAACTTCATATATATTTTTGAGCTCAACAACTTTGGCAACACTATATTAGCCCTTGTAGCTGGGGTTAGCTCAAGACATAGTGCTGTCTGAGGCAAAGGGACAAGATACTTCCTCCCATTTGAAGTACAGACTCTGAACTAACAGTTGACCCTTCAGGTATGACAGCATCGTCCATTGTACCTGAGGGCAGCAGGATAGCTTGGGAGTCCCATTAGGAATGGGGGATAGGAGAGATTGCTGCCACCCCAGCACCTGCTGTCTGAAGCAATCACATCACTCTGCCTAATGGATTCCAGTTCCCTTCCCATACCAAGTAAGGTATCCTGCACATACCCGGATCATGTTCATTTGCACACTGTCTTGAAAGAAGCTCCACACTTGGGGTCCCACTTCCTTCCAGGCTTTAGTCAAGAGTCTGAGGCGCACAAGTTCCTCAAATGTGGAATTTGCCTGAGTTAGGAAGTTGCAGGAGGGAGAGGAAGAAAGAATCATAGGAAAAACAGAAGATTTGGGGATAGTCTTAGACACCAGCTAGTCCAAACCCCTCAACCCAGGAAACCCAGAGCTACAGCATCCCTAAGCAATTACTGAACAGTCGAACATTAAATCCGTATTTCTGCTGCCTTCAGAATACAAATGCCTATTGATAATGTGGCAATATTCATGTGGCAGTAATGTGTCTTGGGAGCGAGACCCTGGCCCCTAATATCACCAGTGGCTTCACCTGAACATTCACATATTGAGTGGGAATATCTGAAGGGAGATGTTTTCATGTGTTTGGCTGAAGGCACTTGAAGCCCTTCTGCAGCCAGGAACTCAGAAAGCAGGGAGGAGTCTAAGCATGTTCAGGGGAATACACAAATAACCCCCCTTTCAGACAGCCCTGCCCAATCTACAAGAGTTGGGGCTGGTGCTGGTGAGGACAAGTTTTTGTGGGACAGCGGGAGAGGCATGCATTCTGCACCCATATTCTGCACATTATTCCCCCATACTTTTGAATAATGCCTGAACAGGGATAGTGAATTCATATGAAACTTAAGAACCTGAACAGTTATTGTGATATAGATTGGTGCTTTGTTATTTAATTACTGCAACTGGTCTCTGGGTGGGCCAAAAAACATGGGATATCAGTGCAGTAAAATAAATTAGAAAGTGGACTTGTGTATTATTTATAGTGGTACCTCAGGTTACATACGCTTCAGGTTACATACACTTCAGGTTACAGACTCCGCTAACCCAGAAACAGTGCTTCAGGTTAAGAACTTTGCTTCAGGATGAGAACAGAAATCGTGCAGCGGTGGCGCAGTGGCAGCAGGAAGCCCCATTAGCTAAAGTGGTGCTTCAGGTTAAGAACAGTTTCAGGTTAAGAACAGACCTCCGGAACAAATTAAGTACTTAACCCGAGGTACCACTGCATACCAATTCTGCTTCATTCCAATTTTTGCAATCCTGGGTTTGCATCAGCAAGCAGAAAAAGATCTGCTATAGTAGCTACATGGATTTCTTTTTTAAAAAACCCCAAATGATAAGTATTAGAGAACTAAAAGAGGCTGGGCTTCCCCCTTTCCTCCCCAGTCCTGAGTTCAAAGGCCACATTACATTTTCTCGAGGGGGGAAAAGGTCTGTTGTTGCCTGCAGCAACAGCTTGGTTGCCACTTGTTCAATGGACCTCTCTTGCAAAGCGCTCAAGTTATAAACACTGCAGGTGCATAGGTGTAGCAGAGAGAAAATAACTTACATTCTTCAGTATCTCGTGAACGGCAGGTGAATCTGGAGCAAAGAGGATTTTCCCCATCAATAATGGTTTCATAGCCCTCCAGGCTATTTTGGTTAAAGGATTTGATTCCATAGTCTGGATCAATGTGTTACAAAAGGGAGCTGTTGGAGGAGAGGGAGGGGAAAGGAGATATGTTATATAACACTGGCCCCAGTTTTTAATTGTTCACGACATTCTGCAGGCTAGCCTTTCCATCTTACCAACAGAAAATTGCAGCTACACCAGTTTCTAGGAACTCAGCAAACAGAGCAAAAAAGGTTCAGGTTGCATCTATGCAGCCGCCATGCCTTTAGTTAAAAGAGCAGTGTAATCCTACTTGACTGAAATCTAAAGGACGGAAATTCCAGGGTTTATTGAGCTCATTTTACAGCAGCAGTACAACGGCAGCAGCAGAACTAAGCAGCCTTTTCCAAAACTGGTGCCATCCAGGCGGTGGTGGTGGCCTCCAGGTTAGCCTTTGTCAACCGTGGGTCCCCAGATGTTGTTGGAGTACCACTCCCATCATCCCTGGCTGCTGTCCTTGCTGGGTATGGATGATAGGAGTTGTAGTCCAATATCATCTGTGAACCCAACAGTTGAGAAACGCTACTCCAGATGATGAGGGCTGTTCACAAGGGAATGTGGCACGCTGGAAAAGGTTTCCCACCCTTGTCCTAACATAGCAGGGGTGGAGAACCTTCTTCCACCTTAGGGAAGCACTCCCTTCTGGTAAGCGTTCTGAGGTCCTCACAACAAGGTGAAAGTGGGCGGAGCAACAAAGGTCAACTTTACAGTAGCTGAGTTTCTACACACACACACACGCCTCCTTTCTTCCAAACCACGAGGACCTCTGTATTGTCCGTTCAGACAAGCAAGAGGCATAATCAGAGCTCAAGGACACATTCCAGCCTGATGCAAAACTAATGAGGAGACTGTGGCTACGGCCTCAGAAGATTCCTAAGAGCCAGGTCAGTTTTTGGACTACAACTCTCACCATCCCTAGTTAGCAACACCGGTGTTCAGGGATGTTGGGAATTGTAGTACAAAAGCAGCTGGAGACCCATGTTTTGGGGGAAATGGGGCTAGATAGACCGGGAAGGCCGCATTGGAGTTCCCCACCCCTGGCCGTAATGCCAATTTTGGAGTCTGTCTCACTGAAGCGCCTCTTTCAGGTAATTTAGGCAAATCTTAAAATGACAGCAACCTTGCATTGCTAGCAAACACACACACAAGTTCCTGCCCTAATGATTCTAGCTGCTATATGCCTTTGCATGGATTAAGTTGTTAGGTGAAATTCCTGAAACAACTACAGTGGTACCTCGGGTTACATACGCTTCAGGTTAAATACGCTTCAGGTTACACACTCCACTAACCCAGAAATAGTGCTTCAGGTTAAGAACTTTGCTTCAAGATAAGAACAGAAATCGAGCTCCGGTGGTGCGGCAGCAGCAGGAGGCCCCATTAGCTAAAGTGGTGCTTCAGGTTAAGAACAGTTTCAGGTTAAGACGGTCCTCTGGAAAGAATTAAGTACTTAACCTGAGGTACCACTGTAATGGCATAACAGTGGCATTATCAATCTTAATCTTATAATACAAGCCTACATGAAGCACAGCCAATGGGGTGGGGGACTTACTGGTTGTGTTGTCATACACATAAATGGATTCCTTCTTCGTGGAGTCAACCCCAAGGAAGGCCTTGTAATTATTGTCTTCGTACCAGTTGAGAGAGATTATTCTGGAGCCACCTCCCTCTGGGTAGCCACAGAGAAGATCAGAGAATGAACTCATCAGCTGCCATAAGGACACAGGCTCCCCATCTTGCAGAAGCGGTTGTAGGATCGATAAAAGGTCCTGAACACTTGGCCTATGTGCCAGCTGCAATGAAACAAAGCGTTTTTAAATGAATGATTGCCACTGCAGCAAACTTGCCCTCTTCAAGGCTTTTTGCTTTTTTAAAAGTAACAAACACTGCTCCTGCTCTCTTCTACTCTAATTAAGGACATCTTTGGCTATGCCCCTCCTAAATACAAAAAAGGTGCTGAACTGGTATTATGGTGTTTGAAAGAAGTATCAAGCTGCACTGAGGCAAGATGCAGGTTTGATCAGGAACCTGAAGACTAAAGATAGTCACATCTGAGTGCATTACTAAGGGCTGCATGTTAATCATCATCAAGTGGGCATGCAGAGATAAGCAACGGAATCTGTAGACCAAACCCAAAAGGAGGTTTGGAAGTCAGGCAAGGTATATAACAGCAGAGAATGAGCTGAAACAGCACCCTCATACATGGAGACAAAGAGCAGCGTATTATCAGATGTCCTATATAGGTTCTGGATATATCAGATTAGAGATCACTGTTAGTCAGTCTGAAGCTGGATTCAGAAATGTAGGTTGTACGGTGAACTTCACCACTTCAAATTTCAGATGGTGAAAACCATTTTGGAATTCTACCTCATGTGAAAATAGTGTGCTCAAATGAAAAGCTAGTTCACATCAGAGGGTAAGATTCTAGCCTCGTCTTCTTCCTGCTTTTTAGTTGCAGGTTTGTTTAACATAGAGGAATATGCAATCAGTTACCAGGACACTGAAGGTGCAGATCTGTATAATGCATGGTTTCTTAATAAGTCACAGGCAGCCGGAACAAGCATTAAGGAAAACCAGTGGGTGAATATTAAACTGCCCAAGCAGTTGGCATGTTTAAATTCACTGCATAAGGATGCCCGCCTGTGTCCAATGCAAATTCCTTACAAGTTTCTTACTCAATTTTTATGCCAGTTGCACTCTTTTCCATACCCCACAATGCTAAAGTGTTACCTCTTGCACGGCTTGGGACACATTAGAAAGCACTCGTCCCCACATTTGTAGATCAGCACCTTGAGCATTGCCGTCTAACACGGTGGGAAGCTGTAAAAGAAAAGTGAATGCTGGTGAGACATAACTAGTATCTACCTAAATGCTTTCAGAGTCAGGAGCTAGCTTGTGCTGGCCTCCTAGGCTGTGTTTCCAAACCTCCAATGCCTTGGTCATCCAAGTTGCCCTTTTCCAACTCTCTAGAAGAAGACAATGCCATTTCTCTAATCAGGGAAAAGACCCCCTTAGGGCCAGCCCTACTACAAGGAAACATCATCATGCAAAAAATGATGAAGAGAAAGAAATAGATCTGTATGGCCTGCCCTGTGCTTCGTAAGCTAACCTGCTGTACTTGGCCCGAGTGGAGGAAGTTTCAAGGTAAGATGCAATTGTCCATCCCATCAGGTTGTGTACATGGAATGGGGGGTGGCTCCACCTTGTCCTTCATCTCGGGCAGCAAAATGGTTTGGGTTGGTCCTGAACACCCTAACACACCCTGAACACAAAATTCATACAGGCTCAAATAATCATGACTTCTTGTTGTTTAATCTCAACCACAGAATTCCTAGGATCATCATCACGAAGAACTTAAGGTAAGAGTTGTTCAACAATGGAACAGACTCCCTTGGAAGGTAGTGGACTCTCCTTCGCTGGAGGTTTTAAAGCAGAGGTTGGTATGTCCATCTGTCATGAATATTTTAGTTGTGATTCCTGCACTGATGGAGATTATTCTCAGGGTCCCTTCCAACTCCACAGTTCTATGATTCTATCAACGATGCAATGCCTAAGGAAAGCACGATGCCTTTCCATGTGTCCTCATGTTTCCTAACTTGGAAACATTTTAGATTTTACTTGGAAATCTACAGAATTCCTAGGATTTGCATACAATGCCTAGACTGATCAGTTTTCATTTGACTTTGTTTAGTACATTATCTATCCACGAATGGACAACATTCTGCAGAGTATCTAAAGTTTGTACTTTGTAGCACATGCATATTCATCACATCTCATGGTTTACAAGCAGGTTACTGATTTCTACAAGGGCTGCTTTCAGCATAGGATGCCAACTCATAGCCCTGATTTTGCCACTGTCCCAAAACATGCACCACTACTGCTTCTGTTTACTGACCGTTAAGCCAGCAAGCAATATGTGATACTCAGGATATTCAGGATAGCAGCAGTAGGACCATGATCAGATGATTGAGTTTGTTATGGAAAGCAATGTAAACAGACCTGATTCCATGCTTGCCACCCAACAATATAGCTATCCTATTAGGGGACAAGCATTTCTAGATGTGGCAAAGTGGATTGGACCCTATGGTGCTGGCCAAGATCTTGCGACATCTGAAAGACTTCCACTTCTTTTCCTGGATGTGCAAGAAGAAAGCATGAGCAGTGTTGCTTTTGTTCCCACCCTGCAGGCTGTGGGGAATCACATATTCCAAACATGATCCACTCCCTTTTCACCCTGCAGGTATCGTCTTTCTGGCTTGCTGAAATTATTTCAGAATGCATCATTCTGTGGCATCACACATACCATAGATTACAAGGGAGGCCTCTCTAGTATTCATGGCCTGTCACCTTATGAGAAAGTCCAGTCAGACCAGGAAATTTTGCGGTGAGTGATTTTGCAGGGCGAACAAGGAATTTTAAGAATTTGCCTAATCCATATTGCTCTCTGTTCATTTCCTTGCTCTGTCACACACTCCCACACTCCCACCAGTGACTTGGATTAGTTAAAATATTCAACCATCCTTTAGAACGTCTCGGAAGAATTTGATTTTTCATGTGACCACAGCTAGAGGCAGCAACACTCCTGAATGTCAGTTACTGGAAAACACAGGAGAGGAGAGTGCTCTTGTGCTCGTTTCCTGCTTGCTGGACACTGTGAGAACAGGATGCAGGATTAGTTGGATCACTGGCCTGATCCAGCAGACTCTTTTCATGTTCATATAATGAGGTATATGGTATAAGGCTTGGTATAAGGCAGCTTCCAAAATGACTGAAGAGTTGAGGTGATGGCCAAATTGTGAGCTCATTTTGAGGCCCACCAGTATCTGTGGTCAATTTCTTCACAGTAGCTCTGCCGATGCCCTGCCTATCTTACCTCAGAGGTTAAAGATAGGAAATCAATGCCAGAATTACCTTCAAACCATAACAATGAATTCCCTTCCAGGGGGCAACAATCGTTCACCCGAGTGTAGGCTGAGGTAAACTCTGACACCAGAGTATTTGCTTTGCAGGCAAAGTTCAGATTTCATATCCTTGGGGCAGAGTTGTAAAAAGCCCTAAATCAGATTGAAAGTTGAAAAGGTTTGTGCGGGGACTAGCTATTCTGCTGAAGGCATCATTCCTTCCAGGCAGCAGACTAACACAGAATGGGAGAAAAGCACAGATCACTTTCAGGCTGTCAGGGACCTGACAAATTGACAGTTTTACAGTGCACACATGCTGTTATTTATAACCTGTCGTGTACAGTGAACAGGAACGCCTGTAACCCAAACAGCCCCGAGCTACTGTTGATGTTTTCTCTGTAGCCTCTGAAGGCAGAACGATGGAGAGATCATTAAGACTCTGCTATGCCTTCCGCTCACCTGAAAAGTTTTGCAACGCACAATGACATCCAACATAAACACGAAAGCAGTCCTGTGGATACGTTTTGCTCTGCCCTCCTCACATTCTGCCTGGGCCTCCACATAACAGCCTTGGCTGATTCCCACTGCCCACATTTTCCGTCCCTGGTACTAGTCTGCTGAACACTTCTGGAGGAAATCTGAAGAATGTGCTGACTCTGACATTTGTAAACACAGCCTTTCCTCCTTCAGCTCTACCCTTTGCTTTGCCAGAAAGAAAACACACACACACACACACACACACACACACACACACAACTGTACTATTCTCTCTGTGTGAATGTGTAGTGAACACTCCAGTCATATAACCTTCTCCCCAAATCTTCCCCTTCACCCCCACATCAATCTGCCAACAAGATCTTGCAAACTTTTCCCAAGGAAAAAGATCTAGTAGAAATCCCCCTCCATCCCCCTTCTGACTCCTTACTAACAGGGGCTTCATATCACAATTTGGGGCCAATTTTTCTGTGTGTGCATTTCTTGCATTCACTTCCATTCATTTCTGTTTTTACAGTCATGGATATTCACTGCTGTCTGCTATTTGCTGTCCACAAAAGCCCATGCCTAAGTGGGCGAAAGTTAACAGAATGCCTCTGCTGCATTGTCATTGTTTTGTCCCTCTGCAAAATGGTTAAAGTGTTGAACATGGGAAGACTAGGTTGCACACAGGTGAGGAGCAAACAGAAGTAGAGGCTGTTATCATTAGAGGCCACTAACTAAAACATCATTCATCACACACATGACAAACTACTCACTTAAAAAGAAAAAGCTCTAACAAAATTCCATGCCAGAAGTGGCTGCCAAAATATAACAGGTTATTTTTACTCATTGGATTTTCCACAGAAAGAGGAAATCCGGATTAAAAGTTTTCTGAAGGTATGAGCTATTGTATTGATGATTACAACAACATCACACAAAGACACTGCAAAAAAACTTGTGTGTGTAAGCAGCACCAGTTCCACAATAGTCACATCTGGACGAACCCTGGCTCTTCCTCAAACCGTAAACCCACCCCAACTATTCATTCCACCAGCCCAACTCTCATTCCTTCTCTGTCTCCCACCTGTAGTTTTGCAGCTCTTGCCCTACCCTGCGCGCGCTCGCTCTCTCTCTCTCTCTCTCTCTCTTTTAATGTTTAATTTTCCCTCCTTAATAAAACCCTTAAGGGTTTAACCACATATCATCTTTCAGATACGTCGCACACCAAACCTCCTTGAATTCAGGGAATGAAGGAAAGGCTGGTAGCAGGCGGCGGCAGGGGGCGGGGGACGGGACAACCCACATCAACCACAATTACATCAGCAGATATACATGAAGGGGCAATTAAGATATAATGGCGGTGTGCACATGTGTATTTTTCAGCAGGCCATCCCTGCTGAAAGAAGGGGGAAGCGGAGTGTCTTATGTTAACTGTAAAAGGAAGGGAGGTACTGAACCCTTCCCCCTTCCGTTCTTTACCTCCCCATAGTCTAATGAGTAAAAATAACCCGCAGTCACTGCTGGCATGGAGGTTTGTTAGTGCATTTTTAGTGAGCAGTTTGTTACATGTGTGGCACTCAATTCCCAGCAATCTGAACAAATCACAGTTCCCAGGATCCTTTAGGGGCAGCCATGTGCATTAACAGTATGGGGTGGGTACCTGCACAACCCCAGGGCTCATCCAGACTTCATTTTGTGCCACATGTTCTAGGCACAGCTACAGGTTTTCTAGGTCCAAGTCCAAGTGGATTTATTTTATTATTTTGTCCCACCGCTTTCCCAGGGAAAACCTAGTATGAGCAAAATTCCAGTTTTCAACCACAAATGCTGCCAAACCGCATCTTGATGGCTCACAAGAGCAAGGCATGCTCAAGGATACCGAAGATAAAACTCTGGCAGAATCTCAAGTGTGAAACAAAAATGTGTCCTGGAAAGGGACTAAGTGTAAGAGATGTCATAAATGAATTCAAAATGGCAACAACCTGCTATCATGTAGTCTAGAGTTATGCAAAGGTTTAAGCAATTAAAATGAAATGATAGCAAACCAAGCAGTTCTTATGGAATCACAGAATGGTAGAGTTGGAAGGGACCACAAGGGTCTTCAAGTCCAACCCCCTGCAATGCACGACTCCTTTCCCCAATGTGGGGTTCAAACCGACTGAGCTATTGATCGCCTGCCCTGCAGGAAAATGCTGAAGGATGGCATACACCTGTTGAGGACTCCAGCCAGTCAGCCGTGCCCGCTTCCAAGATAGCCATTCCTTTCCACAGGAATCCTTAACCAGGATCCCACAGGACCCCTGCCATGGCGCCGGGCCACAGGTATAGCATACCTAAGGTTCCTTTTTCTCAGAGACCAGCAACATAACAACATCTAATAATTTTACTTCTTCCTCTGGGACAAATACAGCAGCAGCACTACTATCCAAGCAACAAGAATTTTGAAAAACAAGACAAACGTAACCATATCTAAAAAGATCAGCCTTTGGCAGCCAGTACTCACCAAATGGAAAAGTTTGAAGAAGTCTGTGTTGGCGTACAAAGAGTCCTCGACCTTCTGCAGGTCCTCCTGGGAAAGGGCACACATTGCCTGGTGCACAGCTTGGAAGCCCCCTGGACTGCTGAAGATAATGAAGCGATTCAGCAGGGCCTGGCTACAGGCAATATCTTTCAGAGTCAACTCTGGGACGCCAAAGGCAAACTGTAGGCAAAAGACAAACCATACAAGATTAGAACCCCCTGACCTTGGAGCATGGGAAGTCCGCCAAAAATTTATAATCTGGCACAGTATTTGGACTGTTTGATTGTCGTATAATCTGTATAATTTGGAATGTTTAATGTGGTCTTATTGGATTGTTAAAATAGAAAACAATAATTATTATTAAAAAAAAGACAAACCATACGTATTCTTTATCAATGTGGAGAATCGCTATCAGTTCGCTTCAGTGCACAGCTCAGACCTTTATTTATTTGTGTTTGTTTTCAATACTTATATACTGCCCAACAACAAAAGTTCTCCAGGAGGTTCTGTATTGGGACCTGTGGTGTTGTTTTTTTAAACTTGTCCTTAAACTAGTGCCATTTTTCTAGATAAAAAGTTGCCGGAACTCAGCATGAACACCTCCCTCATTCTCTTAGAATGGCAATGGCGCCCACCTGAGAGGTGCCAGAACTGAGTTCCAGCGAGTTCCGGCTGGGAGGGAAAAGCCCTGCTCTTATGGATTTAGGAGTGAACAGTGAAGTGGCCAGGTTTGCTGACTATACTAAATTGTTCAGGGCCATCAAAACAAAATGAGATTGTGAAGAGCTCTGAAAGAACCTCTTCAAACTGAGCAAATGGGTGGGGAAATGGCAGATGTAATTCAATGTAAGAATGTGTTGCAAGTTGAGGCAAAAATAAAATAAAATTCCACATATAAGCTCAGGGGGTTTGAACTGGCATTGACAGACCAGGAATGAGGCCTTGGGGTTGTAGTGGATAGCTTGATGAGGACCCAGTGTGTGGCAGCAGTGAAAAAGGCAAATTCAATGCCTGGAATCATTAGGAGAAGAACTGAAAATAAAACTGCCAATCTCATAATGCCATTATACAAATCTGTGATGTGACCATATTTGGAATACTGTGTGCAGTTTTCGCCACCGCTCACCTCAAAAAGGATATTGCACTGTTGGAAAGGGCTCATAATGGCCCTTTGAACAAAATGATTGAGGGGATGCAGCAACTCCCCTATAAAAAAAGGTTGAAATTTTGTAGTTTATAAACAAAAGGCAAGTAGGAGTCGACGTGATAGAATTCATAAAATTTATGGCATTGAGAAATCCGCTCCACTTCCCAGTGGGGAGGACTTGCGGTGGACCACGTGGCCATCCACTCCCCTCCGGGGGTGGGGGCAGAGTCCCTTATCACCCAGAGGTCCAGGCATGTCATAGATCCACCCAGCCAATCAGCTGGCTGGGGGGCATGACCGTGATCCATTTAAACCAAGGCTTGAGCCAGATAACTTCCTTCTGGTGCGCTTCCTTGATTTCCCGCCCGCCCTCCCTATTTTCAGGTTCTCAACATTGGCCTTGCTATGGACCTCAGTTGGTCGCCATTGAGGGGCCTGGTAGGAATTTTTCCACTTGGCAAATTGGCTTGGGACATTTGGTTTTTGCCTACCTCGTAGCAATCGTCACAACTTTGTAAGGTTTGGCGGTTAGGCATTGGCTGATCTTATGATGGGAAGGGGAAGTGTGGCCATCACCTGCCCCTCCAAGCTAAAGGGTATTTCGTTAAGGGAATCTGGGGGTGTGGATCTTGTCTGAAGCCCGGGGTGAGGCTAGGGCCATGCCATGACCCCGTCGGGAACCCAGGAGGAGCTCGAGTTGGTTTGCACCGACAGGGCTCCCTGTACTGGTGGTTGACCCTTACAGGACTCCCTGCATGACAGGCAGGAGTCAGATATAGTCAAGCCAATTCCAATGCCTAAGCCAATGCCGCTCACATTCTGTAGCCAATAAAGTTGTCGCCTAAATTTGCCCAATAATATTAACCTAATATCTGTGTCCTTGTGTCTCATTCATAAACGAGGGGGTGGCCTCGGGGTCTCAACATGTGAAGTGCATGGGTAACTTTTCATGAAATTGAATGCTGAATATTCAGGACAAATAAAACAATGTTCTTCTTAATGCAGTGCATAGTTAAACTATGGAACTCACTCACACGGGAGTCAGTAACGGCCATCAACCTAGATGGCTTTAAAAGAGAATTAGGCAAATTCATGGAGAAGAGGACTGTCGAAAGCTACTAGCCATGATGGCTGTGCTCTGCCTCCACAGTTGGAGTCAGGAATGCTTCTTAATATCAATTGCTAGGAACCACAGGAGGGGAAAACATTCTTGTGCTTGAATTCTGCTTGTGGGTTTCCCACAGATATATAGTTGGCCACTGTGGTAACAAGAGGCTGGAGTAGATGGGCCACTGGTTTTATGCAGCAGGCTCTTCTTATGTATGTTTACAAGTAAAAATAAAACAAAACCATAAGTACAATATGAAAATAAGCCTAAAACAGAATAAAAACAGCAGCAGAGGGCTATGTACACACACATTAGCTGCGATCCATATCTATCCTGTAGTTTTATAGGAAATGTGATGTTTTGATATGTTTACCCCTCCCAAAAAAAGCTTTTAAACCAAAAACAGAAAAAAACAATGTAGCTACTATTTAAGCCAATAACGCACACGCAGTCTGAGAATGACCTATCTGTCGTTAAAGTCTGTACAATGGAACTTAAAGGTACTAAAAATATATTTCAGATTAAGAAGCTTGGGAAAATAAAAGGGGCTGGCACCTGGTCCCCCGCCCAAATGATTACTGTAGCCAGTATAAATTATGTAGAATAGCAAACACTGCAGGATAAATGGTGCATAATAAAATAAATTATGCAAGCATGCAATAATTTTCAGTGTCTGTACAGGTCATAGACTATTGCTGCAGAATTTGTATTCCTTTGGCTAAGATTTATTATTATTTTTAATACGTAATTTGGATGAAACCCGAGCAGCTATCTTTTAGATTGCTGGGGGGCGGACGGAATGCCACTAACAATTATTGTTTTACTGTTGGTTTTTCTCTATGATGTTTTTATTTTCTGAAATAATTTGCAGCTGCTGTGATTGTCACAAATACACTTTGGTGTAGAACAGCAGGATAAAAAGCACTGAGATCAATAATAAATAACATCTGTGTTCCCCATGATGGATGGGCCAAGGACATCAGAAAACAACCTTGTGTTAGGACACAGAAATGAAAACAAGATTATACATCGGCTTACTGAAATTAACCACAAGCCCATAAGATGTCCTTTATGTGCAGAAGCTTCATCAAACAGAGGCCCAATTCAGAAAATGTCCCAGAAGAGCAGAGTTAGAAAAATATTACACCTCTCCATACAGTTTTCCTGGTAGTTCTGACTACAGCCAACCTTACCCGCCCCCCCCGCCCCATTTTTCTTCTGGGAGTCAAAAGCTGCCTGTTATCTGCCCTGCAGCCTCAAAGCAGCAGTTGAGAAATACATTCCAGTAATTTTATCAGCGTGCCATTGTTCACTGAGCACTTTCGAGATGAGGAACAAAATATTTTCTCAGTTAGGTGGCCTCTAGATTAGGTTTAGCTTTCATGAGCAAGTGTGTGTCATTTCCTGCACTCCCAGGGTGCTGTGAGGTCAGCGCTTCAGCTGTGCTCAACCCTTTGCAGAAAAAAGAGGTTCAGATGCTCGTAAACAGGCCTTAGTTTGACCAGTATCCTCTTTTCATTCTCCAGAATGGCATTTAAACAGGAGGAGGTGAACAGGATATATGATTAACAGTGGGCAAAGCAGCATCAAAGCATCCCATGGTAATGACATCCGTTCACAAAGCGTAGCTCCAAGAGCAGCTTCTGGTCAACTGGAAACAGGAAGTTGCTTTGCAACTAGAAATGTGCACTGTACATTTAGATACATTTCCAGATGAACACCGGACAGTCTTAACAATTGAATTGCAGATGGCTTTGCTGCTACAGAATGGGGATGGGGCGGGAATACAGGACTGAATGACGGCATGCTCCCTCTTACGTGAAAAACACTGCACAAAGAAAGCTAGGTATCAGGGAGAAGGGTTCTAGCCTACCCGCACCCCTGGCGTACTAATTTTCTATCTTTGGGGATTTTCATGTGAGACTATTGAAACATGCCACCTCCTCACCCCATCTTTAGACTATGCTGCAGTCCGTGAAAATGTTTATTACTCGGATGGCTGACTGCGTGTAGATGAGCCCTAAGAATCACAATGGAGATTTGCAGACCTGGGTCAGCAACCCAAGGGCCACTTTGACAAGGGAATGGGATGTAGGTTAATGTATACTCTGTATTAATGAGGGTTCACACTCATTAGTGTGTACAAGCACACTCTAATAAATTACGATCAAGAACTCCGCTTCACTATTCAGGTGCTGAAATCCGTTTGATTTTTAGCCAAGCAAGCACCTTTACAAGAATACATGATGAGATGGCCAACATGCTATTCTTAGAACTCAACTGTGGTTTCTTTAGCGGGGTGTTAAGACTGTCTTGCCATTGAACACACTGGTGTCTTGGTATTTTCAACACCCATCAAAAGAAGACCGGTGAGTGCCCAAAGTCACCAACACTGGGCCCTGCAGGATTTGTTATTTGTTAAAATAAAAGAGCAGGAGAGATAGGATTTTATTTCACTGAAACCACTTGTGCTGGTAAAGACTGCTGGCTTTCACATCACATAGAACCTAACTTTTTTTTTCCAGGCTGTCAGGGGTAAAAAAAATAAAATGCTTTCTTCTGTGCAATTCAGAGAGCTGCCAGGGAGCTTCCTACAGCTCCGGTCAGAACCCAATCAGCTGAACAATCCAGCAAATGATCATGCAAGCCACCTACAATTTTCAAAACCCCAAAGGAGTGAAAAGTGAAAAGCAAGCTCATTAATTCTATCTCCTGCTGGCCCCAAACAGCCACACGCATTTCCCAGATTTGGGCATTGTACAGCAAAAATGAAAAAAAGGGGAAATAAAGAAAAAGGGATTGTGCCCAGACAGCTGGAGTCCTTCCCTCCTTCTCCCTGCACTCTCACACGGTCAGAAAGGCTTTCGTTCCAGAGATCTGATTCAGCCGGCCTCATTCAAAAGTGCAACATTCTTCTCACAGCTCCCAAGCCACAAGGACAGAAGGGGGCAATGGCAGCCTGGACTGAATCACACACAAACTATCTGTGAGGAGGAAATGCTGGGAGATAACCTGGGATTGCAATTTTTTTTTTTTTTGCCGAAGTGCTATTATTTTGGTGAGCATTCAAGACAGGAGATCTGTCATCCGAGGGTCCAGTCTATTCACCTGGAACAATGCCCTGACAATGCCCTTCCACCTCTGCCCTCACTGACATCAGGAGTGGTGGATTTTCAACATTCCTCCAACATGGGCATTGGGGTCCCATTCACACTTCTATTGAGATAAAGTGATGCATAGACAACCACAGAGGGAGCCCAAGCCAGGTCTAGTCATGGATGAAAATTTCCTTACTGGGCATGTATCCATGACTGAGCATCAGCCTCTTCAGGCCTCAAAAGCAATAAAGGAAACTTCTGGTAATATTTGTGCCTTAGTCATGGATTGCTTTGGAAGAATGGCCAAATATTATGTCTCATTACCAAGCCAATGGTTAAAGATTTGCTGCAAACCAGGATGTGAAACCAATAGGGTAGTTTAAGGTGGTCATGACTATATTCAAGCTACGTCTATAGCTTTTAAGTTACTCAGCAGCAGCTGCCATTTGAACTGTAGACTGAGCAGGCACACATGTCACCTGCTGGTCAAAGTCTTTCCCACTGCTAAGATGTATTTTACTTTGTTTAAATTACAGCACTTATTTCTGCATTTGCATCCACTCATATAAATTAGCATGTGCAAATTTTGTACAAGCTTGTACCCTCTCTTGTGGGGGGACACAGTTCCTCTTTTGTGGCAATGTATTTCCTCTTAAGTGATTGCCTAGAAACTATTGTTTAAACAGTGTTTGCAAACCATAGCTTGTGTTCCCTGTGGCTGTGTAAACATCTGCTCTGACCAGCCACATGACTGAGGCATGGCTAAAACATTTCCTCCATCCACTCAGCTTGCATAGTGAAAAGCAAGTCTCCTACACACACTTTTTGGGGGGCGGAGAACAAAAATAGGCAAGATAAGCTAAACTTTATGGGCTTCTACTATACACCTGGGATCTTAACCAGGGTTAAGAGAACAGCAATTGGTTAGCACTAACCATGGTCAAACCTTAGAGTCAACTGATTTATTGGGTTGTCAGATATGAGCTCTTTTATTCTTGAGGCTACACAGTCCTACATATCTTATTAAAAACATTATCTTGCATGCCTTTGGGGGGGGGGCTGCCGGAAGCCTATAGGAGAGATGCTGCTCCATGTACCACCTTTTTCCGAGATGACAGGAGTGATGGTCAGGGACTGAGTCTTTTCCACTATGGCACCTGCTCTGTATAATTCACTTCCAACGAAGGCCCACCCAGGGTCCCTGTTCCTTCCTTTTTGAGGACTGGTGAAGGTGTTCTTACTCCAGAAGGCAATTCATTAATGATCTATAGGTGTTCTTTGACATTTATAACTTATTCCGCAGTATAGTTGCATAAACTGTTGCTGGCTGTCAGGATCATGGGAGCATAGGAAGGTGTCTTATACAGTCAGACCACTGGCCCACCTAGCGCAGTATTTTCTATCCGGACTAGCAGCAGTGCTAAATGGGTTTCAGGTGGGTGTCCTTTGCAGCCCTACCAGGAGATGCCGAGGATTGAACCTGGAAATTTCTGGAAGCAAGGAAGATGCTCAACCACAGAGCTACAGCCCTTCCCTTCAGAGCTTTTGTTTCTAGTTTTTTCATTCAAGGTGGCTGGTTTTTAAGCAAGTTTAATTGCTTTTAAAATTGCGTTATTTTATTGCCTATGCATTACCTTAAGAACCTATGGGTACTGACAGCAGAAAAATACTGTAATAATATTTACATGAGTGTGTTTGCTGCAATATTTACAAGACTCACCTGTTCAGGTCTGACTTGAGCATTCATCAGGTGGTGAACCACCATGTCAGGAAGACGTGCATCTTCACGCAGAAACTTAGTTAGGTTCTCCCCATTTTTCAGGATGTCCTGGATTCGTATGCCTCTTCCTGGGTGAAGAAGACAAAAAGGACAAGAGGTCTATTAAGAGTTGGTGCACCACAGTGGCTTTAAGAAAGCCAGTACAGTGGTTGAGCTTGAGCTAGAACCACAAATCCATTCCATTGCTTTAAGGAAACCACTGTTTCTGACTCTTGGGTGCGCACCCAACTCCACTGGCCTACCTCACAAGATTGTGGTAAAAAATTGTGAGATAATGCATGCCAAGGGCTTTGAAGGCTGCGTAGACACTATACCTTTAAAGCACATTCAAAGCACACCCTGAAAGAATTCTGGGAACGGGAGTTTGTTAAGGGTTGCTGGGAATTGTAACTCTGGGAAGGGTAAAACTACAGTGCCCAGAATTCTTTGAGGGGAAAATGTGCTTTAAGGGCAAGGGGTTTTTTGAGCAGGAACTTGGAGGACACTGAGTCCCTTACCTTTTAAAAATTAATTAATTTTATGTTTGGGGCGGGGGCTTGAATGGATATACACCAGGCATAGGCAAACTCGGCCCTCCAGATGTTTTGGGACTATAACTCCCATCATCCTTAGCTAACAGGACCAGTGGTCAGGGATAATGGGAGTTGTAGTCCCAAAACATCTGGAGGGCCGAGTTTGCCTGTGCCTGATATGTACCCAATGCCTGAGCCAAAAAAATCTGTAATCAATAAAGTTGTGCCCTTTTCTAATCCAAATCATTGTCTGCTTGAGGTTATTAATCACATCTTACATTTAGACACTTCCTGTGTGTGTGTGTGTGTGTGTGTGTGTGTGTGTGTGGCACTGCGACTGGGCCTGCAACCAACCAATAAACAAACAAACAAACAACTTTCATGGTGAGTTCCCCTACCCCCCCCCGAAAATATTGCCTATTACAATATTATTTAAAGAAGTTACAACTGAGAAGTTACAACTGAGGAGTTGAGACATACATAGAACAAAAGTAATCGAGATAGAGAGATTAATTTCCCAGAGCTGTTGCTCTATTCCTCTGCCTGCATTACACATCAGCTTTGTCTAAAAACACTAGTACTCAAACTAGTGGGGTTGGGTCCCCTTGGGAGAAAGTGGGACACCCGAAAGGGGAGATAAGATGCTGAAACAGGCTTTCTTCTCCCCATCAGCCAAGGTGTGGGTGAATCATGCCCTCTAGCAGAGGATCAACACTGAATCATGTGGGGCTGACAGCTCCCTCAATTGCCCCATCATTCTCAGCCAAATTTAGAAGAAACGTCCGCTTTGTTCCAACGGTGCTTCCTGATATGCCGTTTTAGGAAGCGCCAGAAACGTTTTGCTCTATTCCGCTGCCTAATGCCAATGCAGGCCCTATCCACATCGAAATCACTGCACAGCAGGAACCATGTGAGAATTGCTCCACACTCGTACTAGGCAGTGCTGGATTGGGAGAGAGGCAGGAGGTAGAATACGTTTGAAATGGAGGGCAGGGGGTGAACTTAAGAAGTTTGGGAAATACTGGCCTAAAAGAAGTGCATTCATTTAAAAACAAACAGCGTTTAAGACTCTTTATTTTATTTTTAAAAAGGTGCCTGAATGTGAAATGACAGTTGTATTGCACATTACACAAGAGACTTGGCATTTGGACCACGCTTGTTTATTTTTCTGAATGTTGAATGGGGTTGGCATGCTCATAAAATGCAGACCTGGGATTTCAAAGAATGGAAGAAAGTTCCAAAAAAAGGCCTGGAGTGTGGCCCTGGAACTGTGAGCTTCAAAGCACTTGAGTGTTTTGTAGTTTGGTGTCTCTCTCTTTCTCTCTCTCTCTCTCTCTCTCTCTCTCTCTCTGTGTGTGTGTGTGTGTGTGTGTTTTCAGTCACTTACTCAAGGAGAAATGGTTTTGTAATCTCTTTCTTCAGTTCACCTCCCAAAGACCTGCTTCCTTGTAGGGAGTCCCGAATTCCTCCAATTAGTTTCTCATGACCAGGGCTGGATTAATTTTTATGCTAAGTAAACTACAGAGTAGACTTCTCCCAAACAAGCAGGAGAACCTGCTGTGGCCCAATTTTCTAGGAGCTTTCCTAGGAGCCTACTCCTTGCAATTCTTCAAAAACCTGCAAAAAAGGCTCAGAATATCTGCATCTGCTCTCTCATCAGAGTGGACAGAGGTAAGCAGCCAAAATCTCTGACAGAACTGAAAGATTAGTAAGAATCTGTTTTCACATTCATTTTCACCATTGATCATAAGCCTGCAAGCGGGCAACAACCTCTTTAACAAGAAAAGCATGTCCTTAGGGAACAGTTGACCAGACATGGACTTTGTGCTGGTGCACAACCAACTCATGAAGGCCTATGCAATTTGTTACCCACCAAGCAGAAAGCAGCTCACCAGCTTTACCTACCCAGGGGCGAAACTAGACTTTATTTCACCTGGGTCAAAGACCCAGTTTGGCGCTCTCTGCATGCACATTTGCTTACACACACACACAGGCTGGGAGCCTCAGTGGCTCCTCTCTGGAGGCTTCACCCAGGGCAAAAATACCCAGCTAGCTCCCCACCCTCCGGTAGCTACGACACTGAACCACCTTTGGCTTGATGAGTTACAATGGGGTCTCCTGTAACCTGCATTGTGACAGCGTGCTGTAGAGTTGTCTGGATTTGATGTGTCACTGACCCAAAAAATCTAACTTGTGGATGAAGGCTGCAATCATGGGCAACGGGAATGGGGAGCCTGCAGCCCTCCAGACTCAACCCCAGCCAGCATAGTCAAAGTCAGATATCATGGGAGTTGTAGTTCTACCACAGCTGTAGAGCATCAGTTTCCCCATCCCTGCTACATACACACACACCAACCAACCAAACCCCAATAGCCGTGTATAGAATTGAACCGAAAAGAAATTACTGTGTCCATTGACCAAATGAGTGAATGGATTACTGCTGTATTTGCACAAGCTGTTGGCACAGATGAAGGGGAGTGGAAGGGTCTCAGGTTAAGCGCACAAAGGGCCAGGAAGTGTAGGAAGTGTGGCTCAAGAACACCGGGGAGGACCAGACTTTCACCACTGACCAAGAGGCAATGTCAAGCCCAAGTGAGAATCTGAGCCCATGTGAATTGTGGAAGCTGAGACAGGCAGGTGGATATGATAGCAGATGGGAAGGGAAGCAGCAGAGACCAGAGGCACCTGGAGTGAGGGACTGGGAGTCTCATTGCTGTGTCACTGGCAAAAACTGCAGGTTAATCAAGTTGAAAATGTGTGACCGCTGCTTATCTTCTGAGCAAGGAAATAATTAACAGCTTTTCTCCAAATGACAGAGAACTATTATTACCTGCAATCCTTTCGGGATTTGTCCTCATGGTTTCCATAAACTGGGTCATGGAGCGTAGTTCTTCCCAGAGTTGGCCCAGTTCTGTTGCGTGTGCATTCAGCAAAAGTTCTTGAGCATCTTTGTACACTCTTGCTAAACTGAAGGAGGTGGAGGAGCAGGAGGAGGAGAAAGACTGCTTAGTGTGGATTGCTGCATTTCCCAAAGGAGGTCCATATCATGGTGGCAGGCAGCATTGCAGGGCACATGTGTGGAGAAAGTAATCACAGCAGCCAGTTGCCTTTCCCATCAGACTGGAGTCCTCCAACCTGCGGGTTAGCTATGCTATGCCTTTTTACTTATGCCCACCAAGAGGGCTATGGAAAAAATATGACATATAACCCTGAGGACAAGATAGTACCCCCTCCTTACATTTACAAGCAGGGTGACTGGACAAGCAGTTGACTCTTAACTTCAACCCTGGTGACGGGGCTGTGTCCTTCACCTGACCCCATTACCATGATGGTCCCATCCACACCATAAAATCAAAAGAGATTAAAACCACATTCCCCACCAACCCCAAAGAATCCTGGGGACAGAGCTACAGTCTCAACACCCTTAACAAACTACAGTTCCCAGGATCCTTTAGGGGAGGCCATGTGATTTAAATGTATGCTGTGTACGCAGTGATACATATATTTATAACCTGCCCTTCGTCTAAATAGCAGAGTAGGCAGCAACAATATTTAAAGTCACCAATAAAAAACAGTAAGAGAAATAAGCCTGTGTCACATGAGTTCTACCTAGCCTCCTATTTACCAGTTTTTTCACAACAGAAAATTGGGTCACACTTTGTGAGCTCATCAGGGGGCTGTTTTTCATGCAGTCATATATCAGAGGCAACGTTAGGGAGCACAGAAACACAGAAAGGTGCCTTATACAAAATCAAAGCATTGGCACATCTAGCCAAGCACTGTCCACACTGCCTGACTGTGGTTCTCCAGGTTTTTAGACAGGGGACATTCTCTGTCTAATTTTGGGGTTCATAGTTAATTGGTCTATTCCCCTGGAGATGCTGAAGACTGAACTGCCAGGAACTTTCTGCAAACGCCCTACCACTGAGTTACGGCCCTCAGCTACAATTTCACAGTAGAACATGGAAGCCTATAACATGGGCAGATTTCTCCCCCTCCCCAAGATGCAAGAGACGCTGTCAGCTTACATAGAATTATTGTAGTTTGATACGACACCTGGAGACTCTCCACGGGTTGGGCTTTTGAAGCAAGGATTGTTCATATTACAGAAGATGCCCTGTAGCCATGGCAGAGTTCCTGCAGAGGGCATCGCCTTGTTTGGGAAGTGACCTTGATATGAGAAAACCGGAATAAACAAACATAGCTCAAACTGCTTACATAGATACTAACCAACTGAGCTATCCGGTGGCATATTAGATTAAGGCACATCAGTTTTCTTAAAAGGTTAATTGGAAGAGCACAACCTTCCCCAACATGGCCCCTCCAGATGTTTAGGCAAACTCGGCCCTCCAGATGTTTTTGGGACTACAACTCCCATCATCCCTGACCACTGGTCCTGTTAGCTAGGGATGATGGGAGTTGTAGTCCCAAAACATCTGGAGGGCTGAGTTTGCCTATGCCTGTTTTGGACAATTCCCATTGACTCAGCTGTGTTAACTGGGGCTGATGGGAGTTGTAGTCCAACACTTCTGGAAGGCACCAAGTTGGGGAAGGGTGACCTAGCATTTTTTTATTTATGCATTTATTTATTTAATATATACCCTGCCCCTCCTCTCAAAGACAACACAAATAAGAAGAATACAATGCTTAGGGGGAAGAATGCTTTCTCTAGAATAGGGAAGTTTTTAATATCTAATGTTTTACTGTATTTTTAATATTTTGTTGGAAGTCGCCCAGAGTAGCTGGGAAAACCCAGCTAGGTGGGCGGGGTATAAATAATAAATTATTATTATGGTTCACTTCCACAAATAGTACATGGTTAAAAAATCAGATTGACATCTCCTTCCCTTTAATAACAAACCAGACTGCATTCTGACCATGGTCAAAGACAATAGGCTGGTTAGTGAGCTCAGCTGGCATGTACTTTACGCCAATTATGTGGAAGGGAACTCTTTCAGGTGCAAAGAGATGCAGTGATGAGGGTAAAACCACAACAGTAGATTAAATGGGCAGAAAGGGACAAGCGTAGGAGTCAAGGGCAAGATGATTCATCCACATTAATCCTCTAGACCTAGTGTACTGGTGCAATATTATGGGAGCTCTAGCAAAGTATGTAATTACTTCTATCAGCAAAGCTCAAAAACATTATATCATGCCCATTGTACCTTTCTAGTAAACATTCAAGGCCCAAGCTACAGGCCATGGGAAGATTGATAGGCTCCATCAACCTCTTTTTCCAAAGTAACAGATAGGCGATGGTAGGGAATCAGAGCAGGCACGGGGCAAATCAAATGCCATCCTAATGATGCCACCTAACATGTTCTTTCAACATGCATAGTGCTGGGGAGCTCCAGGTTGGTGGCACTCAACCCTTACCCCACAACATGCAGGACTGGCTCAAGATAAACGTTGCTGTATCTGCTTCCTTGCTTACCAGCAGGTAAAAGAAGACCTAACTTGTTAGCATGTAACAGAAACCTAGGCCGCTTTGATTTATTCAAAGCCTAAGCAAGGAGTGTTGCATGCCAAAAGTTGTTTCCATTACCGATGATGCTCTTACATTCATGTTGGCGATAGAGTGGGTTGGTGCTCCTCAGCCAGACAAGGATAAGAAACAAGGACATAGGCCACACAAGTTCAACCAGAAGACGAAGCTGAAAAAAAGTTGGATGAGTTAATGATGTAATCTGAAGACATTGTGACTTTCACCAATCACAGAAGTGTCTGATAAAACATGACTCTGCCATCCCAGTATACAACAAAGTATTAATATGTGGCTGCTTGCAGCTCCTTGGCTCCTCCCTGGGTCTTTTTGCTGGTACACTGAGCTAAGTTAAGCCAAGGTTTGGGCTTAGCATGTTGTCTGAACCCAGACTCGTGGATAAGCTCTCTTTGTAGACTAACCATAAGCTGTAACCAAGGTTTGTTTTTGGTTATAGCTTATATTTATTGTGGAGAGAGCTTAACCACAAACCAGGGTTTAGATGACATGCCAAACCTGGCTCAGATCAGCATGGTGCAACAGCAAAAAGGTCTGGGAAAGAACAAAGCAGCTGCAAGATCCACTCTGGAAGACTGTACACTTCCACTAAGCGATGGTTTGGCTTAGCTTGATGGGAGAACAAAGTCTATGAGACAGCTGGAAAGGCTGTTCAATAGCTCAGTCTTGAGTGACAGACCAACCCATGACACTGGAGGCTACTCCATTAGGACAGATGGGACAATGCTCCATGAAACTCAGTCTTGATTTCTTCAAGCCCATCTGCCTTCTTACATATAACCAGTGCCTCTCCTTTGTCTTGGTTTTGCCATTGTAGATGTCAAAAGGAAGGAGGATGGGGACTAAAGGTAGAATGGCTTGGCCATGCCTGTCACGAGCTCTGGCTCCACTTCTCACTGGCTCTGGCTCAACCTACTGTTGGACTGCCTTCTGCCCCATCAATAAGCAACATTAACCCATGGTGTACACCTAAAATATAAAACATGAACGGGAGAAACTGGCTGCTGAAAACATGTATATCTCTACAGGGTCACTCATCAGAAAGCCATACTTGAGTGCACTCCTTGTTTAGAGCATGCCTAGCACTAAACCTGTGTTTGTCACTGTATAATGCACAAGATGGCCCTCAATACATCATCACAAAAAAGCAGAAATGGCTTTGAAAAGGATTTTAGCTTACTGATTTCCTCGGGTTTCTGAACCATTCTCCCTTCGATCTCTAGATTTGTAACCGTATTAAGCTTTTGTCTCTTTTTCAACTGCCAGGCTAGCAGTTTCCCACACTTATTCGCCGATTCGAAGGATCTTTGTTTCATTTGTTTAATTTTCCATTCCACCTCTTGGTTTATCAGTTTTGAATATTGCGCCTGGAAAAATTTCACTTCTCTTAACACATCCTTCGACTTAGGCCTAGATCTTAATTTTTTCTCTCCTTCTCTTATTTTCTCCAATATCTTCTCCTTCTTTTCATTCCAGAGCCTTTTCTTAATCGTGTTTTGTTGTATTAGAAACCCTCTCATGACTGCCTTACTTGCGTCCCAGATTGTTCTTTTTTCCACAGTAGTATTCAAATTTATCTCAAAATAGTCCTTTAAAGTTTTTTGGGCCTTCTTCACAATCTCCTGATCTCTTAATAAAGTGTCATTCATTTTCCATCTAAAAGAACCGGTTGTGTTAAGTCTCAATTCCACTTTCAAAGCACTATGGTCGGAGCAGGTTTTTGGGCAGATTTCCACTTTTCTAGTCTTAGGTGCCAGTCCTCTAGTTGTCCAGATTTGGTCGATTCGTGTCCATGTCAGATGAGCTTCAGAAAAGAAAGTCCCTTCTTTCCCTAGAGGGTTCTTAACCCTCCAAATGTCAACTAAGTCCATATTGTCTGTCATTTCAAAAAAAGTTTTAGGTAGTCTGCCGTCTTTCGATATGTTGGCACTTTGTGACTTATCCATATTTACAGACACAACCCCATTCATATCACCCAGCATAATGATGTTACTATAGTCCAAATAATCCAGCATAGTCTCATGCAGCTTCCTGAAAAATTCCGACTTTCCCTCATTTGGAGCATATATTCCTAATATCAAAATTTTTTCTCCTTGTGTCTGTATTTCAATCGCCAAAATTCGGCCATATTCATCTTTAAATAAAAATTTCGGTGACAGGCTCTCCTTTGCGTAAATCACCACTCCTCTCTTCTTAACTTTGTCCGAAGAAATAAATTCTTGGCCTAGTCTTTTGTTAATTAACACTTTTCTATGGAGCCTTGTCACATGTGTTTCCTGTAGGCAGATAACGTCCAGTTGTTCCTTTTTCAAAATGTGAAAGACTTTTCTTCTTTTTTCCGGGGAGTTTCCGCCATTTATGTTCCAACTAAGAAGCTGCAGAGACATCCTGAATCAATTGACGGGTTCTACAATGGGGTATCTAAGCTTCCGCCCGATCCCGGGGGAGGTAATGCTGGTCCTGATCCTGGTGGTATAACTCTTGGAGATGGTCCCGGTGGTGGTGGAGGCCAAGAAGCTGCAGCTCCTTTTTGCAGGTCCTCCTCGTGGTCGTGTAGGAACTTCTGCTGGTCTTCAGGTGATTTAATCTTTATTTTCCTTCCTTTGTAAGTAAATGAAAGTCCTTGTGGAAACTCCCACCTGTAAGGAATTCCGTTGTGTCTCAACAATTTGGTCAAATCTATATAGGTAGTCCTAAGTTCCAAGAGATATTTGGGTATATCTCTGTAAATTTCGGCCCTTTTGCCTTCTATCTCCAAAGATTTCTTAAAATGTAGGCCTAATATCTTATCCCTTTCTTCTCTTGATCTCAGAGCAACCAAACAGTCTCTGGGCTTGTCTTTCTTTACTGATTTTCCCAGTCTAAAGGCTGTCACAATTTTAAAGTCCTTTTCTTCCTCAATTCCCCAGAATTTGGAGAACAAAAGTGTCAAAAATCCCTCTAAATTATTTTGCTCCAGTTCCGGGATAGCCCTTATCCTAAGATTACTGTCTTTACTTTTCAATTCAACCAATGCCAGGTAGGCTTGTTGTTCCCCTACCTGCCTTCTCAGAGGTCTTACCTCTCCTTTAATTTCATCAACCTTTAAATTCGCCTGTTCTGCTTTTTGGTTGGCTTCCACAGCTAATTTGTAGTTTTCTGCCGTAGCTCCTTGCAATTTCTCAGTTGCCTGAGTGTGCTGCGAAACCTGTTCAGTTAATTTGCCAATAGAGGATGTAGCTTGGTCAATCTTTGATGTTTGATTGTCCACTTTTTGGTTTAAAACTACCAATTGTTCCAAAATTTGTTTTAAAACTGTTTCAGATCCTCCAGTTGCCATATCTTCTGCAGCAGGCTGCACTAGTTCCACCTCCTGTGCTGTCAGCACAGTTGGGACAGATGATCTGCGGTGATGAGTTAAAGTTGTTTGCAAAAGTTGCCCAGATTTTTTCTCTTTTTCTTTATCTTTATCTTTAGCTGCTCTTGTTCTCCCTGTGCCGCTCATTCCACACCTGCCTCTGTTCAAGGTCAAATGGTCTTTTGTCCCATGGGAAAAACAAGTCCCAAATATAAACAAAAAGAACCACAAAAAGTTTCAATAAAGCTCAATTCCCATGCCACTATATTTCCACAGTCCTATAGGGGGAGTATTTCAAAGTTTCAAAAAAGAAAGGAACTATTTTCCGCCATTGAAGTTCCTCAATTCCCCATATTGAGTTTTGTAATTCCCAAACACAAAAGGAAGGTTTCCAGAACTTCTAATCTCTTAAAATCCAGCCATAAAGTATCGATACAGGTCCATGCAACAATGTTTAATGTTAGTATCTCAGTCTATGCAACAATTTCAATCTCTGCAACAATGTCGTCAGTTTGACAGCAGTTTGACAGTTCTTTTTCTATGCACTGGCAGCCCGGTGACGGGGTTATCTCTTTCAACCCCGTTTAGCCCAGAAATTGGAGGATAGTTCCAAAGAATAAAAGTCTATACAACACACAGTTCTTTCCTTTTTATCTTCAAAATGCAGAGTCTCTCAATGCACCCTTTCTTCCACTTTTACAATCCCTTTTTAAATACTTCAGCTCGTTTCCGAGCCCTTGCTTTGATCTAATTAGCAGAGTCGGGAGGCGGACTTCCTGTTACTCGCCTCCCGTTTTCAGCCGAATTTCTTCAATTTAAGTTAGAAAATTTAGGTCCCTTACTCACGGGTATGTTGCTCCAATTCCGATAATTTCAAGAAGAAAGGTCAGCGCTCATCAGCAGCAGCAGCACGGCTTTGCTTCCACGAAAAGAGCGATGAACTCACAGCGCCGCTCCCCCTTTCATGTTCCGGAGCCTCTTACGAGGCTCCTTCCCCGCTTCTGGGGGGGCTCCAGGCGCCCGCCGAGTCCCACGGCCGCAGGCTCGCTCTGCCTGCGGTTTTTCTTAATGGGTCTCCGCTTTGCCGCAGCGGACGACCCTTTTTCGCGGAGCCCCTCTTCACAGCGCAAAGAGGACCGCCATTGCTGTTTCGCGCCGCCTCCGGAAGTCTCGAGGAAATCAGAAAGTGCTTCCAGAGGTACTTCAAAGAACTTTATACACAAGGGCCGCAAAAAGCCTCAGAGGTGGATCAATTTCTTAAAACTAATGGATTACAAAAAATACCCCTGGAAATGAGAACAAACCTGAACTGTAACATTACACAGCAAGAAATTGAAAGTGCCATTCAAAATCTTCAACTTGGCAAGTCCCCAGGCCCGGACGGCCTAACCTCCAAATACTATAAAGTTTTAAAGGACTATTTGATACAACCTTTGATGGAGGTTTGTAACCAGATAATGGAGGGAAGGAAGGCACCGGAAACGTGGAAAGAAGCTTTCATCACATTGATACCTAAATCAGAGACTGAAAAGACCCAACTTAAGAACTACCGCCCCATTTCACTCCTAAATGTGGATTATAAAATTTTTGCTGATATTTTGGCAAATAGACTTAAAAAAGTACTAAATGAAGTGATTCACAAGGACCAGGCTGGCTTTCTCCCTGGTAGGCATTTGTTTGATAACACAAGAAACATTATTGACATTTTGGAACTTCTACAAACAAATCTGAACACCAGAGCGGTTTTGATTTTTGTTGACGCAGAGAAGGCCTTTGATAATATTTCTTGGATGTTTATGAAGAAAAATTTGGAAGGGATGGGAGTGGGGCGGGGGTTCGAAAATGGTATAGAAGCAATCTATACAGAACAAAAAGCTAAATTGATAGTAAACAATGTGGTGACAGAGGAGTTTAAAATTGAAAAAGGGACACGCCAGGGGTGCCCTCTATCCCCCCTATTGTTCATTTCAGTTCTGGAGGTGTTGCTAAATATGATTAGAAAGGACCGGTTGGTTCAGGGAATCGAGGTCGGAGTGAAACAATACAAATTGAAAGCATTTGCAGATGACTTGGTATTAACACTTCAGGAACCAGTCTCCAGCACTAAAAGAGTGTTAGAATTAATTTCTGATTTTGGTCGGGTGGCGGGGTTTAAGTTAAATAAGCAAAAAACCAAGGTTTTAGCAAAAAATTTGACAGTTACAGAAACAGATGAGTTCTCCAAAGAAACGGAGCTGAATGTGGTTAAAAAAGTAAAATACCTAGGGGTGTACTTGACCTCCAAAAATTTGAATTTGTTTCAAGATAACTATGAGAAATGTTGGTCAGAAATCAAAAGAGACTTGGAAATATGGTCAAGATTGAAACTTTCCTTGTTAGGCCGAATAGCTGCTGTAAAGATGAATGTATTGCCGAAAATGTTATTTTTGTTTCAGGCCCTACAGATCGTGGACAAGGTGGAATGTTTTGGAAAGTGGCAGAAGGATATTTCTAAGTTTGTTTGGCAGGGCAAAAAGCCCCGAATAAAGTTTAAAATATTAACTGATGCGAAAGAAAGAGGGGGATTTGCCCTGCCAGACTTGAGGCTATATTATGAATCTGCAGCCTTCTGCTGGTTGAAAGATTGGATTTTATTGGAGAACACTGACGTCCTGGATCTGGAAGGGTTTGACAATGCGTTTGGGTGGCATGCATATTTGTGGTATGACAAGGCTAAAGTGCACAAATTGTTTAAAAACCATATTGTCAGAAGAGCAATTTGGAGGGTCTGGATAAAATACAAAGACTTATTGGAGAGTAAAACTCCGAGGTGGCTCTCACCGGTGGAGGCCAAGGCACGTAAGAGACCCAACATGGAGGCCCATTGGCCTAAATATTGGGAAATAATTGAAAAAACTGGAGACAATTGGAGGCTGCTAAGCTTGGAGAAATTGAAAACTAAGGTACGAGATTGGCTGCACTATGCGCAAATTCAAGAGGTATTTAAAATAGATAAAAAAGTTGGATTCCAGGTGGAAAAATCGAAACTAGAGACTGAATTGTTAGAGCCAAAAAGTAAGCTACTTTCGAGAATGTATAACTTGCTGCTTAAGTGGAATACACAGGATGAGACAGTCAAATCCGCTATGATAAAATGGGCTCAGGATGTGGGGCATAACATTATGTTTGCAGACTGGGAAAGGTTATGGAACACCGGTTTGAAATTCACGGCATGCACTGCCTTGAAGGAAAATATTATGAAAATGGTATACCGGTGGTACATGACCCCAGTCAAGTTAGCCAAGATATATCATCTGTCTGACAACAAATGTTGGAAATGTGGAGAGGCGGAAGGGACATTCTTTCATCTCTGGTGGACCTGCCCGAAAGTGAAGGCCTTCTGGGAAATGATCCATAATGAACTAAAAAAGGTACTGAGATTTACCTTACCTAAAAAACCAGAGGCCTTCCTTCTGGGCATGGTGGACCAGAGAGTGCTTAAGAAGGACAGAACCTTTTTCATGTATGCTACCACAGCAGCAAGGATTCTGATTGCAAAATATTGGAAGACACAAGATTTACCCACGCTGGAGGAATGGCAATCACAGTTGATGGACTATATGGAACTGGCTGAAATGACTGGCAGAATCCGAGACGTGGGAGAAGAAACAACTGAGGAGGACTGGGAAAAGTTTAAGGACTATTTGAAAAAACACTATAAGCTGTATGAATGTTAAAAAATGCACCTTTCAGGAAATTCTAGCTTCAGCAAATGTAAGTTAATGAAATGAAAATTAAGACACAAGAATTCAGAGGTAAAATAATGAAATAACTTTATTGTGTTTAATATAAAACATATAAGAATTGAGCTATAGTAAAATTGAAAATAGGGAACATGATAAAATGGAAGTTACAATAAGTTTTGAAATAAGTTAACAAATTGCTGATGCTTTATAAGACAGAGAACGCAGGGTTCGGAGGATGTGGGGAAGTCCTATAGACTAGATGGAAAAAGAATATGGAAATTTGTTATTTATATCCTTTTTTCTTATAACCACTCTTTATTCTTTTTTCTGTATTTCTGTATCTTTAAAAAGCAATAAAAAAATGTTTTTAAAAAAAATGAAAAGGATTTTAGCTTAGAGCATCCGCTTTGCATGCAGGTTTCAGGTTCAATCCCTGTCATCTTTAGATAAACTAAACAAACTCGTAGTTTGAAACACTGGAAAGCTACTGACAGTGATTTGACTATAGGTATTATTGGTATATGTTTCCTAGCTTCCAACTGTAATATAAAGATGAGAATTGTGCCTGCATTTGAAAACTTAGTGTGGAATTTACTATTTTCAATTGCTCATACGCAAACTGCATATTACTTAAAATGTGTAGCTACTGCCACCCTACCCTTCTGCTCCGAGTCACTAGGTAATAGATAGTTAAAACAGATGAACGATTTGTCATCCTCATGGTTATGGTTTTCCCAGCCCATCTCTACATCACTGGTTACTGCCTGTGGAGGGTGTGTGCAATGACTTCACACCACTATTAAATTACTGGAAGACATGATCTTAAGGAAGCAATACTCTTCCCCATGTATATTAAATGAACAGAGCAAGCCTTATGACACACCGGAAAAGGAAGTGCTCTGCATTCCAAGCACTAGCTTGTCAAAGTACAGATATCTTTCTCACCAGCTTTATATATGTTGAGTTAAGCAAGTTCAGTTCTGTATACAAATATTATCTTTGTTCAAAAGTTGATAAGGATGCAGGTGTATAAGCTTTTAGAGCTATGCTGGCCTTACATAATCATTTCACCCCTCATTCTTGAATATTAAAAAGGTTATTATATTAACACTAGTCCATTAAGGGTTAGAAAACAAATGAATATTCCACAAAAATAAAATAGTTCAGTGTCTGTCTTTGAGTAAAACTAGACATGACACTGACTGTGTGAATGCAACTGGATCTCACTACAGTTATTTTTGCTCCAGTCAACTCCTGGTTAGACTACTGAAATCTGCTCTATGTGGGATTGCCCTTGAGGTATCCAGAAACTGCAAAATGCTGCCACAAGGTTCTTAACTGGAATAAGAAATTCAGAACATAGTATGCCCATTTTTTGTCTGATCTGTTTCTGGTGCTGGCTTTAACCTTTCAAACCCTAATTGACCTGGATATCTTACGGAGTACCTTATGTTCATCCCCACATCTAGCCTTGCTCCAGATCTGTCTACCATCTGACCATAGGTGTCAACTTTTCCCTTTTCTTGCGAAGAATCCTATTCAGAATAAGGGAATTTCCCTTAAAAAAAGAGAAACGTTGACAGCTATGCATCTCACCTATGTGGAAAGCAGTTACAAGGATCAGGGCCTTCTCTGGTGGCATCTGTCTTGTCAAATGGCATTCCAGGCGAGAGTCACCAAGCCCTGACACTGAATGATTTTAAGTGTCTGTTGAAGATCTATTTCTAAAAGAAAGATTTTAGCTGACTATTTATTTTGTCTTATTGAGGCTGTCCCTTGCCGACATTTTTATTGCCGTTTTACGAGCTTCTGGTCTTGCTGCTTGTGGATTTTTTGTAGAATTGGGTCAAGTGCTGTTTCATTAAGACTTCTCCAATGCGATATTGGTGTGCTTTTGCTTTATACATTGTTATGTACTGAGTTGAATAGGATCCAGAATGCAGCAGTCTGATTGGTCCTAGAACAATAGGATCCAGAATGCAGCAGTCTGATTGGTCCACAGCAGCCACCCAATCCAGCTCCAGGTGGAAGGGAATCCGCAACCTGATTGGCCTACAAGAGAATCCCGGAATTAGCCAATCACGTGGGGCCCATTGTGTAAATAATGTATATAAAGCAGACCGTCTTGGGGAACTCCCGTTTCTCCTCACCACTATGAGCTGAATAAAGAGCATGAAATCCACTCTCGACTCCGAGTATATTTCATACATCATTATGTATTCTATTATTTTAAGCAGCAAGGTAAAAGAAAATAAATGTTCACATTATTTCTTAAATTAAAAGAAGCCACAAAGTAGTTTGAGGGAATTAATACACAAAGCTGCCACGACATTTGGCAAACCATATTCAGATCTTTGCCTCCCCACCGACACATAAATGATAATTACTCATGCTGGGGTTATCTTGCTACACTGAATACCCACTAATTACCGTTCTATGAGTTCCTTAACCACAACACTGAAAACTTAGACCAGGCCTTGACAAACAAACCAGTGTACAATAAGGTTACAATGCCACTGATATGCTGCCATACATGGGTGACGAGGTGAGCTGTCCTAGAATTATGGCCATCTGTCCACATTACTAGAGAGCAAATATGGGATCTTATGGATGCAAAGTAAACTCCACCACTGAGCTATGGCCCTTTTGCTGTGGATGGAAATCTGGTGGGTTGACCTAAGGTCTAAGATGCAGCCTCATACAAGGCATTCTTACGCAGAAGTATCTCCTACATAGGTTTAAATCCTATGCATACTTACATGTTCAGCCCAATAGAATTTAGTAGCAATTATTTCCAAGTGTCCATCATATCAATAGCATAAGCATGCATTAGGGTTCTCTTCAATTCAAAACACACTTATTAAGGAGTAGGTCCCATTTAAGAATGTGGGACTTACTCATTAGCTATCATGGCAAAAGATTGTGCAGTTAGCCACTGTTTTAAGGACTAGTCAATGCCTGCTGTCATGCTCAACAATCCCTCCCGCCTTCTTCTTCTTCTTCTTACTTCAAACTATGATGAGATGGGCCCATCAAGTCTCACACATAAATCAGATTTTTTATTTTTTTTAATTGCAGCAATGTTTGCCCGAGGCTTTCTATTCTCCTCCACTCCACCCACTGGAAATGCCTCAGCAAGTGTTTTGAGTTTGGGGGCTTTGAATGAAAGGACCCAGATGTTCTAACTGGAGACAGAAATCCTTCTTCCCGATGCCTCAGGATGAAAAAACAAAAGAGCAGTGTTTCAAATTGCCCCATTCAGAATCACTTCCTCTTCGCTGTGTTTCTCACGTACAGTAATTGGAATGCCCTCATATAATATAAACCTTGGAGGCTCTGGCGCTGCGAAAGGTGCTCTGAGCTTTCCCGCCTGATTCAGCAAAATGCCAGAACCCAGTGACTTTTCTGGATCGGATCCAGTATCTTAAAACATCTCAAGACACACAAAAAAGGTCATCTTGATGAAAAAATAAGGTCAAGGCCAGGAATTTGAAATGTTCTTTTGGAAGAGGGGAAAGGAGGGAGGTTAACAGCTTGAGGCTTCTTAGAAATGCTGCTTGTCAATGCTTTCCACACTGTATCACCAGGAAGCATGATCAGAAATCCTGAGCAGTCTTTACAAAAAAGAAAAGAAAAGAAAAGAAAGATGGCTCCCTTCCTTCTCCACTTTTCAAGTTTCAACTTTGTTTTATATTTGTGTGTGTGTGTGTGTGTGTGTGTGTGTGTTCGTCCGTGCCTTCCAAGCCCACACCCCAAGCCCACTAAATGCCACTCCATAAAATGAGAAATCTTTGGTTTAAGATCTCACGGAGCTTGAGACTAAACAATACTAGAAACAATCATTTTGCAGAATTCTTAGCTGCCATTGGACACCACTATTAAATACGTGTTGAGGCCTAAATGAAATTTTGCACGCGAGATCCATTATTGCAGAGATGGGCAGAAAGTAGGCAAGATCAGCTCTCTGCGTGATTTGTAAGATATTACAGAATTGTAAGAGTTGGAAGGGGCCATGAGTCCAATCCCCTGCAATGCGGGAATCTCTTGTCCAATGTGGGGCTCAAACCCAGGACCCTAAGATTATCAGTCTCATGCTCTACTGCCTGAGCCATCTCAGCTGAAGCACCAAGAATTTCCAATGTGCTGTTTTTAAAACGACAGCAACAACCTTTTCTTTTTATCTTTCCAATTAGGCTGCTGAAACGAATAACTATTTTTGGGGGAGGGGGTGACTAGGAAAGGATCAGTTCTGGTACTGAAATCAAATTCCTGAGCATCTGTTCTGCTAACTTAATTGTAGGGCTTCTCCAAAATAGCCAAGTTTATTGGACACGTGGAGCTGACATACTGAGCCAGAACCTGCATCACCTAGTCCAGAACTGCTCTGCTCAGGCACTGATTGCTGCTCCAAGGTCTCAAACAGAGGTCTTTCCAAGCCCTGCTATTTAAGAGCTGTTGAAATTGGTGATGCCAAGGAATGACTCAATCCGGAATCTGCTATATATAAAGCAGAGATGGGAAACCTATGGCCCTACGGATGTTATTGACTCCCAGCTCCCATCAGCCCCAACCAACATGGCCAAAAGGCAAAAGTAATGGGAGCTGAAATCTAACAGCATCTGAGAGAGAGGTGGCACAGGACCCCCATCTCTGACGTAGGGCATGTGTTTGCTATAAAGCGACTCTCCTTTAAACCCTGGCCTTCCTAGTTTTCTGACAACACCAGCTGTGGGAAGCTCATTATTAGCTGATTGCTCTCAATGGGGATCTGGATGCACATAAAAGAATGCCTATAGCTCAGTGACTCCCAAACATTTCTCCCTGTGGACCGCTTGGAAGTTTCTGAGAGTCTTGGCAGACCATGGGATGATTTTGCTGCCTGTTGTAGCCATTGTAATGTGCTATTGCTAGATGCTCTGTGCTTTTCAATTGCTTCTTTTCTTATGTGTTGTGCTTTATTGTATTAGCATTTGAATCCCACACAATTAAAATCAATATGGATATTCAGTGTGAGGGATCGAATATCCACACCCTGTCTTCAGGTACAAATCACAAACACACTGCAGGCCCTCTAAATTAAAATTGTGGACCACTGGTGGTCCACATACACCAGTCTGGGAGCCCCTGATCTAGCTAGCTCCATGAGACTCAGGTGAACATTGTGATGTGGACAGAGATGGTGCATGCACATGCTCTCCCTCTGTGTGTGAATTTCCTTTTCTGGAACAAGGCACATTTGCCTACATTTGCAGTTGAGGGTTCTGTAATTTAGCCCACAGTCTCATGGGATGCCTGCTTTCGAGTTGAGGTGCTTTTGTAGCAAGTTCCTGATCTCTGAAGAACCAAAGCACAATAAAAGATTTCAAGTATTTTGGACATTTGCTTCCTGTAGCAAAAGTCCATTTATTTTTATCTTCACAGTACTGTGTGCCACTAGATTCTCATGTAAGCATAGCTAGACCTCAAGGGGAAGTGAATCCTAGTCACCACTTCCTCTGTTGGTGGGGGCTGGTATTCTTCCTCATTGAGACTTTTAGTGACAAAACAGTCCAGTATGTTGAGTTTGTTGTCGCTGTCAGAAAACTCAACACCATGAACCTGATTCTAAAATGTACTTTGTAAAAATATCCTAGGAACAGAATGCATTAACTAACTCAGCACATCTCAGCAAAAGCCCTGAGCAAATGAACTGATTTTAATTTCTCTTGAGCAAACTAAACACAGTCTCTCTCTCCTTCCCTCTGGCTTACCTTCTGCCTTTTTCTCAGTATCCAGTTTTTCCATAGCAGAAGCCTGACCTGTCTGAGGAAACTCATTCTTCTTATGCATTGGCAGCATCCCAGACTTGGAGAATAGAAATCCTTTGCTGTTATCTTCTTGCAGACAGCTGAATCCTGAAAAAGAAGTGAGCTTATAAGCAGATGTTCCTGAATGGCTGTAGAACTGCAGGCTGGATTTCATTTTGTTTTGTCAAACTCAGCTATGAACCAAACTCCAGCTGAGCCAGAAGTTGGAAGCTGATAGTACTTTACGCAGCGAAACTGTGTGATCTGGAATGGCCAACTCTGCGCTTGTATCTGTGTGGTGTCAGGAGTAGGATTAATAACAAATTGCTCTCAAACTTGGGTCTCCAGCTGTTGTTGTACTACAACTTCCATCATCCCTAGCTAGCAGGATCAGTGGTCAGCCATGACAGGAGTTGTGGCTCAGGAACAACTTGAGACCCAAGTTTCAGAAATACTGTCTTCCATACCGCTTCTAGTTAGAGACTGTAATAATTGGCTTGTTGGATCAGCTGAAGTCTATCTAATCCTACATACTGTTCCCTTTTCTGAAGCCAATCAGATGCCTGTGAATGCTCACAAGCAGCATGCTCTCAGAGTCTAGTCTGAACATAAATCTAGGGGAATATTTTTCAATGAAAAGGAATGGTGCCCCATGGACACCTCTGAAGGGATGATGGGAGTTGTAGTCCAGCAATATCTGGAGGGCTACAGGTCCCATCCCCCCGGGCCTAAGGCCGCAATACACAGTTGACCTAAAGTAGCTACAGAAATCTATTGAGAGTACTTGTTTTTGTGGCTGGTCAGGAAGGAATTTGCTAAACTGCTGATCTAGGAAAGTCCCAGGCATCTGGCTGACCAAAAATTGGCTCCTATGAATTAGAATAATCTTTCAGCTGTTTGTAGGACTCTATGCTGGCTCTTAAAAGTGCTATAATACCCACCAGACATTTCTTCTCTCTAGTAATGATCACAGAAATCCTGCTTAACTTTTTTATGCTCATGTTGATCAATAATCATCCCTCCAATTGCTTGTTCTAGATTTGCAGAGTAAATACCTGTTCACAACCCTTAAACTGCTAGCTCACCACCCCCTCACTTTTTCACCATTATAGTGCCATTCAAGTCACAAGGCTGGGTGGTCTCCATCTATCTATATGTCATCTTTATCACCACAGACACGTTTTCTAGACATCCTAGAAGACAAATCTTAAATTGGACCATGGGAAAACATATTTTCCTCCCGACTGCTCTTGTGAAACAATGTTGGGCTCCCGAGAGAACAGTGTTCAGATTTGAGGCATGGCAATCTGAATACGTTAACTGTGTCTTCAGTAAATCAAATGTAAAGGTAAGTTTAGAAAGTGTGTCTCCTCCTTCAGCAGACTGTGGCCGCATCTGACATATGGGATTAGACAGGACAAAGATCTTCCTTAATTAAATTGTAAATCTGATTTGGAGAAGTGGGGGCTGGCTTGTTGCTGTTACCACACACCTAGGCGGTGTCTGTGACCTATTTCTGCTTTGGATAAAACAAGTGGGATTTCTGAGCTCAGCAGTGCCTGGGTTTGTTTGTTTTTAAATGAAGATGTAAATAAAAACATCCAACGAGGCACCAAGTATTTGAATTCACTACTTCCTAATTATACTGGGCAGGTAGCCCAGCAACTTACACAAGATGCTGATTTCACTTCAGTAGATAGTTTTGTTATCTACTTTGTCTTTGGAGATGTCTCTCCCTTGCACACAGATATATATTATATCCCACTTCCCAAGATGTCTACTGTAAGTATGTGTCATAATTTGCTGTGACTAACTGCTAAACCTAGGCTATTTCTGACCAAGTTTCATGGGGCAAAATAATTCTAGGTCAGGGATGGGGATTTTGCAGGCCTCCAGGTGTCACTGGACTTCAACTCCCATCAGCCCCAGCCAGCACGACCAATGGCAATTAGGAGAGCTGAAGTCCAAGAATAGGTCCTCCATACCCTCCAACATTTTTCCAATAAAAATAGGGATGTCCTATTATATTTATTATTATTATTATTATTATTATTATTATTATTATTATTATTATTATTATTTTGCCCCAGTCACTCTGGGCACCTTCCAATATCAAACATAATAAAACATTTAAAGGGCTGCCTTGAGGGGTCAGGTAACTCCATATCCTCCAACATTTCTCAGATGAAAATAGATGGCTTCTGTAAATCCAGAACTGTCACTGAAAAATAGGGACATCCCTGGGCTAGACACTCAACGTTGACATTTTGCACAAACTGCATGCCATAGAGTTCCTGCAATATTTGAAGACCCTCCTCCAGAGCACCATTAACAAGTGGCATTTTACTAGCATATAGTAGCAATTTAGCATTTAGAAAGCCATTTTTAGAAATGAGATTTGAGTCAAGTCATTCTTGGCTCAAAAGCTTTGTGTGAGGCAGAGTGGCCATTTACACATTTCTTGCTTGGAGGGCGAGTTAGACCACCCAAAAAAACAAAAAACAAAACCCCACACAGGTTTTCATAAAATGTACAACTGCTCATTTATCTGTAAAGATGAACATTCTGAAACAATTTCCATAATTTAAAGATAAATACAAGATAACTCACCATACTGTGGAAGAACAGAAAAAGAGCTTTGCTGAACCAGGCCAAAGGCCTAGCAAGCCTAGAAGCCTTTTATCACAGTGGCCAACCAGACGCCTGTGTGGAAACTAAGTACAGTACTAATTCTCTCACCTGTGACTCTCAAGCGAGTGATATTTAAAGGCATAGCTCCTTTAGCAATGGAGGCCATAATGTTGTAACCAAGTCACCTGTGAGCCTCACTTCACTGCCAAAATGGTGCTGTGAGGGGTGGCTTCAAGACCGCAGCTTATCCCTCCTTAGGGTTCTTTTTATCTTTACTCCTCACTTGGGCCTGATAGCCCTTCAAAGAGAATACTCCTTTTCAGTGCTTTCCTCCCCTCCTAAAAAAATGTTTAGAGGTACTCTCATTTTGACTCACCATTTTATAGTTCAGATGGGGGGAAATAAATACAGTTAATGGACAAAAGTACATAGATTCACTAACTGTTTAGGGGTATGCGTACCCCTGCATGCCCCCCAGAAAAAAAACACTGCTTTCAAATAGAATAGATCCCTTTCAAATTCTGTAAAGGGATCAATTCCAGCTAGTGGGCTGCATGCTAAAGTCCCCCCTTCCTCACAGATCCTCTTGGGACCTCTTGCTAGTTCCTCTGCCCTCAGAGGCTCAGGGTAGGGGTGGCCTGGGAGAGGGCATTCTTTGTGGTGGCTTCTTCATAATACAGCTTCCGGAAGATTCCAAAGATGCACCTCTTTATCCTGCCTTTTGACACTTGAGGTGTATATATTTTTAGATCCCACCTTATTTTTTTAATTATTGTAAGTTGCTTTAGACCATTTTTAACATTGCTTTGATGTTGGAACCCATCGTGGGGCCTTAAGGCAAAGGGTGAGAAATCAGTAAATAATCATCTGAACCTGTGCCTTAATTAGGGGCGGGATAGATGTGGCCTTTCTTCCCAACTTTGTGACGACCCCTTAGTTTGTTTTTGGAAGTCTATGTAGGCATGATTCGGCTAAAATTGCGAGGAAGCAGAGAATGGGGGCTTGTACATTCATTTATTTACCCACCTTCTCCAGCTCCCAATATCTAAACATAGTTTGGAGGTGCGGAAACATGGGGTCAAATGCAACATTGCACTGATGTAAATTCTTTGATTTGGTTGTGCATTTTTTATGTTTTATTTTATGACTACTTTTGTTATGCTGTAGTTATGTATTTTTTCATGTTGTAGGCCACCGTATGGTGTGGAAAGGTGCCACACAAATAAAATTATTTATCTATATGTATGCGTGTAAAATGAGAGTAACCATTGAGAGCTTGTATTTAGTGGCTAGAACTGAGGAGAGCTTGTTGTTATATCAGATTGGGGCAGCAGAAGCAGCACCTAAAACGTTTGTGACCTTCATTAATTGGAACAAAGATGCCTCTTGTTTTCACAACTGTGGCCCTCCACAACTTGTGGCCCTCCAGATGTTGTTGGACTCCAATTCCCATCAGTCTCAGCCAGAATGGCCAATGGACAGGGATGATGGGAGTTGCAGTCCAACAACACCCACAACTTTCCTCACCTTGACCTATGGGTAGCATTTTGCTAGGTTAATGTTATCACTGACATGTAGCTAGCCAGCCAAATGGGCCCGAGGGCATGTCTTCATTCAGCCATGTCTGCATCCCATTTTGGCATAGGGAAACTATCACACGTTTTTAAATGATTGACATATAAAGCTAAATGTGGTTCAGCAAGTAATCTGTACTGCTCTAGGTCACACATGGTTTTAGGAACAATGGGGTGAACTTCTCCAGTACCAGAGGCAAGAACTGACCATCTTCAAACGTCATGCATTCTTTTCAGATGAAGGAATACTGGCACTGGAAACTTTTCAAACAGCTGTAACACAGTGACATGGTGACCTGTAACTACTAACATCTTTTATTCTAAAGGTTCAGAAACTAGTGTGGAAAGGTTGCCAAAACCACCTGGATTCACGCCACGACTTGGGTCCAGGATGCACTGGGCAGCTTTTGGCAGCCACTACCCTTACCTTCTCAGGTATGCTGTACACTCAAATGCTAAATTAAATTCATCAAATGCT